>NC_044576.1:24841523-25441523 GCF_901933205.1 Camarhynchus parvulus | reverse complement strand
ACAGTTAACCACGTCAAAGGGGGCTGGTACACACAGATCAGACACAAAGGCTGATGTATGTTCACTTGGTGAAGTACCTCAGCCATTTCAGTAGAGAAACCCTAGTCCATGCCCCCTGGAAATGCAGCAGATGACATCTCTAACAATTTAGAACTCAGACAATCCAGGTAGATTCTCACAAGTCAAGAAGAAGAATATTTTTGCCTTCACCAAGGCAAGACTCTTGTCTGTGATCCATGATGCAAGGGAGTTTGAGCTTCTTGTAAACAGATTCTTGCCTTTTTTTAATATATTGACAAAACTGTGTATTTCATGATCTGCTGAAGAAAAATGTCACCATGCACTTCCAAGCTCTCCCATGCACAAGGAAGAGCATGACAAAGAATGAGGACAGAAAAATACAAACATTTCTTTATGTGGTCCCTGTCCTGCTGACTTCCAGCAGGATATGTGAGTCTCACTACATGGTCAGGGACTTGGCCCCTTCCAAGGCCACATCAGAACCAGTATCCCAGTTGCTGGTACCTGCATTGCAGTGGTTCACAGAAAAAGAATAAAGACACGGGAGGCAATTTTCAAATCTACCTAGAAAACTTAGGGCTTAGGTCTCATCTTCTTTAAAACAGTTACAAGCTCTGAAACATCTATAGCTTCTAGAAAACAGGATTAGAAAAGTGTGTGCATTACCCCAATGTACAGATGGTGGGAACCACATAATGTGCAGATGGCAGGAGCCATGTAGGTCATCTGACGTGCCCAGATTGTGCAGCCTTTCGGCAGCAGACTCAGGAAATGATCCAAGGCCCAGCATGCCAGGCCCTTGCCCTGTAACGTGCTTCTTCCCACACATAACATTACCCTTTTGAGGAAGATGGTCACTTCCAGAAATAGCCTAGGCAGTGCCCTCTGCAGTGCAGCAGTCTGTTTGGGGAACATGTACTTCTCTGCAAACACCCATCTTGTGCCCTCAGGAAACTGCCTTCAGATGCACTGGGGAAAGTGAGGGTTTTTGAGTAAACACCACCTGACTGAACTGCACTTTGTTTGAAAAGAAACTGATGGCATTTATATGGCTGTGGGCCAGGCCAGACTTCCTTCACTTCTATTTAGGCTTGTTAGTTATCTCTCATGTTACAACCATACTGCTGCAATACTGTGCCTGGAGATGAAGGCAGGGGAAAATATACTTTAAATCAGGAAAATACATTGACAATGCTGTTAGCTGCAAGCTGTACTAGGGAAACTGAGGCACAAAGACTCCACAGGCTGTAAAAAAATCAGGAAGAGAACTCAGATGTCCTTATGTCTGGGACTGTATTCTGTCAACAGGGACACACTCATCCAGCATTTGGGAGATCCACGGAAAAGAGAAGGCTGAGAAAAATGGAAGAGCTTCGATTTCTTCTGTTCTTACAGTTCTGGCTCACAAGCAGCATCAACCATGAAGGCTGCAAGGTGGCTACCTCCCACAGCTCCCAGATGGCCAGGCTGCTTGTAAAGCAGTTCATGAACTGCTGCACTTTGTAGCCTCACTGTTAAAGGCAAATCAGAAGCTGAGCCATGTTACCTTACCATGCCTATATGCAGCTTTAGGGCTGCCCAGGCACCCGGGCAATGACCCCTGGAGCAGCAGTCCCAACAGCAGCAATCCCAATGTCATCTGTCCTTTCTCACAACTTCTCCCGCCTTGATGTCCCTTCTTGATGGTGTAACAGATGGTAGGAGATAAATGAGAAGCTTTCAGAAAATAATCGACTATTTTATGGAGAGGAGCTTTAATCAAAACTGAGGCAAAAGAATTGCTCTCAGTCCACATGCCTGCTTGTCACAGAGCAAGCAGCAAAGCATAAACAAGTAATTAAGATAATATTGGAAATCATCTAAGGCTACTTCAAACTGGATTCATAAAGCAACAGAACTGAAGTGACATCACTTTCATAACAGAGAATGAAAGGACTGAAAGTACAGTAGGGAACACAGAAAAGAGAGATGGGAATATATCCAGCAAGATGGAAAAAGCAGGCCTGTTCTCTCTGAGCTGATCAACAAGGCAGTGTCTCATAGAGAAGAGATCCAGGCAAAGGCCAGCCAAGTGCACAGCCCCAGAGACCCACAGCCTCTGATCAAGAGAGCCCAAAATAAGTCAACAAAAACAAATCCTATCTTTGTTGGTTCAAAGAAGGTAGGGAGTAAGAGCCAACACTCTCAGGAGGAGAACAAATAGCAGCCAGTCTCTGAATTTGGGCAGAAGTTTGTCAGGAGGGATCAGGAGATGATGAACAGCAGGAACTCCAACAAGCAAGACAATTAACTCAGCAGCAGGACATTGACCAGTCTGTTTGGGTCAGAAATAGAAATGGATCTGAAAGCTCCATCAGGAGCAGGAAAGGAAAAAGTCAATCTTACCTACAAACAGGAGAACAGATGGAAACAACACTACAGGTGACAACCAATTCACTGCCGAGCACAGCACCAGGTCAGGTTAAACAAAAGCATGAAGGATAAATCCCTGCATGTGTTGTGGATGAAACATTACACAGAGAAGATATAAAAAGGGTACAAACGTGCTGAGATGGGAAGAAAACCAAAACAACAGACAAAGAAGGAATATGACTTAACCCAGAGAACTGCTGGTACAGTGAATACAATGGAAAGAGAAAACAAGAGAATTGTGGGAACAGTTGACCAGGTTTGGCCCAAATATCCTCCCCACCATCCCAGGACACTAAATTTCTCTAGGGGTTGGGTCTAAGAAGCTTCACATTTCAAAAGACCCTGAGAACATAAGAAAATGTGAAGTTTCCTGCCATCAGACCAGCACTGTGATCAGTGATGCAAATCAGCCCACGGCAGCTGCAGCACAGCTCTAACTGGGCAGTGCTGCAACACCAACAGCACGCCCTGCCTGACTCCCACTGCTGTGAAACAACACTCCTGTAGAGGATTCCCCCACACCTGGGAGGACAAAGGGACCATGAGCCTTCAGCCACACATAGTGACACTTCACAGCAGACAGACGCTGCAGCAGAGAATTACAGTTCGGTTGCAGATAATATCAACCACTGGGCCTACTTCTAGTTTACACAAAGGCCTCTTTGCACAACTTGGATAGTCTAAAGAGAACACAAATTACATTTTACAACTACTGAAAGTACAAAGTATAAATTGAGCCCAGAATTGTGGGTTTCTGCATAGACTCCCTGCCACCCAGATATCCCTATACATGGCTTTACTGCTAATACTCAAAGGAAAACAGGAACTGCAGCTCTGCAGGATCTTCTTCCTTGGAGGCTTATAAAGTAAACAGGGTGACAAAGAGGAACACAGTAGGTTCCCCCATGGAAATTGCTACATCAGCTCTTGCACTTCTGGAGGCCTCATTCCTCACCAGGGAGTGGGGTTTATGCTTCTCATGCCATTTGCTGGGTTCACCCCACTTTCTGTGATTTCCCTGGTAACCTGCCAGCTGTACTGCAAAGCCAAGCACCACTGAGAAGACACTGCACACAAAACCTCACCTACATGGGGTACCTTTGTTTTCCAAATCATGTCAGGATCTCACACCATGGCAGGTTCAGAAACTCCAGCATCACTGGGAATTGCTCATGTACACTTGCTGATTGCACAGGGGCAAATGTGCAGAGGGGATGTGCTGAGGCTGAACAGAGTTCAGTAAGGTCTACCTGTCAGCCTTCTCTGAGCACCTGTATGCAGGTACAAACCTACAAAGACAGTGGGATTTGAAGATGGGGTGTTTTGCCTCTTGTGCATGGACCACCAACCCAGCTTCTCAGCCCAACATTTATACTGTCATTATGCTTTCTCAAAAAGAACTCCTGCACATACCTCACTGTACTCAATACTGCTGGCCAGTCTCCCTCAATATCTCTAAGAGAAAAGCAATCCTTAACAGCTCAGCTTCCCTTTCTTGAAAAATTAACCAGCATATTCAGGTATACCCTCTACTGGGAGGCAAGATCCTGACTCCAACTATGTGCAGACAAAGTTTCAAGAGCAGATGAAGATTCCAGATACTAATCACACTGCTTGTGCATGATCAAAATGAAGCATAACTCAAAACTTGGCACAGCAGATCTCTCACAATCTCTTGTTTTACCCGTGTGGATTTGTACTCTATAAAGCAAAGCCAGGTCCTGAGCCACGAATAGAGCTTCACTACAAGGCACTACAAGGCTGGAGGCAGAAAGCTTCCCCCCATATTACACAAGGGCCAGATTCTAACCCACCTACACACAGCGAGTCAAAACTCAACTCCCACTAGCTGTGGAGCGAGGCGTGATCCAGTGCAAGAGGATTAAAAAAAACCAAAAAAACTCACAAGCAAATAAACAAAGTATCATCCAGAAACAAGTAACAACTATAGACCCAAGGAAGCAGGAAAGCTGTGGACAGAAAGTCTCAGACACCAGGTCTCTGGGACATGAAGATAGGGGTGGGGGCTTTGTGCAGAAAAATAGATCAACAAGAGCTGACACAGCAATTTGCTCTTTCAGGAATTCCTTACACAAGACAGGCAAACCACTCAGCCACCTGCACAGCCTCTCTCCCAATAAAATCATAATTACAGTACTGTCCTAACTCCAGAGGCTCCAGGAAGGACTGAAAATTGCCAGGTACTCAGTCAGCAGCACGATGTGGGGGGAGGAGGGTGGAAACCTCCTTTGACAGAAAAGATAAAACATACTGAAACTGTGCAATGTTCACCAACCCCCCTACTCCTCCCCTGCACAGTGAGGTACAGCTGCACAGCACTACTGCTGTGGTAAATCAGCTCTCTTGTGCACCAGACACCCAAGGCTGACTTGCAGATTCACCTGCGGCCACACCCTTTGAGCTTCTGCACCCATGTTTGTGAACCTGTGCCACATTAAGCCATCACCTAAGGCACACAGAGTACCTAATGCACAGCTACACACCCACCCCACAGTCCTTGCTCTGGGACACTGTGAGCAAACCAAGCTTAAAGCTAAGCATACCTGAGGGTTTTAGCAGTACAGTCCCTGTATTGACCCTCAAGAGAGAATTTCAAAGGATAAGAGACCAAAGGTCTACAGAGAAGTTCAGCACAAAAGCAAGTGATGGGATTTACAAGTGGAAAAAAAGTTTTATGTGGGTAAATGAGAGTGCAACGACAGAGAAAATGAGGAGCTGCACCAGCAGAACAGCCAGAAGGGCAAAGAAACCCAGACACCCAGATTTCCAAGATAACATGCCCAAAATGCCTTACCATACTCATCACTGCTGCTGACTCCAAGCTCTGCAAGCAACCTGCTAGCAGACTGTAGGTGTCTGAAAGGCCCTTGGGAGGCAGTGCCAGACACAAGGGAGGATAATGGGAAGAGAGGAAAATGAAACGAAAAAGAAACTGGACAGAGATCAAACCCTCCCCCATGGAACTGAGCAATAGATTATTTGAGAGCCCTTAACAACATGGGCCTCCTGGGAGAGCTGAGGGCTCCCAGTGCTGCTGGGAGGATGCTTGGTATTTCCCTAGGATTAGACCAAAAAACAACAGACTTTCTACATGCCTGAGAGCCTAAATAAAAACAAAACACAAATGACAACCTAATATTGTAACGCAATTTCAGATTTCGTTATAAATCTTAACTTCATTAAATTGAGGGCATTATTGGGGGAAAAATAATTTAGCAACCCTACTGTTTATTTTATTTCCTGCTGACACAATGATTTAATTGATTAAAAAGTCTTCTCAATTATTTTCCAAAATGTATAAATATCAAGCCAGGCTAATCCTAACTAAATATAATGAACCTTTCAAATAATTGGGTCTATTAGAACTGCACATGTAGAGTCCATGACAGCAGTTTCCAGTGACATTGAGTGCAATTTAATGTACCCACAGAACTGCACTCCAGCACAGACTACTTCACTTCCCTAGCAACGTTTTAGAACTCAGGTTCTGCCCGAGAAACATCTTCTGAAGAAAGTAACATTAAATAAGTGATACTACATGCTGTAACAAACCTCTGTTCAGTTTTCATCCCATTCCAAAAACCAGAAGATAATTTTGTCAAGAGCAAATTTAAGGAGGCAATATTCAATTCAAATGTAACACATGTTGGCTACCTTGGGTCTTTAATTTGCTTGGGTTTTTGCTTTTATCTATGTGTTAAGTAGAATTTGTTAAAAAAAAAGTTTCCCTTGTCTATTATAAACACCAGGTAACAATGACTGTGATTCTCCAATTATTTTCTGCAGGTGGATAATTTCCCATATCAAAATATACCCAACTAATGCAAAACTGTATTTTTAAATACATTCATGTTTTAACTCAAACTCACTATATCTTTCAAATATCTGCACAAAACACTGCACATTCATGTAGATAATGACTGCAGAGGGAAGCCCTCTGCAGCAATCTCCATGCTGTTGGTTGCACAATGGAGACAAGCAAAGTAAAAGAGAACCTGAGCCACAACATCCTTCCTTAAAATTGCAACACATGAATTAGAAACTATGAAGCAATTTTTTCCTCTTATCTGCACACCCCTATTTGGGGTAGAAAATAATTATTTTGCTGAGACTGTGAGATCACCACAGTTCTGTAAGAATAAGAATTGCTCCACCACTGCCATCCAGAACTGGGCTGTCTGCTCCTCAGAACTTTCTAGGTGTTTGTGCAATGACAGCACAGAGCCTGTTGGGAGGAAATAGCTGTCATGTCTGGGCTGCAAATACTGAAGGGAAATACTTGGAATTAAAATATTAATCAAACAAGCAGCCAGGCTTCATAAATACCCTGTACCACAAAATCATGGATTATTTGGTTCAATATAGACCATCAACAAGGTACATATGCCAATTTGTAAGAGAATTTGTAAAAGTGGATAAATTAAAAAAAAAAAAGGAAAACATTGTGGCTTTCCCAAGGTTGCTTGAGAGACATTTTTACAGGAGGCTGTTTTATTACAAGATCTGCATGAAATCTGAATGCATTATTCCTCTGCACTAATGAAACATTTTGAGACAAAAGCAATCAAAGAAAATCTCTTGTCCACACATGAAATGTAAGTTTTGTTCCTCATCAAGGCCTTGATATTTAATTCAAAGTCCATTCCAACTCCACCAGACAGAACTTACTGAATTGCCCCTTTGATTTTAACAGGAAGAGATGATACAGAGCCTTCCTTAAACAAGGCTGATGCTATACTCAGCATCACACAAAAGACACTGCAGTGAATTTGGAGGCACCCTAAACTTCACAGTTGTCACTTCCCGGCACTTCAGCCATCTGGAAGGCCTGCCATCTCCTACAGCAAGTGCAAGCTGCTACGACTTGTGCTAAAAGAAACTTCCATTTCTAACTGTGCATGTAAGGTCTGAGCTCCCCAAAAGACCCACTCTGGTCCCTGCCTGGAGCAGACCTGACACTGGTCATTCCCTGAGGCTGAAACAACCACAGGAGGAAACGCTCTGGGTAACAACGCTCTCACTCTTAACATTCAATTTGGCCTCATAAAACCTTGCATAAAGAAGGTTTAAGTAAGACTAGAAAGTACCTCTTCTGCTTCTCTGCTGCCTTTCCCCCCACAGGAACATATTCAGCCTGTCAGGCTCAAGGGCCCAGCGGGCTGGTGTCAGCACAGAGCTGCCCCAGGAGAGCTGTGCCTGGAGCTTTGTGCTGGCAGGGCCTGCTGAGCACCCTGGCCCCAGGGACTGGGAGTGCTCTGCATCCCTCTCCAGCCTACAGGCTGCTGGATTCAGTGCTAAGGAGTTCCTGAGGGGGATGTGCTTCCAGCCCTCCTCTGGAGAAGGGCAGGTTGCCATGACAAAGGCCTTTGAGACAAAGAGGTGTGGGATGGAAAAATAGTATGTGGGAAACCTAGAGAGAAAAATACCGACCTCAATTCAGCATTTGCCATCATTTTCCAACACAAAGTCACAGGACTGGGGGCTTTGGTTCGTGATAAACAGTAAAGAGCTACAAATGCCCTCAAATTAGGGGAGGCTGGATGAAGTAGAGAAGCAAATACAAACACTGAGCATACAAAGAGCTCAAGATATGCTGATCCTGATGAAGAAAACTTCCCCACAGCAAGGCGTCCTAACATAGCTTCAAACAACCTTTATTATCAAATGCTGCCGAAGCAGAATCACGGCAAGCAAAGGCACCTTCCCCTTAGGCCTTTACAGGTCCTTCCCAATGGCCTTAAGAAAGCCTTAATCACCTGAGCCACCTGCCACCATTTTATGGATTGCACAGGCCTTGCTGCATTAAAAGCAAGCTTGCAAGTGCCTTTTCAAAGGCATACTTTATGTTTCTAAAGTTTCTCTATCCCAGAAGGTCTCAACAAGGTCTGAACAAACCTACAGAAGGTAGCAAACAAAAATAAAAAGAACAGGAATGAGAGGGAAGAGGCAAATGCAACCACAGCACCAGCCAATAGGCTTAATCCTATTGTCTTCTAGATTTAAGAAACCAAAAAACATGCCATTGTAAAATAAGAAAAGTGTCAAAATCATGGAGTTCTACAATTACCAAGCTACCAAAAGCTGGGAAATCCCACTGCCCTGAAAGGCAGACTGAAACACAGCTTTGTTTTCCTGAACTGCATTTTTAACATGTTGTACATTGCAGTCAGTCATCTCCCTCTCTCCCATTTGTTGTAGGGGATCCATTTCAAAACATTTCCTCGCTTCAAATCATGCCTGTCATTACAATCCCAAAGCACCCAGGCTGCACATGCACTATCCCTTAAAAGCAGTGATTTCTGGGTTGGAAAAACATCAGCTGTATATAATGGGAAAAGCTATTGGCTACCTCCTCCCTAAACCTTATGAACAGATCTCCCTATTCCCCTTCCCTCTGCAGCATCTGAGACTTGGCATGGTGTCAGCTGGCAGTGCCACTTCAGATCCAGCTCCCGTGTCCCCTCTTCTTCCAGCGCTATGGATCCAGAACGGACGCTGCACTTGTGTGCCCCAGCTCGGAATCCCTCTAGCTGTTCAGACTCTTCCCATTTTTCCAAGAGAGCAAGTTTCTCTCCACTACCTCCAGCTTTCTTCTGCAGCTCTGACCCCCAGGCAGCCCTGCCCACACTGTACCTGGTGGCAATACTGGCAATGCTGCCACTGCCGCTGTATTTCCGTGCCCGGCTCAGCCTCCGCGTGGGCTTTGGGTCTTGTAGTCCAGGGCTTGGAACTGAGGGGAAGGTCGAGGCATAGCCGTGCTCACACTCTGCAAGAGAATCAACAGGCAAGGCATCAATAACAAAAACCAACAACAAACCAAAAAAAAAAAAAAAAACCCAAAAACAAAAAGGAGAGAAAAAAAAATAAAGAAGTCAGCAGGCAGGCCTCACCACTAACCTGTTGGCCTAGCTGGGGAGGCCCTTAATCACAACAGCTCAGGGAAATGACTGAGGATATATTCACTTCACAGGGAAGTGGACTGGGGTAAAGGGAGGAAGGGAAGTATAAAGTCTCTGCCAACCCTGGAGGAAGGTCGCCACCACTCAAACATTGAAAATATTAAAAAAACCCAAAACACGACAGTCTAGAGAGTGCTTCATCTCTCTCCTCCTGCCCAACCTATCTGAATCAGGCAAACCAGATGTATTTCACTGTGCCACTGACGCCTCTGCTGAGCCAGAGCCACCCACCACCATCCCTCCTGCCCAGTGGAAAACTTTCACACCAAATACCCCCTTTTCCTCCCAGAAACCACATCCACGTCAACCTCCCCCACTCTGCAAAAACATTCCACCTCATCCACCACCTTCAGGAGGGCTCATCAGCCCTATCCTTCATTCAGCTGGGGATTTACCACCATCCCGCCAGCAAACACCGGCTCTGATCCCTTCTCGGGGTCACTCTCGCCCCTCGGTGGGGATCTGACCCCAGACCCGTTCCCCTCACGGAGGGCACTCATCCTCCGCCCATTACCTCTCTCCCTTCGCTCCAGATACTCGGCCGCCTCCAGCAGCCGCTGGATGTTGATCATCTGGACCTGCTCCATGGCCGGGGGGCTCCGCAGCCCCGGGCCGCCCTCCGCCCCCACGCTCCCGGCTCCCCCGCTGGACACGGGGGCGGCTGCGGCGGGGACGCGCCGGGGATCGCCGTCTCTGCCCAGTGCCCGGGCCTCGTCACACCGTGCCGGGGGCGGCTCTCCTGGGAGGGCGAGGGGCGGCAAGGAAACACGCCGGAGGAAATGCCGGAGGAAGGAGCCGCTCCGGGATGCTCCCGCCAGGGAGCGGCGAGCGCTTATTCCTGCCCCAGCGCCCGGCCGAGCGCTGCCCCCGCGGCCAGCCCCGATGCGCCCCCGCGCCGGGCCCTGCCAGGATCCAGCCCCGGCCCCCTCGGCCCGGCAGCCCCGCGGCGGGACCGGCCCCTCCGGCCGCCGCCCCGCCCGCCGCCTCGCAGCACTTTGTTTACCTCTGCCCGGCGCTCACGGGCGGGCGGAGCGGAGCGGAGCGGGGCGGGCTGGGAAATGCAGTTCCCGGGAGCACCGAGGCACGGCCGGAGCGTGTGGGGGGCAGCTCCCGGGGCAGTGGCTGTGTGTCCCCGCGCCTGAGGGGATGGGTCCGTGCCCACCCAGACCCCGAGGGCGTGGTGGCGGTCAGGTCACAGAATCACAGAGTGGGTCACGCTGGGAGGGACCACGGTGGGTCAGCTCCCAGCTAAGGAGGGTCACTCCAGAGCACAGCGTGCAGGATTGCATCCAGATGGCTCTGGAATATCTCCAGAGAGAGAGACTCCACAAGCTCTCTGGGCAACCTGTGCCAGAGCTCACTTACTTGCACAGCTCCTCATATTCAGGTGGGACTGCTGTGTACTAGTTTCTGCCCCTTGCCACTAGTCTCATTGTGGGGCACTACCACAGAGAACCTGGTCCAACCTCTGACACCTCCCTTCCAACAGACAGACATTAATAAAATCCCCTCTCAGACATCTCCTCTTGAGGCTGAGCAGGCCCAGCTCCCTCATCCTTTTAAGAGAGACGCTCCACTCCCCGGCTCAACTCTGCAGCCCTCCAGTGCACCTGCTCAAGGAGCTCCGTGCCTCTCTTGAACTGAGAAGCCCAGGACTGGACACACCACCACCCCAGGGGAGGGCTCCATGCCCACCCACATGGATGGAACTGGCAGGGCTGCGGCAAGGATAAAGCAGAGAGGCTTCAAAAGACAAACCCACAGCCACAGTGTGGAAACTTTCCACATTTCACCTGTGGAGATGGAACTCCACAGGTTCCAGGCGCCTGGAATTCCCACCTGGAGTGACTGATTGTATTTCATGGGAGGCTAAGGAGCAAGGCCCATTTTTTAATGTGCACAGATTATTTAAGAGCATAGACAAGAGATACCATAGACAGCAAATTCACTCTACTTGAAGTGGCACATTAACAAGGCACAACAGTGACCATCTCAACATTTTAACAAATGCTTTCAGTATGATCACTCTTTTCAGAACTTTAATAATGTATTTACATCCTTATTTTCATGTAGGTACAAACCCTTGGATCACTTTTATCACCCTGAATTTTACCAACCTCAGCATTAGCTGGAATGGAGCTTAAAACCCTGGTAACATAGAACTCTCTCTAAAATATTTGACTTATTCGAAAAGGATGCACGCAGAGAACATTCAAGATCAGAATTAGAACATTCATAGTAAATATCTGAATCTCCAACTGATTCTGACTTAGAATCCCCCAAAGACTGTTTTGTAGTTCTGACTGGGGTTATTTTCTGAACCTTTAGGCCATGACTGGTTACATTTGCAATCATTCCTCCATCGCAATGGGAGACAGAAAAGTACCTTGAAAAAAAACACCCAAAAAAGCAGAGATTCTCAATCAATGGCTTATGTCTGGTAGCAAGGGCTTTAGGCAGAGCATAAAGTATCAGGAGACTCATGATGGAGTTTCAAGAGTTGGCAGCACTCAACTGGAAAAGAGATGAAAAAAGTGGATTCAGGGTAGCTAACTTTTCTCTATACACAATTTGCTGATTCACCATTTCTGAGGCTTCTTCAGAAAACTGCAGGCTTGCAGCTGATGGAGGTAAAAATAATACCACTATTCAGTTCTTACACAGACCTTCTCATCTCCAAATCTCTAGGGGTTGATTTGTTTTGTTTCTCTTAAGGTGGGATAGCTCAAAAATAAAGGAAGCTGGGACATCCCCCCTTCATTCTAGAAAGACAGTCCCAGCCCTTTCTCAGACAGGAGAGTCTCCACTCATGCACCTACACCCAGCAGACCACAGCACGTGCAAAGACTGGCTTTTGGCTGGGGGAGAACTCAGGGAATGAAGCATTCTCTCTCCCCACCTCATATTTCTACACTGGAAACTGCCCATAGAGGAGACTGTTAAAAGCACGTGGAAGATTCCAAATTTGGGCAGTCTCAAGGACTACTCCTAAGATGTTGGATTAAGGAAAAGGACACAAGTGCACAGACATCTCCACAGCAGTGAGGTTAACACAAGAGCATTTCTGGGCTCTAACTGAGCTTCCTTTAACCTACTTCCAAAACCAACGAGCCATTTGCTTCTCAGGATTAGCAACACTAAACATTAAAAAAACCAAACCCTGCAACTCCAACCCCCCAAACTCACTGTAAAAAAGGCCCTTGGGAGCATCCACTGCCATTAACTTTTCTGACAGCACATTGGGAGATACGTGGTGCCACTCTAGGGGTTAAAAGGGAAACCCATGGCTGGAAAATGAAGGGGTAGGTTAGGAGCATATCAGAGTGTCAGCCTCATGAAGGTAAAGTTCAAGATACAAAACAAAAGAGGATGAAGGAGGGGGATCCTGATACACATGGTGAATTAAATCAGCCTGGAAAGAAGTAACAGCAGGATCAGTTCTGTGTGAAATGATGTAGGATAAGCTCTTGCATTTACACTTCAGCTCAGCTTCCAAGTCTTTGTTTCTGAAGTAAACAATGTAAATTAGGAAAGAAAAATCTGTGTGAAACAAAGACAAATTTGGGAATAAACTGTGGGACATTTCCCCAAAGAAGGAGCCCTAGAGAAAAGGCAAGTAACTATGGAGCCAGAGCAGATCTGTAAAATCTTGCAATTGCCATCCCAAGCGCTCGTGTGGGCAGGTCAGCCTGCAAAATGCCAGAGTGTGACAGAAACAAAAGTGGGTGGAAAGTAAATAGCACGAAGAGGCCCAATGCCACTCAACTGCTGACCAAAAAGCCCCCAAAGTCAGATTTTAAATGTGGTTGAGCAATCCACAGGAAACACTGGGGAGGGGCTAAGGGAAGAGTATTTTAGGGGAGAATGAGATCATTTAATTTAGTGGCTCCGAATGATCTGTAAGTACAGTTTTCTGATTATAAGTGCTTGCTACTGGCATCCCTTCTGGCAGCTGTGATTCACTTTCATTGTGTGTTCTGCTGCTTCGCCCTTTAGAAAGGGGCTTTTTACATTTTATTAAATGGCACTTCGGCAACCCTCCATTTCCAGCCTTAATAATGGATTTGTTAATCTCCCTGATAGCCTTTCCCTCCTCCTTAGCAATAATTTAAATATCCAAGAAGAAATCTGCAGTGCAGAAATCAATTAATATTTACATCTGAAATGCCGCTGTACTATTTTCATCAAGTATAACAGATGTGATCTGTTTTTTATCAACATCACCATCACTTACATTAAACTAGCAACTTCCATCAGGGAAATTTTCTAAGAGCTTTCCAAAAATAATGCTTTAAGCTTCTCAAACCCAAAATTACTTTAGCTATTTTCTTTCCACTCGACAGGAAGGGAAACTGAGGTGTAAGCAGCATAATTACTCACATGAAGACACACCCAAAGTCAGAGGTGGAACAGGAACACGTCTCACAAATCAAGATGCCCAGCCCTCTGCTTTGAACACAAACCTTAGAAATAACACAATGCTTTGCAACGTGGAAGTTATTTTCAACAAGGGCAATCCCTTCGGCTAAGCTGACTTGTTTTTCATTCTGTATTTGGCTTTTGCTAAAACCCTCCTGTTCCCAACAATTTCCATTTTTTGGGAGGAACATTAAGATGGCAACAGCCGTAAGATCCTCCTTTGCCCACCTTCACACAAACCCTCCAAACTCTTAATATTGTTTTCAAATCCTTGAAATCTAACACTTGTGCAATCAAAGCATGAACAGAGATCCCTAGTAGGAACCATTTTCTGGCACTGTGACAACAGTGCAAAGACTCAGTGATTCCCAAATTTCTGGGAACAGCAGATCCATACCACTCCTGTTTCTCTAGTGAGGGGAACAACATCTGAACAACATAATCAGCACACACTGTAACAAACAGGTCTCTGTTCTTGTAGTCACGACTGTAATAGCTCAGAATTGCAGGACCTGCAGCAGCAGACTGGAGCACAACCCAAGTCCCACCTACTCAACTCCCTTCCAAGGCTTGCAATACCTTCACCAAGGGACCTACCAGTGCCTACAGGACATGGCCTCATTTCTCATCCGGGAGCTTCACTCTTTCACAAGGCATCAGATAATCCATTTCAGCACTCCCACTGGTACCTGGAACCCATCCACCACTGAGGACAGACATTTCTCAGAACCAAACCTCTGGGATATCCAAGAGTTTGAACAGGAATCAAGTGCATGCTCTGATTAAAAGACTAAGCTCTGCCAAACAATAAGATAAAACGCACAGATCTATTGGCTCTTTGGGTCACTTGTTCCTTCTCTCCAGGAGATGTGCTCTGTTTTCAGCCCTATGCTGTGCCCAAATTTATACTGAGTCAGTGACTTACTCTGTAACTTTGATTAAGTCACTTAACTGATCCAGCTGCAAAATTAAGAGGAATGTCCATGAGAAAAAAATATACAGAGTCTTTCATCTAAATAACAAGAGGTAGGGTTCTTCAGCCAGTGGCAGAAGGTGCTTCTTTTCTGGCTCTCAGGATGCTCTGCTGACAAGGGATGTGATCAGTTCTCAGCAGTGCTTTCAGCACAGTTCCATGGTTCTACCTCTGCCCTATCATTTCTCCTGCTGTGGCTTCCTTCTGAATTCTATGCTGAGGTCCAAACAGCATGAGTCAAAACACCCTAACGTGGAACTGGCTAACACATGAATCACTGTGGCCAGGTCATGAACCAGGAGGAATGAAAGCAGTTTACTGTGAGTTGGATGAAAAATATATAAATAAAGGGGTCCCACACTGCTCTATACATCATATCACCATAAGACCCAAGACCATCTACACTGACCTTGAGCCACGTGGTCAGATTTCACTGATACAGTGGGAGCTCTGCATGCAGACCAAAGGCAGTCTCAGCTTCTTCTGCCCTCTGCTAATTACAGGTTTCTGACATTTCTTTGGTTTGTCAGAAAAAGACCCTAGACAGCACATTAACAATGGAAGGAGCCACATGATGAAGATACTGTTAATTCATCCCCAAGGCTTAGTTGTCTTCTCCCTCAGAGAGAATTCTTCAGGTGCAAAGGACAAATCTAAGATCATCCATTTGTTGTTCCTGGTCAGAAGATCAATAAACACAGCCAGCAGTTGAAGAAGACCTAGCTGTCTCCTGCGAGGGGCAAGGCCCACTGTCCCATGCATGCACACCTCTATTAGACTTGTGAACTTGTCACCCCTGTTACAGAGACTTGATTGCCTTCATGCTTTTGGAAGAGGATATGGCAACACAGGTCTATATCTGTAGTGAGATCAGAATGCATTACACACCATGCCTATTACAGATAAGTCATCGTATCCGAAGGATTCATCACGTGTTTATGCAACTCCTACTGACAAAAACATGAGTCCATACACACAAAGGGGATGCCTGGCACAATACTAAACCTCAGCTGAGTTTACTCCAGGTCCCTTTAAAAACATCTTCCAAATCCCAGCATTTCAACTGCTACAGATTTTCAGCCCTGCTTATTCATGAAGTGGCATTTGCAGAGGTTACAGATGTATCAACAGAGCTGCCCTCAGCACAACTTTCATTTCTGAAAACAGCCACTGTAACTTTCTTCTTGTGACGTTTCTATTCCTTGGATACCAAGCTTAAATTTCTAGAAACAGGTCATTTGGAAACCTGTACATGTCAGTTAGCAAGGTGTGTTGGGATTGGGTTTTGTGGTCTCACCATGAGAACTGCAGCAAGCAGGCAGGCAGCACTGTTATTCACTCCCAAAGGCTCAACTGGAAAAATAATTCAGTTATACTTCAGTAGCTAAAATACTTCAGCTTACCCAAGGAGTCTGATAAGAGGATTCTAACCTTCCCTGTCACCATACTGTAACACAGGTCATTCTTATTCTAATATTTTAAAATATAAGTGAATACTATAAGGGTGCTGAGATGCCACTCCTGACCACTGCCTCCCCCTGCCATAGCCCTGACAGTATATCCTAGTCTGCTCCACAGCTCTCTGCCCTGTGGTTCTGTTTCCACACCACCCAGCCAACCCATGGCCCTTCAGCTATTATTCATGACCACAACGATAGGATGTGGAACCTATAAATGTAAACCATCATCATCTCCATATTTCTGCCTGAGCTTCAGGCAGGGAGGAAACTCCTGCCTTATCTGAAAGTCCTGCCCTAGACATGGAAGGCTCTGCTGTCTGCCTTGTACCACTGACCTGCAGACAAGGGTAGGCGTGTTTTGGAGGCTGAAAACTTCCTCGTAGCTGCTCCTCTATCATCAGAAGGTGTGACATGCACATCTGGGATATCCAAGCATTTGGATCCACAAGAGAAAAGGTTATGTCCACTTCTCAGGGGGCCCCTCTACCAAACAGCATCTGGTCCTGCTGAGGACAGTGTTTGGAGAAGGTGAATAACATGGCGCAGCCACCAAAGGCTTGGAAGAATGAATGAGGACACTGAGTGTTGTTTATCAGAAACCATAAAACTATGAGGAAAACCACTTGAGCTCTCAGAGCCTTAATGGCCCTTCCTTAAATTCCTTCCTATGGCTACTGAAGCCCTTCAGCTTCCATACCACTGTGATGCTGATCCTTACCAGCATTGTGGTGCTGTACCAGCCCTGTCCCTGTCACCCATCCTGGCCAGGAAGAGACAAACATCTACCTGTCACCTCTATTTTTTCAAGCCTGTTTCCTTGGGGCAGGGCCCTGTCACTCCCCTGCATGTACAGCACCTGGCACAACAGCGCTGTGACTCAGCCACCTTCCTGATGGGAGTAACACCAAAATAGCTCATTACACCCTTCGTAACACCACGGTCAAGTGACCTGGGCATCCTGCAGGAAGCAGGCAAGCACCAAGTCTGACTGAAACCAAGTCTGGCAGTCTCCATCACCAAACATTTTTGAGCTACCCCCCTCTGTTATTGTGAATTGTGAGTTCAGAGACTGTACTGAGGAGTGACCATTAGAAACATCTCTGCCAGGCTGCCAGTACTGGGCGCACTGAGGAATCACCCCTGCCCTGGCAGATGAAAGGGCACAGCATTCTCTTGGTGCAATAACCTGAGCTCTGCATGCAAATCCCTTCCCAGAAAGGAGATGTATAGACATTAGGATACAACGCTCCCGCTTCTGCAGCTGTTCCTTAGTTTAGATAGGGCCAGTAAGGCTCAGAGATTGTTTTCCAATCCCAGCAGCATTTTTCTTTGTTTGGGAGCAACACGTAAAAGCTGCCTGGTTTATGACAGTCACGTTCTGAACAGCACGTTCACCAGCTGAACCTTTGGTTAAATGGGACTTTTCACCCTAAAATGTCCTGATTGCACATTAAAATACTGAAAGGTTTTGCAGAATTTCCTAATAAAAGTGATGATTTTCAACATTATGACCTCAACAATTACTAGTGAAAGCTTCCGTGAAAACAAGTGCTCAGGAATGGAGTTGTTTAGATGCAAACACCTCTTTTAAAAACCTAGCAATAAAAAATCCTGTATCCTGCAGTCCTACTCATTTTCCAGTTCCAAACAAGGAACCGTGTAAAATGATGCATTTTTAAATGGAGCATATAAAAGATCAGATACTATCCATCTCAACGGCAAGGAAAATTCTATCTCCCCCCACCCCGAAAAAAAGCCATGATTTTGACAGTTCCCCTTCACAATAAGAGCACTCCTTGAGAAAAAAACAAACCTAAACCAGCGGTCTGACACTCAGTTTCTAAACCAGGGATGCTGCTGTTTTCACACGCAAACCCAATTCTTGCTGGTGTCTCCTGTCATTTTCCTGCTTGCAGCTGCTGCTCACGGCGCAGCTCAGCTCCTCAGACGCTTGGCTTTGCAGATTCATTACGAAACAACAATTAGCACGTGAGAAAAAAAAAATCCCACCCCAATATTAACTCAACTTTCCAAAACAGAAGAGCAGCCTGGATTTGTTCTGGGCGAGCAAAGAACAACGGCTGTTGGCTGCAGCTCTAGCGGCAGAGCAGCTCCTCCGCAGTGGGATCCCTGTCCCTGGGAGCCTGCGTGCACGCAGCTTTTCCCGCAGAACAAGGGCACCCTATATCGGCACCTGCTCGGGACCTACGGCTGCCATGGGGGTGGGCGGCGAGGAGAGGGTGATGGAGCGATGGAGACGCGTGGCGAGGGACTCCCTGATGCCTTTGTAAAGTTAAACGGAAAACAAAAAGCAGCACATGCTCCGCGGAGGAAAAAAAAGGGGGGGAGGGAATATCCAAACATGAAAGCGAGGAGGGCAGAGAAATTAAAAAAAAAAAAAAGTAGAAAATTAAAAAAAAAAAAAAAGGGTAAAACAAAGAGTAACAGAGAAACCCGAGGAAAACGAGGGCAAAGCGCCGGTGGCAGAGCGGAGCCCGGGGCTCCCCGCGAGGTGTCCGTGTGACACCCCCGGGCCCAGCCCCCGACCGAGCCCCCCCGGGCCCGCGCCCCCCCGGCCCGCTCGGCAACGCGTGACGTCACACGGGGGACCCCGGCGCCGCGCATTGGCGGAGCGGGATGCGCGGCCCCGCCCCCGGGAGGCGGCGGCCAATGAGCGCGGCGCGCTGGCTCCATGTGCGAACCATGTGTCCGCCCGCGGGGCGGGCGCGTCGGGCGCAGCGCCGCTGGAGCGCGCTCCGCCACCGCGCGGGGTCCGCGGCCGCGCTCCGCCGCGGGCCACGGCCGCCCCTTTGTTCCCTCAGCGCTTCTCCCTCGCGGTGCCGCCGTCCCTCGCGGCTCGCCTGCCCGCTCGGGAGACCGCTCCGCGGGGCAAAGCCGCGGGCTACGCGCATCCTCCGCACCCGCGGAGCAGGAGGCTAGCGGCGCGGCTGGCCAGCACCCCGCACCGGACGCCTGCCCTGCCCTGCCCTGCACTGCTCTGCCCTGCCCTCTCCTCCCCGCCGGCTACCTGGCGAGCGCTGCCACTTGCCTACGTGACTCTGCCCATGCCCCGGCGGGGGGAGCGGGGACGTGTCATCGCCTCCTCCCCCGCCGCTCCGGCTCCGCCACCGGCTCTGGCTCCGCGCGGGGCCCGTCGCCCCCCGGCCCCTCTCGGTGCCGCTCCAAGCCCGCTCTCCCCGGGAACCGGAGATGCGCCCTCCCTCCCCGCACCGTCCCGCTCCACTCTCCATCCCAAACTTTCCCCCGGGCCCGGGCTCCCCAGTGGCGGCGGGGGTCGCACGCCCGCCTCTGCCGCGGGGGTGCAGGCCGGCCCGGCGCCCTTTGTCACTGCGTCGGCGGCCCCTGCAGGCAGCCGAAAGTTTGGTTTATTTTCCTTACTCCCCTTGACCGCCCCGCGGTCACGCACACGCGCGGCCACGGCCGCCAGCCCGCACTTACTTTTATTCTCCTTCTCGATCCGCTCCAGGTAGCTGGCGGCCTCCAGGAGCACCTGCACGTTGTAGAGGAAGGTGTCCATGCCCGCCGCGGGGCTCGTGTTGCAGATGTCCCCGAGGGGGCACCGGGCCCCGCCGGCCGCCCCTGCGCTCCGCGGCTCGCTCCGCGGCTCCCTCCGCGGCCGGCCGCGCTTCCCCATGCCCCGCCGCCTCTCCGTGCTGCGCTGCGTCCGTCCGTCCGTCTGCCGGCGAGCCCGGCGGCCGCCGCGGTCCCAGCGCTGCCGCCGCCCGCCCCGCCGCTGTGTCGCCCCACGGGCCGCCGCCGTCCCGCCCCCCCGCGCCCCGGCGGGGCGGCCCGGCCCGGCCGCGCCTGCGGAGTGCGAGCGCCGGCGGCTGCGCGGCGCCCGGCGCGGGGGGGCGGCCGGCGGGGCAGGGCCGGGCTTGTCCCGGGGCGGCGGGGACTGGCGGGTCGCCGCTCAGCAGCGCCGGGATGTGCTACAGCTCCGCGGGGGGAACGACCCCTCGGAAACGGGCGCCGGCGGTGGTGGCACCGCGCCCCCAGGGATGGTGGCACTGGTGGGGGCCCAGCTGCACCCGCCCCCAGGACACAGAGGCACAGCCAAGCCTGCCCTGCCTCTTGTCACCCTGTGTCACCTCCCGCCACTGCCCCAGGGTCTGTCCCCGGTCAGGGACCCAGCGTGACGGGCGGACTGGGGAGCCCATGCTGCGCCCAGCGCTGGGGCGATGGGGCCAGCACTGCAGGCAAGCCCCGAACTCCGAAGGGGCCCCTCGGCGTGAAGCACTAGCGGTTTAATGTCACGTTACTCCTCCTCTATTATGCAGTGCCCCCAGAAAGCTCTCTCTGGGTGCAGACTCTAGAAGCAATTAATAAATTATTTTTTTCCAAAGTAAATCGAAGGCGGAGAGCAGGCAAGGGATGCACCAGCCTCCCTCACCCCCTCCATATCCATCCCTGCAGACCTGGGGTCAGGGCCGGGCACACTGCCGCTTGTTTTGCCCTTGTTTTGCAGTCAGGGAGGTGAGAAAGAGCAGCTGTGCCCGGAGGAGAGAGAGCAGGACCTGACCCAGACTGAGGAGAAGGGCAGGATTTGCACTTCCAGAAGTCATTTGCAATCTCGGGTCCATGAATTCTGAGGGGGTAGGCGGAGCGGACTCCGCGAACACCAGTCTGGCCGCAAGTGACCTCCAGCACCCTCCTGGCTCCCCTTCTGTCCGTGACAGCAGCACCGAAGCACGGTGCTGCGTTTGCAGCACAAAGCCCCGCTCCTGCCCGGCCGGTCGGGTTGGTCTGGTTCCTCTGAGGAGCCCTGTGGGAGCGGCTGGGGAGCAGCATCGCCCCGGAGATGTGCTGGGGCGTGGGGATCTGCTCACACCTGGCTGCCGTGGGGCTCCGCGGGTCTCGCCGGGCTCACCGGCCTGCCAGGGACCGGAACGGGCAGGAGAGCGGAGCAGAGAGGTCGTGGTGGCGTTTAGGAGTGCTGCGTTAGTAATGCTAATGGTACCTGGAGCCCGCAGCATCACGGGGACCTGAATCACCTGAGAGGGGACGGTGCCCCGGACTGCAGCCATGCAATGAAATCCCTGCGGCACCCAACTGCTGGGGGCCAGCGGGCTATTTTTGGGAAGCATGGCTGCAGGATTTCGTCGGTCACATGCCCTTCCCACGGCACATGCCGGGGCCGGGCCAGCTCCCCGTGCAGGGCGGCTCAACACGGCCTCCTCCGTGCCGGCAGCACCACATGGCTGCTGGCACATCAACAGTGCCACGACTTGTCCCATCACTGCGTTTGGCAGCCCAGAACGGGATGGGGTAGGGGGGAGGGCACACAGCATCATCTGGATTTAGTCATGGTCTGAAGAAGAGTGAAGAAGGCAGAGCCGGGTGTGCCGGGAGTGGGGCGGGACAGAACGCCGCTGCCAGGCCCGGGTGTGCTCAGCACCCGCAGGGACTGGCCATCCCTAAGAGCAGGATTTCAGCCGGGAAAGCAAGGGCTGAGCAGAGGTGGGAGCCAGGCTGAGCCACAGGGTACATCCAGGCAAGTGAAGGACTCAGAGTGTACTTGGATTTTATTAACTCCGCTGACTAGCTGAGATAAGACATGATTCCTGCTTTACAAGTGTGCATGGGCACACACTCCCATTAAAACATCAGTCAGAAAATCTCTGGCTTTTTAATTGTGCAGGGGTTGAGCTGGTGATGGGATTGCTCTAATCAACCCCAGCTGCAGCCTCTGGGGACCTGGACACAAGCAGGTGTCCAGCCTGGCTGGACACTGAGGGCACCTCTCTGCTGGCTCACCCTTGGGCAGAAGGCTTTCCATGACCTCACCCTAAAGTACAAGAGGTCATTGCTGAAAGCACACCAAGGGCACCAGAGGCAGCCAGCATCAGATTGCCTAAAAATCAGATGATTTAAAAATCTCAGGCGCTCTCCCAGAGGATGAGGATGTGTATGGCCATCCAGAGTCCATACTGTAGATCTTGTGCCTAATGGCAGCATCCTCTGTTACCTACTGCATTTCTTGGTCCTCTTTGTGCACCTGCACATCTTTTCTCTAGCGATTCTTTGAATGCTTTGTGTGAATTGGTGCTGATTCAGCAGGTACCACTTTTCCCAGTGACTTCCCAGGTTTGAAGCCAGAATAATATTAATTTTGATCCCTTTCCCTTCTAGCTTATGTCCAGGATAATTTCTCTTTAAAGGCACTTCCACAGAGAAAAGTATTCCTGAGGGAGTGGTCCAAGGGCAGGCATTCAAAGGGAACTGGCTCAAGAGGAATGGAGGCTTTAGGGGATGTGGGCTGTGCCGTACAAAAAGAAAAGGGTGAGCAGTGGAAAGCACCCAGAATCAGAGAGGCAACACAGGAGTGATAAGGGAAGAAGTTTGGCAGTATTGCCAGCTCTGCACGTCCAGCAGCCATGGTCCAGCACCCTCATCCACTACAGCCTTCTAAATACAGCCATTTAAGGGCATGCTCTCTTTATTTACCTTCTCTTGTACTTTGTTCAACCTTTGAGCTCATCCTGAAGTCTTACTGTCAATCTTTTCTCTGCAAGGCGATGGGGAAGCTGCTTCTCAGGCAGAGGTGGAAGATCTGAGTGCAGCCCCATGGGCCCATGGCAATGGGAGTTGGGGTGAGCTGGGGTGAGCCACTGGCTCAGCCCCACCACCCACACCACTGGCACAGCCCCTGCTTCCAGGCACATGGCCAAGGCAGCTCTCACATCATGGGACATCCCTGGACCTTTTATCAGCAGCCTGTGGCCACAGGCTGCCCTCAGTACAGTGTGGCCCAGCAAGGGGAGCGTGGCCCAGGGGTGCAGAGGGTGCCCACAGGGATGTTGCCAAATTCACACCTGTAAAAGTGGGGAAAATATCCACCCCATCATTTGGGGATTGGATTGCTTTATTTTGCAATGCTGTATAACATAGCAAGGTGTGGGTTTAGGTAAAAAGCTAACAGGTTGTATCAGGTGCCATGAGAAACCCCTGGGGCAGAGAGTGGGCATCCCTTCCCTTCTGCCATGGGAATCATCTCATGTGTGTGTGTGGTACCCATGTTGGGCTGAGCAGAGGAAAACAGAGCCACTGCTCTGAGCAGAAATGCTCAGTCCCCTTTGGTGGGTGTATTCTGACCTTGTTCTGCTGGTATCACACACAGCAGCTGTTTCCCCACATCGCAGGTGTTATCCATCCAGTTTGTTCCAGTGCAGCACCAGTGTAAATCACCCCCTGGACAGACCTGGCAGGGTTCAGAGAGGGTTTTAAAGAGTGGGAGCCAAGACAACCCTGGATTTTGGTCTGCAAAAGCTCCTGGAAGCACCTGCTTTCTTTCCTTTCAGGCTAATCCCAATGTAATCCCTTTAAAATTTCACCTGCCTTTAAAAGTCTGCTGCAGTCCTTTTGGAAGGACTAACTCATTTTCCAAGTGATAGTTGTGCTGCCTGTCTGCAATGGGCAGGCATTTCTTGCTGCACAAGAGTGATACAAAGATATTGAAAAATTGTTTGGAGGCTATCACGTATCTTCTTTTTTTTTTTTAAATGGACACAGTTGTTGTGGTGGGGATGGGCTAGGGCTGGTCTGGAGCAGCTGTACCCTGGAGGGAGAGGAGATCTCTCATGAAACCTGGGTGACTCCTAAAATCTTGATTTTGCTGTTGGACCCAGCACGTTTTTAGCGTTACTGGCATCACTCCTTGTGGCCCCAGCCCAGTGGTGAGTGCAGGTATCGCCCCTCTCCTTGCCCAAGCATGATTTAATTGGGGTGCAGAAATCTGCCTGCGCACAGAGGTCAGTGAAATCTCATATCTCTTCTTTCACTAGTCAATAATTAATACATGTAGCTCTCCCCTGCAGCACTGGCTCCAGGCTGTCCTGCAGGCCCTGGCTGCCACCTGCCATTGCTGCCTGCTGTCCCTTGTCCCAGGGCGTGACATGGGACTGTGATTTACAGCAGGGCCGCACATCCTTCTGTGTGGCTGCTAGGTGTTTGCATCCCTAAGGGCTCCCTGTCCTTAGGGATGCTGTCAGAGCCTGACTCTCACTGGGCCAGACCCAGAGTGGGGGGTGCATCCAGCCCTCTTTTGAAGCCATTATTACAATGGCCTTTCACTTCCCCACTGCTCCCTAAATGGAACAAGAGATCAGGATAACTCAGAGGTGCTCCAGGAGAAAAGCCCTTGTCAGGGTTTAGGTGCCTGCTCCAGCAGCTGTCACGCAGGCTGGGTCCTCAGGCTTTTGAGCACTCCTGATCCTCTGCTGGGGCTCAGGAAGCTCCGTGGTTTCACTGGGTGTCTCTGGCTGCCCACGCTGCCGCATCGCCTCTGCAATCTGTCCTTGATGCTCTCTCTTGGTGTGTGCTGCAAATAACTAAGCTACAAATAGTGGTGATGGTCCTGCCTTGCCTAGCCATACTGCTTCTCTCAGGTCCATTTATGATGCTGTTATTTACAGGTTCATCCTGCTAGCACCTCTAAAGCTTCTACTTAGTTTCCTTTGAAATCCCTCCTTACAATCCTGTAAGGATTGGTCCTCCTTCAAATCCTGTGGTGCTCCCTGATCTCCTGATCTCAGCATTCATCAGGCAAGCCTGAGCTATAATCTCCACTTTCACAATAAACTTTTTATTTTACCTCCAGCCTTCTAACTGCCCTCCCCACTCTCCATCTTTGTAATAAATAGTAGGTTTTCTGTCTCAGAGGCTGGGAGATGGCACGAGCTCTTCTCAGCTCATACTAGTTCACTGCTGTTCACACTTGGCCTTTCACAGTAGTTGCCATGCAGTTCTGATATAAAAATAATAAAGATTTTTTCTTGCCCACCCTTAAGGGAAAGCACACATATGGTCTGAAATTGCCTTGTGCCAGCAGAAAAAAGGCACATCCCTTGGTGGGTGGATCAAATGCTGAATATTCCTGGTGGGTCTGGGTGGGTGGGCGTGGATGGGACCTGCTGAGGCAGGTGGGAGGATGGATGTGGCAAAAGGCCCAAGAGTGTCTCCCCTGGTGAAAAGAGCCAAGTGGAGGATCTAGTTCTCCATCTGTTCAACTGAAAGCTTTACATCACTCCTAGGAGTACACCAATTGATCCTTGAGTCTGGGCTGGGCTGGCAGATCAAGAGAAGGTCATTTGACTTTGCTCCAGGCAGGAGGATCTTGTAATAGTCTCAGTGTGCAATTTTGCATGCTTCAGCTTTGAGTTTTTATGTTAGACTCCACAATGTGACATCCAACACATTTCTGGGATTTGTGCTTTCTGGGCTAGGGCTGAGGAGCCACTAGGACAAGCCCAGCAGGATTCACTGTGGAAAGAGCACAGAAAGAGGATCCCACACCTCCCAATGGAAGTTTGAGCCTCTTCTCACTTTGGAATGCTCTGTGTCCCTCCTCCCAGCTGGCTTTTTAACTGATGTCATAGCACACAACCTCCTGGTCCCCCTGTGTTTTGATGCATAACCCCAGATGGCCTTCCTGAGGTGGTGGCTGCTATGAAACAGGCATCTCTGGAGTTGTGCACAAACTGCACCTGCTCAGCACCTCATTTTTCCCTTTCACCCCCTCAGGCCTCGTGTCTTGGCCAACTGGCTGCAGAAGATAAAGCCTAGAGGAAAAGAAAGGCAGAGCCTTTACAAGGGGAAGTGTCCTGGGAGGTTTCCAGCCATCCCCACCCTGAGATGGAGCATGCAGAAATGATGCCCAGAGTTTTGGAGAGGCAGGACTCAGTTTTGGCCTCCCCAGACTGTCCTTCAGCAATTCCTTATTTCTGCTTTCCAAAGCTTTCACAGCTTGGACTCACCAGACAGTTTCTACAAAGAGGAGATCCTCATTTGCACAGTAAAATTAGTTTCCTTGGATTTCATGGCTAACCTGGGCTTTGTGGTACCTGGGTCTGGTGTTAAGGTGGGAAAATCCATCACAGCACAGCTGACACTTGACTCCAGCAACAGCAGCAACTAAATAATAGTGAAAAATGACATTCTTCCCTTCCAAGGAGGGAAGAATGCTGGTCATTCCAAATAAAAGGCTGGATGAAGGTTTAACTTTAAAAATTTGTTAAACTTCAGAAAAAATGTCCCGGGCTAAAGAGGTCATGCTCAGACCTGGAGTGACTGCTCGCCTGCCGGCAGAAGAAAGTGTCAGGGCACAGGAAAATACTGCAGGAGCCTGATGGGCAAAGGCTGCTGGGGTTAGGGTGGAGGCTGGGGGGGCACGAGGATGCTGCTCTTGGCCCTAATGGCACCCCACAGTGGGCAGGGGAAGGCAGCCCCTGGCTGTGGAGCCACAATGATGGGCACCAGCTGGGCAAGGGAGCATGTGGCTTGGAAGGGACAATGCTTCCAGGAGCTTGGCTTTGGGAGGAACCTTGGGAGCCTCCAGCACCACCAGCCAGCAGCTCTGCTGGTTCAGTGCAATGCATTGAGAGACAGCTCATGGCTCTTGCAGTGTAATTGCTGTTGCCTAATGATTTCCTTCACTTCTTACAAGCATCTGCCTCCAATACAGCTCACTGCACCTCTGCAGGCCACTGGCAGGCAAGTTTTGACCCCAGAAGCTGGTGCAGGAGGGTTTTCTAGTGCATCCCAAGAACTGAAAAAGCACACTAGTGTTTGGATGCAGTTTTTCTCATTTTTACTTGCTTGACACCCTAATATTCAAATACAAATTGACCAGCCCTGCTGCTACTCCAAGCACCTGGTGCCATAGGGGGAAGGCAAAACCAGAGAGGATAGGCTGGGTCATTTAGTCCAACTATTCTGAGCAGCCACGTCATATAATCCCCTTCACAAATTTCCCAGTCTCCCAGCAGCCCCCACCACTTAATACCCATTTGTTGGTGTGCCAACATTATCTGAGATTTAAAAGATATTTCCTCTCCCCAGTATTTCCCTGCAGCTTCCTCCTCATCTTCGTCTGCCCCCTGTCATTGTAACCAAGCAGGAGGATTGTGCATCCTCCAGGCTGATCCTGCCTGGCATCCTCTGTCCCCACCCTGGCCATGGTTGATCATTGCAGCAGCACCAGGGACAAGTCTCAGCATCCCGGGCCCTGGTTTGCTTTCCACAGTGATCTCACAGGATCCACTGGGCTGAGATCCCCACATCTTATGGCAGTCATGTCACAGCAAAACCCTCTGCTGCTGGTCCTGACCCTTCTTTTGTGCAGGTTCCAGCTCTGCTGAGTGGGGGTGACACCCCCAGCCCTTCTGCTCCCCTCCCCAGCCAGTGCATTACTCACTTTGCAATCCATTTCCTAATCCTCACCTGCTCTGATTCCACTGATGCTGACTCTCACTGTGCTGTCAGATACCTGTCTGAAGAAGACATTTGATCTGTTGCACTGCCTGGCCTAGAAAAATCTCTGGCTGTAAAGACAATAATCAGCATGACCCGTTCATTGCACTTTTAACCCTGTGCCCTTCCCTGTGACTGCTGTTACCCCCAGGACTTGGATTCTGTAGGATCCCCCAAAGAGCAAACAACTTGCAGAGTAAAACCACATGAAATGCCCCAAACCAGTGTGCAGGGCAGGGAAAAGTAACTGTGGGTTCCTGATAGGGCTAACCTGGCAGATACCCTTGCTTAAATCAGCAGCTGATTGTGGGCAATGGCTTTGGCAGGAACATGGTTGTTCTCTGTTACTGATGTGCTGCCCTGCCATGGGTATTCCCCTTCTTGGGAACCCCCTGTGCACCCTTTGTTTAGGGCTCACAAACCCTCTATAAACCTGGGACTGTTGGCTCTCAGATAGGTGGTAAAAGTGAGCAGCAAAAATTGGCTGAGCTTGGTGGCAGATGACTTGGTCCACACAGCCGGCTTAAATCCTTGGCTCTCACGAGACTCCAGTGGTGATTTTCTCATTGCCTGCTCCTGGTGCCAGAGCACTTCACCATGAACATCACTTCAGTGATTCCTAAAGATGCTGTTTGCAAAGGTAGACCTCTAAATCCACCCAGAAATTCTCTCAGCACCTGCAGGAAGTTGATTCCAGAGATCCTGGTTCAAACCCACCCCTGTTTATTTGTATAACACTAAGAAAACACTCCAGGCCACAGCAAAATAGCTCCCTCCCCTAGAGTGCTCACAGCATCTGGGGAGAAAAAATGATTCATTAGGGTGTTCAGGATTAGCAACAGGATTCGTGGTCTACAAAACACTTGGGGTGATTCAGCACTGGAGGCTGAGGGATAGAGATGTGAATGTGCTGTTGATTATGGCAGGTGAAGCAGGAAGGGGACAGAAAATCTCACCTGGGGACAGCACAGGAGGCTGCGGGGGGTTTGGACTGACACAAGCTCAGTGTCAGGAGCTTGAGCACAAGGGCACTTGAAGAAGATGCCATAGAAAATCAGGGTTGATTTGATGGGACACTGAGCTGGAGCACTAAATCCTAGAGGGATGGTCAGGATGTGCCTGCAAGAACAGCCCACAGGGCTACAAAGCAGCTGGAGGAATGCTCTGCAGGGCAAAAGCAAAGTCCTGTGACCTCTGGTGACCTGACCCAGCATCACACAGGATGGGCACCACCAGCCACTTGGGCTGGAGTCAAACCAGTGAAAACTCACTGGATCCAGGCGCTATCCCTGCCTGCTTCCTGCCAAGCCCTGCCCTGCACAGGTTTCACCCGGCCGGGCAGCCAGACACGGCAGAGGGTAGAGCAAAGACACAAATAAAGAGGTTGATGTTTTCCACCCGTCTGTCCCAGCTGCCATGCAGATTGCAGCTGTTTCTCCCCAGTCACGCCGGCCGCAGTACTCGTTGGGTTGGTATTTAATTGCCTCTCCCTAACGACGCATTAGGCAGGGTGTAATTTGCTGGCGCTGGCCAAACAATACAGATAAACCCGGTTTGCACACAAAGGCAGCGGAGCAGGGAAACTCCGCCGGCTCATTCTGCTCCCCTTTGGAGCTGGTGGCTCCAGACATGGGCGGGATATGGACAGACAGACGTCTCGGCCTTGGGGAGGAGGAAGGGGAATGTCAAACAACTGGAGACACCCGCACTGTGGCCAGCCGGGGTGAAGTCATGAGTACCCACAACGTCACCAGGGCTGGGCTGCCCTGTGCCAGCACAGGGGCTGCCCACGTGCTGTTACAGCTCAGCACATCCCTTTTCCTGGCTTTTCTTTTTCTTCTTCCTGAATTTCAGGTGTCAAGATATTTTAAGACTTCTCTCTCTGCTATTTTTTAACCTTAGTGGTTAAGATAGGGGAGATGGCATCTTCACTCCTGCTTGGGAATGACCCAACAGGTTTTTTTAACTTAGGAGGCACAAGGGCTGTCATAACATCTATGCTAGCCCTCAGTGTTTTTCTGGAGGTTGGTTTCAGCAGAAGTAATCAAAAAGGAACAAAAAGGGAAAGCTTCATTCATTCCCATATCTCACCCTGCAGCACCATGATGCTCAGAGCATCCCTGCTCTCCCCAGCTCTGCTTGTACCCCAGGCTCCAGTCAGTGGACAGATTTCACCCAGATGCTGTGAATATTATGAGAGAGTTAAAAATTAGCCTGCCCTTGCAATGCAAGTGCTGAAAAAGCAAAACACACCCTTCCTTGTTCTGGCCCAGGCCACAGACCTGCTTTTATGACCACATCTAATAGAGCCATGTATTACATGAGCAATCCCCAATATTGATACAGAGAGAAGGGCAGTTATATAGACCATGGGTGGATTTTAATGTTCCTTAAATATTTACCCAAAAGATGCTGGTAACCAGAATCGCTGTTAAACAGTTGCAAATTGCCAGCAAGAAGCGAGCTTTAAAATGCCTAGAAATTAAGTAGCACCATTAAAATTAATTGGGGAATTACCTAATTTTAAGCACTCCAGTATTTTTAGGATAGTGGAGGTGTGATCCTGCCTGGGCAGCAGTGAATCCTGTGGATCACCCACTTCATGCTTGGATTTGAAGGAGCCTGACTGCTCTGCCTCACCCTGTAGAGGGAAGACTTGTCTGGGACAGCACCAGGCTCCCATATCCCATCCCCAGACTGCTCAGCATCCTCCTCCCACTGCTAACATGCTGCACATGCAATAAAACCAGCTGCTTTGCCACCAAGTTGCACATTAACACCCACACCTACAACATGGGGTAATTTACGGGAAGCTGGCAGATAACCCTGTCCCAGCACTCGGCATCCTGGCACCAGGCACAGGCACTGGTGTCTGCTCCAGCACAGGAGGAAGCAAACCAACAACAAAAAAAGGAGCTGTTTGTTTGAAGGCCTCTGGAACAGGAGGAAATCAAGGCTGCGTCAAAATGGGAAAGCACAAAGACAGCAGGGAAACGGGGTTTATTTATAAACTTTGAGAGGATGGCTGTGAACAATAGGGTGGGTGGTTTTTATCCCACCAAGAGATGGAAGAGGAGTCTGTGCCCGTCAGCCCCCAGCACAGCAGGATGGGCTGGCTGGAGAGCCCTGGCCAAGTGCTCAGCCTGGGGCTCAGGGGGTCTCCAGAGTGTGGCTCCACTGCCTTTGCAGAGCTGCATCCTTGGCAGGCAGGCATGGGATGTTTCCTGGCTTCCTCCAAAGCCCCACCACACCAAAGTCGCTATGTGGGCAATGGCAAAGGGCTGCACAGTACCCACAGTGCATGTTTCTCTGTGGTTGGGAGCATCCATCGAGGGTAGGTTTGGGGTAGGTCCTGTTCCTGTGCAGCAGTGCTCCTGAGCATGTTCGGGAGCAGGTGATGCAACAGCAAACCTCACTCCTGCTCATCAGCTCTCCAGGAGCTGCTGGTGACTTACTGCACATCCTTGTTATCATCTTATTGCAAAGCTCCCATACCTTCTCGGTGATTTCTCATGCACAGCTCCTCACAGCACTGACTCCTCCTTCTTCACAACACAACCAACAAACTCCACCTCTCTCCTCACCCAGCTAACCCACTCTTTTGTTGCACTCCTCTTCTTATTGGACACAGCTGTGGCCTGTTAAGGGCAGGGCTGCTCCTAATCTTTGGTGATCAGTGCAGCTGCAACTCCTCAGGTATCAGACTACCTTCTGCACTATTTTCTTACATCCTATCCCTCCACACATCCTCACTTCTGGTGGCTTTTGTCTTGTCTGCCAGCACAGTAGAGGTGAGCTATGGCTGGTGGCAAATCCCACCCTGGTGTTTTTTCCCAAGTGTTGGGCTGGGATTGGGCAGAATGGGCAGAGGTTTGGCAGTGCTGTTGGAGCAGCTCCTGTTCACTGTGTTACCACCCAAGGGGCCTTTCACCTCTCTGCCTAAGTGATGTTTAGAGAAGCTCAGTTACGCTCCCACTCTCCCTTGCCATGTCAAATGCTCTCTGACAGCCACAGCTGGATGAACTGGGGTGGCACAGGCATCAATGAGACTGGCAAGGTAACTCAGAGACAGGAAATGGACACTGAACCAACAGGGGAGTAAAGGGATGAAGGGAGCCATCAGTAACTTGGCACTATCCCTGCTGCCCAAAGTGCAGCCCAGGGCATCCAACAACAGCCCCTGGCTGGCAGGGAGGAGCATCCTTCCCACCACTGGAGCTGGAACATGGAAATAGCCACCCCAGCCCCTGGCCACAGCATTTTGGTTAACACAGGAGCTAAGAGGTGCTGCCATTCCTTTATGACTGGAGGAATTGCATTGTCTACATCCCAAAATCCTAAAATCAATTCATAACTGCATCTATCAAATTAAAGGCAGCTGCCAAAAGTGGCACTTGCACACGTGCTCTTGAGTTGCTCCAAGAGCCTGTCTGGCTTCGTGCAGCAAAAGCTATTTAATCTAGATGCTGGGCATGGGCTGCCACTGGGGAATGCTTCCTGCTTGCCAGACCTTCTCCTCTTGTGGGAATATGCCCATACTGGAACTGGAAAGGCAGAAACCAAGCCAAGTGGAGTAAGACAGCCCAAAATATCTGTTTATAAGAAAACTACTCCAATGCCCAAATATTCTCCCATTAGACTGACAGTGGCAGAACAAATTCTGCCCAATGTGCCTCTTCCAGGTCATTTGTGAAGTTAGCTCCATTAAATAAATCCAGGAAGAACCAGCTGCTCCAGCTGAAGGTGAATGATCACATGTAGGTGACATGCCAGCCAGGAGATCAGGACTTAAATGGATGTGGTTATTTATTAGTTGTAAACACTGTTGAATAAATCTAAATAAACTCTACTTATTTATACAGCATATTCCTAATGTTGGCTGGATGCTGCCAACTTTAAAATAAAACTGAAGTCAAGCAGGGTAAATGTTTTAATGCCTCTGTAGATATAATTAGCATGTGTAATATGTATATACAAATATACATAATATATGTAATTATAGGTATTGGTGTTTGAGAGAGCTGTCTAGCCAGATGGAAAGAGTAAGTATTGAAAACACTGTACCTCTGCCTGCTAGAAAGGGGAGGATGCTTATACTCACTGGAATAAGAAATTGGTAGTTCCTGTTTGGGAAAGGGAGTTATTGTCCCACATTCCCATTCTGCTGAGTGGATTTAATAGCCAGCTTCTGTCTTGTCCATCCATTTAAAGAAGGATTGAGGCTGAAAGTGTCCAACATCCAAGGGCAAAGCTCTGTGTATAAACTGCAGCTGCTGCAGTGTGTTCAGAGTTTTCTGTAGGTCCTTTTTGGCACCCAGCAAAGGTACAATTCAGTAGATGAGGTGGCTTTGGCCCTCTGGAGCATCTCTGAGGCCCCAGCTCAGCACCTGTCTGGGTACATGTCTGCCCCACATGGCCATTGGTGCAGAGATCTGAAGCGTCCCCAAGCTTTAGTGCCACTGTGCCAAACACCAGCTCAAGAGACAAGCTCAGGCAGGTCCCCACACTGCCATTAACACTCAGAGACCCTGAACATGGCATGTTTATTAGGGATCAGTTAGCTGCTCTCAACACCCTGGACACAGAAATCCAGCCTTCTGCAGCAACCTCTCCTTTTCCACCCCAGTGGGGGCGTGGAGGAGAGGGAAGGGCCTGGGCTGACAAGATTTCACTGAGAAATTCAGCCCCTGCAAGGTCCTCAAGCACAGCTCGTCAAAATGCTGATGTTGGGAGCTACATTTCCCCTGCAGTTCAGGGATTATTTGGCTCTCCCTGCACCAAGCTGAGGGCTCAACAACTTGCTCTTCTGCAGCTCTCCCTGGCATGGCTAAGTGCTCAGCCTTTCGAGAAAAGCCAGGCCATTAAGTTAAGCACCTCACTTGAGTGGATGTTTGAACTTTCTGTACCTTTGGGAGGAGAGGGATGAGGGCTGTGCCTGCGAGGTCAGAGAGCAGCCAGCAGCTGACATGCCAAAGGTCAAACCCAGCACCAGCTGCCAATGTCAGCCAGGGCTGGGAGCGGTCAGGACCATGCCCAGGACCACGTCACCACCCCAGAGAATTTCACTTGCTCCTTACAGAGTTCAACTACTCACCATCCTGATAACCCAGGGCACAAGTTTTGTTTTTACAAATAACATTTGCAAATTAAAAATTTGCAAAAGCTCCAGCAGAGTCCAGAGACACACAGTTGTATCGAGTTACTGCTGCAAATGTGAAAGGAAATGCACCTGGAATTCAGGATGTGGGAGCAGGTGAGACAGAAGGGTGTGGGAACCTTTGGCACCAGGGCTCTTCCACTGGGGACTCCTGTGACTTCTGGCCCACCCTCCAGAACCACTGAGACGTCTCTGGCTTGTGGGTATGGTTGATAGAGAGAAAATACTGAAAAAATAGATATTATTCTGTTTAGTGGAATGAGTTAAAAAGTTCAAAAAAACTTCAGCATTCTTAGCTTGTTGCAAAAGGATGGAGGGGAGAGGAGGAGTCTTGCCTCCCTGACAAAGCCTGCTCCATTGCTGGATTTTGAAATGAATCAGGATAGAAAATGAGTCCGGCAGCCAGATGTCTGCTTTCATCTCTCTGCACTGGAACTGGAATAAAGCCCACAAAATCTCCACCAAAAATACCTTCTTTGAAAGCGCTTTGTTGGTGGCTTTGCGACTGCGGGGAACAAAGGCAGCAAACGCGAGGGTCTGATGCCACCTAAAGGCCGCTTGAATTCTCACCTCCCAGAGGCTCTGCTTGACTTGGGAACTGTCAGCCACAATTTCAGAGTGTGAACTCTTGTTCACCCTCCAGTTCCCATCATCAGGCATTGTTTTGTTTGCGTTTAAGTTGATCAAACTTGACCGAAGCTGTCCATGCTGTGCACTGCTCCACGTGAAAACTGCCTGGGTGTGTTTGCATGTAATTCTGGCACATGTAAAAAGTACAGCTGTTGTACCCCAACACTTCCAAAGGACAAGGCTGTACAAAAATACAAGTTTTTTCATATTGTATTCTGTCAATCTTTTCTCTTGGAAATTTAAATTACTGCTGGCTTTGAAATTGAGATTAGAAACTGTGGTGAAGGGCTGAGTGATATAGAGGATGGGCTTTCTATCGTTCCCCCAAGAGTCTGTGCAAGTTTGGCCAAGCTGCAAGTCTCTGGCAGAGCAGTTCCTGCAGGCTGTGTGACAGCCAGCATGCCCTCACTGAATGCTGTCCTGGTGCTGCCAGCACGTTGCTGTGCCTGCGGCAACGCCCACGGCCAGGCTGGCACTGCTCCAGCTGCCCACACACACACGGCCAGGCAGCTCCTGGCCACTGTCTTCCAGAGCCCTGCACCTCTGGGAACACCCTGGGCCTTTGAAAGGACAAACACCAACCCAGCAGCAGCCCCATGGGTGAAGGATGTGTTTCCCTGCCAGTCTGCAGAAAGGAAGAGAGAGAACATCGGCGCTCACGTCAGAAGTTTCCATCAGACCCACGTGCACAGCATGGGACACTGGGCCCTTTCTCACTGTCCTTGGATACACCACAGTACATCCTGTTTGAGAAGTTTCCATGGGCTCAAATAGTGAAAACTCAACAGTTTTGCAAACTGGATATGTAGAAAATAGAAAATTCTCAACTACTTGCCCCACAGATGACAGCAATTTATGCCATGTGCTCAACAGCGTGTAATGGACTCAACTGGCAAGGCAGGAAAATATGAGTAAAAATGGCCTATTACAGCCCTAACCATGACGTTATTCTGTCTCCTTGTGGCATCTAAAGCCTGATACACCTCATTCTGCAGATTCTGCAAAATCTGCTTTGCTATGTAACACTTATCTCCAGAACAGCTGGAAGTCTGTAAAAGGCAACAACAGGCAATCACCTGGATGTACAGCTTTATAAATCCTTTTTAATGTTCTTGGGTGGTAGCTGGCATGCAATTCCTCACAGTAAACACTGCTTCTCTGTATTGCTCTCTCTTGGGACAAGCAGCCTAATGACAATAATTATTTCCTATCATATTAATGATCCATTTTGAAGCTCATCTGTCCAAGGGCTCCTACTTCCCAAAACTTAAGTTTTAATGTTTATTATGCCTGTTACAAACAGGCATACTTTATTTCTACCTTATTTCCATGCTTTGGCTTGCAGAATCTCAGATCCTTTGAGTAACACTGTGAAAGAGTAAGATTTAAGTGAAAATGAAGGGTCTGATGTGGTTTGTAGACTCTTGGGAATAAAAAGAACCTGAAGAAGTAAATTATGTATGCCCTTGGCCTTACAGTGGACACTTCTCTGGGTGAATACAGTGTTTACTTTCACATTAGTGCAGCACTAAAAAGATTGTAGATGCTTCTGGAGACAAATTATAGTCAGAAAAATACTAAAATCTTGGTCAAGATTTATTTAAAATGCTAACCCAAAATTATTCTACGACATGGGGACCAAGTTCATCAAACTGTCACCAGACTCGGAGGACTGAATTTTGACTTTCTTGTAAACAGAAACAAAAGGCTGATTTGTGGAAGGATGAGGAAAATAAACATTTGTGCAGTCCTTAAAGTCCTTTCCCAGAGTTGATACAGCTACAAAAACAAAACACTGCAACTTCTGCAGCTTCACAGGCTCCGACATACACCATATGTTGGCAGGGCGTGACACAGATATCTTCAAATAACTTCGCATTGAGCTTTTTCTATAAGGAAACCTTTGTTTTATTAATAATTTATAAAGGGTAATTTCTTTGAGCTATTTCCTTGCTCTGTACTTAGCACTAAAACCACCCCAGTCCCTCATGTCACCTGTGATGCCATGGTGCTGCAGAGCAGGAGACAGCCCAGAATGGGCAAGCACAGACGCCCCTGGGCTCAGAACAACTGCCTGGCAGTGCCCTGCTTTTTACCAAGGGCCTGTCCTCTTTCCTCCCCGGCACCTGTGACAGAGACAAAAGCTGTTCAACACAAGATCACATTATTTTCTTGCAGAGCTCTCAGGATAAGCACAAGCAAGAAGTCCTCTCCAGAATAAATTCTTGAGAAGCAACGTGCAAAATCAAAGCATCTTCTCTACAAGCAAGAGATGTAAGTGCATAAACAAAATGCTGCTATATGAAATCCATCTATTTAAAATACTGTTTATTTGTGATTTAACATTAATTAGCATTACATCTATGAGCAATTTCAGATAACATTTATATATTTTCCACAGGACACAAGAGTTGGCTGGCTCATTCTTTATGCCAAAGCAAGTAAATAGAGGCATTAGCAAAAGGTGCAAATAGTTCACGGTTGCATTTTAAAAAATATTTATGCACATTGCATTCATTTAGATATATTTTTAAAAAAGTTATGAAAAGCGTAGTTCACAGGTTACTGTTTCTACATATGTTGTAATACAACACAAATAATGTAGAACATAAAAAACAAAGTAAGCAACTGAAAGTTTCCACTATGATTAAAAACACTGATTCCAGTATTTAGTGACAGCTAGAAAATTGTTTCCAGGATCCATTCCAACATTGCATTATCACACTTACACAGTCAAAGCTAACCAGCCCCCAAACATGCTATAATCAACATTTTTGCATGCCAAACCACTCTCCAGCCATATTTAACAATTATATATTGTATAATATTTCAACCGGTAATTTGGGAATCACATGGATCTTAAAAGATGTACTTCCTATTGGATGACTGATTTACAGACATTTGACACAGCGAAGAAACCCCTATGTTAATCTCTATGTTTAGTTTGTATTTACAATACAGTAAAAGTACTAAAATGACAATACAAGTAAAAATGAGTAAGTGGCAGTACCACCCTTACCCATGGCACTAGGCTCTGATTTGCTCTGGGTTCATCCAAAGGACAACACAGATTCACGAGACCCTTTTACAACTTGAATGAAACTGAAGAAAAAACCCAAAGTGTTGCACTCTGCATGAATCCATACAAATTATTTAAAACATCTAATATGGAAATGTCACTCTGCTGATTTAATAAAAATATCCCGCAATCCGTATCATATATTTAAAAAAAATAATCACTGAACTTTTACTTTCTTTGTCTCCTCCTATTTCCCTACTATTTCACTTTCCCTTTTAACATTTTTGTTTCCTTCATTTGGTTATGTTAAGAGATTTTTTTTCTTCATTCATTAGCAATACCATGAGAGAGAAAAAGAACAACCCACAAATAATTTTTAAACATGAATCCAGTTCAATTTTATATGCTTTTATCCTTTGATTTTGAAGTCCCTGGATTCCTGAATTATATTTAAGTATACTCTAAACCAAGCATTCTTAAATACACTCTAACTATTAAATGCTTGGTTCACATGCTTATAATACCTTTATACTGAATGGTATACAAACATTTGAACATATAAAATCTTCTTTTTGTTTTGTCAGTTAAACTAAATTATCAATGTTAAGTGTATAAAATCCCCCTTCTTGAAAAATAAGGGTTTCCCCCACCCCAACTGATAGAATAAAAAAGAAGTCTTCAAAAATTATATTTCACTAAAATGAAATATTTGGCAAAAAAGTTATTGAATAATGGAATTCTTTAGACATTTTGTATAATTCCAAATAAACTTTCTCTTACACAGTTTTTCCCCTAGTATTATGTGCCAGTGTATATTATTTCTATATGAGCTAATCTTAAAAAAGATGCAAAGGTGTGCTGTTAATATGTACCCACTCAAATGGGGGTACAAAACCATAAAATATATGGTCAAAAACCACAATACAAAAATGTATGATCTGGTTTCCAAATGAGACAGCAGTTTTAAAAAGTCATATGATCACTCAACAGTAACTTTAATAAAGGCTTTAACTGTACTGAAAATTTTCAGGTCTGCAAAATACTCTGAGCAGAACTGGCTGCTGCATACTGTGATGGTATTTGACCTTGCTATGATGGTAATTGAGCACCTGCCAGTGTAGTTCTACATGAAACTAATCAACGTTTCCAACCCTCATAGCAATTTTGGACACAGCTAAGTGAGAGATGAATTAATTTGCAATTAACATGAAAGGTTTTCTTGTTTGTCTCTTTGTTTGGTTTCTTTAAAGCAAAACCTCTTCCAGTTTCTACTTGTTTAGGTTAAAAGTCCAGTTACTGCACACCCCTAACACTACGCTGTTAATGGTCAACTTAAAGGTTTAAAATGTGCAATGTCTCCTCACAACAGAACTGCACTTACGCTTCTACCTTCTCCTTCTTTTTACTCTTTTTCAGGAAGGATGGGGTGCGGAATTTCTTCTTTTTCTTTGAAGGGGATTTGGAAGGTGACCCTTCGGGGGACAGAGCCTCTTCTATCTTTTCAGAGCCTTTAATGGTAATCTCCACGCTCTCCACAGTACTCAACTGACTGACCCTCCTGGTGAGATCCTCTTCCACATCGTGTGCATCTTCCTTCCCGTTCACCACCACAACTGGCATCTCCACGGATATTAGATTGGCATTCTGGCTGTAGAAATCCTCATGATTTTCTGAAAGAGCAAATAATTTTGCAATTATTTATGTACACTTTCATGCAAAAAAGCCCAGTACTGAGACAAGGCCTGCGAGTGTGGACTGTGATCCAAAGAATGAAACCCGAAGTGCTTAGATGTGGCTTTTCCCCTTTATCCACAGCCTTAGTTGCTGTAAGCAGACAACACAGTCAAAATGTCATTAAGGGAAAATGGGCTGAAAAATTTAACCATATCTCTGCCAGGTGCATACACAGCTCAAGCTGTATAGAGTATGTACAAATATAGTCTACACAGCATACACAGCCTCAAGGACAGTCAGAATTACATTTTACTGCAAGAGACTGATTTATGAAAACACAGCCAATCCATACAGAAGGCATTGGAGAACTTGCCTTTTAAAATGCCTACTTAGACTTCCGGAAGTCTTAGGCAAAAGAACTATTCTTAATATTTTCAGTAAAATGAAATATAGTATCTCTTTGCCCCACCTGGTTAATATCTAAGTTTCAGCATGCCCGGAGTTGTTTTCTGTTTGTGAGAATGTTGTATTAGAAAAAGTTGGGAAAAAATAGTTTTCTGGACAGAGTACCACCCAAACTTTGCAAAAGAGGGCTCCTTTTGACTCAATTGACTTCATGCAAGTGTAAAAGTGCAGCAGAAGAGTCGAGGACTTGGGTTATTGGAGCCCTTGGCATCAAACAGAAATTGCATGGAATACCTTCTAATCTTTCTGGGACATTTTGTGGGGATTGAGTTTGTGACTGAATTTGCGACACAGATGAACCGTCATCTGAGAATAATTCCTGTTCAGCATCTGCAGGACAAGATGTGAGTTAGTAGCCAAGCAAAAGTGAAAATCAAGCAAGAGTGTCAGTGTTGATGCTACAAGATTTACAGGTCTGCTACAGCTTTGTGTTGCTCATGCTGACAATAGCACAAAGTTACAATACACAGTTGAAACTCTAAAGAATTATGGATTTATCTGATAAAAATTGGTATATATTAGTTCTTTATTAGAAAGTATTAAAAAAGGTGGCAGGACTGCATTCCAAGTAGTATGCCCCTTGGTTTTATCTTGTCACAGTCTGCTGGTGCAGTAAGCAATTACACTATGTCCTAAGTGTGACATATAGCAAAGTTGTTTTATTACACAGTATTAGTGACGAAGAATTCACAGTAAGTGTTATTTTTTAAAAATTAAAATCAACCCTGAATTAGTAATTCTCTATGAAATAGTAGTATTGGAAGAAGATATGAAAAGTGAAAGTAGATGAGACTTGCACACTGAGAGAACAGAAGTAAAATTAGAGAAGCCAGGGCCAAACATCTCAGGAAACTTTTGCTCAGTTGGGCACAGACTTGGATACTTGATCTAACTTTAGTATCAGCTCTGAGGAGGAGCTGGATTAAGATGACCTTTGTGGACTCTTCCACCTTAAGTTAGTCTATGATTCTGACACAAAAATTTATTATGGTTAATTGTGTTTTAGTCAGCCCCATTTATCTGAAAACCTTTAATTGCTTTAATTTCAGCTCTGACTAAAATAAAAGAACAAACCACATTTAACAAAAGAATTCTACCACCTCAAGGAATGATTAGTTCTAAGCTAGTTGCCAGCAGTATATGCTAATAATTAACATGTACACATTTTTTACAGTAGATATTTTCAAGCTTATTATTAAAATGTAAACCCCAGCAATTCAAACCACACTGCTGACCTTCCAACCCCTGCTGCTTGCGCTCAATGGTTTTCTTGTACTCTTCCAGTTCCTTTTCGGTGAGGTGGCTGAACGGGTTGGGTGGTGCTGGCGGCGCGTGCTCATCATCAAACTGCACTGGCTGTGAAAGAGAAAGCCACAGAATTTAACAGTTAAAAAATATGAAGCAACAAGCAAAAGTTCAGGTCTTTTTTTTTTTTTTTAAAGTTTGATGACAAAGTTTTGGCAGGGAATACAGAATTAAAACACAGATATACTAACTACATAGCTAGAAACTCTTAAGAATTCCAATTCACCACACTATGTCGGATAACCTTATTAGGGATATCTAATATCTATACTGTTTGGAAGTATATTCTTTCCAAGAAAAGATTAATATGGGTAGGTAAGAAACTGGAAACCCTCTCTCCCAATAAGAAGCCTGTTTCTAAGGAAAGCTGCCTTCCACATAGTCACATACCACCTTTTAAACTCAGCTACTTCTTGGACTCAATTGTTATCTTAAGCATCACTTCCACAGACTAATGAAGGCTATTTTTGGCCCCATGCATTCAAAGTTCTTCCTCTCTCACTTAAATGAGCTTAGACAAGGATCCTACTTCATTAAGATTACGGGTGACAAACTTAACATGCACATCTCAATTTGAAAGTAACTTTTTAAACCTGTAAAATGAAACATGAATAAGATGTATCACACCTCTAAAACTGGCATTAAAACAATCAGTTCTAACAAAACACTCAGAACAAAAATGGCCCAAGCTGAAAGACAGGCAGCCAAATAACCTGAACAGCTGTAAATTAGTTAATTATGTTGTACTCACTGAACTTGGCTTTTTATCCACAACAATCCCTGCGAGCAGCTGAGACTGAGGTCCTGCTGTCTTTAGGTCATATCGGTTTTGCTCCCTTATCTATAGAGAGAAAATAAACCAGGTTAGAAAAAGATATTTCTCTTTCACAACTCCTATGCCCATCAGCTTTGCAAAGCCACTAACACAGGCAGCAGCGAATGGCTGGAGAGTGTGTGCTGCTGCACCAAAAATTAAGCACTCTTCTTCCACCTCTGAATATACAACATATGCTGTTTGGCTCTTTCAGTACTCACAAACATTTACCCCAGTCCTAGTTCTTGCACTTCATGTAAGCCAATATTTAGAAATAAGCTCCCAGGAATAGCCCCTGAGCTGACCTCTCCCTCTCAAAAAGGATGCATGTTCAGCTATTGGAGGAAACTCTGTGGTCACAGAGGTTGGTAAAGCTTTTCCTTCTGTGAATAGTTTATTGTTTTCCCTTAATCTAACAGCCCTAGCTTCTAATTGTCAGAGCTTAAGAGATTGACAGATCAGATATAAATACCAATACAGATCATATAAAATAAATCCTACAGCAGAGAATTAGGAATAAACTCTTTGTGAGCCAGTGACATGCATGAATTTTATAATCATTGCCTGGGACATGTATTGTTAATCTCTGGATGATTAGAAGGTGCCTTTCCAGTTCTGAGGAAGGGAGTTGCTCCTTCTAACTCCACTTCAGTCCCCAAGGACAATGACACCGTGCTTTCCAAGAAAGAAAAAGATATGCAATCCAATGAAAAGTGTCCTGAATATCTGTTAATATAGTTATGCTGAGGGTGGAGTATTTGGTCAGTCTGATAATCAGTGTCTTTCATGCTGGAAGGGAAAGGCAGAGAGATATTTTTGTTTACAGAGAGATCCAACAATAATCTGTCATTTTCTTTTTTTTTACTGCCATTAGAAATTCCAGCTTAACAAGCACTAGGCAAATTAAAACAGAACAGAAGATTAGAGTCTGAGATTGAATCATGCTGCAGATGATGCACAGCAATTCTGTTGGTGTTGACACCTAATTATCTACTAAATAAAATGCTAAATAACAGGGACTACCATTCCCAATCTATAATTTCCAGAGTTAACACTCATCCTTCATCAGACTATTGCACTCAAAATTTAAATATATAAATATTGCATACGTATCTACAGATTTTATGTATATCACACATTTAAATACATGTTTTTGGTGCCAAAAATCACATATACTGTAAGAAACTTCTTAATAAAATCAAAACATTTGAAAATGTTATTTTACTGCTCTGCTGAATCATTACTTGAACACATAATTTTATTTGGAAATGTTACAATTTTCAGTTCATTTTACCTTATTTCTCTTTTCCAACACTTCACTTGGGTTTGTGTTTAGAGGAACAAATTGGTTTGGATCTTCAATTTTGATTGGCGTTCCTCCACTAGTCTTGGAGGAGTCATCAGCTTTCATCCACTTAAAGAGGGAAAAAAAAGGACAGAAGCTAAAATACCCAGTATGGTGGAAAGGAACAATTCTCTGTGTTGTCTTACTGTTAAAGAAGAGATATCAAGAAAGGACTTTCTGACCTTATTTTCAATTCCACATGACACCTAAAAAATAATCCCAATTCCTTTACAGGTTTGTGTGTTTGCCCAAGAGGATTTAAGTTGCCTTGAACATGATTACTTTTTGTAAATACTGACATACATTCCTGAAAAATGCAGTGTTAGCTGTGTATTAATGACGTTGTATTTAGAAAGGATCACACTTTCTAGTAACTGGCAGGTAGATCAGAGTCCTTGTTCATGCAACCAACTTCCCCCTCTGCTGAACACACATTGACTACAGTTTTTTTCCCGTCTCAGGCAGGGTTCTGAGTGTGTTTCTCCCAAACTCAAGTTTAGAAACCTGCCAGCCTGCCAGCAGGAGGAGCTGATGCTTTTACAGTTGTACTGGGAGTAGCTGAAGAGCATTAACACGCTCTGCAGTCCCACGAGGGCCACCTCTCTGCAGGCAGGAAACGAAGTGTAAGCATCTTGTTGAGCTGCAGGAGGGGGAAAATCTTCATCATCATTAAAAGCCTGTAGCACGAACAGACCTTTCAAAAGCTGTTTTCAGAAGGTTCACAAATAGAAAGGGGACAGCAAGAGATGAATTAGAGCCTGTGTCTCCCTCATGTGAAAGAAGAACAACCCACAGTTGACTTAAAGCCTTACTATATTTGGTGGATAACTAATAGCACAAGAAGAAGTGGTAGAAAAACTGTTTTCTACTTCAGGGATAAGAAGAGATGGTTAGAACTGTGAAATAATTGTTAAATTTTATCATGAAGTGTTACTCTTACAGTCAACCCCTCTCTCCTCTAAGAGAGGAGACCATTAGTACCAATGTCATTAAGGCTCTGAAAAGACTATTTTAATTTGCTCAATAAACTTATTTGCTAATCCTATTCAAGATTTCCTCATATAAACAGTGTGTAATTTACTTTCAAGTAAGGCAAAACCAAAGTGACTGTCCAACACATCAACCTACTGTGATCTTAGTCCTGGGACTGGTTTCCCCATTCCAGGACTCCTCAGGCACATTCACTTTCAAGTATGTGTTTGGAGAGTTCAGCCATCTTGTCTTCTCTCTCTGTTGCCTCTGTGCAAGGAATTTCAGGGGGGAAAGTGGGACTGTATCATCTTCAAAGGAAAAGGCAGTCACAGTGGCTGGGATCTCAACATCACTCTTATGTCTGGGTTTTTCCCTGACTAATGGTTGCCTATAGGCATAGCCAGTTCTGTATCCCTGTGGAGGAGAAAAAGAAGAAAAGAATGTTTAAAAAAATTAAAGCTAAGATTTTTACTATTAAGTTACTATATATTTGTAAGAATGGTGGGACAAAACTGAAGCTCAAAGCATTATAAATTCTTATTAAGATGGAATACTGCTGTCAGAAACAGTATGACTAAAAAATTATTTGCTTTACAAAAGCCAGTCCTACACTCAAAACCTTACAGGACTACATAGATACCACCAGCAACATGCTCTCACCAGGTTGTCCAGCATTCTCATGAGTGCTTCAAATTCTTGCTCCCCAACTTTCCATTTTTGTTGTGAAGCCATATTAACTCCACCTCCTCCCATTGCTGCCACGGCGTGTGTGGAAGGCTTGAACTTCTGCAGATCCAGTAGTAGGAGATTGTCTATCCCACCTGCTCCAGCCAATGCATGAACCTGGAGACATCAAGGAGTGTATTTCATTTGTGAAAAAACTTTTGTATGCTCTGCTTTTCTGAATTTGCAGCAGGAGGTTGTTAAATACATTCTGTGGTTACTTCTACTTTTGGACAGTTTTCTACTGTCCAAAAATTGCATTAAAATACATAGCAAGTGACTGCTACAGAAAGCATTATATCATCTGCAATTAATTGCACTTCAAAAGGAGTAGACTGAAACACTTGCTTTAAGAGAACCTTAAAAACATCTTTCTGTATCACAAGATTAGAAATCTTTCATTTTTCTCACTGTTTCAAAATGAAAGAGTGCCTGAACTCAAAATGAATGGTAGGGCAAGGAAGGAAAGGAATGGGAGCCTGCCATTTGCACATCCAAATGCCTCTTTGAGAGGACAGGATCAATAGGGAACAAGAACAAAGTGATGAAGTTTCTGGGGACGGGTTTAAACTTATGAAAGGTGAGAACACTTTCAGTGGTCTCTCTTCACATGTTATAGGTAACATCTGGATACCGCACCAGGTAGCTAAAGTTAGATAGAATGGAAACACTGAATTTGTGATTCAAGTTATTTTTAAATATGCCACCCACTACCATTGCTCTAAAGACCTTCTTATAATTTGGTTTCACAAATCTGAGATCACAGAGAGGAGCTTCTTTTCTTGTCACAATATTCAGCCTCAGTAAAGGAGCTGGCTCTCTAGAGATCTTAAGTCACACTTTCCCATGCAGTGAGTACCAGCAAATCTATCATCTGACAGATTCCCTGCATGAGGCTCACTCTGCACAGCATGGAACAAAACCTTCTGTACCCTTTGGAGTGTAACACCACTGAGACTGTGTCAGTGTTCCTAGAGTGAGTATTTGTGCCATTCCCTCGGTGATTCCCTGATCGCTCCAGTCTCTCTTAGACCAGGTATACAGGATTGCTGGGTTCCACAACTCCAAAACTGTGGGATGTAAGAGGAATTCCCATCTGGGGTACAATCTGTAACTCTGCAGCATAAGTGTTTGAAATGAAACACAGATAAATTCTCTCTCACCTGCGTTTCACAGGCCAGTTGCACATTGAAAATATAGTGGAATGCTTCTTCCAGTGTCTCTCCTAGTGTTACCACACCATGGTTTCTCAAAACTAACACCTAGTAAATGAAGACACTAATGTTAAATGGTAGAAACTGGAGCAGGACATGAAAATTTTTTTATGAAGAGCATAAATGAGGTTGAATACCTTGCAACTGGGTCCAAGAACTTTTTGAAGCTGAATTCTCTCTTCCTGTTCATCAAGAGATCCCTGGTAGTTGTAATAAGCAACATCTCCCAGAATCAGAGCCTCTTGGGATATGGGAAGGATGCCACACTTCATAGAAGAAACCTGTTTCATGAAAATGAAATGCTGGTAACTAGGGAAAAATGGAACTCTTAAAACTCACATCTCAACCACCCAAGCCTTAGCAGGGTGTACTTTGTTAGAAAAGAGACAAACTCCATAGGGAGAGCTTAGGAACAACCCCCCCACCAGTCTAATTTGCAATAGGGTGCTGCTACCCAGTCTAGGCGTATCTTTATCAGAGGAAATTTTTGTGAATTTTATTCATGTTTAATTCTCAGCTTACTTAATGCTTTATCCTTCTTTCTCACATTTATTACTTCAAAAAGCTAGTGTAAAAGAAATTATTCATTCCTTTATATTTTGTCTATAACCAAGGAATGTGTATATAGATATATATGCATTTCTAGATAAAATAATAAGAATTTAGTTATTTTAAACCAATTCTTTCAGGCCTCCTTACATTTTTATCATTATTATCCAGACCATTTAAAGTTTATGTCAACTATAACATTTAAATACTGAGATAAATCCAAACTGAGTGTAACAACTAATCAAACCACTTAAAAACGGAGCTGCATAATGCAAATGAAGATGATTTATACAGCCCATTATATTATCTAGGATGCTATAAATGAAGCCTGTGTAAACTGTTTGCTTTACAACCTCCTCAACCTCAGTATAATAATCTCTGAGCATCAGTTTATTCCGATGCCAATCCACTGTGGTGGCCCAGCCCTCTCTCACACTTTTATTTAGCAGTGCAGAGTTGATATTAAAACAGAAATGAAACTGCTGTGGGGAGAAATATGCCCTAAGTTCATAAAGCAAGAGTGTTTTCTTTCATTCTGTGCCAAAAGAAGACTTACAGCAGCTGTGGCAGGGGTGTGGATGTGTATGACACATCTGACGTCGGGGCGGGTGGAGTAGATGGCCATGTGTGGACTGAAGCCCACACTGTCAATACTGAGAGCTGTGCTTCCCTGGTCCACTACATCTCCTAGGATGTTCACCTTGACCTGAAAAAGGCAAAGAGACAAATGACACTCAGAAAGGTTGTGACAACTTCAGTTATCTAGAAAATAGCCTTCCTTTCTTATTTAGCACCAAATTTCCCTACACACATTTAAGGCTCAGAGCACAAAAAAGTAGGAGAGCAGCCATGAATGTGTGTTTCAATAAACCACCCTGCTGTACTTGCCCTTGAAAGCTGTTGGAAGCTCAGTTATAGAAGAAGTAAGGATCAGACCCTGATACAACATATATTCTACTCCAGTCTAGCTGACCTTTCCTTGTTTCTGACTTTCAAAAATGCATTCCATTAACATTTCCTACATTTTAAATATGAAGATAACTCAGAGCCTGAGAAATTTCCAGTAAGAATATTCAATGTACAAGGAATTTTCAGATTCATTGGAACATTAAAATAGTAATTCCTGCATCAACAAAAAACTACAGCAGGGTCATGTGTCATGGTATTTTGGTTCTGTGTTTGCTGTAATAGTATCAACCTCATTTTGGTCCCCCTTTCACCTTGAGACAGTTTCTTTACAGATATGCACTGACATGAAGAGCGTATGGCAGGTTCTACACCAAAAGATGTGTGATTTAGCAGCTACCACTGCCTAAATACCAGCCTGTAACTTCACCTAGCTCATTTACTGGGCCTGGGGAAGATTATTTGACTTTATCAGCTCACTTCCAAAGGTAAGAGGTGATTCTGATAACACTACTCCTACAGACTCATTTCATATGTATTGCCACACTCTCAGGTTATAAAAGGCTACACTGAGGTTACTGCTGAGTTTCATCAGACAGGAACACAAAACTTTGCTGCTCCACATGGAAGTTGGAGACAAAGAAACAGAAAGTAAAACTAAACCCAAGAAGAAATACTGGCAACAAAGGCTGCTACTATCTAGGCAGTTAATCAGCTTTTCATCTGGTGGGTAAATATTAAAAAACCCCAAACAACACCATAATTACAGAAGTCCATTTAAGCAGCCACAAAAGCATTTTAGAAAACAGGATGAGCCTTGTTGGTTATTACACCAGGTGAATCACATACCAAATTAGAAGCTGAAGCTTCAGAAAAAGACAGCCCTCTTGGAATAATTAGAATGTGGTCATGTTCTTTGCTTACTCTTACCTGCAAAGGAGACAGGAAATGGATTACTGATCTAATTTACATTAATCAGAGGGAAAAACAATTTGAATGAATAGGTGAGATTCTAAGTAAGTTTTTTTTTCTCTGAAATACTTACTGTGATATAGGTATTTGGCAAATGTGCCCACCCAAACAAGTCAGCCAATCTGTACAAACTGGCTAACTTGCAACGAGTGAGTTTTTCTCCCTTAACAAACGAGGAGGTATCTACCCCAGGTAGGTCATTGATGGGTGTAATCATTCCATGGCCTGAAAAACAGACAAAAACAGATGATGGCCAGTTGGACAATTAAATATATTTCCAACAATGCCATGATCTTCCAGATGCAGTGTATTTAAATGGCCAGCAAAGCAGTACCAGCATTTATGAGACTGAATAAAGGTTTTCCTGAGCTGTCTCCTGAATCAATATCCTACATAGGACTGGAACTGGGCTCTAAGACATTTGTCACTAATGAAGTATTTTTATAGGTTATTTTGAGGTTTGTTTTTGTTACAGGAGAAGACATTCCTTGTAGACTTCTGACACCAGCGAAACTAATTTGAAGCGCTATCTCAGGCTTAGCACTTCAATTCAGCCCTAATGAAGAAATTAGGATTAGTGCAAGAGTTCTCAAACCCTTAGACAGAAGGTATCACCTCTTAACAGAGAAATCATAAATATCAATTTCTCTCTTTGACTTGTGACTACACAAATATACCCCTTTCCCCTTCATGAATGCATGACAGCCTTCTGACAGCTCACAACCTTTGTTCAGAGGGAAAGCTAAGATCAAAAGAGGTAAAAGTCATTTTGGTTTTCAAGAAAAGAAGTGTGCACTTTGAGATCTGTCCCCATTGTCCCTGGCAAACACAGCAGAGACAACAGTGGGACTCAGAGTCTCAGTAACCAACCAGAGACATGAACACGAGGTTATTTGGGCTCTCTGTTCCCTTCCACTCGTTTTGTTAAATAAACCCTGAAGTACCATTTTGGGACCAAATCTCCAAAGATGATGAATGCTGACAGCTGCCACTGTACTTCAGGCTTGTAAGCTCCCATATGATGTCCACCCACAGAACTTAAATTGACTTGAATTTCTCAGTGCTTCATGACTTGGAAAGAACTTGGGTGTTAACTGCGAGATCCCAGTGACATCTTTACAAGTAGAGTGCAGACTAGGAGCTGTTCTTAACTGTGGGAGCTGTTTATCTGATAATTCAGTTTGCCAGGGGATTCTCCCCACCTCAGAGTTCTTGGCGTTTTTTTAGTAACAATTTATATGCAAGAGTAGAAAAATAAAGAAACTAAATGGTAATGTATGTCACATCTCAGTTTATATTAATGTTAAACTCCTAATAGTAACAGAACACATCTTGTTCCCAATGTCAGTTCAACTTTTATTAACAAAGTATAGAATAACTGAGTTTGAGGATTCCAACCATTTTGGATATCATGATACAAGTCAAAGAATTTGAGAGAATGAAGCCTAAAAAGGCAAGTTAAGGCCACCATCTGTACTACTTCACAGCTGAAGCAAGCTCGGACAGAATTTTTATTCAAGGAAAGAGGAGACTCCAGCACTCCTAAGCCCTGGTAACAATTAAAAAAAAAAAAAAAAGAAGAGCAGTTTATGTATAATTCACTTACTGAGTGAAGATGAGGAAAAACCTGTAAAAGTGCTCCCTGTAATGTACTCAGCAATCTGCTGTAATGCAAGCAGTCCAGTGGGGTTATTGCCCTTCTTCATCTGTTCTTGAATAAGGCATTCCAGATCTTCTCTAAAAGCCTGTAGAAACATTTGAAAAACATCAAGGAAACCCAGCCTTGATAACCTTATTTCTATTATAGGTGGGGCTGCTAGTTTTGCCTCTTATGAATGTTACATGAAACTTCCCCATAGAATTTGTTTTTTAGCTGTTTTAACTTTGCCAGACTTAATCATCTGACCTAAACTTTGCATGCTAGATACTGGCAATTTGTGGGGCAGAAAGGAGGAGTTTGGTCACAGAGGATTTACTATTTCCCAGTACACAACAAGATAAAATGTATTTTTTTTACATTATTGAACCCATTTTTATCAGTAATTAAAGTGTTGTCCATATTTTGGAAGAGATACTTGAAATTCAATCAGGATGTGTTGCTTTCTGTGCTGGATATTTTTTTTATAATGTAATCCCTCTGAAAACCCATTCAAATTTGATAAAGTTATAAACAACGGGAAAACTGGAGCTTATCCACGCTCAAGTAATATCACAGACATGCAAAAACTAGAAGGAATGCTATCTCCTCTCTATTTTTCCTTCCCCAAAGGGAAAAATCCTTCCTTCTTTTTCTGAATAAAGTGATTGCAAGCCCAAGAGATAAACTCTTGCAGAATATATAATGAAAAAGTTTCCATAGTATTATTAAATTTAATATACTATGCACTGTGGACAAAGCCTGCTCCTTTGAGATGATAAACAGATGATTCCCTATCTACAACCAACCCCTGTCCTAGGACCACTGCAGTCCTGACATTCCTAGACTCAATAAATTCTGTTCCTTCAAACTTATAGGTTACATTTTCTAGCCCTCTCATTACTTCTTGGCAGCATCTTGCAGCTTTTCCCCAACCTTGCAGTACCCAAAGCTGCACACAGCACGAGCTGAGGTGGGGATTGTGAACACTCCTGGTTCCTTCCAAGAAGACATTTGGTGTCTTTACCACGCAGCTGGCTCCTATTATAACTCCAGACCATTCCCTGTAAGTAATTGCTCCTTTCAGTTTGCCTTCCTTGGCAGAGCACTTGCTCTCAATTAAAGAAAGAAAACAGTTCTGTATGACAAATGTAATTTCTTCACTGAATTTTAATTCAGTCCTTCAAAACACCCACTCTGTTGGGCAAAATCCACCAATCCCTTGGGTCTATTCACCAACAGGTTTTGATGATTAGTAAGAGAGAGTGCTACTGAACCCCACAAAGACATCCTCAAGACTGTACTTGACACAGCCTCCTCAGCTGCACAGTTGAGTCTCCAGGACTCCTAATTACCAACTTTTAAGATATCCATGCTCTCCTTAGAATAATTTTGTCAGGATCATGTTTGTACCTGAGACTTGCTAGATTTTCCTAAGTAAAGCCTCTAAGAATTCCCCCCTGACTGACTCTGAAAGTGCACCTATCTCTCAGTGCAGACCAGAATATTCACGTGGCATCCCCCCAACAGCTGAAGAACCTCTCACCAGCCTGAAGATGCACAGGCAAAGTCAGATTTTTCTCTTTTGTGGCTGCTGTTGGAAAGGTCTATGAAGCAGGAGAAAGGAGCAGATGAGGAAAAGGAAAGAAAAAACACAGAACTGAGAGAGGAAAAAAACCTAACTGGGGGAGAAGAAGTGGAGGACAGGGAGCAATGGCCATAAACTGAAACGTGCAAAGTTCCAGCTCAACATGAGGAAGAACTTTAGATCGAGGGTAGCAGAGAACTGGACCAGGCTGCCCAGTTCCCTGCATTATATTAAATTATTCCTCCTTCAATCCAACAAGGACTATAAAAAAGATCTGCAAAAACATTAATAGTAAACTCTTATTAGTCATCTGCAGACTTCTGGAAGTTTTTTAACCTGTACAAGTAATGTTACTTCCATAGCAGAAAAAAGGGTAATGTAATATATTTTGGGAAATTTTTGAAAGAAAGATTTTTTTAGTTTATTGCATATTGTATTTTTAATTTTGGTCATGTTATTTTCCTTCTTCTGAGCTTAATTTTGCACCTTAATGCTAGCAGTAGTATGTAACACATTTGCTGAGACTACTAGAAATGAGGATTTAGTGTTGTATCAACAGTTTTATTAAACCAAACAAGCTGAGTTTCCCTTAAAAACAGTTTTAGAAATAAGAGAAAATAGGTAAGAGGCAGGAAAGTAGCAAATATGGAGGTTTGGGATGAGTTGTAAAGCAGGTGAGAATATGGATGAAGTGCATAAAATCAGGTATGCAATTTATCCACATGCCAGTGCATAATGATGTTTTCTAGCAGCCTTCAGCCTGCCACATGGGTATCTATGAATATTTCACTGCATTTCATCCACTGCTGCAGACCCTGAAACTTGGAACTGTTAGGTAACCACCTCACACGTGCTAACACAACCTTCTTCCATCACTGGTAATCCCAGTGGGCTCCTATGAAGGCCACCACCTTCTTGTGGTCAACAATTTACCTTTAATAAGAGCCATTAAATGAATGATATTTATTGGATATTTATTTCACTGTACAAGACTGATTTCTGTAAAACTACTAGCTTGCAGGCCTCTGATTCTGGGATCTGACCAGAGCAGCAGGACCTTGCTTCTAAAAACCTAACTAGAGCCTGGAGACCAAATTGTTTGGTTTTGCTTTAATTCATGAGATTGCAATATATTTATTTATGTGTGGCATTATACTGCCCACAAGTGAGCAAGCAAAAGTCATACAAGTAAGTCATACTGGAGACAGAGATGCTTTCAAAGAGATGACAAACATGCTGCTCTGGCACAAAGCAGATATTTTTCAAGCATAAAGGTAATTTCAGATGTAGTATTTGACAAAGAAATGCTGACAAAGGAAAAACTGTACTGTCAGATGAACGAAAAATGATGTTATTCCTTGGTGTATTCATGATGTATGCTCAGCATTGCTCAATCAAGAGAAAGTTTCAGGGATTTAGTAGGCTTTTTGGGTACATGTGCATTGTTTTGTTTGTTTGTTTGAAACCATGACAACTTTAGACATGGGACACTAAGAGCAGTGACTTTCTGCAGTGGGGTACAAATCCCAAAGCGAGCAGCACAGCACTTCTTGGCTGCCCCTGGTCCTGCCAGCACAGCTGGACTCGACACCTGCCTGTGCCTGCACACAGCAAGGATGTAGCCAGGCTGACCCACCCCTCACAGCTGGGAATCATTTCCTGTTTGCACAAGCATCCTTCTGTCTTCAGGGACCTCACCTGCCCAGCCAAGCACCTGTGTCCCCCTTGTTTGTGCTGAAACAGCACTTCAAGCATCAGCCTGAAGGTCTGATAGGAAATATCCCATGGTGTGAGAACTGGACCCATGACAGCTGCTGGGAAGGAGGTACAGTGACATTTCAGACAAGGTGCACAGCCAGGAGGATGCTGAGTAAGGCTTTTACTTTAGACACCCAAGAGAGTGGCCTGACCTTGGTAGAATGCAGGCTGCTGCTCTACTTCCATCTCACCCACTTTGAGTGCCACTCCACCAGCTTGCTCTGAGACATGAATTTCCCCACTACTCACCAGTAAAAATGAACAGGGCAGCTCAGCCTGTTCCTAAAACTGTTTCCAGAATTCCACTCTTTCCAAAACTGTTGTCAGCTTTTTTACACCAGCTTAGACAGCCTTACATGGTACTGCATAGCTTGCAGAACAGACACAGCTTTTCTTGATGGAGTCATTAGTAGGATGATTAGGTCAAGGTCTTTCTGATAGCATAAAATTACTTCTCTAGAACTATTTGCAATCATATTCCAAATATACATCATAGATTCAGGCAGTTTAGATGGAAAAATCTTTCAACTTAGTTCTCAAAAGTTCTCTGAAAGTCAAGAGCGAAGTTAAGCTCAGTTCTGACTCACTTCCATTTTTTTCAGAAGTACAGTCTAACTGTGAGCTGACAGTGACAATTTGGGCTTTTAAGAATCAAAGCAACATTTGCATGTACCAGTTGACAACTAGTATTTTTCAAGAAGAACTAGAATAATTAACTTGCTAGAATAACCTATTTTACATGGATACACACATACATAGTGCAGAATAATGATGTTGCTAAAAAACTTTGTATTAGTCTCTTCATCTTGCTAGGCAGCTCTCTAAGGATGTTAAGAAGTACAAAGGCTTATAAGTATTTTGACTATCTATGCTGTTTCTTTTTTGTTGACCACTGATTTCTACATGTATCCAACCAAAAGAAGTAGAAATAAAATAATAAACAAATAATAATGGTATACAAGTCATCTACAAATACTCCACACTGCTGCAAACCTTTAAGAGGGGAAAGCATGTGCTCACATTAGGACTAACAACAGTAATGACTAAACAGTTTCACATCATTCTACAGGAAAGTAGCTAAAAAATACATGTGAGGTGCCTACCTTTCACAGCAGCACTGCTGTTAGACTAAAAACTGCCAAATGATACAAAAACTCATTCAACAGTTTTCACTTAAGCCCATTTTGATCAGAGTTTCTAATATCTTAAATCCATTTTTTAAAAGGGCATAATTCAACTTATCTAAACATACCCACACAGAGTCTCTAAGCCAAATCTCCACCACTGAAGAAAAGTTTCAAAACTTAACTGGTACTTTGTCCTCGAGAGTGAAGAGATGTTAATTTTGGTTCCTGTGCTGTAAACACAGCTGCCTGTGAGAGGAAGACCTTCACTGAAACAGCCAACACAGCTCCTAAGAGGCTCTTTCAAGACTGAAGTTTAGATACAAACAGCCAGAGCCCTCAGTGGAAAAGGGTGGAGCTGGCCACAAAAAAACCGCCAGGGAGCGAAGGCTGGCGGGGAGAAGATAAGACTCACAAAAAGTGTTTGTCAATGCTGTGAAAAGAGAACAAGGGGGATGGGGCTTCTGGGTTAAGACAAAAAGAAGTAGCCTTGGTAATAAGCATGGGGAATTAGCTGAAGTTATAATAATCTCTTCACTTGCACTGAAGGGTGAGGGCACCTGGGCTGGATTTAGTGACTGGGCTGACAGCAAGGTGCTCCCCACACAGAGCTCAGCCTGCGCCAGCTTTTCCAGCTCCTCTAACCTGGTGCACTCTGGCTCTCCTCCATGAGCTGCAGCAGAGTGTTCACTCCTATGATAAGCAGCCTAGAGATACCCCATGATTACAGCCAAACCTGAAGCACTCAACTCCTTTGCCAAGCCCATCCCCACCAACCCAGAGCCAGCCACTCACACAACTGCTGCTCTGCATAGGGGTCTGGGTCCCTCCCTCGTGTTCTCTCGTGGAGTAAAGCCATACCATACATCCTGCTAAATGGAATGTAAATGAAATGTAATGAATGTAAATGGAATGTACAATGAAATGTAAAATGGTAGATGAAATCAAATTTCAGCTCATCAGGGGTCTCACGCATTTCTGAGCCTAATTAACTGGGATTTTCAGTAAGTGCAGGACTTGAAAGGGTGGGAGCACACATGGTGAGGATGCACTAGGAGGGATGGCAGAGCTCTTGCAGGATGTTCTAGATGCACATGCTCCTGCAGCCAAGGAAAAAAAGTCACCAGTCATGGCTTTCCAAGGTTTTCCCGGTACTGTTCAACATGTATCTGGTGGCATTTATATCTAATGAGAAAAAAACACAGTTCAAACTAAGTGCAAAGGAGCAATATGGAAATAGAGTGGAGTGAAGGGTAACCCAGTTTTATAGTGAGAAAGAAGGGAAATTCTCATGATGTGCACTTGTGGTGGAGGACTTTGGTGTGAATTTACAGTGTTCATCACAGCTACAGAAATGAATGACAGCTGGGCATGGGGATTTCTTGGGTCCCCACAGAGGTCTAGTGCATGGCCTTGATTTGAGACAATGTTACCCTGACCACAAACTCCCCTCAGTTAAAATGTTATCACGGTGCACAGGGGATCTTTAAGGGACATTTTGCAGTATGTCTTCAATGACGTATCAAATTGAGCTCTTGGCTCTGGGTGAACAAAATGCTGCACAGGTTGTATGATGAAAGCATGCAACTAAATAAGCTATTGCAGGGGGAGGAGAGTCATGACTTCCCAGCAGGATATTGGGAAGATGTCAGAGAAGACAAAAGCCAGAGCAGGGAGCTGCAGGCTGAGATGACTGCCCAGTGCGGAGGTCCTCAGGTGATGCAAAAGGTTCTGAGTCCTTTGTGGCCAATGGGTCAGGCTTCTGAAGGATGTGAAAGGCTCTTGAACTTCTGAGAAAAGAGCAGTAAAAGCCAAAACATATGAGGAACTGAAAGGACTTTGATATTTTTAAGAAAATAAACTGCCTCAAAAGGGAGTGGTATTGCAAAAATACTGGATGTTCACTCGATACAAACTAAAGTAAACTAAACAACTGCAAAAGCTGGGGGAGAAATAAATTAAATCATCCTTCATCTCTGTCCTGATGGTTTGAAAATAACATATCCAGGAAAGAAATTCAAGTGTGGGTGGGATTGCTTGTTTTTGAGGAGAAAAATCTGCCTGCATGCTGCATGCTAAGGCAGACCTCTGAATAGAAGAGTTGCTAAGCTGTACAGTTATCTCCCCATGTTTTTTTGGACAAGACCTGCTAGTGTGGGAGGCAGGGGGGTTTGCATGTGCAAGGCAGGAAGGGAGGCACAGTAGAGAAGTGCATTTTTAACTTCAGTACAACCCCCCCAAATTTTTCAGTCTGCATAGTTTCACCTGAGCCTTCCTGCAATGGCAGTACCAAGCCAGAGTGGCCCTGAATTCCCTGCAGAGTCACAGTGGGTTGGTAGACACTCTCTAAATCCAGCATTAAAGTAAAGCCTGATGGGATCCTGCCAACACAGAGCTCAACTTTAGGAAAAAAAAAAAAACTGAGCTCCAAATAGCTGTGTTTTATATGTAAAAATAGCCAGTGCACATCCAATGGGTCTTAAGAAGCCACACAAAACTTCACTGGTAAATTAAAAACATAAACTGCACATTTAAATTTTAGTAACTGGGCATTTTTATGTTTACATTAAACAGCTGCTCCACTCATCGCTCCAGACACAACTTCTTCTAACATTAGTAAAAATAATGAACATATATATATATATATAATGTATAAACACATCTTTTGTACAGGAATCCATCCTCTCCCATTTCCACCCTCACCTGTAGCTTTCCTTCCAGTACACCAATATAAAGGGATGGAAGCTACTCCTCAGTGCAGCCTAAGCCCTGATCCTAATTTCCTGTGGGTTGCACACATTATCCTGCTAGCTCAAGCCTACAGTTAGCTTTTCTGCTGGGTGGATAATTGTTTCACATGGTGTCACTGCACTGGAAGCAGTGTGACACTGCTGCCTGCCAGCAGAAACATCCAACACTTTCCCTGCTTCACCATGGCTGTGGGGATCTTCTCCCCATCTGTACCTGTATGTTCACTCAGCTCCTCAGTGCTGAACTGGCTGTTCAGTTTTCATAAACATCATAACTGCACAACCACTGCCCTTTTTCAAAAAAAGTGTTTTAAGAGTTTCTGGTTGCTAAGGTGACAGCATCAGAGAAATGCTAGAAGGAAATAAAGGCCAAAAGGACTTGTGTACCATAAGTGAAGTAAGGAGTTTGATGGTACAGCAAATGTATTTTTGCTCTGTGAAAAACATAGTAACTCTGTGTAACAAGCAACATATGACTGTTTAGCATACAGACAAAACTGTTTTTAATTGCAGAGTTAAGTTGGAAAATATAAAAAACCCTAAAACAACCCAACCCATCTTTTCAGATTTTGGGTATATTATAGGGCAATTATCTTGAGCCCAAAAAGCAATAAAACTAATCCACTGTATAAATGTAGTACCTTTCTTTAAAAATAACAACATGCTACCCAAATCCTCCGAAACTGAAGATGTTACTGAATAAAGCTAAATGGCTTTATGCTAAGATTGGCCAGCAGTACTTCTGGATGCTATCAGGCTGCTCAGGCCCAGCTGATTTTAATTCCTTTCCACCTTTATAACAGACACAGAAGAGCAAACATGTTCAGTTTATCAGATTCTCCAGGCTATCAGATGCTCAGGGGCTACATGCAGCATTAGGCAAACACATCTGAGAACTCACTGATAATGTCAGGACATTCTCCATGGGCAGTGGTCAGAAAACAACTATGATTTGTTTAAGGTTTAATATGAACAGACTCCAAGACATTAGCAAACATCAGAGGTAATGGAAATAGCTTTTCAGTAGCTTTTAAATTATTTAATTTAGGAAAGGGAAATTGCACATCAGAGAGGAGTAGTCAGATTGCACACTAGTATGGGCACCAAACAGTACATCAGAGAGATGCAGCAGCTTGATGTCTGAAGATGTCTGGTCAGGCCTGTAGCCCTTTCAACAACATGCACTGAGTAAAATATACTGTGGTTCCTGAAATAGATTCTCTAATTTTCTTGCTAAAGGATTTAGATTTTCCTACTTAAAAGAAAAAAAAAGCTTGTTAATAAAACCAGATTAAATTAGTACCTAAACTTCCTATTATGTGACAGTGATGAACCCTTTAGTTTTGCACCTCTGCTCACAGAAAATGCATGTTAAGAGCTCACCTCAATATATCACCACCACAACGTGCTTGTGTACTTTTAAGACAGTTGCTATCCTTGCTAGATACACTTCACATTTACTGATACTTGCCAGAAGAGGAGTCATTGACTATTTCTTTGATCTGAAAGCATTTATCAAGGCTTGGTGAAGATGTGCATTTATGGTGAAGACTGGGTGAAGATTCACCAGCAAAGCAAGCTCTTAAACTGCATCTCATAATTTCTCTTCTTCTAAACACCTTACAACTATACTCTCTCTGTCAAGTGGAATAATCCAGAAAAGCAACAAAGTTCCATGAAAATATCTAACACAATGTAATTCTGCAGCTATAGAACAAAAACACTATGGACAATGCTCATCAAGTCAATCCTGAACCTGAGTTACACAGACTGGTAACAGGAACAATACTTTCTGGCCATTGCGCGATGAATTTTAAATTCAAGAGAACAAGGTAAATGTTTTCAGTCCTGAGTCCCAAGGACAGTATAGCACTCAGCAGCTGGTGCCTGGAGCCTGGCATACTGCACCTTCCACCCCAAATAAATGCTGAAATTCTCTTGATGGACATTTGCTCACAGATACTGCATAAAAATGCTTTCATTTCCTTGCGTGAGAAATCACTGCAGAGTTCCTCTAAATTTTCTGTATCAGGAAAAGGGAGGATAAAAGGAGATACTGGAGGGGAAGTGGGAGCTCAGACAACTCCTCTTCGTGCCTGATCCCACACTCAGCTCCCACGTTCCCATTTCTCTCTAAGCCAAGCAGGCAGCAGGCCCCTGGCTTATTTGGACAACTGTTCCCTTACACAACAAAAACTTGCAACTTACTGGCAGCTCTGAACAGTCACTTTCCAAAACGTGCTGGGCTCAGCTTCTCTTGCAGCAGGACACTGACAGCAGCCCAGCTGCTCTCTGTCCCACAACCTTCTGTTAAAACAGCAGCCTAAACTCAGGGGTTCATACCCGCCTTCACACCCCTTCCTAAAATCTGCATGCTGACACTGCATCTACTAAAAAAAACACTACAGAGGCTGCAGCAAAGGGACTTCAATTACATCTGGCAGACTTGGCAAAAGATGCCACAAAATGCTAATGAAATAGTTACACTTATCCGATTCAATACTGTCATCAAAAGGACCAAAAAGCCACCATCACATACAAAACCAAATGATCTCTCCAACTTATTTTTATCTGTTAGGCTAAAGATTTAGTCTTTCTGCGAGTCCTGGCTAGTCATAATGTGAGTATTTTAACAGGAATGAGTAGACTCTGATCACATCTTACAATTGAGTATTTAACATAAGATGATCATAATTAAAACATTACTCAGTACCTCCTTAGAGTATTTTCCTTATAAAAGAGCCTGGCTGCAAACCCAAGCTTGCACAAATTGACTTGAAAAATAATAAATTCCTTAGTCAACAGGTTCACGTTATACTCAAAGCAACACACAGATCCAAGAGACACTCCAGGACAACACTTTAGCAAACAATCCTGTTATTCATGGATGACTATAATAGGGTGATTACTAACAGCTGTTTGCAATCTCTTTACATATGGAAAAGCTTCAAAAAAAATTACAGAAGCACCCCAATTTACAGAGGAACTGAAGACAGAAGGATCTGTAAAGCTGCTTAGCCACTTCCCAGTCCCATTATCCTCAACACTCGCATTACACATGGATACCCCTAAAGGATCATTCCACAGGTCTTACTCACTCCCTATGGCTTCAAAATACTCAAAGCAACAGCATTACTTTCCAATGTATTCATCAGGTTAAACTCAAAGAATACAGGTATTAAAATATAAATTAAAACTACTACAAACGTGGTTCAATAGATTGAATAGTTTTATATGTAGTCTGCACAGGGACTGAACTTACACAACCAGTAGATGAGCACTAACGTGGCTAAGTAGGGGTATGATCACCCTCAAGGACATAAAAAGAACATAGTCTAGCTTTTAAATAAACGTAACCCAATTATAAATGTCAATGAAAGCATTCCTGATGCAAATGATAGGTTAATATTCAAACCCAGAAAGCAGAACACCACGCAATGCCCTAATTTGTTCCTATTTGACCAGTGACTCCTTCACTCTCTTCTCCGTCCCTAAGTTTTAATTAGGAACCCTGCAGCCAGGCACATCTTTCTGTAAGAATGCAATGAAGCATAAGAATATAAAAGTATCAGGAGAAAAAAAACAACACTATAAAGGTTGCTTGTCCACAGACAAAACACCACACCAACAAAATGCCAGATAATCTGGTTAGTGACTTTTCTTAGAAGATGGTCCAGAGATATTCCATCTAGCTGTGACACAGATTTCTTTTTTTACAACACCCTTTCCATTTTACTCCCCAGTAGCGGCACTCACAGGGCTCTGCAGTATCTGGGTGACCCTCTTCCTCTGCTCCATCATGTTGAAGTCCTGTCTGAGGTCGGGGGACATGTTCCTCTCCCGGATGTACTCAGGGTCATTCTCATTGATGCGATCGAAGTACCGCTCCTTGTGAGGCATCGTGGCAGGGGGAGGAGTAGTGATCACCTGGCTGGCATCAGCACTCATGCTTCAACACTGTGCAGGGAAGGCTTCCTCTGAAACAAAAGGAAAACAGGGGAAAATGTTAGTTCAAAGGAGGCCACTTGCAATGAACTTCCAAGTCTGGACACAACTAATGTCTCCTTGCAGATCATCTAAAATGAAAGGAGAACAAGTGAATAACTATCACAATCAGAAAATTTAGGAAAGAGTCTAGAAAAATGATTAAAAACCATTAGTAAGTTCTCTGATAATGCACAATCATCTTTATTTGAGGTAAAATAAAAACCAAAAATCATACAGTTAGGAGTGACATTTGAAATGACCATTGTACATTTTATGACAAAATTCCCTCTGTAATTTTACACTACACTTACCACCTCCCAAGGTTTTTATACAGCTCTCCTTCCTGAGCTGTTCAAGCAAACACCCAGAAGAGAAGGCCTGTTTAATATCTGCCTAGAGCTCATCTCCCAGCTTGAATGAAGAAATTCCTCAATTACAGCACTTTCAAAGCATCTCATAACCACAGCCTAAAGATAATGCTTCAGGACTCAAGGACCACCAGGGAATTTCCACTGAGCTCCAGCTGGTGCCTGCTCTTTCACAAAGCACTTGGAGACATTGAGGGAACTGCAGAGGTTGTATGTTGGCTTACACAGCACTGAGGCCATATCCACAGCAAACAGCTGAGCTTTAGCTTTTCTCCTTTTGTGTGCAATTGTATGCAAAGATTCTCACTGAAGCTCATTACATTAGGAAAAGAAAAAAAAACCCAATACTTTCATGTCTTGGTAGAAAGTTTAAAAATCTCATTAAGAAACCTGATAAGCATTTGTAAACACAAACAAAACTGGATCAAAAGGAAAGAAGCAGACACCTGAATTTTCATACAAAGAATCAGGCTCAAAAGCACACTCAGTAACACCATTCCTCAAAAGCTACTGAAGAGGGACACTTTCTCAGGTTCGAGGAACAAAGAGAAGCAGGATTTGAAGGATAAGTTTATTATGAAAATACATTTTAACATGCAAATATCTACAGTCAATAATACATGTAATATAAAAATATTTGCATGAAAAAATATTTGGTATGTAAATTCACATCTTCAGAGGAAACAAGCCCAAGTCAAGCAGTGTTCAACAGTGGTGGATCAAAGTGTCCTTGCTGTGTGGCACAGTTCACCCACCCTTGTTTGTGTCACTGCAATTACCATTTGGCGTATTCTGTGAACAGTGAGCCAACGTGGAGCATCCACTCTGCTTCCACTGTAATCTCACATATTTCCCAGGTGGAACACTGGGAACCCCTGTCAAAACCAGCTTCAGCAGCCCAAGCCCTCCTCCTGCCTGCAGCAAGTCCTTTCAGTCCTTGTAACACCCTCTGCTGCTCAGCCACACCACGACCCAGGCAGGCAGGAGGATGCAAACTGGTTTTCAGCCAGTTTCCCACACTGATTCCCAAATGGCTTTGCTGACAGTGCAAGGGAGAGCAAAAGGATGAAATCCTGGGGCACTGCAGCCCTGTAACCAAGTATGAAACCCCAGACAGAAGCCACCGACAGAGGTGGGAAAGCATTAGCAGGTAAGAGCCAAGAAAACTATGTCTACGACTTTCTTTTCTACTATAGATTATGATAAAATTTGGGATTGAGATAAAACACAACAGTTCCTATAGGTTTAATTGGTTTTGCTCTTCCTGCCATTTTTTTTCCCACAGAGAGAGAGAAAAAGAAAACATCATCTGAGATGCAACATTATCCAGCTGCACACACAGAGCTCCCAGGAGGTACCTGGCATGCTGGATGAACATACCATGTTCTGGGATGTATAATTCACATCCTGGAGACAAGCTCCATGAACTCTGATGGCTTCATTCCAGAGGCTGAGGAAACACATTGGTGAGTTTTGCATGTGCTGCTCGGGTGCAGTAGGAGTTCATTCAGCATTTGCTGACTGACCTCTGGAAAGCCTGGGATGTGGGATCAGTTTGGGGATGCTGGGGAGAAAATGGGGTTTGCTTCAAGGAAGTGAGAGTTTGGGGAAAATCTGGTAGAAGTATGAAAAGAGCTTAAGTTTTTCTAAAGACTTAACTCTTGGGATGGTGTCTGGGGATCTGACCACCACTCAGCTTAGGAAAAATATCCTTATAAATGTAATTGTGTATTATGTCTCTGCTCCACTGTCCTGTGTGTACCTTCCCTCTCACCCTTGCCCAAAATGGCAAGGTTTAAGAAGAAAAAGAAAAAAACATCAGGAGAAAACATAATACCATGAGATCACTGGCTAAATGCCACAAGGCAAGAAAAACTCAGGACCAGACCTGACAGCCTTCACTGCTCCCCATCTGTGTTGGGATAAGAACCTCCATCTGAGCCAGAACAGACACTCCCATCACCCGCAGGTAACTAAAAGCAGTATAGAAAGCCAGATAGCAAGAACCTTGCTTGAACTGGTGACCAGCTGGGACTCCTGCTCTTTTCCTCCTTCCCTGGAGTTGTCTTATCTGACCATTTATTTGCCTAAGACCTGACCTGTTAACCCCAAGTAGGAGACTTGCTCAGCTGCTGATCGACTCAGTTGGCTAGATCAACTACATGCATGTCTGAACTTCAAAACACATTTATTGTTATTATTATAGGTTTATAGGACATAATTAGTTCAAGTCCATTACTTTACAATTCATTCTTACAGTGACAGAAAAGCCCATTCATCTGTAAAAATGGCACAAATGTGACTGGCAATACCCAAAATCCACGAAAGAGATTTTTCTAATTGCCTTGGACTTTAGTTTTTCCTCTTTCCTTTCAGCCTGGTTTGTTACCTCTAGCCATTAAGATTACAACACTGAAGTCCTTGTAGTACAAAACCCCTCCATTACTGAACATAATATGGGTGTTGGGTCCAGTTGTTCTTATTAGGTCTGGTTCAATGCCCACTCTGTTGGGCCCAGGCTGACTCTCATATAACCCCTACTGTTTCCTGGAAAATTTTCAAACAAATCAACCATTCTTTTATTATTTATTTGCATCTTCTACTGATTTTTTTATAAGAAAGAGGATATTTGTTAAAAATGCCATCAGCTTTAGGGGACCAAAAAATTAGTATCTCCTTCTCAGCAAAGAACCAGCATTAAGACAAAAGTATTTACAGAAAATCCAGATCTCAATATCCATGAATTGTGATAGAGGATCCTCTCCCCCACCTTTTTTTTTTAGGTTTTGTTTTTCAGCTTTGCTGCAAGGCTACTTTTGGCTTCCACCCCCTCCAATGCTGTTTATGAATCAAAGAAAGTGAGGTACCACCTTCCTGAACAGTACTAGCTAACATTACTTATGCATGCTCCAGAGTGGTTGCAGAGTCTGAGGCACAGGTAGAAACGAGAGACCCTAATAGCAAGAAGACACTCTATCTAGACTGGTCAGAACAGAGAAACATACACAGAGAAATCAAATATAAACTCAGATCTAATTCTACCCTGGTGAGAGCCATCACTCCTGGTCTGCTGAGGCACACATTTTAGCCCACATTTTGACCCAACATGCACATGCTGACACCCTAAAAAGAGATTCAAAGTTAAAGAAGAGCCCTCACTTGGGCTCACAGTTTCCCCACACTTGGTTCAACTGCTCCAATGTGGGGCCTAACTAAGAACTGAAATTCAAAATGGATAAATTTTTGTTGTACAGAATCCTCATCTCGGCTGAAAATACTTGTAAGGACCTGTAAAACAAAAAGGCTCAGAAGGTCTTGCAACAACGTAACTTGTTAATCTAACACCACTTCCCCCTCCGAGCTCTGCCCTCCTGGTTCATGCTGAACTGAATTCTGATACAAAAGAAAACAGGTCGTGTCCTCCGGTGCTTTGATGCCTTATATAGCTCATGGGTTTGGCTTCCATATCCTGTTCTGTATTTCATACAGAGAAAGTAGAACATACCCCCTCTGCCAGGAAGCTGTTTATCTCTCTACTTAGGAGTAAGTCTTATTTAATGAAAGCTTCAATTTTTTTCCAGGAACTTGGAACTGTTGATTTTGGGTTGCAACATTACATCCTGAGCATCCCCACCTGACACTTTGTAAAATCTAAGTAACCTGCTGTGTTGCTTTTGTTGCAATAACTATTTTCAATGTCAAATCACAAAAATAATCAGGGGGTCAGAGAAACAAGAAGTACTAAAGTAAAAAAAAGTGCAGGAGACCAAATGTGAGGGAAATTTATATTGAGAAAGAACCCCCCAGAAAGCACTGACTTGATATATTTATATCTTTCATAATGCATTGAATGTATATAAAAATAAATACCACCAGAGAGAATAACAGTGAAAGGACCAAATTATTAGATCACCTAGCAACAGAACATTAACCTACCTTTTATGCTGATCTTTTCTGGCTGGTTTCAGACATCTCCATTTTCTCTATGCAGTGCAATCCATCTTACTGAGAGTTCCCAGCACTGCAAACCAGCAGTGTGTGCACAGCATCATTAACTGCTGTGGCTGATTTGGGGTCTGAGCACTCGGGCTGGACCACCCCTCATCGGAGCAGCTCCTCTCAGGAGCACATTGAGCTGCTCTGCTCCTGCGATTTCTCGCCTGCTTGTTTTTAAGGAACAGTCTGCTCTCTCTCCCCACCACCCCCCCTCCAATATCTTGTCTGCCAGGAGACTTGTTGGAAGCAAACTGGGCGTCTCTTGATCTCAGTTCCAGCCTCCCCATGAAACAGGTTCCAGTCTGAATCAAAGACTTGGCTTTAGCAAACACCATCAGCTACCTACATCAGCTGGCAGCAGCACACACACTCACACACTTCAGGAATATGGGGGAATGGTTGAGAGGGATGGGGAAATATGTAGGAGAATGTGGACTGACAAGAGGGTCACCAATGTTATTTTCTGGCACTAGAAAGTTAACTGTTCATCCTCCCTCCTACATATTTTAGTAATGACACACAAATGAATAACTGCAACTCTTTCAAGGCAAAAAAAAAAACAACAAACTGGGTAAGCACCTCAAAATTAAATTAATTCTGAAATTCAACTGATGGGGACATCAAATGCCATAAATATCTGACTTGAAAGATTTTTTTTTTTAAATCTTACAATGGATTTGGGATTTTCTTACTTTACACATTGTTCAGGTGAGTAAGATATGTATTCAGATGTCAGCATTTCCTAAACTCAAATTGTGGAACTGGAAATAACCAGATAGGTAGCATTTGTTCAAAATGTTATTAAATGATTTTACTAATATACATGAATTCCTTACGCTAGTACTCAAGCCAAACTACACCCTTAAATTGACACAAATTAATTTGCATTTAAAAATAGCCATATCTCCTCCCAGCCTGCCCAGCCATTCAATCTTTTCCCCTTTATCACATCTTCAGATTCATACCAGCAAATGCCTGTAAGCGTTTTTTAAGTTGGCTTGTTTTTTTTTTTAACGGATTAATTTTCAGCTGTATCAGTTATCCTGCCAGTTAGCTGCATATTTACACAAATGTTTGTTCTGAAATAAAGGTTATGATGATACAGGAGTGTCAAACACCATTTCTTCCAGTAGCAATGCAGCCATAAACAATTTGTCATACTACAGCCCAAAATGGTTACTAATCAAATAGCCTAATCCAGCACTGCATATTTAAGTCCCTCTGCTTTTAAACAGAGCAAGGCATCTCTTTTCAGACACCACATTAAAGAGATTGTATGGCATCAAGATATATTTTTTCCTAAGAAATAAGCACTTGAGTGCATTTGAACCTTGTTTTTGTGTTGCTGTGCTAAATCTAAAGCATTATTTTTTCCCAGTTACATCATGCAATGTTAAAGTCAACACAAATAGTCAAGCTGTGCAACTCACACTTTACTCAGTGTAAATTGGAACTGAGCCAGACACACTTTATTGTCAAGAAGTGAGAACTAAGTGGGTCGCTGACAGCCACACAGAACATGAGAATTTGAGGCCTGTAGCTTTACCTGTAACTGCAGGGGTGATGTTTTTTCTCTGTTAAGGAAGGTTCCTTATAATGCACTCAGCCTGTAGCAGGTGCAGCCTGCAACTCCACATTTGCAGCCTGGCCTGCCAACATTTTTCAGCACAAGTGAGGAAAAAACTTCCGGAGCCCAGAATGCTGGTTTGATGTATCCAATATGCTCTACCACATGGCCATAAATGCTATTTGCATGTGTGGAGTCTCATAAATGAACTTGCATTCTTAACCCTGTAGACCCAAACTATTTCCTTCACTGCTACATGAGTTTTTCATGTAAAAAAAGGGAGGGAACCCTTGATAAGCAAATTATCCAGTCACCCTTTTCTGAGAGTCAGTATGATAAAAGACAAAACCAGTCTCAAAAGCACAACCCTGGGAGCTCAGCTCCAAGGTCCACCCTGCCCACTGTGGAACCTCTTCTGCCAAGGAAAGGCAGTACATAACCAGGATGTTGCCATCACTGCATTGCATGACACCAGAGCAGCCAGCAGTGTAATGGTTTCCTTGCTCTGTTCCATGAAATGTTTTCTTGCTTTACACAAAAACTGTTAAGATTGTGCAGACATTATGAACATTTTGAGATTATGATATTCTGTACACAAAACATGCAAGTCAGAACAAACCCAGTCACACATGCAAACTAGTTACAGAAAAGTAGCAGAGGAGGAACACAGAGTTTGTTGGGGAAACAATTCATGCACATGACAATGAAAAGCACTTTATTTTTAAAGACTCACCCCTGCTTATCTACATAATCACTTGTACTTAAGTCACCTAAAAATATTTCATGACTTAGCAGACAACAGAGAGCTAAATTAAAAGATTACATTCTGGTAGCACTTATCCGTATTAAGCTGTGAAAGTAGGCACACACAGAGCCCACACACAGAGACAATGGCTGAACAATGTCCCTGTGTCACCTGGAAAACATGAAACCTGGGCTCCTCCACAGTATAAAATAAGAACTTCTCTGTGAAAAGAAAACTTAACTGGAAAAGCTGATGGCAGTCACAGCCTTCCATATTTCGCAACACTCTCCCTCTCTTGCAAAGTCTCCTGCTTCCTCTGGTGACTTTTTTATTGGGCTGTCCCTGACCTGCACAGATGCAGGGTAAAACAATTCTGCTTTATATACAGATCTACATAAGGTTATGTAGAAGTAGAAGAGAGTAGTCTGAGTAGAAGAGAGAAGTCTGTTATGTAAATACTTTTTTTGAAATCCATTGAATCCATTCACATCAACCTGGATAGAGCCATTTGGAGTAACAAGGACTACTCCCAGAAATCTGCAGGAGCTCTCCTGGGTCACTGGTACAATGTGTGACATTGGAGAGCAGGGAAACCTCTTATCAATCCCAGGGCACATGAAAAGTCTTTGTGATTTATGGCAGTTTGATTATCCTGAGAAATGTCATGGCCAAAGCAGCTGCTTCCTGGGTTTTGCTGGAGGGTCAGAGGCTGCAACGGTGGGCGATCCAGATGATCGACATGAGGCAACTGCTGGATTTTACAAATATTTACACCAACAACCAATCTTGCGTATGGTAGCACACAGCTAAACCTTTTTATAGCCCAAACCCCTGGAGTTCCTCTCTCTTCACATCAAATCCTGACCTTTAGCACCACCGACAGCTCAGTATAGACCCCGTTTAAGACCACCGCCGTGTACTGACCATACGGAATTGCAGCACAACGCCCTCCATAACTCACAAGTGAGCACTGGGAAACCTGGCCAACAGCTAATCTCAGTAGGACAATTGTAACTGGAAACTTGAAGAAAAGATGAAATTGCGCCAGGTCTTCGATCATACAGTCTTCAGGACAAATTGTATCTTTATTAATATTATGCACCACACCCTGCACAACTCTCCCCAGTTCATCTTGGGATCTCTGAATCACTCTGCCATAAATTTTATATGAAGAGCAATAACATAATCACATTAATACACCAATATCAACTTGACTATGTCAAAATAAACTGGCTAGCCTCTCAAAAAAGGAATTTTAACATTTTACTGACTTATACATCATTCTCGCATTAAATAGAAAACAAGATCATTTTAAAAAGCTGATTTACGATAGCTATAGTTAAAACTCAAAATATTTTAGATAAAACAACACAACTACGTATATTGATTTCACAATAAAGAAGAGGCTTAGTGGGAATGTTATGGTTGTTTTAAGGTTTTTAACTATCATTTACAAATAGTAATTTTAGGGACTAATGAAAGTGTGAGACAAATGATGGCAGCCAAGCACAGGCCTGACTGTACAGCAGACACATTGCCCCTGACTGGCCATGAGCAAGGGAAAAAACCTTAGGCATTGTGAGAAAAGAGCTATCCCCTTACTCTAGCAAATCCTTAAAAAAGGCAAGCTCAAATTGAGGTGTAGAGGGAAGGCTCTGTTAATAGGACTAACAGCTTATATCAGCCATGAGATGGCACAAGGGACAAAAAACTGTAAATCCCTACTCACAGATTATGCTGAGAGTGTCTTTTCTCACCCCATTCAAGGCTTCAAGACTTTCTTTTTCTCCATTTCCAAAATTAGTCTTGCTTTAGGATATGGGACATTTTTCCCCCTTCTTGGTCCATTTACAAACAAATGTTTGTGACTGTCAAAATACAACAAGGGAAAAGTGAACAAACACACAGAATTTGATGGAGGTTATAGTTGCATCCCTAATACTTACAAAATGATCATCTTTAGAGGACTTAAGTTACACATACCTTATGCTACAATTTTTCATGTTTTTCTGGCTGCCTTGAGGCAATCCTGCCCCTCCCAGTGCACGTGTTTCAGTCCCCCACCTCTGAAAATACCATTCCCTAATTGTGCTAAGCACATCTCTCCATGAAGCTTGAGTCTACAGCGGTTACACAAAGGCAGGAGGGTTAAAAATAATCTGGGGGAGGAGAGCAGGGGAAAGTGCGGAGCAGAGCAGAGCAGGGCCATAAGGACCTGCCTGCCCTACTCAAAAGTTCAAAAGGCAACTACTTTATTAGTTGTGTTCACAGCATGTTGCTTTAATTATCCTTCCCAGGGAAATCCCTAGGATTTACAGTAGTGAGAAACACTTTTTCTGTGTATAGTCACATGGTTAATATTGTCTTCAACTTGCTTGAAAATAATTAACCCCCCCCCAACAAACTACCCAACTAGCATATGCAGAAAGTTTCACATGCCTTCAAAGTTTAACCTATACAAATATGCACATCAATCTCAATTGACTTGGCCTGAATTTGACCTCCTTCTTGTCCCTGCCACCTTTTGCTCATGATACTAGAAAAGCAAATTGAATTTAGAGAGCCAAAGATCTTCTACACCTTCAGGAATGGAAAACTATTCCCCTGAATTTCAAGCAAGCCCAGCTGATGGCAGAGGGTCACTTTGGACTTAACTGCAGCACTGAATAGAGAAGCAGATGTGCCCAGAGCAGCAGCCAGCACATCTCTGAACAAGTGCAGAAGATTTACTAACAAAAGCTTTGGTAAGACAAACAGTGAGGGGTAGGGTGAGTCAGCATCAAGCCCAGTAGTAAGAGCAGTATTTTAAAAGTCAAAAGCAGAATACATAAATATTTCATAATTAGGTTACTATTATTTTCCAGTACAAGCAAGCAAGCAATTATGTACTGTTATCCCATAATTCTCCTCCTCCATCATCACTTGTAAGCCCTGAAAACTTGGATAAAATAAAAGACACTCCACAGCTAACTACTCTGGTACTACAGAGCACGGATGCATCCTGGCATGCTTCACAAAATCATGGGGACTTGCACACATCTGTGATTGTTCTTAGAATGGAACACCAGCTGACACTGAACACTTGTCCTAGAGACTCAAACCATCATCTCCTTTGATCTCAGTTGCACGAAGCATGAATATTTCATGTCTAAAGAGGAGATGGTCCAATGTACTGAGAACAGAACTTCAGCCAAGGTGGTACAAGCAACCATGCACCCCAGACTGCTTCAGAAGACACTCACTTTATACTACAGCATTATCATGCAAGTGAGAAATGAAGAAAAGCTTCCTGCTTTCTCCTCTAACCAGGGACTTGAAGAAGCTGCAGCACCAGTAACTCAGAATTCCAGTTGCAAAAACTCTGTTATAATTTTGAAAGCATGTGCAGTATTTGATCAGTCACATGCAGCACTAAAGACTCTCCCTCAAATCCTTCCCCAAACAATTCTTCCAATTTTGCCTTCTACTGGCTTTTTTTTTTGTTTGTAATTTCAAGAATATTCTGAAGCCAACAAATATATTAGATGGATCTGTCTTCTAGCTAACTAAATACTTAAGAGTAATTTTATTTGAATTTCCAAAGCTCATGAGTAAACCTGGCCTGAAAATGCTATTGGCTTGTTTGCAAATAAACCTGTGTATGTTTATACTGGGTAGAAGTATCTGACACCTTACCCATGGGCTGAAGTTCAGAGCCTGAAATGTAGAGGCAAATTCTTCTTTCAACTCTAACATTAAGAATTAAAAGCAACAAATTAAAAAGTCAGTTAGTGATTTTTAGAAAAATGACATTATGTTCTGAGCTTTGGTGATGCTTTTTCCCCCTCAATATTTGAATAACTGATGGAAATGATCCTAGGTAAACAGCATTTCACCTTACACCATAAGAAAATTATTGATGATACAAAAAAATGTTTGAGGCTATGGAGAGTCCATCTACTTCATGAATAAAGGTAAGTAACATCTTTTCTAGGTTTTTCAAGTTTTTTTTTTCACTTTTGTGTTGGGTGCTTCATGAGTTTTTTTATAAACATCTGTGAAAACCTAATACTGTTCAAAGAATTAAAGATCCCCATGCAAGAACATGCCCAAAAAATACCACAAAACTTGATTAATACAGTGCTGAATAGTAGGTGATTAGATGCTTGCCAAGGGCTCCTTCATGACAACTCTCACAGACGTGCTGGAATGCTGTGGAGGACAGCACTGACCCAGGGCAGCCAGAGCTCTGAGCTCTGCCTTAACCACAGTGGGGATAAGGAGGAACCACATCTTTTCTTTGGAACTCATTTCTTAATCCAAAGAGGAAAAAAGGAATCTGCAGGACTGATCTGGTCTCAGGAGTTTGATCTCAAAGGTTTCTGGAAGAATAGGAGTAGGTGCTGCTTTTAGAGTTTGGCAGTACTTAGATTTATTTCTTTCCTGTAAGATGTGTTCCTCTAACTTGCTAATTTATTGCAGCATTTTGGGCAGGGAGATAGCTGGATTTCAATTTTTATTTTAATTACTGAGTGATGCTTCCAGTGTGCATTGAAACAAGCATGTAAGATACCATTTGGGGGTTGCTGTGGATTTATAATTTTGTTCTTTTTAATTCTCTGGCAAATTGCTAAGGAATTTTGATTTTGGCCTGCCTCATCAGTACATGTTCTCTCCCTGTGATAAATTATCAAAACTAATCAAAGTTTGTACTGAAAAGCAGTCAGTATGATGTGATGAAAGCATGCAAAGTTTTGTGTTATATGAACAAACTTTTTCTTGAGACTTCTGGCTTCAAACTCAGGAAAGTGGAATTCATAATGAGAAACACTCCTACCTGGCACACAACCCCCGTCCCTCAGAGAGTGCAATTATACAATTATGCTGGATGAAACCTGAAGAAAGGTTTTCATTACATCTATCCTGTGTTCATTTTCATGTCATATTTAACATGTTGTTTGTGTGATACTGGACTGGGAGGCCAGTGGTTTCTAGAAGACTAAAATGGATAGTTTATTTTTTTGAAGTTATTTTTAACTGTCACATTCACGAGGCACTGGATATAAAGCCTTTAATAATTATACATCTGATATATAAATAGCAAAACATGAGAAATAAGTAAACAAACAAAGCCATCCCTTCCTGGCCACTCTTGGCATGGTGCAGCAGGCTGTGGGCATGCCTGGCTGTCCAAAAGTAAATAAGCAGCCATCCTGAGCTAAGAGCACATTCCACCTTTTCACTCTCTGTTATAAACTGTCTCCCACAACAGTAAGTTCTCCAAGCTGGCTGTTTCATTCTTGTATCCACAAAAAGTAAGTGCTACCTTGTGTAATTATGACAGCACTTTCACAAGTTCAGAAACATAATGCCTTAATGCTACTTGTCTATTTAAGATTGTAATATTTTATACATCTAAAAGGTTTTTGTTCCTTTTGCAGGAAAGTATGTTTTAGTCTTTAAAACTGAGAATTTAAATTGTCTCTTGATTCTGCAAACTTGTGATAGAGTTCAGTTAATTATCTACACTTAACATGGACTTTCTTTTACTCAGTGCCCTATAATCAGATGGACTGAGCAACTGGTACTTCAAGTACTGAGGATGCTGCTCAGCATCAAAATCCTACATCTTTAACTAGATATCAGCATCTGTAAAGCACAAGCAAATGATGTTTTTACCTTTGTACCATGTTTGGCTTAAAGTAAGCAATAGGTTCAGAAGTTAAGTGGCAGGAATGAATACATGCACAGCATGATCAGGTATGATCTCACTTTCATAGAGCAGCAGGTGAACAAGCAGTACCTGGACCTCTCTCTGACCCGCAGCATGAGCCCAGACACAGATTCAGTCATTTTAAATAACCTCCCATGATAATTAAGCTGAAGTTGTGAACAAGTATCATTTAGCAAACATAGACAATCAAAGGGGAACTTGGATATAGAAGAGTCAATAATTTTCTTTCTTCTTAATAAGTAGTGTTTGTGCCCAAGGTGGGAGTACTTCTGAAACACGAACAAAGCAATAGGTATGTTTGGAAATTTAAATCTGTAGGTTAAATTTAAAAACAGCATGTACCCTCATAGCATACTAAAGGCTACCCAGTGTTAAAACTGCTATCTATAAATAGCATAAGTTCATTGTTCTGAGAGGAGACCAGCATTAAAAATTTTCCAGGTGCCAGTGAGCAATTACCCAAGTTAGTTCTACCTGAGCAATAAAAGCACTTGACAAAAATGAGAAATGTACTAGTAGGGGTTGATTTTTTTTTGTGCCCTCTTCTTCCATTTCTTCCATTTCCAATTGCACCATTACCACTAAAAGCAAGATAAGTCAATTCAACTAATAACACTGATACCATGTTAAAAAAATAAAAAAAAAAAAAAGAGGGAGAGAACCACATTTTCATTTTCATTGTTGTTCTTGCATCTCATCTGACCTCCTCAGTACAACCACGAAAAAGACATGGCAGGGGAAAAAAGGAGGAAAAACAAAAGACCAAACCAAAAATCTGAACAATTTGCTGCACAGGCTCAGAATATCAGTTAAAAAATATAGCTGCTCTGAAACATTTAAAGAGAATACAAAAGGGCCTCTACAATAGTATAACCTTTGCCTCTGTCTGCCAGCATCACAGTTTACACGGTTTCCATGGAAACCCTCTGCAAACATACGAATGTGCTTGTTGCGTTAGATGTCGAACAGAAAATCCTTTGTGGCAACTCCGGAGGGCCATGGCCAGTGCCAACCTCCCAGTGGAATAATGCCCTCCACTATGCCTTGCCCAGCAGGCTCATGACACACTCGCTCACATGGCACAGCTGCTGCCATCACTTGTTTTCCCCAACTGATAAAAAAAGGAAAAAAACCCCAAAGAGATATGCGCACATCATAACTATTAAGTATTTCCTCCTTCATGGAGAGCCCATTTTGCCTTCACCAAACTGACAGCAAAGTCTTTGGTTCTGGACTCTCAGATGCAATGCAGGAACTGCTCAGTGAGGACTGACTGGGAGGCTTCCAGCAGGGCACTGGGAATACATTTGCATATTGAGTAGATAGCTACCCAGGAAGGGGATGCCACAATTCTTCATTATTATGTGCTTTGAGAAAAACACATTAAAAAATACACATAAAACCTCAGCATGCAATAGGTACACCAGTCCAGAATATAAAACTAGTTTCATCACCTTATTATTTCTCATCATGGAAAGACCAACTGACCTACAAATAACTCACTGGATGGGCTCCTCTTTCAGCCCTGAAGGCAGGGAAATTCTACCCAAGATAGGGAAGTGTCATCAGGAGGGGTGGTTTCTTTTTTTTGTTGTTAGGGGTATGTGTGTAAGTGAAAGATGATGAACTAAAAAACTGGTTTCTGCTTTACAAAAGAGGAGTATTGCTACTGGCAAACATCTGACTGTTGTGTGCCTTCTGGATTTTCTAAAAATTCATGTCCACTCTGTATCTGTACATGTTTTACCAGCATTGAAATATGAGCGCTTCTAATAAAAGTGCACCTTCAAGACCAGCAGCATACATACCTGGAACATACACTGTCTGTAGGCCAAAACATCACCTTACATCCTTATTCCTCTGAAAAAACAAATTTTTGGTACAGCAAAATAGACATTAGAAAAAGCTTCTTCAGCCAGAGGGTGGTTGGCACTGGAACAGTTCCCCAGGGCAGTGGTCACAGCACCAAGTCTGACAGAGTTCAAGAAATGCTTGGACAATGCTCTCAGGCACATTGTGTGATTCTGGGGAATGTTTCTTTGCAGGGCTAAGAACTGGACTTGATTTTTGTGTGTCCCTTCCAATTCAGTCTGTTCTGTGATCTTGGGACTCTAACTTCTGAGATATCAATGGCTAATTGCTACCTAATTGCTCATCAATGTGCACAGCTTCAGGGGGATGACCTTCAGGGAGGATGACACCTCCAAAGGCCACTTTTAAGATCAAAATCTTGGGACCTTGCATGGGATGGGAAAGCCTGACTGTGCCATTCCATGTAGAATTGGGAAGGTTAGCATCTTTCTGCTTGTGACAGGACTCTTCACCTGCCATTCAGCCATTTCCAGCCACTTTTACTCTCGGTGGCAAAAACCAGCAATGTAACGGTTTTGCCTTAAAAGCTGAAGAATGAAGGAAAACAGATTTTGTACTAGAAAGAGAAAACAAACTGAACACTTTCAACTTTGCCAGCTCTCTGTTTTTGTGTTTACTTCTTTCCCTTTCCCAGAGAGGGCCCTGAGGGGAAGCCCTCCCTGCTCCCTCATGGCCACCCTCACCTCACACCCACCGCCAGCCCAGGCCCCCAGGCAGCAGCTGCCAAATTAACTCTGAGAGCAGCCAATCTCTGCTTTTAGCCTTGCCTGCAGAACACAGGACCGCGGGGGTCACTCAAAGCCCGTGTTGTTCCAATGCTCTAATAACCCATTGTTCCCCCCGCGGCCGCCTCAGCGAGATAAAACGAAAGGCCGCGTTTTCCGAGGGTAAGCGAATTCCTGCTGCCAGCCAAGGGCTCGGCCTCACATGGGGCCAGCCCATCCTGCGGCTCGGCGGGGACGTGGTGGGTTTGTTTTTGTTAGTGGGGGTTTGCAGGAACATCTGCTCAGGGAAGGGATGGTGTGGGTCTCGCCATCGCCATCTCCACAGGGCTGTGCAAAGCTGTGTTCACTCCCTCCGCACTCAGTAAAGATACTGCATTGACAGTCTCACGGCTAAAATATGGCTCCTACCTGCTGGATACGGGTTTATAATCTGCTTCCTACCTGAGGCTGCAGAAGGATTGACAATCTAATGGTTGCTACTGTAAGTTTTCCAGGAGAGGGGAGCCACAGCACGGGCTCAGGGCAGAGAGCCCCCACAGCAGGGCTGAGGCAACCCCAGCATCACATCCACCAGACTCCAGGTACACAATGTGTAAGTACTGGGACGGGAGAAAGGACAAAACAGGCATAAATTAATCCAACAATACAGGAAATTATAATATTGAAAAGTCACTCCTTTTATATTTTCACCACATCCTCTTGTCCAGTAATGAAGTTCACTGAACATCATTAACACTCCGCTAATGAGACATCCAACTGCCCAGAACAGCAATAACGAACGTGAGCTCTGTTTCCACCAAATCTACCAGAAAGATTTTTAAGGGTCTGCTTTCCCACTGACATGAACACATGACTCCCATTAGCCTTAATAAAGGAACAGTGCATTCAGTGGGAGAGAAACTTCCCAAGGTTGCATAACTGAACTGCAGCATGCTCAAGACACAGTATAGACTGCTAAGAGAAGTTAGCAGTCCCAAAACTACATGGCCAGGCCAAAGTCTTCCATTACTTTCCCATTAACTTTTGTCATAGTTCAGACTTCCTTGCTTTAGGCAGTGAGAGTACTCAAAGCTTTTTTTATGACAGAAAAAGGGAAACATAAATTTTTAATGGAAAAGCAAATCAGAAAGTGGGATGTTTAAATTTCTATTTTTAGGCTGAAATAAATTAACTTCAGATATGGACTTTCTTAATGCATTGTCCCTACACACTATTCTTGACTCCACAGTATATAAATTCTTAGTTTTCTAACAATGCAAATTTGTTGACAGGATGACAGGTTAAAGTTTATCTTTCAGGCTGCTTCCCTTGCCCCAGTCACAAAAATCTAGTTATGTCAATTTATGTCCCTTTCAGTGCTCAGTGAGGCGAGGAAAAGGAGTGGAGTGCCAGAATGTGGAAACAATGCAAAAAAACTAATGCCAGAACTTAGTATCTGCCTCCTAGGCTAAGCTCTGCTCGCCCTCACAAAGCTTTGGGATTAATATTGTGTATCTCAAAACTGTGCTTAAGAAAAACCTTCATTCCAGATGTTGAAAGCATGATTAATCTACTGGAAGTTAGAAGCTTTTTGTTCATCTCCTCTCCCCAGTTTATATATTTTAAAATATATAATGGGTACTTAGCTCTTGTTTTTTTTTTCTTTGACCAGGGTGCATGTATGCTTTTGGATACTAGAAAACTGAATTTAATAGACTACTTAAAACTAGTTGGTCATGCCTTTACCATAAGAATCTCTCTGATTCTGGTGTAATGAAAGAATCTGATGTAATTTAAGAAATTCAATACGATTGCAGCATACATTAATGAAGGCTGCCTCATGCACTCTGCTGTAACTTTAAATGAGAATAGACTTCTCCATTATCTATCACACTACAGTGACTAATATGGGAGAATATCTAGTCTGCTACTACTCACACACATGATAAAAACTCATTAGCACACATACTCACAGAAGCTGAACTACTTTGATACAGTAAAGAGAGATGGGGAACTACATCTCTCTTTACAATTGCTGTAACTGTGTGACCAGTAATGAGCTGTTTTAGAGAGCCATGTGTTTAAACATATCAAGATTACCTACCTATAAAAAACCCCCAAACCAACAACAATGAAAAAAACCAACTCCAAACCAAACTCAACCACAAACCAAAATATAAGTGATTCATTTTATTTCACAGACTTAAAAGCTCAAAGGTACAGGGACCCATGGTACTGCAGCACAATGCAATCAGCCCTGTGCCCCATGTGGCTGTGCTCACTTTAGCTGCCAACAAACCCTCAAAACTCCAAGCCCAGTCCTACTGAGTCTGGTGTTCTCCTTGGCTTAAGCAGAAGCAAAATCAGATCTCATTTCCTTAAAAAAAAACCAAAACAAAAAACCAACAAACCCAACCCATTCCATAATATACAGAATGACCAATGCTAACAGACTGATTTATGGATACGTGATATTAACTACAGTAGGAAACTCCATTCAAACAGAGAAACTGTAACTCACCAGTCATGTCACAACACTGAAGGCAAAAATCATGCTGGTGTCAAATAGAAGACACTCATATTACAAGACAACTATCTGCAGCATCCATCCCCAACCATTCCGTCAAACACACAACTGCAATAGCACAAAGCATCTTTATGACACGAATAAAAGGCTCTTTAAATGCTCCTTTTATTTTTTATTGAATGAACCCACTCTTACACAAAGTTCACTCAACGATGTCTCGAGCTTTAGCACTGCCAAATCCTCTATTTCATTAGTCAACTATGGCTTGTCAGTCACACACAGAACAATCTGAAGTATTTATTGACTGCATACAATTTCTTCATGTAGTAGGTCAGGTGGTTGTTTAAGACACTGAAGTTATTACTATATTGATAAATGTAGTTGTCAGGACAAGAATCTTTTCAGTGTTACACCACAGCTGACCAAACATTTCCCTGCTCCAAGTTACTGGCAAAACTCAAAGGGAGTTAAAAACCAAAGCCACAGACTCCTCCCAGGCAGTGTTAGTTTCAGCATTTTCTGTAGCTGACTCTTCTCACAGATCAGTAATCTTTACTAACAGTGCCTCCCTCCAAGGAAGCACACTGCACCACACCTCCCAATTGTTTTAGAAGTACATATATACAAAGACCACAGTTGAAAAAGATACCATCAGACCTGGCGAGTCCAGAGAAATCTTGTCCTAAATATTTTTCAAGTTTATTCATGAGAAAAGGGTGGAGAAAGAAACCACAGCTGAAAGATTCACAAACATGAACTCATTTACAGGTTTGCAAAGCAAATCATGCCACCAACCTGTCACGTAACCCACAGGAAAACACCGTGCAGACAGTCTGGATCAAGATACTCACTGTCGGATGAATTAAATTGCCCAGCTCCTATATGAGTTCCTTAAAACTGGCTGGATTTTTTTGCCACTCTTAATCTTGCAGTCAGACAGGCACTAGATTAAAGTGAAGGCAGAGCAGAGAACAAGCAGTCTCTAACCTTTAACAACTTCTTACATGCCAGGGTAATTAAGAACAGTGTTCTCATACACTGGTTTATTGCCTTGAAAAGATCACCAGTTGGTTACTGGCCATAAAAACAACTGCATCTCTATAATTCCTTAAATATTTACTAACAACATACACTAGAGTGCAAACCCCAGAACTCTATTCTTGATACTCAGACCTTTCTGTCCAAACACAAATTGACAAAAAGACCTTCTGGCTAAACCACTCCAGAATGCTTTTACTCTTTGGTTTTCAAGCAGAGATCTGCCTTTTTCCCCTCCCTACAACACCACCCACTCTTCCAAACAAATAAGTAATCCAGTGTTGCACAGGAATTTTAATTGTTTCCATAACTTCTACTACCTGCCAAAAAAGTACTTAGTATGACAGATATGGAACAGGGTGCCTATGATACATGTATATTTATAATAAGATATGACCATACATATGGATATGTACAATATACAACTTATGTAATAGTTAACTTTTGTATAGCTATAAAAACTAAAAGCCTTTCAAGGAGGCAACCTTCGTTCTTTGAAGTAACAGCCATGATTTGAGTTACTGACTCTCAGGCTCAGATTTACAATCAAATTACTACAGCTGAACTTCCTGCATACCATGTGAGCCAGACTTGGGTTGCTGTCCCCTTGCGTGCTCTTAGCCACGACAGACAAGGTCACAGCGGAAATCCCTTGCATGGAAGGCTGAAAAACTGGGATGCAAGGATGCACTCCTTTGTATTTGCTGGAAGTACAATCCCACAGCTCTGTGCAGCAGTCTCTGCAACAGTTTGGCTGATGTGGGTGCTGAGACTGAAAGTTTGGCTCCCTTCAAGAGTTGTGCAATTTCTATTTATTTATTTATTAAAGATCTTGGTCTGTCAACCCTTCCTCACTCTGTACAGTATTTACCACAAATAATGGCTCTGGTTTCAGTGGAACCTTTGAAACACTCATCTTAAGATACAAGGAGTTACACAACCCAAGCTGGTGGGGACATTTTCAGCGTATTTGTACAACTTCATTTATTTAGTTATTAAGACCAGGTCTTAAAACAACAAAACCTTTTTCAAGAATTTGTTTAAACAATTCATTCCAGGTATGACACTATTTATAAATATATGGTATGCAAATACTGTACTAGTAAAATACTTATGAGAGTTGTAATTATTTTGGCAAAAGAGCTTAGAGATCTTCCCTGAGTATACTGCATGGCAGCATAAGCCTACTAGTAGGGGAGGTGTAACAATTCCATAAAACAAAAGTGCATTTAAAACAGTTTAATAAACAAGGGGAAAAAGATCTGTTATACTTTTATACTGGAAGCTCACAAAATTATTATCTTCAACAACAGGTACCACACATTTTCCACTGATTTTACAACTAAGCCCAGCATGCTGCAGCTTCTGACAGCATTAGGGCTTAGAATCTACTTTTGACAGCATTTTTTCATTTGTGATGGGTGATTTGTTTTTGGATTGTTATGGGCTGGGTGAAGCCTCGAGGCAGACATGCAGCCCTGTTGATAACATATGTATTTTCCAACCTCGTGATAAATTTCCCATAACTGCTGGGCTGGAACATGACTTTCAGCAACTTGACTGTTTCACATTTGGCTAAAGCAGCATCAGCTCATTTTATAAATTAGCTCCAAGAGTATACATGGAAGACAACCATTTTCATAACAGATTGCTTTCAACGCTCAGCTTCAGACTCCTAGGTTCAAAAAACAATGATTACTGCTTTCAGAAATCCAGATCTCGTCAGCCAGATTTTTTTCTCAAGCTGGAAATCTAAAGTCAGAAATTAATTTCACAAGGTGCACCAGGAATTTGAATATCAATGTCAAGAGCACTGGTTGCTACATCTTAGGAGAGGTTTTACTTCGTATGCAAATCCTAATCTACACGTATATTTCAGTACTCTTACATTACTCCCACTGAGACGGTCTGTGCTGTTTTCAAAGCCTTAAAACCTTGCCTTTCACAGCTGCAAAGGAAATGACAAGAGAAGAAAAACACAGCCCAGTGCATATCAGCAATTAATTCCATCCACAATTGCCCAGCTGTTTGTGCATGGAGGAACTGGGCTGTTTCCCCTCTGAGCTTGGGCCACTGAAAGCTGATACGGCCCTTTCGGAGATGTGGGCTGCTGGTAACGTGTCAGGAATGCGCGCGCGATCACACGGAGCTGCAGGGGAAGAAATGAAATCCAGACTGAGTATCTGTGCTAGGAGGATAAAGTTATCTGGGGCAGAGGGAGGCCAGCAAAGCCAGGCTCAGCCTGCAGGGCACAACCATCACTGGCAGAGACAAGGCGGGATGAGCTCAGAAACCTGCATGTCTGTGTCAGCTCTGCCAAGGTGTTTTTATGTTGGCTGATGTCAGACAGGTAGATCTGGGGGCACCTCACAAAAGCTGTTACTTTGACTTGGGATCATGCTTTCCCAGCAAAGTTGCAATAGAGACTTGGCTCCATCCATTCTAGAGTAAGACTTATTAGTAATGAATCTCACCAATGCTTGCAGCCCTGAGGCCCCAGAACTTAAGGCAGAATTCAGTCCTTTAGAGTCTTTCCTATGAATGAAATCCCCTCATGCCACCCTTGGGATTTCAGGAAAGACACAGAGTACATAAAAGGGGGATGCTATAGGTACCATCAACAAACCTCACCCTGTTAGAGCCCTGGAAACTTCTGCCCACTCAAACTCACTAGTTTACATGAACAGCTAATTTTTTCCTCTAATACTTTTAATAATTTAAAAAAAACAACATATATTTTTTCCCTACGTTAATCTAAGCCCATCCCCATATAAAAATTCCAAATTGATTCCTTTTTGCTGGGTAAAGCCACACACAGAAAAACACTTGTAATATATATTATTAGCATTTTTTTCTTCAGCTCCAACACCACCAGTAAAAAATAGCTCCTTTGATTTTTGGTAGCAGCAAGTCACCTTTTCATTGGATGGAGCAATCAATCCTCTAAAAACTGTACAGGTATTCAAAAGAATGACACTAATAAGAAAGTATTTTCACTTGACCATTTTCAAGACCAGGGCCTATGGTAAGAAGTAACTATCACAGGGCTATTCCCTTCACAAAAAAACAATGAAGTACCAGCTTGTGTATTTTGTTGAATAAACTGAGCCTGCTAAAACTACACGCTTGTGCCCCAATGCGTGGAAAGAAAAACATTCTGCAGAAATAAAACTGTGAAATGTCCATACAGTAATAAAACAAATGGTAGAAAAATATCCTTCTAGCAAACAAGATTGATGAAATATTTAAACATTACCTTTTCAAGAAAGGATCTCTAAAGTTTAGAGCTATGCTTCTGGAAGCTTGGTATAATCTCCAAAACCATGATACAATCATGCAGTGTTAAAATTTAGAAAACAGAAAAGAAGAGGACTTTCAGTAATTTACAGCTTCTCAAGGAAAGTAAATCCAAACCCTATGGTTGACTGGAAGATATAAATTTGTACAGACAGCTTAAAATACCATCCTTTTTTTCTCTCTTGGAACCAATGAGTCAATAAAAGTTAAACAGAAGCAGCACATTTTTAAATCAGACGCACAGCACAATTTAGACTTCATGTAATCTCACTATATTGCTGCATGAACAGTTCCACTGCCGCTGGAAAGCAAGAACAGCACGCATCATTCTTCCCACAATTTCATTTTTAGCTACCCAACATTGGGCAGATCCATGGGGGGATGATTTCCTACATTGCTTACTGTCTGCCACAGCAAAACCTGGCTTTTTCACATGTTAGAAACATGCACAGAAAGTTTCTGGAGGTGATCAGTCAACCACATCACACTGAGAAATGCCAAGACCTCCAAGGTACATAGGCCACCTTCCCAAGACTATCAGTTCTTTTCACAGGAAGTTCAGCAATGCAAATAATTTTTGTTCTTAATATCCTACTTATTCTAAATATTGGATAATACAAGACAAAAGTATTTTTAAATAGTAGAACATGGAGAAGTCCTTAAAAATCCCAGAAGGATTAAAGGCTTTTTTAGACTTACCTCAAAATGGAAGATATCTCAGTAAAGAAAGGAATGATGCTAGAGCTGCAGAGGCCTTAAAAAATTATGTAGCTTAAAAATTCCTCCTCCCCCAGCCACACTAACTAGAATGGGTGTTAGTTATTGATTTCAAATTTGTTTCTCAGGCTCAGTTTTCAGCAATATTTTGATAGAAGGCTGTGAAAATACTGATAGATGCTAAAAGTGATAACAGTAAGTTTCACTGCATCAGTAGAACTCAGCTGAGCACTACAAATAGAAATCATTCAAGTGAATCTTGCAAGTGCACATATGCCAACTGGCTAACTGAACACAGCTCTTCACTGACTAGTCTCTTCTGTTTGCTACTTCTCCAGAGCAAAATTCTCTCTTGTGAAGCAAACCTATCCAAGATCTTTGTGCTCTTTAAAAGCATGAAAGATCTACCCCAGAAATAAACCACAATTCTTCGGCTTGTAAGGATTTACCATTTAAATTTTGGCATGATGCTTCAAGCTGGCAAGCCCACATACCACTTATGTCCCAAACCAGACTTACAGATGAGTAATAGTGAGGTTTAGCTGTGCACACCTCTCACATTTGATACACAGCAAAAAATTTCACACCAAAAGAATGCAAAGGGGGTTTAGAAAGCCCTAATTTTCACATCCAGCTGTAATACATGCAAATTGTTTTACTTATGCTGAATATGAACATATATCACATTTGCTGGAATAATTATTGAAATGTGGAAGTTGTTTGATTGTGCCTAGAAATGCTTACTATCACATAATAGTTAAGGATAAATAGCACCATCTGAACTTGCAAGAGAAGTTCATACTTCACAGTTAAATAATTTGTGAGTCACTTGGGATGACCTAAGTTCTTTTCTCTCTGAGATGTGAATCAGGAACAAAGTTGCTCAATGTCTAAAAGGTCCCAGTTCGAAAGAAAAATTCCTAAGTCCTAAAGCAACAGCTTTCATTTATCATCTATATTATCTACTGAGTACTGAAATTTAACATCTTCACGTTCATCATTTATGTTTGTGAAACCATTAGGTCCTAGAGTGCAATTCTTTCTGCCTAACTTCAGATAATTACATAGCACTTGAATTCACTGTCTAGCTAAGCTCTCTCTGGCATGAAGTGAGTAATTATCTAGACTTCATTGGCTGAGCCATACACTTAGAGTTGTTCCAACAGAGGCACACAATCCACAAGCAGGCACTGATATTGCAGGGATCTTGAGTTATGCAAGGCACGTGCTGCTCTGAAACACTGACAAGCCACAGGCAAGGCAGAATGAACATGTAAGAAGAGATCACTTAACTATTTTATTAGCCCAGGGGGAAAAAATCCAAGTGGCATATATAAAACCAATTCAGTAAATTATTGCAATTCACGTGCACAACGGGTAATACACTTTTCTATGCATCTCACAACCAGAGGTCTTTTTTCACATTGTCCAAGTCAACACCACATATTACAGACCAATTCTCAGCAGTGAGATACAACACAGTATAAAATGAGAACCTCGGTGCCAAGCACATCCCAAGATCTGGCAACAGTGTGAGTGTAGACTAAAATATGCTGTGAGAAACTGTCACCAGGCACAAACAAGGTTTCAGAATACCAACTGCAAGAGCTGCCAACATAACAACCATTAAGTAAAAATATATGACCAATTCCTCAAAAAATATAAAAAAATAAAACCTCAACATGTAGGGAATAGAACAGGAGGAAAAAGTGAAGGAAGGAGGAACAGAGGAAAGGTAGCAGATATATTTTATTTGGTTTGCAATCAAAATACAAATTTAATTGATTACAAACGTTCATCCATGGAGACTATTATAAAGCAAACAAGCTTAATAGGAAGTAGTGTTTAACAAATTCCATAAATGATTTTTAAAGTAATGACAAGGCTTTCTCTCCCATTCTCAGTAAGTGCTTGAAGCTAATGTGCATCTCAAAGACTGTCTTCTGTATTTTACTGTTGCTGTCAAGAATGAAAAATGAGCCAAAAAGTTAGCAAATGCACTGCACAACTCACACTTGACATCAACGTGGTACTAGAGTCTCTACATCTCAGTGTTAGCATGACATGTAAATAAACAAAGCACTTCTTTATAGTAGAAATCCTTTAATGGTTCATGCTGAAAGTGGAGTAAAGGCAACAACAAACCCCTCACATCCATCAGCCCACTACAAGCACCTTGCTGTATTCATGGCAATAAAGAGTTTATTGCAGTGAAATGTATTGAATGCACTGTACTGAAATGTATTTTGTAAAAGCTGATTTATGCTCTCCTCCTTGCATGACAGTTTGATGAGCCAGGGCTGAATTGGCATGATGCATGACAAACACGCAACACTAAGTTATGGTTAAGATGAGAGGATTTTTGAATACTTTTCTAAATCATACAAGCTTATCAGTACCCACCTACAAACATATGCTTTCTTCCATATGACACAATGTGCAAAATAGCAATGGTGCAAACTTCATGTTTTATGCTTGAAAGAGAATAGCATAATTTTATCTACAGTGTATACTCCCAAAGCCTAAGGGAAAGATTTGGTGAAAGAAAATATTTCCATGGAAGTAACCTTATCTTTCTGGTAACCCTTGGCCATTTTGTAATTCTTTGGTACAAAACTGGTATCAAGCTGACAGATGCTGGAGAGGGCCTTTCGGCTGCTCTAGTAAATCTGTTTCACTTTAAAGCTATTTCACCATCATTAAGTACCTTAAAGAGGCTCTAGCCGTGAAAAAGCCTGAAACTGTTTTTAGTCCAAACAATATTTTTTTCCCTAAAGCCTGGTATGATGCCAATATGACACTTTACCTTATTTATTTTGTATCTTCTTACCAAGAAATGTGCGTTATCAGTGATGTAAGAAAGAGTCACAAACATTCAGTATGATGCGTGCCAATGGCATACAAAGACAGGAGAAAATTCAGACTTGGCAGATTTCATAGGAGTCTGCTTACTGACAATGCCACACATACCACAAAGTAAGCTTCACCTACATCTTGTGGTCAGAACCTGACCAAAATTAAACAAACATTCACATCTAAATTAACGTACACCAGCAGTAAAATATTTTTATTACATATGTGTCATTAAGTGTTCTTGAGACAACACAGTTAATTTCAGTCCACTGTTTCCTATAATCCAGTTATTTATTGGGGTCCATCTAATTTATCACTAAGTTACATTGCGGTATAGTATTCTGTTCCTGGCTGTTAAGTGAGAACATTTTTCAAAAAGTTATACAATTACAGAGCAAATGATTAGGGTTTTTTTACAATTCACACCAACAGCAAGTTCAACTCTGCAGGCTGAAGAGCAGGAAAACGAGACCTAAATAACTGCATGTCCCACCCTAAGGTTAAAGGCCTTCTATCTGAAATGCACGAGTACTTCCCTCAAATCCTGAGATAAGTTTTTGCCCACGCATTTGCCACGTGTTTACCAATTTTGTGGTCTTTGTTCCTAATGAAACACACCAACTTGCCTGTACAGACCTGCAGGTCTGTGGTACCCTGGCTATTCCTGGAATGCTTTAAATACATTGAAATTGTGTTTGTCTATCTTCCTGCTCTGATCTCACAGCCATTTTAAGCAACAGATCACAGTTGCCAGATCAATGTTGTCACTGGTGGTTACCATAAGCTCTCTTGGGTAAATGGTATCTACTCCTAGCAATTTGCTACTTTTTTTTCTATGTTCTAAAAATCTTTTTAACCAACATTTCAGTTTGAGACCAATTCTCAAAATATGACCTACAAAGTGAAGTTTCTGCCCTAAAATCTCTCAGGAAAGTCGTCTTGGATAAAAACCATTTAGCTTTTTTACTGTGCCCTATGTTCACCATGTATTTCTTCTATACTTCAGTCATCTATCAGCTCTCCAGTATGTCTGGCAGGATGTTCATTCCTGATGTACTTGAAATGATTCAATTTAAAGGATTTATTGCTGGCTCTGGTATCTTTAGCAAATTGTTTCTCAGAATATCTTTTGGCCAGACTTATTATACTTTAAAATTTAATTTGTAAGAGAGTTTTTTTCCCCCTTCTATTTTCTTCAGCAAAAACTTCAACTTTTGAAAGATGGTTCCTTGTTGCTAAGAGATTCCTAAACCCTGCTATAAACCGCTCCTTGCCTCTTAAAAATAAAAAGTAGCAACAGCAAAAAGTTTGAAGTCTTCAGAAGATAGGTATATATTCTATCCAAATTCTAATTCATTCTTTTAAAAGCCACCTGCAGGCTTTAACTTCCTTATAACAAGCATATTCATTTTTATGACTAGCAAAGGCAGGAGGCTGGCAGGGAAATTGCACTGCTCAGGCCACTGAACTTGAATCAGACAAACACATTCTTGGGGAGCCAGGGAAGGGCAGCTTTGCTGTCCCAGACACAAACGTACTGAGAGCAACACTGGTGCTTTCTGAAGTTACTGCCTTCAACAAGCTTCAGACTTGCATCCACAAGATTTGGAAACACAAAATTGCTTCCTTCTGTACTTTCATCATAGCAGGTTGCTGGCCCGAACATCAAGGTGATGTTCAGTGTAGTATAACCACTGTTGGTATTGTGTGTTACAATGTTTCAAAACTTTTTTTTAAGAACACATACTCAAACACTGCAAACAGAATGCAGATGGGTTTGTTTTATTGTTGTTTAATTGCAATATTTGAAGGATTGACTGCTTTAGTTTATTAGAGAATTTTAACTCAATCTGAAGTAACAGCCTATGTGAAGTATAAGTGGTTCATTTCCATGGAGAATAAACACATTTCATTCAGCAACTCATTCACCAATTTGTGTAGCTGCACTACTGTTAGTATAAAAAAGTGATTAAATTAAATTTAAAATTTAGATAATTATAGGTTACTCCAATTACTGGTATACATAAGCTTCAAACTGAACTTCTTGAAATGAAACCCTCCTTAGCTCTACATTAAGGTGTAGACACTGGGCAATAGCAGCAGCTGTCAACCACTGAAAACTGCTCCTGAATGTGGAGCATAAAGAAATCAGACTTTCATGTTTTGTTAGTGATTTTTTTTTTTACCCCATTCCCCTTCAACCAAGACTCCCCTAAGCCTAAGATGACACACCACAAATCCCAGTTCCTAGCACTCCACGCTGATAACCAGCAGAGACTTGAGTGTTGGCAAGTCTCAGTTAGCAGTCTAAGCTCTGCAGGAGGAGCAGAATTAAGGGAGCATCAGCTACAAAGAACTTGACTGAGTTTGTTTTAACCTGCCTTAAATTTCCTTAAAACCAAGCCTTAAATTTCCACATTTAACAGACTCTTCTCCATGAAGAGTCATTGGTCATTAGCAGACAGAGAAAACCTTCATGTTACTACAACTGAACTGTCAAGAAGTTATACAAATCCAGCTTCAGCAGAGGGGAAACAAAAAACTGGATTTCTAAATATCAACATTTTCTAAGGATGTTATAATCTCTGAGTACAGCTCAATAAGTGAAGGGAGGAAAAATCACAAAACTACAGGCTGCTGCTGAAGTTAAATTGGTACTGAGTGGGACAGTTTCAAGGTTTGTAACTACTTTAGAAAAAAATCCAGTTTTAAAACACATATTCCTCATTCACTGTATGCAGCTGATTAATAAAGCCAAACCTGATAAAATCCAACAATCTCCACAGTAAACACATCATGGTGAGCTAATACACATCTTGCCACGTTTTTTATGCTTTACAAAGATTCAGCAGTTTTAAGTCATCAGGAACAGATTTATTCCTACACCAAGGAGCAATTAAAAAAAATTAAGTATAATGTGGTAGATGTAGAGAGACACAATTAAAGCCCTTTCATTAATAGCTATAATGCTAGCAAAATAGAATGAGTTTATCTTTTGGAAAAAATATTTAATTTTAAGGTAGATCTATTCTCTTGCAGTTATAAGCCTGATCACTTAAAATATACCAGTCTGCAACTCTGAATAGCATTTCCAGCTTTAATTCCATCATCATACAGAAAGAGCTGAAAATCTGATCGCCATGACACAAGCAACTGAAGAATTACATCAGCTCCTCTTTGCAGAGCTGTTCTTCATTAATTTATAATTAACAGGATCTCATAAAACAATCTGTATTACTAACTTGTAACAACCTTCTTGTGTCAGCTGGAAAATGGTCTTGTGTTGTGAACGCCAGAGCTCCAATGCTTCTCTCCCATGCCCAGCAACTCCCTACAATTCCTGCTGGAGGTGCCCAGCAAGCTCCTCTGCCCCCTTCTGCAATCAGAGACTTCACATGAATGCTGTCCTCTTCCTCCTCCTGCCTCGCATGGAACTCTTTATCACATGGACTGAGGAATTTGACTGGGAATGAGATACAGACACTTATCTGCTGCCAGCAAACTGTTTCCATGAAAGGGACCTTGGAAAGGGAAAATGGCAAAGAGCAATCCAACACTCTTCAACATGTTCCAGGCACTCAAGGGGAACAAAAAGCAAAAGACAAAAGGGGAAAATAAAAAAGCAGCACCAACACTTCAGTATTTTAACTTAAGCAAAAAAAAGCCTTCGAAAGCTGAGCTGTCTTGGAAAGCCTGAATGTCTTTTTCCTAAATCTTCAGCAGAAGTAACAGCTACAGAAATTCTGCACAAACTCAGGGATTAGCAGCATGCCCGAGGAGGAAATGGGATCTTTGCTTCAAGCACCCTATTCACATTTAAAAGGTTGCAGGAATTTGGATAAGCCTTCCTTACTGCTACGGATCATCCAAGTAGCAGCAATTCTGGAAATATCCTAGTGTGATGTTTTCCTGTTGTACTTATTAATCTTCCTCATCCTCAACTTCTAAGCTACTCCAGCTTTCCATCACCATGACAGAAGCAGTACAAGCGCTCAAATTTAGTCTGTTTATGCCAGAGAAACTTTATGTTTGGCTCTTTTGAGACAAGACAATCATCACTTGGTGCTGAGGTTACAGAGAACCAGGTTCTATTTTGTAACAACAATCTATGCTGAAAATTATCGTGTTTTTAAAATAATGATTAAAGACACAACTAACAACCCGACAGCTCTTTCACATATGTACTAAAAGCAACAGGAGCTACACACAAAGCAAGTGTTTCTTCAGGAGAAAGGCAACAATTATAGAAATGTTGAACAGGATCTCCTTTTTGATATTTTTTATTTTTTTTTTAGTTCTCTTTGATTACTTTAACTTGCACAATATATATCCCACATTTTATTTCATTTGTTATGAGTATCTGGGCAGAGCTCCAGTGCTCTGGTGAACTGGTCACAGCGAACAGCTCAGTTCAGCAGGAGCACTACCACCAGCAGGGAAAGCTGGAGAAGTGGAGGAGATAAAACACCACTGTCACATCCATACAGGACAAGGTTGAGACAGCCAAGTAAACAGGAACTGAGTTCCAGAGAGTTTCTTCATCTCAACAGGAAAGAAAAGTCCAACCAATGGAGGACCTTAAATGCAAATGCTCTTCACAATTAATGTGGTTACCTTTCAATCTGAACAAGAAAAACAGATTGCAGACACAGCATGAACAAATATTACTGTCTGTAACTACAAATATTTAATGAGATAAAAGCAAAGACTCAGACTTCTATGCATTGAAACTTCTCATACTAGGAATAAAAAAAGCTTAAATTAATTCTTTAGAGAAAAAAAGCATCAGATTACATAATTGTATGAAATGTGCATAAGCCCAAATCCGTGTTTAATTTTGTCTTTGTTATCAGACTGCAAGACAACTTCTTTTTACTGGAAACAGGCATTTAAGGCAGAAATACACTTGTGTCACATATTCTGTTTCATCATTCATGCAGACAGGATTATCTACAGTCACTGACATTTGAAGAGCCACATCTGAGCAACTTAAACAGCACCAATTAAAAAACGGACCAAAATCAGGAAGTTCATTGACAATGGGGCTCAGAGGGGACAATAAACTTACATTTAACCAGAGGACCCCAGGCTTTTGGGATGATTAAATATGGTTCCATCAGGGCTGGTAGCTGAGACGGAAGATGGAGAAAACAATCTTTCCATATTTGCATGAATACATTCAGGAGTAAACACTTATTAAACACTTTCCCTTGCTTGACCCTAGGAAGCATCCTGCGTGAAGGGATTTTCAGCCAATGTTCATCCCAATTCCTCCTTGATGGGCTGGAAGGGTGAGGGCTGTTTGGAGAATGGAGAGGGAATGTTGAAAGATGCTGGGCAGGGTGGGAGGAAAGCACTCAAGAGCATGCTTAAAATAGTCCCACAAACACATCTAGCCTCTTTCAAGGATTAGAAAGCTCAGGGGCTCAAAACCATCAACACTACAGCAGCCTAGTTAGGAACATGACCTTCAGCAGAGCTGGAAAACAGGGTGTGCACAGGTGGCAGGAATGGGACACTAAAGGCTGACACTTCAGTAGGGCACAGACAAAAGGTTTAGTCAACTCCACACTGGTAACATGCAAAAATACTTTGGCAACTGTTCTCCTCTGCCCTACCTTGACCTCTTCCTCAGTACTATGTGTAAGGGGATTTTAACAGTCTAAATGAGTAATGCCACCTGCAGCTTAGAAATATGCTTCATATCCGAGACAGAAAGACACTACAGAAGAAATACCAACTTTACCAACTTGCTGAATCTTAAGAGTTCTGTGAGATGTTTTCAAAAACGGCTCCAACAAACCATTTGAACATTTCAATAGTTCAAGATCTGCGCTCTCCTCACACAAACCATGGAGAGAGTACAGCTTTCCCAACAGTTAAGAGACAATGTTGAATTTTATTTGACCAAGTGAAATGGTTATGGGCAATACAGCTACACTATCTGTATTTCAGGGAGGGCTTGGGGTTTCATTGTTATTTTTACAAGAAAAATCAATTCAGGTGATAGATTGGAAGACAGATTCCTGTTAGTCTTGCATCTTACTGTATTTTTGTACAGTCTACTTTTAGATTGTTCCTTAGAGCAGGAAATAAAAAGGCCATTGTTTTACCATGTTCTCCCATCATTATAATGAGATGCATCAGATTGGAGCTATTGAATAAGCTCAAAACTCCCCAGGTTACATTCTTCTTCATCTTCAGCCTCGCCTTTCAAGCAAGCTTAACTCTTATTAAAAGGATCAGGGCTGTCCTCAGGCATACCCTGTCTTTAAACATGAAGCCCCAACCACATTTTATGGAAAAGAACTGTCAGTCTCTACCTTTGCCAAACTCCACAGCAGGTTTAAACAATTATGCAAGACAGTAGATTTTTATTCCAGGCTCCTCTTACTCAATATCAAGTTCTAAAAATAATATTTTTCTTTCTGCTAGGGCACCTCCAAATAGTGATAATCCAAAGGCATTAAAGAAAAAGAAAGTTACAACTTAAAGAGCGTGACACAGATTATGAATAAAGAAACCCTTCCCATATGGAAAAGTTTTAAAAATTTGACATTTCTTTTCAATATGTGTTAATCAGAAAGACAGTAGTGAATTCTCACTGCTTCAGACAGAAAAGAATCAAACCTCTTGGGACACATTACACAAAGGCGATTGCAAAGAAGAGAGAACAATCCTGTAGTTTCTTTTAAAACCATACTCCGTGTTTTTTTAAATGGCTGGGAAAGCCAGCAGTTTGGAGCCAGCCACATGTTACTTATCAATGCTTCAAATGCAGGGTGAGTTAGAAAGGCCATGCCTGGTTCCTTTTGCAATTGGGAAAAATCTCTTTTGAAGTCTTTTTGAGGGACTGATGGGGGAGAAAGTGTCAGGAAAAGGATTTGACAGGTTCTGCACAGTGAGGGGCAAAAAAACATCAGGAGTAAAATCCCTTGTCTAAAATGAGCAAAGAGATAGAAACCTCTCCTTCAGCACTGGAGACGCCAGATAAAATGTCTAAGAGTCCCTTGTATCTTTTTTCCAGCTACACATTAATTCCTTTTTATGCTTTTTGCCAGCTTCTCATCTTACCAGGAGCCTGCAGCAGAAGCCAGTCCAACACTGCAGGGAATGTAGCCACACTGGGGCTCCATGTCTAGCACTCTCCCAAGTTCCCAGGAAAACATCTTGTATTTTAAATACCCCAAGCATCACAGAAGACATCAGTTTCAAGATGGAACCAATGATCTGAATCATCTTAAAGTAAAAGTGAAAGAACAAAGAAATTACACAGCTTCTTGAAATAAAAGGCATAATTGAACACATCAGTGACAACAACACTGTTGGTTTTGCTCTTGGACAGCAGACAGGTTTTGCTCTCCTGTATTTTCAATTCTGTCTAAATTACAGACATAAGTAGTTTTGTATCATGTGCAATGTAAGCCTAACTACCACCAGCAGGTCAAGAACTGAACACATTTTGTTTTTACCAGGACCATAAGTTGCACTGCCCTTTCTTTTAAATTCTCGTACTCTTCAAACAAAAAGAAAATGTCCTTTATTTTTTCCATCAATCACAAAGACTTCATGTAACTCATCTCTGAAAGATGTATTTATAGTAGAAATTTGAGAGATTAATTGCATATAAACTCTACTCTCATCTGTAGCAAACTGCTTTTGCGTGTGTGGCACAAGCAACCTACACAGCTACAAACACAAACTTAGCATCCACAGGACAGAAGGAACCAGAGTTCACTACATCACTACTCACAAGTAACAAGTTGATGCACTCTTAGTGGAAGGAGGCAGCTCAGCTCCTCTCAATTTGAAGTGTACAGAAGTATAAAATCAGCTTTTATTACTAAAAGCCACTGTCTTTCCATTTTGATGAAGTGATAATATTTTGACTTCTTCCTTGCTTCTGCCTCATAGCATTCCATTTGCAAGGTACATGTAGCATCTCACAGATAATACTCCACAGCAAAGAAAGGAGAAAAACTTTCTCCAACTAAGAAAAATCTTTCAAAAGAGCCCTAACCAAGTGCTAGCAACAGGATTATTTTAATATAGTCTTTTTAGTTACATAACAGACATGAAAACGCAAGTTATAACACTGTCTTATTTTAATAAAGACCTGGGGAGCTAGATAAAAGAGTGCTAGACAAAAATACTTCAGATAAGAGATTAGGCACTCAAATCCCTAAAATATTCTACTGCAAGAGTGTTTGCTGCCTATTATTATAAAGACCACAACACAATATATGTTATCTATACCACATATACACTTGTAAGACATTAACAGAAGTGTCTGAAAAATGTATAAAAGAATCCCCAGTTCCAGCTTGTAGAATCCAGGCTGCTGTCAGGTTCTGCCATCTTCATGCCACTCCTTTTGCATCTTTAGGAGCTGTCCATGGAGCAGTTAACTGCTGTTAGCTAAGTCTGCTAACTGCCCTGAAGAAAGTCAAAGCTGCAATCACCACACTCACTCGTCTTTGATGATATTTATCATCAGCTGGTGCCTGTACCCCACTGTACAAAAAGTGGGGTATATCCACCTCACTGGGGCTGGAACTTGCAGAACACCTCAATATCCTTATGTCTGTGCAGTTCTATTATATATCTACAGCAAGTATTATGCAGCTTTGTTCAGACTCTTGTACACACACCAAAGCTAAGGTAAAACTTAATCCCACGAAAGTATTTTGCACAACATTAATGAGATTATTGTGATGGGGCTTTTTTGTCTGTGGTTTTTAATAAAACAACTTTAAAAGTGGCAGTTCACTGATTCAGTTCCCTCTTCCCCCTTAATATTGTTACACTAGAACACAGCAAGAATTCAGGCAGCAAAATGTTTTAGGTACCTTGAGTTTTTCCACAGCTCTCCTCTCTAGTAATACAGTTGACCTGTAAAACAGAAAAAAGACATGACTGACTTGTGGTAGGCTTCTCAACATACCTGGAATAACACTGTATATTTAGCTTCTTGAACCCCTTTTCAGAATTTTTCATTGAATTAAATTTTAGTTTGTTATCACATCATGCATTTTGCATATAGCAAAATCTCAAAGGGAAGTTTCATTTAAGAGTGCCTAGCTGGAAATCTCAGGTTACAACTCAGAAAATGCAGACTACCTGCTGCATTTTTAAAGTAGAGCATAACAGCCACAATCCACAACTCCTCTGGTAGCCCTCAGAAGCTGAACCCCAGAGCAGTGGCTGAGTTGGGGCAGGAGCAGAGCACAGGAACACAACACCTCCCTTGGAGCACTGACAGCCACCAGTGCCCAGAGCTCCTATGGAAACAACTCCCCTGCTCTGACCCTTTCCCACCACAGAGCAGGAATGGGTTTTCCTCCTGCATTCATCTTCTAACATGAATGTAAAATGAGTAAATAAAATAGCAATTTTTACTTCTATCGTCTTTTGTCTTCACATCTTCACAGGCTTTGACCACAAGTTATCTTCAGTCAAACCTGACAAATTATTTCTAGCACCTTCCTTTTTCCCTCAGCCACTCCACCAAGAAAAAACAGTTATTTCCTGGGGACAAGGGCCAGACTCCTTCCTTTCATACATGCATACACAACATATGCTACATTTTCTAAGATCTGTACATTGCAAATTAGACATTTTATGCATTGTGAAAACACTGGGCTCAGCCTACCATGAGGCAAGGCTGGTACCTCTCACCAACTTGTTATCCCATTTGAATTCATCAGGTTGCAACAGACTCTTTCAACCATTCTCTCCTCAAGCATTACTGCTTAGGTTTTCTCAGCATATCACACTACAAATACTTCACCAGTTTCAACACTTCAGCAGCCTGGTTATCCCATTTCCCATCAGCGCTAAAAGCTGGATTATTCAACATGCTCTATGAATTTCAGGAGTAAAGAACTGACCTTCAAAAAAACCAATGTGCACAAAAATAATGCAAGTAGAATTATACAAAATTACTGGAAGACACTATAATTACAAGATATTCTAAAGCAAAAAACCAAAATTCCAAGAGAAGTAAAAATAAGATGCTATTACATCTTGCTATTGCTCAAATTGTCTATTTCCCCTGAATTATTTACTTATATAAAGTCCATGCCTTGCTCAGCAAGTTTGCATTTAGGAATGAACAATGTACTTATACAGAGTATTACAGGCGTAACACAGGTAAACAGCCAGAAGACTATTTCATATACTTTTAGACCTGACAGGAGTACAGATTTAGGGGAGATTTAGGGGACAGAATTCTCTACCTAGGTGCTGTTTGTAGGGCTTGGGCATATTTGCTCATTTTGCTGTCCTGCCAACTGCCCCCTGGCAGAGCACACAAAGCAGTGGCAGTGACTGGGAAAGAAGAAGAAATCCATTGGCACCAAAATGCCATGCTAGAGCGTGAGTACTTCACAGCATCAGGAATTTAAACACTCTAACGTGACTGTTTATTCTTGGCATGAGTACAGTTTATTTTTCATCTACTTCACACTGTTAGAGATAAGGGAACACTATTTTTACGCAAGCTCCTGATATGTTATTTTAAGCATAGCCGTCACAGGCAAGGAGAGACTCTCTTCCAGGCTAGCAGCTACTGTTTCCAGAGGGCATTGACAAACCACTCTCAGACAGGAAAATTTCAGTCTCTCCAATTTGCCAGCATCAGGTCTAGTAGCACTGGTTTGCAGAACACAGAGGTGCCCATATCTGAGGTGCTGGACACCACTTCAGTCTCCCTAGCGTGGCACAGCCCTGCTCCTGCCCAGCACAGCCCCAGGACAGCAATGGGCACCTTGCTCAGCTCTGTCCCCACCTCTGGGCACTGCACAGGCTGGAGATCCTACAGCTCTCACTAGAAGGAGGTACTGTAGGTGAAAGCCAGAAACTGTGACACTGCAAACATAAAATGCTATTGAGCAAATTTTTTCCTGTCCTTTGTCACAAGCTCTTTGTTACAATCTCTTTCTTCTACTTCACATCCCTTCTCCCTATTACCACTCAATACACTTTCACAAGCTACTCATCCCTCCCCACTTCAAAATTCTCATTATTAAAACAACAACAAAAATATGTGATAATTATGAAACTATTCTGCCATTTAGTGCCATGACTTAATTCCCTCTGCTTAATCCACCAGGGTCTTTCATCCCTCATTCTACCCAGTCCTGGATTATGAGCAACTTTGACACAGGCACTGGTCAGGAAATGTCTTCACTGCACTTTGCATTGTTCAGGTCACATTCTCAGCTCTTGTTCATCAGTTAAATACCTCCATGCCCAAAATAAAATTATATAATCAGTAACAAAGGATGCAGATCGTATCAAGAATGGGAAAAAGAAAATCTGGGAAGGAGTAACAGTCACGCATTAAAGAATAAACTCAGAGTCAGCTCTCAGATCAGGGAAAACAACAATATACATTCTTGGATGAATAAATTGGGAAGAGAGATGGATTTTAACTAAGAGATGACAGAAGTAAGACAGATATTGAACATGAACAGCTTTGGAAAAATTTTCAATACATCCAAAAAGCCCCATATGTCAGAAATCATACTACACAAATCCTAACAGGATATTGAAAATGCAAGTACAAACTAAATGGTAAATTGTGGGCTTCAGCCTGTAGGACAAAAGAATTTTTGTGTCAGAAATACCATTTATCTTGAGAATTGAAGTGCAAAAGCCACTTGGTTACTTGAGAGCTACCTCTGCCTCTCTTAGAGAAGTAATGTTTTAGAGCTGCATCCAGAAACTATGAGTAATCACAATGATGGATGGTCCAGGAACTGTTGGGATATCCCAAAGAAACATGCCCTGGAATGAAATGATAATCTTCCTCAGCTACTCATATTATAATGGCTGATCAGTGTGCATTAGGAAAATACACTTCTGGTTTGAATCCAAACCTTGAGTATAAAAGCAAAGCTCTAGTAAATATTTAAGAGAATTTTGAGTTCCAAACTGAAGAGCTGGCAACTAAGTTCTTTCTTTTTTTTTTCTAACAAACAAAACCATCAAAAGATTGTGCAACTCTAAGAGCCCTTAAGCAAACAATTGGGAATTTTTCATAACATGGTATTTCCTTATACTGTTGACCACAGGAATGCAAACAGTTCCACCAAACAGAGATTCTTCATTGGAAACAACTGACAATCTAACCATGTTTCCATCTTTTCCATTCTCAGCACTCAGCATACAAAACAGATGATATAATAAAATACAGAACTGTCATACCAGGGCCACAAGACATCTTTACTATAAATCAGTACCTGAGAAACTTAACAAAAACATATTTCCTAGGGATTCCAGAGAGAATTTCTAATTATTTAGCACCTTTGATCAACAAAATTGCGATCTTCTACTTAATTGTCGAATTTCCCCTAAATACTGTTAGCATTCCTGTCAACCCAAAACAGACCCCTATCCCCAACCACAACTCAGCATATCAGTAACAAGACACATTCCCACAGCATTCCCTGACAGAAAGGCAGGTGAGGCACAAAAACGTGGGCTGGTACTCAACTGAGTTAGTGAAAGGAAAAGCAATGCTACTCTTTGTACACCTTGGAAGACATCCCATGTAAATCTAATGGATAGATTTCCTCACCGCCTCAATCATTTAGGATTATTTGAGCAATGTCAACTGACACCATGAATCCCTCCAAAGGAAGCGGGAAATGTTTGTGTACCTGTACAGAAATGGTGCTCAGAACTGACATTCTAGCAGAAACTGCGCAAGGAGAGCAATATCAGAGACACCTCAAGGAAAAGGCAAGACAGGACTTACAAAGAGACCTAATTTTCCTGACAGATAATTAACAAGTCACTATCATGGAGAAAGCAATTTACACTCTGTGCTGAACTTCATGCTGTGAAGAGAGAAATACAGGATAAATGAACATAGGCAACTGAAAACACATTATTGTCAGAATTCAGGAAAACACTAGGAATGGGAAAGGTGCTACATCAGCACCCTGACCAATATGTCATTGCAAATTTGCAACTCAGTTAAGGCAAGATTTTAATCAGAGCTACAACTGCACTTCATTCTCTCAATTCAGGCTGAAGGAAAGCAAGAGGAACAAGTCATGAAAGGAGAACAAAACTGGAATGTGATACAAAGAGACCAAATTGTTTTCAAATGAAAAAACCAAAACAAACAAAACCAATGAAAGACAAAGCTTTATGGAGTTAGTTTGCCAAACAAGTCAAGAATTTTGGATGGTAGAAAAGACAGACAAATGTCTTAACTTCAGATAGAGACATAAAAAGACTTTGCAAGTGTGGAAGTGTTTACAATCCATGGCAGAGAGATTATTATTCTTGTAGTCAAGGAAACCACTCTCACAGGATTTCAAATTTTGGAATTCCCCTTTCAAGAGGGAACACAGGAAAATCCTCCATGCTCTTCTAAAAGGAGAATGAATATGGCTCTAGTGTCCCAAACAGGGCCATGAGGCTTTGACAACAAACTGGTTCTAATGGTGCCGCAGAGGATGAGGTCACCATCATAAATGAAACAGGTCAATACTGCACTTTCACAGATCATCAATGATAAAATAGCCACTACATCCCATAACATTTTCACATACAAAACCATTTACCAGGAGTTGCTAAACCAGTAGCTAAAATTTTCAAGCTAGGCTTTATTTAAATTACTGCATCTCTTGATGTTTTCCTTCGAAGGGATGCCCACTGAACTCTCAAAAGCTGACCTTTCATCACAGCACACTGCTGGTCTTAGAGAACTCAACTTTTCTGAAGTTACAAACAAGTGAAACCTCCCCTCCTGTTCAGATGATTCTGAAGTTCTAAACATAAATTACACAAAGAAACAGCTTGATTTAATTATAATAGTAGAGCAAAACTTATTTTTCCAGTTTTTATCTTAACTAGATAACAAAACCCCACTTCAGCTGATACATCAAAGTGGGCTGAGATTTAGAAGAGAACTCAAAAACTATCTTTTAGTTTTATTGCTGTCAACATCCTAAGAAAAAAATATGCACCAAAAACTTTTCAATTTAATTTCCCTGGTGTTGCTAGAGAACTACCCAGCCTCTGCAGACTGTAAAGCAAGGCAGCACTTACAGCACACCACGATCACCATAATTAGAACATAGTAATACCAAGTGATGCAAGAAATTATTTGCTGGTTTTCATTAAAATGCACAGTTCATTTCTAATTTTTCCTACAGTCACTGCACCAAGATGCATGTTCAAAATGGCAAGAAACTACTAGGCAAAATTTATGTAACATTCATACTCAAGCTGAATTAGCACTACAATCACTGGAAGCTTTGGTGCTGATAAGGAAGCAGAGACTGATTTTAGAAAAATATTACAAATTAAAGCTATTGAAGAATAACTGAAAAGCTTTAATTATGACTTCTGGCTGAAATAAATACATATGAAAACTAAGGTGTTAATTCACACTTACCTTATGGGTTATTGTTTATAGTAATACTGGCTATTTAATTTTATCTTTGTCATCTGATAAACCCCACTTACAAAGGTCCAGTGCTCAACAGTTTGGTGTTGTAAAGAATAGAGTTGCTGTCTAGTATCTGTCTTAATGACTGTTTCTCAGCAAGAATAAAATTAGTCTCAGGTAGGGGTATTTTAAGTACTGCACTACTAAGTTTTCACATAAATACAATCTAAGCAATGGGAAATGACACTGTCAGAAATCATCTGAATGGCCTTATCTGACCGCTGGGTACAGTTTTGCAATAGACCTTCTAACTGGCCTCAGGGAAGTAGTTTTTGCATTACATACTTCTGCTCCCCTTGCTCCCTTCAAATGAGGTGAGGTCCCTGCTGAGACTGGCATGAGAGGAGGTGTGTGTTAATATACGGTAATACACTGCATCTCTTCCAGTAATGGCTGTGTCAAACCAGACAAAACACAAGTGCTAACTGCAGCTCCAAAAAGCCTGTCTAGAGGAGGCAGACAGTGCTCCTTTAGCCTTCCTTATGAAAAACAAAAAAGCACAGGTTAAAGATACACCAAATCCATTTAAGTAAAATAATTTTCAAGCCATGTCCAATGTTTGGGCCATTGTGAAGAAAAAGAGAACTAGCATTTTTCAGCTGCTATTTAATGCCCCTGAATCTGTCTTTTTCCCCTCTTTGCTTCTTTTTTGTCTCACTCCACATATATTCTTGTATTCAGACTTCTCAGATTTTAAGTCTCTCCTGAAAGAAAAAATATCTTACATTCCTGTATAAAAAGAAAAGGAAATGTGAAGGCCTGGCGTGACTCCTTTCTCACCTTTTGTTAACACAGGTTTCCTGCTTTCTTCTCCCTGAGACAAAATCTCTCATTTTCTACCAATCTCTCAGTGTCAACTTCAACCCATTAGCTTTTACTGCAGTCTCACTTCTGTCCTCTGACCCCACCTACTAATGTATAATGGTCACTTCCAAAGCTGCTCCTGGTTTCCCACCAGAAACCAATCACTCCTTCTTTGTGGTTTGCAGGATCCCACTCCTAGCAATACACTTCTTCCAGAACACCAATGGTTGTAAGAAATCCTACCCTCCACCCACTGCAAGTCCCTTCTGTCATGCTACTTCTGATTCTGTTTTCAGCACCACCAGCCCATTCCTCCTCTTCCACTGCCATGTGAACTCCTGGCATGAGAACTGCCCAGACATATTGTGCTGGCCGCCACCTCAAATGCACAACTTCTTGGTGCTGTACACAGACCACCCACCTCCTACTCTGCCCAAGAGACCCAACACAGCCTCAAAGCTTCAAGAAAGGAATGGGCACTTCACAGAGCAGGACTTCTGCTCCCTTGGGTTCCATTTCCCACACAAGGAAACAAGAAAAACTTCCCAACTCACTCAGGTATGTGCAGGTATTTATGACTCCCTTCTCGCTAGATTAACATGTAAAAAATACACTTAAATATTCACAGTTTTAACACTGGTATAGCAGTAGTGGTCTGCCTAAGGATACAAAGCAAGGCAAGATTCATATGGACTCTTTCCATACGTTTTCTCCCATAAAGTAAAAGCAAGACCTAGCACATTCTTACCCTATGTTTAATTTCTCAGCAATTCTTTTTGCAAGCTGCCTTTGTCGCATCAGTCCTAAAAATGTCCATTTAGGATATTTCTACTAAGAAGGAATTCTTGCTAAATTAATGCTTCAACCACTAAAGCAGACACTGATTCCTTTCTATTCTCACATTTTCCTTTAACGCTGTTTTGGTTTTATTTTGCAAGCCATCAAACCCACAGCACCTCTTAACCTGCACTCACACAGATATGTGTCTTTCAGCTCTGCAGCTGTAAGTGTTACTCTCACTGTACTGCAGCAACATTACTTCTGAGAATTCCCAGCAAGGTTACTGGCACTACGCAGCTCTTTCTGAGACTGACAAAACTCCTCTCATACTGTGCCTGCAAAGAGGAAGAGAATGATGGAAATCAAAGTGGAGACCTGCAGCTGAAGTTTGAGGGGGCTGGAGAGGATTTTCCCCACACTCCCAATGGTGATTATGGGGCAATTAGCCCAGTTGTATCACGGCAGGACAAAACCACCACAAGGAATCTTTGCCTGACAACAGATGGTCAGAAGATGTTTCACAATATAAACTTCAAATGTATGATATTATTTTCTTCCAGCATTAACTTATGGATAAAGCCATAGGTGGATCCGTGACACCAAATTATTGCTGCAAAGCTAATAATGTACATAAAGATCTTGAAACACTTTTCCTCCTCTCTGAAAGACCAAGCCCCTTATTTATTAGAACAAGCTGTATTTGGAAGTTGAGGTTCTGATTTGTTTACAAAATGACCAACTCCACTGGTGAAAGAAAAATAGGTTTTCATCAGTATTTGTCCTACTTTACAATGATGTTAAGAACAGAAACATTGTCTCTTTATATTCTTTTATTTAATTATGCTCATGAAACAGTCAATTCAGCCCCCAAACCTGAGAAAGGATCAAAACCAACTACAGTTTTATTTTTTTAAACTCTGTATCTCACTTGTTCACTTTTGACTTCTGCAAAGCTTAATTCAGCCAACCTCCACCCTAACCCCTGGGAGCATCTTGTACTTTCCAGCCATCTGGACTGTATTTACATTACTAAGAAGAAAGTCAAACTTGCTCATGAACGAAGAAAATCTCCTTACTATCTTTCTGTCTTGTCTCCATAGTTATCTTTTAAGTTCATATTTTTTCAAAAAAATTACTGTTCTCTCTAGGGACCTCACTCAATCTCCCTCATGAGCTCTACTGATGTCATACAACTTCTTCGCTTATAATTTCCTAGTGCTGCCTTAAAAAAAAAATTAAAAATAGAAATTACTATTTTTCCCCTCAGTTTTCACCCTCTCTTCACAAAAGCCCTTACAAACAGCATGAAAGTTCATGAATGATGGATTAGGATAGAAGCAATTGTACCAAAGTGTTTATTTAGACAGTAAAAGTGACAGCTTTGCAAATAAAATGAACTATTGCCAAACTAAGATCAGAGACAAATTTTAAGAGGAACATGGACAAACATTTACTTTTGAACTTGTATCCATTTTAATGGCATTCCTCCCTCTGGCAGTGACTGCTGCATCTTGGCTCCTCCAGGACAGAGGAGCACGCAATTTTTTAAAATTGCATTTTCATCAAACTATCTGTGCTGTGACCTCTCTCCCAACACTGCTGATCCAGTGTGCTGAGGAAACTTGAAGACAAAGCACAAACTGCAGAAGACAAGAAACTACTTCAAACTGGTTTTACTTTCAACCACATGTCCTTAAACCCCACCTAATTTTTATTTTATCTGAGCTGCAGTATAAGTCTGCCTTTTAGTATTTTATAACCCTATTTTTCAGGGCACACTATCTCTTTTGATCAAAGGTAGTCTATAACTGCAGCTTATCATTAAAAGCTATTTTGCAGATTTACTCTGCTCCAGTTGACATGCACCAGAAATCTGCATCAAGTTTAAATGAAAGCCAGATTGGTGTCTTAGTCACACAGAAAATTAATGAAAGCAATGAGTGATGCTTGACATTCAGCTTTTTAACTAGGAATTGAAGAGCCCCAATGCTTTTTGATGCCTGACCCAAACATCTGACTAATTTAAAATATAAATTCAGTTTAATGAACTAATTTAATACCTGTATAAGGGAAAATGCCAATGTAACATAAATTAGAACATACTAGGAAGAAAAATACATTTCTACAGGGGTATTTGCTTAAAGAGAACTACCTACTGTTGTTTACTTTCAAGCTGAACCTCTGAATTTAATTCAACAAAGTGACCCTTCAGTGGCATAATGACTTTTAATGATCATGTCAAGTATCTTCTTGTCTCTTCAGCAGCTCTTCTGGAATACCAAGAAGTAGAAGTTCAATTACAGATGTATGGTAGGCTGCACACCGCAGCCACAGTAAGTTCATTAAAGAAATACACAGCAGAGAAGTAACAATGAATTAAAAATGTAATGAGTATGCCCACATGAAAAAATAAATACTGAAATAACTCACCCAAACACTACCACATTCTGCTTGCTTTCTTTTAAGGATGCTAGTTTCTAGAATGATTCAACATTGTCCCTTCTCAGTTTTTCCTCCTCATTTCCAAAAACCAAAAGACCAGCAGAGCAAATAAACACAGTTTGTCATTAAAAGTAGCTGAAGTGTTGTGAAGATGCAGCATATCTCTGCTTTAGGGAAGCACAGCCAAATTTCATATCAGAAACAAACCCCCAGGAGATCTGTTACCATTTGAGCAATACCTCTACTAAAAAGGACTTCTCCCCCTCCATTTCAAGCTGTTCAGATTTCCCCCCAAATCTGCAATATTTTTTCTTTTTGAAGACATGGACGATAAACATTCAGGCAACCCTGAACTTCCTTTTCTTGGGACACAAGCTGAACGTTTGATGCAAACTACTAAAAATAAGTTTTACTTCCAGCAGTGACAACTCCTCACAGCTTTAATCAAAGGAATAGCAATCACAGCCTAATGGGCCCTGTTCTCTAGAGCATCCAAGTTGAAAAATTATCAGTAGGAGAATATTTGCTGCAAAGAAGAGAAAAATCTGCCAAGAAGCAAGGACTAATGTATTTGCACTTGGTCTGTCTCAATTTGATTTTACATGTTTCTAACAGAGAGAACAAAAAGTGACTTGATGCTCAGTCTGCAGCTATGGTATGGAATTAGTTTCTAAGGAAACAACACAGAATCCAAGGGACAAAATTTCTGTGTTTGTGCTGCTTCTGTAGCAAACACAGCATCAGCTGCAGAAGGCACATGAGGCAAAACTCCAGACTGATTAAGGGATTGGACCTTTGGCATCCTCAACCAGCAATTTAACTGGCAGCCTCACTGGTGAGGCACTCATCCCTTTGAGGAGAGCACAGAGGGGTAAGCAGGATGGACAGCAGCTCACAACCACTGCCAGCCTACTCCTCTCAACTGCAGAGCAGGAAGAGACGCTAAAAATAATACAGCTGGCACTGAATATAGTCTGCTCCTTCAGGCATGCACAGGCTCTGCTGTGACTTTTAGAAAATCTGACTGCCCACATCTCGTGGTTCCTCTTTCAGAGGAAAAACAAATCTTTGACTAGTGAGGCAGAAAACTTTTCTGTCCAAGAACTCAAAGTGGGTCAGATAAAAGGTGCTGATTTTCGAGAGGTTTCCACACCATGGTTGCCAAGCAGGTTTCCCTGCTGTGATGAGCGCTGGGCTTTGGAGAGCATCCCTCCAACCTGATGGCACAGGGCAGCTCTGGATGCCCTCCCCAGCTGCTGCTGCACTCTGCATGCAGGAATTGCACTCAGGATGCAGACAGGCAAGAAGGGGAGCTCCAGATGATGAGATCCTCCAGGCCAAAATAATCAGAATTCCTTGGAGAATTTAAAACTTCTGAGGTACGTAGTGCACTCTGAAATGAAACATTCCTCCGATCAACCAGTCACATAACTCACTGCTTAGCAACAGAGGTTGCACACGTGTACCTGTCTGCAAGAGGGAAAACAACTCTTGTTATCCATCATTCTCACAACACAATTTCTCTCTGAGTATACGCAGGGTTTGTTGTTTGTTTTTTAAAATTATCTTAAACTCACATTTCAATAGATCCCCTCTACATTCAGTGAAAACTAGATGGTGAGTTGAAAACAGAATGTTTCTAAAGCAGTTTCAATACAGGTGCTTGAGTAAGGCTAATTTCAACTTGAGAGGGAACTCTCCTTGGTTTGCTGTGTCCGTTTGCGCAGCGACAATTCTTTTTGCACAGCTTTCCTTTGCAGAAGGAAAACATCAATGCACCTCAAAACCTCAGTGTTAAGAGTCTACTTCTAAAACTGTTTGCCTGATGGCCAGAGGTGACACCCAGCCCTGAAATCCCAAATCCATTGCCACAGGCTGGGGTATTATTTCCACTATGCTATTCCACTGCAGAACACACATCAATACTCATCTCTGTCCATAAATCAATGGAACCTATTTTAGGCACAAAAGCTTCAAAATAAATCCTTCTGCCCAACCTCTCAAATTAATTATGCAAATGCTGTATCAAAGCACACAGATAATTTTTACTTCAAATTTTTAAAATCTGCACAGATACTCCAAAAAGAAAAGAAATTAAATGCCTAATTATACACACTGAATAATCCAGATAATGGCCTGTCACATGCATCATTCTGAATGCAAATCAGAACAATGGTTTTAGCTGTAAACACAATGTGGAAACATCAAGTAACTTTGATCCTGTCTTTGGCAAGAACACACTTTCTTCAGATTACCTTCTGTATTCAGTCGGATATATATATATATATATATATATATATATTTATATAATATATATAATGAAGTATTTTTTCCCTGTTGAATCTCAAAGCCTTTCCTTACAAAACATACTCTATGAGTTATTTCAAGAGAGATGAACTGCATTTCTCCAAATAGAAGGATACTGTCTCTTACTGCCCTGCTACAAACACTAAAAGCAAAACAAAACTTGTTCAGTGCTTTACTTTCATTCAAGCAAAGTGTGATTGGTTTTGTATCCAATATCCACTAAGTGTGGCTGTACTCAAAAGCTTCTGTGCTGAGGAGCACATACCAGCTTAGGAGAGAGGAAGAAAGCCATACCCAGAGCAAGCAGCTGACCTCCCAATGCCTGCTGTGGAGTCCTAGCACACACTCCAGGCATGTTTAGGAGGTAGGATTTCCTTCATTTCAGCCTACTTCTCCCTAACACAGCAAGCCAACCATGCAGAAATCAAGTGACCCACCAAAGGAAGGGCTAAAACGGAATAGATGAGAATGCCCAGGTTGGACATGCCAGAGAGGCAGTGGAAACCACTGCTGTCCTCTTTGCCTGGTACTAAAAAATTCATTGTACCACTGCCCATGCTGTTAAGACAAATTTCAGCAAGTGTAAAACCTTATTTCATGACATCGTTAGTAAGGGGAGATTAGGCTTTTAATGCAACAGTTCCACAGCTTAAGAAATTGAGGCTGGAAATTAAAAATTAGAAATTTCAGTGGTGACTATGGCTAACAGTGACTGAAAGATCTAAGTGCAACAGGAAAGTCTGTATGGTGCAGCAGTCTTCACTTCCCATCCAGGCTTTGCTTTTTAACACCTTTTGCCATCTCCACATAAAACACAAGATACTAAATTTCATGGCATGGTTTTATTAGTTTTAAGGTATGAAGAAAATCTATGAAACAATACAGGAAAACAAATGCATGACTTTAAAGTCACCTCTCAGTAGCTGCATTTCTAACAAGATCCTCAGCTTAGGCTAAAGGCATTTATTGCACACACCTGGATCCCTTCAACAAAAATGACTTTAAAGGAGGGAAGGGAACATGTGCTGATCAAACAGAACTCTCCATTAAATGGTGATGCAAGACTGTGTGAGATACACATTGAAGGCCAGCAGAATTAATCCACACCCAGGTCTAAAATAAAACAATACTACAGAATTGTAAGATTTCCTGAGTATGTGCACCTCAGACAACTTACACAAGCCCTTACCTATCTCTGCAACTCACTTTTTTCCACTGCTGAAAGTGCCAAACTCAAGAAAAAAAAACCAGACACTTTCAAGGCAGTCACATTGAGAACTTGTACATCAAATTCAGTTAGGAAAATCAACAAAACTAGGACAGACACTTCAGCTTGAATTTGTTGAATGTTTAAATGATTCAAGTCTAATTGTGAGGTTTTAGCTAAGCTTTTCTTTTTACTTTTTTTACAGTAATATCTGCCTATCCAGACCAAGTTTCCAAATATAAACAGGGATTTGTTACCTACTTAAACAGAACTCCTACCCAGTGTAACATTTATTAAGACACTACTTAAAACACTGTATTCCCCCCTTTCTGCCTTCCTGACATGAACTCATCCCTCATTTGCTGTTCCATTCAACAGCATTCTTGTTACTTGGTCCATTTCTCTTGGCAAATGCACAAGTTTGTGTGTTTGTAGGAAAACAACCATAACTATTTGACAAATACCTTAGGAATTGCAAGTTGCAATTATCAAAACATCTAATGAGCTTTCTCCTAAGTTTGCATCAGCCTATAGGCTTGCTAGCAAACGAGAGTCATGCATGCAAGTTTCCTGTTTTAATATTCCTCCTCCTCCTTTTTTAAGCAAGATTATTCTCATCCTTAGAAACAGGAAGTCATTAAGTTAGAAATGTTTATACTAAATGAAAACACACATATTGCGGTGACTTCTACTCTGTGACTATTGGGTGGTCTCAATCTGAATCCACTTTCTGACCAGCAAGTGCTTCCCTTGGAGAAATTATCAAAGCATGGCCTCAGAGACCAAGGATTGGAAAGGTATAAACTATCAGCTACTATAATTACAGTGCAGGATTTAAAATTTTTTTAGAAGACTTTAATATACCCCAACAGAACTCCCAAACATCTGTTTTCAGTAAGTATTTAAATAAATGTTTTTCCCGAGCTATATCAGAAATTGGCTGGTGCTGTGTGTTTCTTGGGATGAGGTCAGCAGTGTGTGTTAGTGCAGAGCCTTTGCTGCAGTAATCACCATGTTTATTTGTGACAGAGAGTGGTTCAGGGGGAAATCCACAGCCCACTGGCATGCTCCACTGCGACCTTCAGAACCCATCTGCAACCGCCTGTGATCAGTGCCTCCAACATGCCAAATCTGGTCAAACTCTTCGTATTCAAAAACTCCTCAAGTTTCCTCTTGAATTTGATAAACATTAAAAAAAATCTTCATTTTACTACTGTGATAATAATACACTGATGGGTGGCCCACAAAGACTTCCCATGCACAGAACATCTGACTACAACTCTCCCCACACTAAGAAAATCTGTCACTTGCTATTTGAGTTTTTTTTGAGCAAACTTATTACTGTTTGCTTTTTGTGGATGTAAAGTACATCTCAGGAAAAACCAAACTTCAGTCCACCAGCACACATTTTCGATTGCTTTTTCAACACCACCTGTCCTTATTTCAGGAAAATGGACTTCCTCCCAGCCTCAATATTTTAATTATTAAATAATTGGAAGAAGTGAAGAATGCTTCTCAGAAGGGAGCTGCACAGCAGTTCCTCAGTGATCATGAGCACTTTCGGGAAACTTGAATGCTCTTCCAGCACGCCCACTTGCTTCCTGTGAACAACCAGCGTGCAGAATTATTTGGAGAGGTCTTCCAAAGTGCTGAGAACATGATTTCTGTGCATTTTGATGCTCTATGAATCACCAAGAACAGAATATGAAGCCAAGAAACAGTAAAACATGCACATGCACATACAACAAAATAAGAGCTGCTAAGACTAAAAATACCAAAATATATCCTGAAAATAGCAGGAAAAGGCCAACAGGAAGCTACACACTATGCCACTTCCACCTGAGACTCTTTACTTTTGTTTGGACCCACAGATCAATATGAATGTCAGGAATTAATAAAGCTAAGCAGGAGAGATCAGCTCTCCAGAGAGCAGCCACATCTGCTCAGCAATGCCAAGCTGCCAGCTGGACAGAGTCCCAAAAGCCTTTAAAGGGTCATCATGCACAGCAAAAGCTTGTACTCGAGTAAAAACCTTTTAGCTTAGCAACCAAAAAGGTAATAGATATTCTGTTAATTACATTAAGTAATTAAGTCATGTTTAGCTCTGTTAATTAGGGTGCCTAATTTTAAAAGGTCTAAGAGCCACAATATTTAAATTTCTGGTTTGTTTGGGTAATGCAAGAAAAATCTATTCTAAACCACTGTCATTTTTTTTGACTGACTCAAAAGAAGTTATGCTGTTGACAGAAAAGTTAATCAGTTGCAACGAAGATTCAAATTATTACTTGTTGAGTAGTGCATATTCTAAGCAGCTTTAGTGTATGAATAATCAGTTAAAAAATGCAAAATGAAAGACACCCTGGATCTCAGTCGAGATCATCAAGCACATAAGGATACTTTATCTGGGTACAAATTGTCAAAATGCTCTTTCCTTGTGCACATTTGATAGAAGTCTGCTCAGGGAAGAAATAAACCCTGCAGCAGATGACATTTGCCTCCCTCCCCAGTATGTCCCTCACTGACACACAAAGTTTGGCAGGGTAGAAAAGCTCCCATCGAGCTTTTGATACATGAAGCCATTTCTGAAGTAACTGCTGGCCTACGTGGAAATTGCTCCTTCCCAACATCTCAGATTCAGGAGTACAGTACCATCCATGCTCAGTAAAACACAGCTTCATCTACAGCTTCCTCTACAGCTGCAGGTGGCTCACCTTTCACGTGACAAAGACACAGCTGACACCCTTCAATACGGCAGGCACATGCTGAGGAGATCTGCTGTTTTGGATTTCAGCAGCTCCCCCTGCTCCCAGGGCATTACAGCCCAACACTTTTTCATACAGGATGTCACACCTCTGATGTCTGCAAGGTATTTCCAATTCTTATCTTGTGGCTTGTTTCCAAGCAGAGCCCAAGAGGCGAGTGCAGGCTGGACCACTACCAGCCCCACAGACAGCTGGTTTTGTAAGCAAAGAAACCACTTCTAAGAGCCCAGTTAAGATCAGCCTGCTGAAATTAGTCTGAGTAATTCATGTTCAGCACAGCAACTGCAGGGCTGGCCATTTTAATTAAAGCAAATCACTGCTTTCAAATTTTACTCAGAGCAGTGGCCACTACCAGAGGGTTACTACCAGTCCTAAAGGCATTGTGTCTGTGAAGAGTTGTCACTGCACAGTAATGCTCCTTCTGACCCCATGCAATACATCAGGAGCACTTCCAGCATCACAGTCCCACTACAGAATGTGGGACACTCCCCATGAAGGCACCTGGAATTATTAGCCCCCATTCAATTAGCAAATTCAGCTACTAATTTTATATGCCTTTAAGCGGGGCTTAAAAACCACACAACACAGTGCCCCAAACCAGCCATCTGGAAATGCAGATGTCATCTGCTCACCTTGGTAATCTGCTGCAAGGTTTTTCAGATGAAGATGTATTTCATCTTGTGGTGCTATATAAATAAACAAAGCATTATAAACAATCATTTTATCTGGCTGGGGTTATGTCATATGGTTTGCTTTCTCTATGAAAGAAAACACGTACATAAAGTGCAACCAGATGTTGTTGGCAGAGATTCCATTTAATATGGGCTCATTTCTAAAAACATGATTACAGATGTAGCCTACATCCTGAACCCAGTGTTTAAGGAAAAATTCTCTATGTGAATTTCACTCATTTTCTATGTTTTCTCTAGGTCTCCTAACTCACAAAGAAAACGTTTCCTAGAACTGAAAAAGTTGCATGCCCTTCCCCTTTCACAAATCCACCAAAAAAATAATTCAAGCACACCCTTAGAAAAAAACCTGAGCATGTACTGAGGAAACCCTGCTCTGCAGCAGCTCACTGCTATACCAGCTGTGAGAAGGCAATGATGCAGGTTACAACCAAGTCTAGACTGAGCTCCCCTGCTACAAACAATACTTAGCTAACACTGCACCTGACTTGTAATCTGATTTTCAAAGTGCAAAAATAGTTACTACAACTCTGCTTGCAGAACTGTGGAAACTGTAGATACTCTAAGCAATTATTTGCAGCATTTTAAGTAAAGAAAATGAAAAGTCAGCTGAAACATACGCAAGTTTTTGATGAATAGTATCATCCTTTAAATCTCTTAAAAATTTAGAGAGCTCTCAGTAAGGCAATTTAAATATAAAATAAAGATTTAATTGGTGTATTATAGTATTGCTTAGGCTATAGAAGGTTATTTATAATAAAACCCTGAGGAACCAAGAAAAAGAACAAAAACAACAGAAAAGTTTTAAATTCAAAATCAGTAAAGTCTGAATAAGAACTCCACTGTTTCATGCTTGTTGGTTTATAAAATCCTATCTAGAGCCTCAAGAAAATTAGAATAAAGCTCAAACTCTTTTCAAAACAGAAGAGAAACAGTACAGAAAGACTGACTGCATCATTCCACATCTGAACCCAAGAGATTTTCACCATATTTGATAGCCAAGTATTGAATTAATTAAGAACAGTCCTCTTAGCAAACACACTCCTGAATTAGATCAGACAAGTTCTTATTCATATGAACAGAGAATCCAATGCTTAAGAAAAATTGTCTCTTTTTATAATCATTACTCTCACTCCACATCCATGAGCATATGAAGTCAAACTAGTAAACCATGTTTAGTGGTTACTGAGACTGTTCCCTTAGCAATGTATTTATTGAAAGAACAAAGATACTTGAAAAGCTGGGTTAGTTAACTACCAGTGACATCACTGAGAACCAACAGTTGAAAAGAAAGCAACCCCTTTCCCCAAATTAGTTTTATTTTTTAAAGTTCTAATCAAAAGATAAGCAACTCCTTCAGAGGACAGCACCACGCAGGAGCACCTACATTTATTGGTAAAGCTCATATATTTGATTAATCTAGATTATCTTTTCCAAGTAAGGTATTAAAAAGGTCACATGAAATGATGAAAAAGTCAAAAAATAAAAGTCAAAACAGGGGGAAGTCCTACTTTCACCTAAGAAATTCTGTGTCAGATGATGTGAATGGAGGTGAAATTTTAAAATCCTCTCACGACCAGCCCATTTCTAACCAACAGGTACACTGCTATTTGCTTCTGGAAGCAGGAAGACGGGACAACTGGAATTTTACACAACTATTTAAAATGTCCCAAGTGACCTTTAACAAGAACTTTAGACATCTGTTTTGAGAATCATTTTCAGCAGGATTAAATATATATGCATGGTTGTAGAAACACTGTCTTTAGTGGGGGAAGCAGGTTGATTTAAAGTGTGGTTACACCTTGTTCAGAGAGGAATCTCTGGGAAGGATGGCTAAACAAACACTGAGCCCAGAAGTGAGCAAAGCACTTGTTCCTGCTCCTCAAGGAAAGGTTCTTTCAGCGAGAGGCTGCTGAAGTGCCCAAGCTCTGAAGCTCAGCTGTGCTCTCACCCAAGGGTTTCCAGCTACTTTGGTTTGTGGGTGTGATGTAGGTGAGAGGCTCTGCCCACCATGCAGTCTATCTGCAGAGTATTCAAAAATTACCTCCCAACTTCAACTGCTACAGCCTCACTTCCAAAGAGAGCCCTGATGTGTAGGTGCACTCACCTACTATTTATAACAGAAGCCTTGCTAGCAAAGCCTTTTCTTTAAACATAAAAGAAACCCCAGTTTGAGAAGCCCACCTATGGATGGGGGTAGGAGAAACAAATGAGGATGTGTGTGTATTTCTTATTTTCTTCAGAGACAAGACAAATAAATGGAATTGCTTGAGAGCCCAAAACCTCACAGGTGGTTTCTGGACACATTAATGAACCAATGGCAAAACCTTCCTTCATCTACTCGTTGCCAGCTACTTCACATGAAGGGTTTAACTGTTGCCAAGATGGGTGAACATGAACAGCTGTCACATCAGTATGGGATAAAAGATCTTAAAAGGAGAAAAATAACACCCTGCAGCACTTACACAGCTTGTGTTAAGAAGTTTGAAAAAAAAAACCTCACAGCCCAAGTCTTCTCAGAGATTAAGCCAAAATGCAGACAGAATATTTAAATATAACAGCAATCTGGATAATGAGCTGAGAATTAACAGAGTTTTTATCTGGGTGTTATCTGTACAGAGCTGAGAGGACCCACAGATCCAGGCCCCTGGTACCAAGAATCTGTATGCAGGAATAACAACCCCAGAGTGCTATTCTCTGCTCTGCGGGGGCACCTTAATTAGCCAGCCAAGCCTGACTTGAGTTTGCCTTGTTTTAAGGCTTCCAGCATCCTTAGAGTGTTCTCCAAACAGCAATTCAAAGCACGAATGTGAGGGGAAAGCCTTGGCTGGCCACAAACAGTGCTGTGAATACCTCCTGCCTTTCTGCTCCCTTAAGGGCTGAGCCAAAGAAAGAGCTGTGCCTCAAGAGAACATCCTGGGTCTGAGTGTGGGTCTGAATCCAGTGCAAATTCCTCCCCTTAAGATGCTACAAGGAAGTCTCTGCATCTCATAGTGATAACTGTTCTCCTTTCTGCTTTTATAACCACCACCCCTCAATGCTGATCTATGAAATACACAAAAGAGAGCCCTCTCATTAGAGAGCTGCACAATTGCACACTTTTGGTCATTTGTGCTAGCTCAGTTTACCACAAAGAACAAAAAACTACAAGATCAAATTATCTTACAGTAAATAACATCACTCAGACCTCTCAGGAAACTTAATTTCACACAACTGCAAAGTAAATAAATAATTTGAAGATATCAGCTTCAACCTTTTATGTTTTTCACAATGAGTTACACAACCTTGCAGCCTCAAAACCCACAGGTTCCTGTAGATAAGTAGGACTTTACAAAGCATCCACACTTGTGTCACCTCTGGTCAGAAGTAGACATTGCAATAAATTTCTGGACAGACAAATCCTATTTTTACAAATGCTTCAATAACTTAGGCACTTCAGGGCAGACTTTTTTTCTTTCTTATGTAATGCCCCATTGCTGGAATCCAGAGAAATATTTCTAAAATTTTATCCTTGGGGCAATATGTAGTTTTACTCCTTCTGTCAGCTTGCCTTCTTTCTTTCATCAAGCAGAATCCTCTTTTACCACATATTGCATAAAAAGACTAAAAACACTGTGTCCAATAAATTTGACCATAATGCACAGGGCTGATGCACTGCAAGTGCTAATCTCAAATCACATACAGCTTTTTGCTCCGTGATGAATCTGGTTTTTATCCTCCAAAGTGCTACATGTTAGGCCACTGTAAGGGCTTTCACTTTTACCATTTTTACTTCTAAGCCACTGAAGGTAGAAAAGATGCAGGAACAGAACTTAAAGTTATGCCATTGAACCATTGTTCATTATTGATGCCATTATTATTTCTCTAATAAGAGAAAGAGCATTAGGAAAGCTTCTCCTAGATTTCTGTGAATAAAGAATTGGATAAGGTATATTGAAGAGCACATGCAGAAAAAGATGAGGAAAGAGTTTTGTGTACTGGGTATCAACCACTGCATCCAATTTCACCAATGAGCAAAGACACAGAAATGAATGGGGAAAACACCTCAAGGCATTCTAAAATAATTAAAAAGACTTTTAAACAACAGCTACAGTTTCAACTTCAGCTTAATGTAGTATCTCTTAGTTTGTAAATGTCAAAACTAATAGTACTTTTCTTCTCCTCCACTCTCTCCTTGAGAAGTATCTGCAGAAAACTGCAGTAGTGCACACTCTACCCCAAAAAACCAATGTTCTGGCATAGCAGAGGCAGTGAAAAACAGATTCAGCATCATTCCCCTTCTGGCAGCACTCAACATGAAAAAGAGAGAGAGCTACCAGCATACCCTGTGTTCTTGCTTCACACTGTATTTCTGTCTGGCAGTCATTTATTTCTAGAATCTCACAGCAATTTTGCCTGCATCCTGAAGTACATTCTGATTATTTTATCCCTATTTTAGCACATTACAGTTAATAACATTTTATAAGTGTAGTAAAACACAAAATATATTACCAATAACAGCTAAGGGAGTTGCAGCAAGTGAGAGGCTACAGAAATGAATGTCAGGTACTCACTCTGCCAGAGAACAGCACTGCATGAGCTCAATGCTTGGAATCAGTGTTTCAGAGACCCCAGGCACAGTCAGGTCTGTTACACTGGCTTTAGTGACAGTCCTTTCAGTGAATCTGGATGTCTCCTGTTGGATTTACTGCTCTAACGGCATTTGAATCAAGGCAACTTCCTGAGTAAGCCGGAATTCAAAATAAATGCACAATGATAGGATATAGAGATTAAAAGTATTGCCCAAATCATCTGCTATTGGTCTCTCAGTTCCTTCAGGCACTCAAACTGCCTCGATTTTAAACTCTGCTTAAAGTAAAATGAATGAATGCCAATAAAAAAAGTTTGATGGAAAATCCAACATCAGCCAAATCTGGCATTGTTTGTTTCAGTTATATGGAATCATTGTGTCCGGTCCTTGAATCCTCTTTATTATACCCTCATTTCCCCTGACTGAAGAAACCTCTGTAACAGAAAACCCTCAGGAGCCATAATTTAACAAAGACAGCATCCAAACTTGATACAACTGTATGAATGAAGCCAGTAATCTGGGTATGGTTAGAGTTGAAAAAAATATAATTTCCAATGGACAAAATGAAAAACTACATTTGATAATAAATCTTCTTTTTATGAGTAGGCTTAATACTCTTCCTCTTGATACAAGAATGTAATACTGTCTTCCTTGCCAAGAAAAAAAAAGGACAGAAAACCCACACGTGACAAGAACTGTAAAATAGAATAAACATCACATACACAAAGCATTTACAAAAAGTTCTCATTAAAAATTCTCCTAGACTTTTTAAGAACATCAGTGCCTTAAATGAGTCTTCAGAAAGGCAGCAGAAGTCAGAGACACACCAGGGCTGGGGCAAAATGAGACAATTGCACAGGAACTACTAGAAATCCCCTCCACCCACTATACTATGACAAGAAAGCACCAGGCTACATGTGTGCAAGCACAGCAGTCACACACAGATCTCGGGCTGGAAAATACCCACACCACCTTTTTACTACAAACAGCCGAGAACCCAAAACTAACTGAGCTTAAATGAGGGTGGTGTTTGCTCCCAAACCCAGGCACTGCTGTTTTCACAATGTGAACAAGAAAAATACTGCTGCTACTCCTCTTTGTGCATTCAAAAGGTGCCCACTACAACAAGCTCTCTCTGAAGCCATTTGGCTGCTCACTTATAAAATTCAGGGGCTCTGAATTTTAAATTTTGGTTTATCTAACACTGAAGTGATACCAACAGAAACCAAGTTCACACTGGGGCAATACTGCAACAGGCAAAGCAATTTTCAGAAGCTCTTTCTGTTGAAGTCAGTATCAGGTTGTCCAACACGCTGACACAGCTAGAGCAGTTATTTTTAAACACAGCCATAGTCTATTTAACTAAAGCATCTTTACTCTGACTGAGCCAGTATTACTTTGATAAGACTCCTTAAGTCTCTACACTGAAGCCTGCATATCATATGAAACAGAGCAAATGCAAACTTTGGAAGACAATCCTTCTCTGCAGCTAGAAGAAGAGAAAAAAGGAGAAGAGAGGAGAAAGCTGGGAGGACCTGGCACTGGAGACAATAAAGTGCTCTCTGCAGGACAGCTGCTCACACTGAGAGCTTCTATCACCCACCACCTGCACAGAGATGCACTGGAACAATTTCAGTCAACTCCAGCAGCAAAGAGCTTTCTGCTGCTAGGAACTCAGCATTACCCTCCTAAAACAATTCTTCTGCCAGGTTTTCTTACACATTCTTTAACTGATGAGAGCCTGGATGGAAGGAGAAGAGCGGCAATGCCATTGTGAAAGGCACCTAAGAGACTGCAAGCTAGAATTAGCATTTTGGGCGGCTCGCTGAGATATGCTAAGCAACTTATTTGTATACATTTTCTGCAATGGAATTCTGAATTCTTTATACATAAAGTTATCTTGTAAACATATGCAGAAGTTCATTACTAGAACCAAGAGCAGCCTCACCCTTCCCTCTCACCAAAGAAAGAATTTGTTCTATACATATAGACAGTGTGGCCTACTTGATGTAATAAAATTCTCCTATGGCAGTATGTAGCCTCCACTTCTTATATGTAACTTATGAAATAAAGAAAAAGTAAGAGAAGCAACGGTATACACTTCTCAATAATGCAAACCTTTGAATTTTACTATAGAAAATTTAGTTGTGCATCTTGTGCTATGCATGGATACTGCAGGCTTGGGAGGCAAGGGGAGGCTGCTGTGGAAAGCAACACCAAGTGCCCAAGACCAGCACACCACACAGGATTGTCACCCACTGGCAGCCACACACAGCTGGGATATGCCTAGCATGCAGAGATTATTTTAATTAAAATATTTTTGAAATTATGTCATTTTGCCAAAACATTGCATTTATCCCAGAATCTGCCTTTAAACATGACTGCTCCCCCTCAGACTCTGAGAGCACTGGGAGGGTAAGGGGGAACCTCTCAATCTGGGAGCTGCTGCATTGTATCTCAAAGCCCAGAGAAATTATTTGATCACTTCTGCTCTCCTACCTTGCAGTTCCCTTGCAGAAGACTCGGCTCACGGACACCTCCCAGTGCTGCAGAGCATCACCCAACAAGGATTCAGGGGCTGGGGTCTACCTGGAGCCCAGCACTGACAGTGCCCCATCTTCTCACCCGCCTTTTCCCTGCTTCTCCCCATTGCCTTCGACACCTTGTACACACCCAGCGCTCACTCAAACCTCTCTTGAGTTAATTAAACTTCTTAAAGAGAGTTGATGCAGTCAGAGGGGGGAGAGGAGCTTTTCTGCTGCAATTCACAGTGAATTGCACAAGTTCAGCAAGCAGCAGGGCTTACACAAGAGAGGATGAGGCAGGGCCAGGAGGGAAGAGCAGGGTATCCCCTTTAGCTTGGTTGTAAGTTACAACCCAAATATTTCAATCTGATGGAAATCTGTCCTAGAGCGGAGTGACTGCACTAAAGAGGTGATTATATTTATTGGAACAGTGACACGCAGACTTCTTATTCGACAGGGCTCTTAAATAGGATTACAGGGCTTTAATTTGCCTCTTTAAATTGGTTTTGGAGAGAGAGAGAGAAACACAAAAAAAGTTTAGAGAGAGGGTGGAATAACCTTGGAGGGAGTACACTACATTACGCCATGTCAACCATAATAGCTTCCTTAGCACAAATATATGCTCATGCACATTCTCCAAGTTAACTAATAAACAAAAGACCCATAAAAACGATAATTACTTACACTATGCATTTGCACACTGCAACCAGTAATTTTGTAGCTTTAGTTCCATCTTTCAAGTATCACTTATATTGACAAGGAACAGTGGCAGCAGTGTATATCGCAAAATGAGTAAACAAATGACCTTTATCTGACTTTATTAAAGTAATAAATGACAGACTTTTTTTTTTTTTACTTACTTCAAAGAGAGTTTTATAGCTAGCTACCAGCAGGGTGTGGACTGAAGCTAAAAACTTTGAAATGGGTCCCTGTGAAATCTGAAACCAAAATACAGCAGAGGTCACCTCTCTGTGAAGAACCGCCTTGTCTGTATGTATACTATAAGCAAAGCTCTGTTAGCTCAGCCTCTGTAATAATGTAATTCAACTTAGCCCCTGGGAATAGCAACAACATCAGGTTTCTACTACAAAGATAAATTTACTGCCCACAATATCTGTTACTATATATTTGCAGCATGTTTGACGGTAGCCAGACACTAGTGTTATATGCTTTACCTCAAGCTATTCTCTCTTGTTAAAGGCTAGCCCAGGCTATAAATAAATTTTTATTCTTACTCTCACCATTAGCCAATTCTTTTTAATCAACATCGCACGTACATTAGTTTTATGCAATATAGTAGCTAATATTAATAGGAAAGGAAGCGATACATGTGGGAGTTTTTTGTTTTAATTTTTAAATATTGTTCCCATAAAGGGGAGAATTCCAACCCTTTTCAACAAGGAAACTGATCATTTTTCCAGTGGAGAGATAGAATCTCCTAAGACAAGTATTGGGACAATAAGATCAATATAATTCAGTCTGTTTTGTGGGTTCCTGTGAAACAGTTCACTGACCCAAGCCTGGTGACAAGTGCCACACAGCACTCGAGGTCCTTGGAAAGGGACCATGCACACACTGCTCTGCTGATACACATGGCCTAGGCTGTCTGTTCCTGCAGCTCTAGGAAAGGAGCAGGCAGAGGAAGCTGCTGGCACTGGAAGCACTGGATGAGCCTGGGCTCCTGCTGGCCCTGCCTGCGGAGCAGAGCACTCCAACCTCCTCTCCCCACTCGGAGCTCTCCCTCCCTTTCACCCCGAGGTCTCTCCTGTGTGTTTGCCAAACCTCTCCTCAGATGGAAATCTCCACATCTAAGCAAAGATTCCCCAAAGCACGGGACTGAAGTGCTGACCACCCTTGCTGGATGACACCTCTCTGGTACAGAAGAAATAATAACCACACTTAACAGCCTCCATCGGCCACTTTGGGTCCATTGCTTGAGAGACAGTGCCTTGATCCAGGCAATTGGAGACTTAAGATACTTTCAAGGACACAGGCAATACATTAAGTGCCACCTGATTTGATTAGAAGCATTGACATGCAATAAAACACTCATGTTAGCAATGGCAAGGAAAAACAACACTTTCTGCTGACCAGACAGCAAAAGTTTCCATTTTGAATGGTGTGGTGCTTGAGAAGAACTAAGCAGTCTTTGAAATCCAGCCCTTAACCAGGAGCTGTCTTAGGACATGTTAAAACTAGGGGCACAGATCTTTAAAAACATCTAAGTTTTAGCAAACACACACAAAGAACATAATGCATATGCAACGACCCTTTAAAGAGGAAGCAGTATTTCAGTTTCTCCCCAAGTTCTTGGCTCACAGGAAAACATCTGATGTAAAAAGGGAACCAACCCAATCTGCTCCCCTGCCACCTCAGGGCAAATTATCCAAGCACCTATAAAAAAAACCTCCTGATGCTTTACAGCTTGAATGTTTTATATAGTTAAACTGAGTTGTCTTGAGTTCACATACTTTATGTTATTTGATATGTTTTAACCAGGAAGCTACCTGGATTCATTTCAAGATTTTCTTTTTTTTCCTTTTTTTTTGAACTAACCTGTTTTTGAGCACAGACTCTCTCATGCTAGCACTACACAGATGTATTCAATCTCTCTGCATGCTGCAGAAGTATTTAAACAAAGTTTGAAACAGAGTAAAAAAAATGGAGGGGAAAACCTGACTGCCAGACCACTTGGTTTGGGTTCTGCTTTTGTGTTGGGTTCATTTATTTATTTTGAAACACCATAAATTTCAATGTATTTGCAATTTCTTCTGCATTTTTTTTTCTGCTCCATACCAGACCCATAATTTTGATCAGGTTGATAAGGAACAAAACAAACACCTAAAGCGGGCTTTGCCGGTTACAGACATACTGGGCTTTACAAAACATTGTACTAGCCATTACTAAAACATGCATCACGAGTCCTCTTTTCTTCTTGAGATGCTCAGAATTAAATCTTCACAATAAAAATATTTATGAAATTTTGACTGAGAGATCTACTTTGGACAGTTTGTCTTGGAAGATGGAGTTTTTTGTTCCAAATCACAGAGGTAACTGCCAAGCTCTCCAACTGTGTCACTCCAGTCCTTAAGCCATTTAACACAGAACATGCATGTGTCCTTCGAATGCCAAGTCAGCTACGTGTCACAGACAAACAGCTCTGCACAGCCAACCCATTCCAATCAGCACATCAGTAAGAAATCTCATCTGCATTCAGTATTATGCCCACTGGTGGGAATGGGGGGGAAAAAAATTAACACATACCCACAAATGCTTTTACAACCTCAGTAACTTTAGGAATAAGAAAGTTACACAGACTTTGGCCTGAAAATACACAGGTTGCTCTAGGGGGGAACAGCTTCTATTTAGTGGGTGAATTAAAGTCCATGAACATCTTTGCCTTGTGCCCTGATGGCTGGGTCCAAAAACATTTGAGTTACCAGAAGCATTTTGCCTTTGCCTATAGTTTAGGCATATTTAGGCATTTAAAGACAGTTACAACTGAAAGCCAGAAATTGTACAGATTAACTGTGAACACTATGAGGACAATTATCCCTTAACCAGGTATTTAGTGCAAAGCTTCATCTGCAATCAAGATCTGAAACAGGATGATGAGCTTGTTGTGGGTACTATCAGAATTTAAACACAGGAACAGAAATATATATTGAACTAGGTATTCATTTATTATTGCAGTAATGTTGTAACAGGAGAGCTACACAGGCTAATATAGCATAGGCATGCCAGATATTATTTTCATATACAAGTTCTTACACCCTAAATCTCAGCACCTTTGAAGAACTGCAGTCAATATAGCTGAAAATAATCATTTGAGAAAACTTGATCTGACCTTCCACAGGGCACATCTTCAAATGCTGTATAAAGTCTGTATGTTCCAAGAAAAAAAAAAATTAGGTTAGGTTTTGGTGGTTTAGGAGACACAGCAAATATGGTATGTTGCCTGGTGTGTAGCAATAATTTAAATAGTATTAAAAGGCAGCTTGCTTAAATTGTGTTTTACTCCTGTTTTAGCATTGACCAGGAGCCTAGAGAAATTGTTATGCAATTCATTAACACTCCTAAAAATGGTTGTGTATCCGAGTCAGGAAAAAACAGAGGTACTTGTGAGGTCAGTACTTTCAAGTTATTGTATTCAGTTCTAGACAGAGCTGGATGCACTGCCTAGTATTGTCCACTGTTTCCGTCCCAAAATTCTATTTTCAATTTCACCTAATTTTTCACGTTAGGCTGAAGGTTGCCTCTGCTAAGTGTCTGCTAGATCTGAAGCATCTGAGCCAAAACACTCCTCTCTTTCTGACATCAGGGCTCCTAAGTGTACTTTCCAATGCTGTAATTTAATTTTTAAATTGAGGATATTTTCTTTGGAAAGCACTACGCAGCTTTCAAATACTTGACTTTGTGGCCTTAGTGATGCTCTTTATAAATACAGAGGTTTTTTGTACATACATCCATAAAGACTAAAACATCATATGGGTTGTTAAGACAGTGCTGGGATACTGGATTATATGAAAAGACTTACATTAATACCAGCAATCTCTTTGAACCTAGCCAATTTATAATTTACATTGCTCTAGAAACTATTTATTTTAATCACACAGACAACTTCAGTACCAAACTGCTCCCACAGCATTCTGCCAAGACTTCTAGAGCTGTCCAAAAAAAAAAAAAAAAAAAAAGCTGGTCTACATTTGTAGAGGGGAGTTTTAATGTATATTTCAAATGATATTTTTCCTTCCTTGTTTTGACTGTATTGAATAGTTAAGTGGGCTTTACCCATCAAGCAAGCTTTCCTATTTCGCACTCTTTTTACCACAAGACACATGCAGGTGTCCTTCCAGGGCTGACATTTACTGTGCATTTGCAACCAGAATATGCAGGTCCACCTGGCCTCTGACCTAGGTTGTGTTTAGTGTAATAGCAATGGATAATATGTAGAGGGATACTTGTTTTCTAAAAAAAAAAAAAAGTCAAACAAAAGCAAAAAATGAAACTCCTGTATAATTTTACATTGAATATATGCATTAATATTAAAAAAAAAAGAAGTCTGGGATCAGTTATTACAGGTATAGATGAAGACAAAAGCAGAGATTTTCAAAGCAAGTCAATGAATCCTCTTTGGCCAACAGAGCAGAGTTCAGCTCCAGGCTGAAGTGCTGCAGTAACACCAGGTACTCGTTCAGGGCAGCAGTGGGAACAGCAGCAAGCTGCTGTCAGCTCCGTGCTGCTCAGGGCTGCCACGTACTTCAGCTGCAGAAGCAACTTCAGGAGATTCCAGCTGCACAAGGGAGAAGGGATTTACCAGCTGTCAGCTGCTGTGGGTCAAGAAAACACAACGTGAAATGCTACAAAGCAAGCCCCAGCGCTCACACCAGCCTGTGATTTACGGATTTCACCTCAGCCTGCTGACTCACATGAAACTGCCTCCTGCTTTGATGTCACTTGGATTTTAACACGCCGGACAACACAAGGCAAGAAAAGAGTTTCTTCCTAGCCAAGACCACAACAGTTTAACAGACGAGAACAATGAATGAGGCTATTAGAATATTTCCCTAATTAGCACTTTGTAACAGCTGAGTGCATCCTTGTCGAGCAGAATTGACATTACTGCCATAAGACACAAACTATGTTTAATATGCTCCCAGAGTCCTAAACAAACAGATACCTACATCACATTCACCAGACTGTAAAGATCCAGGGGGCAATAAAACACCTGGAGCCATCACCCTCCCACTGAGGTGTGATGCTCTCAAGCCTTCTCCCACTATCCAACTTCTCAATCAATCTGTAGAAAATGTCAAGCCAACATTTTCCAGTTCACTCTACAGTTTTGAACTGCCATCCCTCTGCCACCAGCCCAGATTAAGAGCATGCCATAGTTGAACATACTTTCTTATCTAACCAATTAAAATTTGTTTCTCTTAATTAATAATCCGGATCACAAATTATCTGCAAAAAAGCCATGTACTTGCTAGGATATCTTTAAATGAAATCCCTCAAAATCCCATTTGTGATGATGTACAATGACATGTGTTATCTTGAATACAGAAAAGAAACAAAAGTGTTTTCCCACATGCCAAGTGACTCAGAGTTAGTATAGAAGCAGAGTGGACTCTGTGGGCAAACAGAACTAATATTAACACACAATGAGTAAGTTACTGCTTGTTCCCTAAGGGTCAAGTAGTTTTTATTCATCTTCATCTGCCAAAAAACACTACACAAAAGACAACTAACCCCCAAGAATCCTACCAGAAGCCACACCACCATCTCTCATATAGCAACAGGCATTTCAAAACATAGCTTGAAGAAAAGCCTGTGATGTAAGGGGAAGCAATGCTATTAAAAAATATAGATTGCATTCTTCTAAGTCAATACCAAAACAATGACCAACTCGGTTTTTGAGGCAGCAGCACTATGAAAATGCAAAATTGATTTACAAGGGAAATAATAGCCAGAGGTTACTATGGCTGCTAAAGTTACAGGACATTTTTAAAAGAAACTAGAATTCATATCCAGTTTAAAAAGCGCTAGCAAAAAGGCAATTTTATGCACCATCTCAAAGTGAAGCAAGTTATTGCCCTAAATTAAAATTGTTTTTCTTAAGCATTATCATTCCAGCACCATCCACAGCACAGCAAGGACAGCACTGCAGTTTTAACGGGCAATGATGATTTTAACAAGGGAAAAACCAGCAGCCTTTTGCCTTCTTTCAGTTCAGTTCTTGATCCGTAAAACATTCCCTTACAAAGGGAAACAAACTAATGCCGGCCGTTCTTAAAACAGTTTTCATTTCTCGCCTCTTACACATTAATTTCTCACGATTTTTACTCTTATATGTTAATTTCTCATGATTTTCACAGCAAATAGAGTCTAATGCCAGGTCATTTGGCCTCTAGCAAGTGCAGCTGAACAAAAGCAGGCGGTCCCTGCGTGCAATGTCACCTCTAACATCACATGCAACAGGGACCGTTCCAGTACAGCTACAGCGAGCCCAGCTGGGCTCAGCCAGCCCTGTCCACCAGCTCATTTCATAACCAGCAAAGGGGCACCACAAGGGCTGCAGTACACCTTGCTGGCCAAGGCAGTGAAACTGCCCTGTTCCCCCAGATCGCTCCAGTCCAACCACCCTGCAAAGCCTGGGGGGTCAGAGGCATCTCCTGGACCTTCTCTTTGGGTTACATGATTGTGGGGTACATGGCAGCTTGAATGCGCCATCCTAAAATCACCTTTCCCTTAAATAATGTCAGCTGCCTCAATCCTCAGGCAAGAGTCAAGGATAATGACTGATTTAACCAAGAGACCATTAAATCCCCAGATATCCTAAAGCATAGCAGCACTCCATCTATTGGTCAGGAATTAAGGACGTGTGCTTAATCATCATCATCATCGTTCACTAACCTCTATCATTAAACACTCAGCCCCTAAGCAGCCCACCCCTTCCTGCCTGGGACTTCATATTCTTCCAGCAAAAATTAAACTCAAGTAATAATATCTTCTGAGAAATAATGCAACTAACACTAAAAGCATTAACACGACAACATCTAAACTTAAAACTGGTATACTCTATTAGTTACACAATTATCATTTTGTTTCATTCAGAAATACACACACTTCTTACTCAAATCAGCATTGAGGAGCTTGTCTGATAACAGCCCAAGAGCTCATGTTGTTCCCTTGGGCTGACACTTTGTTTCCCTGCAAGCACTGGATGCCACCAAGGAGGTTCGTACAATTTGTTCACACACAGTTTCCAGCCAGCAAGGCCGCTGAAGTGACCGGGTGTGTAGCCCTGAGAACCCCCTGGTACACGGCAAACCCTGGCAGGGAGGCAAAAGGGAGTTTTTCACAGCAGAACTGCTGTCAAAGCAGACACAGGCAGAACCTGCCCCGTCTTGCACCACTCCCCCCAAGAGCCACCACCATCCCCTCCCAGCAGATCACACACAGCCATACTTCTGCCACACCTGTGCTTCACTCCAGTCATCAGCAACTGGACCTGAAGGTAAGCGAGACAGCTGCCCCAGGCACACCGAAGCGCTCTTTGAAAGGCTGAGGTTATATTTGTCAGCTTCATTCCTCTGGTACCAAAGCTCATTTAAGCAGCAACTTCTCCCACACAATTCAGCAATTCCATACATTCATGCTTTTATAACCCTTGGCCATTCATTTTTTGGCCCAGATATTCATTGCCATTGATTTTATCTGTTTGGTTTTTTTAAAACTAAACTCCTCCACATAGTGGAACTACACAGATGAGGCACATGCCTACACATTTTCCCTCCACTTGGTATCACATCACTACCCTCCAGACACGAGTCCCGGACATGTGAATGAAAACCAGCAGATTCAGGCTCAACCTGCCTGTAACATAATGATGCTCAGACAGGAACAGAGGCAACCCACCTCCACGACCACGTTGTTGCTTTTGAGGCATGCTCAACCCTCCTTACAGAGCCACTCCAAGGCTTCCCTGCCAAAATCCCATCGTTCAGCCATGCAGACACTGCCTGCCCTGAAGTCTGCAGTGAACACGGACTGATAACTCTGCTCTGAATTCCTAAATAAGCTTTTTAATGCGAGATGAAAACTGACCAACACGGAGGAACAAACTCCCAAAAGGCCCATCGTAAATCCTCCTTTCTGAAGCCGAAAGTTCAAGGCAGCAATCTTGAATTTCCTCCTCCCTAAGACAGGCACAGAATGGAGATAATTCCAAGCTGCGAGCAGGGCAGAGGGCTGGGTGGCCACGGCGAGCCCGCAGCAGAGAGCGGCGCGGGGCTGATGCCGCTCACGCCGGTGGCTCCGCGCTGCCGTGACCGGAATGCCTGAGCCTGCACCGGGCAGCGCAATCCCGGGCTCTCCGCACCGCGATCCGCGGCCAAGGTGGAGCTGTGCGCCACTATAAAAACCCCAAATCATGTGGATTTTAAGAAGTTTTCCGAGAGGCATAGGGAGCCCGGAGCCTTGCGGTGGAGCAAGGACAGCCTGCAGTTACAGCGATCACTCCCAAGGTTTTATTTGATTAGCGGAGTTTCGGAGCGGAGGCGCATTATTTAAAGCCCCGTCCTCCTCCTCAGCCCAGCGCCGAGGCAGAACGGCAGCACTGCAGCATCTCCCCCGGCGGAGAGCTGGCGCAGACCCGCGGGCGAGCCCCCCTCGGCCCCGCGGTGCCCCCGCACCGCCCCATGCCGCCGCCGGCCGGGGCCCCCGCGCTCCCCCCGCAGCCCCGGGGCGGCCGCGGCAACGCGCGGAGCGCTCGGGGCCTCCGGCCGCCGCCGCCCCCCTTCCCCGAGCGCGGCTCCGGGGCGGCCCCGGCCCCGCGCTGGGCGGGAAGGGAGATCCCCGCCGCCCCGCCGCCCCCGCGCCGGTGCCCGCAGCCCGGGCAGCGTTACCTCAGCGGGCCCGCGCCTTTGTGCTGCAGTCCATCCCCGCGCCCGGCGGCGGGAGCGCCAGCACCACCGGGAGCGGGCGGGGAAAGGGGCGGCGCACTATGTGGCAGGAAGGGACACCTGGGCTCCTCCTCCCGCGCCCGCCCGCCGGCCGTGGATCACTATCTGGCAGCGCGCGGGGGCTCGCCCGCCGCCCTTCCCCGGCCGCCCCTCGGCCAAGTTGGGATCTCGGCCGCCTTCCCTCGTCCTTCCACGGCTTCCAACTTGGCCGAGGGGCGGCGGCACCGCCTGCGTCCTCCGCCCCGGCTGCCCTCCATTGTTGCGGCCCGCCCCGCGCCCCGGCGGTACCTGCAGTGCGGGGCTGAGCATCGGTCCCGAGGGGCCGGAGAGCGGCTCCTCACGGCTGGGACATGCAGGGAGGGGTGTGCGGGAAAAATGAATAAAGAGCCCACGCCCCCTGAACAAACAACAACAACTAAACCCTGGGTTGGAAGTGAAATTGTGAGAAATTTAAACAGTTGTTGGGGCTGAAAGGCGGCAGACGGCTTCTCCAGATGGCTCGTGCTGCTCAGGAGAAAGCTCTTTTGCCGAGAGCAGCCCTGGCTAAAAAAAGCTGCACAAAATGCTAAAGTCATATTGGCAAACGCTGTCCTTTCTTTCACTCTCTCTTTTTTTTTTTCCTCCCTGTTTTTTGTTTTCTTGGCTTTCTGTAGTTGTTCCGCTTTGCAGCTGAAATCATCCCTGTTCTTGGTTCCCCACCCAAAGTTACTTGGTTTCTCGGTTTCAGAGCTGGTTTTGTTGCATCTGAGCGGCTCTGATCAGACGTTTGAAGCCGCGGAAGCACTGGGTGATAGTTCTCCTTTTTATGCAAAAAAACAAAACAAAAAACAAAACAAAAAACAAACCAGAACAAGCATACAACCTACCTCTGTATTTTAATTATGTTTTTAATTATTTCTAAGACATAGAAGTCCTCAAGTTCAACGAGTCCCCATGATCCAGGCTAGGGGTGAGTTACAAGCAGGACAAAATAGAAACTTTGTAAAATATGCTTGAAAATCTTAGAAGGTCCCTTTGAAATCAGCACTGCTGTTTTCAGGTGCCAAATTACACATTAACTAACTCCATGTAGGTCTGGGGGACAAAACCTTTTAATTCTGGGTACTGCTGGCTTTTAAAGAGCCCCTGGAGGACTCTGGTCATGGGGAAAGCAGCTGGGCTGGAGCAGGGCTGGATGAAGACCCTGTGTGCCAGGACCCTCTTCTGATGGAGTCACAGAGAGGCTCCAGCCCAGCCAGCTGCTGCCACCACATCAGTGTAGCAGCTCCAGGACCACCACAGAAAAGTGAGCAAGGGCCTTTGGGAGCTAGAGAGGTCCTTGGAGAAAAAAGTGCCTCAGGCACCAAACTGTCCAGCCATGGGGTGTCTGATTTGAATACGGAGAGGATGCAGAACACGTTTTAACTTTGCAAATGTGTACCCAGCACTGAGATGGCTCCACCTGACTGCACCAGCACCACGGGAACCTGCAGGTACCAGCCACTAATAAGGGGATGAGGTGTCACAGCATCTGTTATTTAATAAAGGACTTTTAACTATCTGGTGGCTTTTGGAAATTAAAACTTACCTTGGGCACAGGAAGAACATATAACTACATGTGGAGTGTGCTATGAAGGTTGGAGCAATTGCCTTTCTCCAATTTGCCTCTTAATTCAGCTTAACACTCATGGAATTAGTAGGGCTGTTCCATCCATGTTCATCCCCTCATTTTTATTTCCTTTTGGAAAAAATTTACAGCTGTATCTTGTTTTAATAAATCTTGAATCTGAAGAGGCCAATAAATTACAAATTTTAGGTGTGGTTTTGAAATTAGTGGATTGGGATTTGCCTTGAATTCTGAGCTCTGGCCCAGACAACTGCTTAGCTAGAGAAGGTGCAGGCACATGAATGATTGAATAGGAACTGGCCACACACAAATTTCAGCTGGAAACCAGAAGAGAGTTGTTAACCATTAGAGCAATCAAATACTGCCTTTTCCAAGGGGGGTATTTGGAATGGAAATCTCACTGCTTTTAAGCTGTAGTTTATTAAAGTCATTATACAATGCATTGTCTGCAGCAGCAGGGGACAGACTTGATGTCTCAGGCGTGCTAAGGTGCTGTGTGACATTGATCACACACCCTGATATTTGAATTTCAGAGGCAGCAGTTGCTTATCCCAGCAGATGCCTTTCAGGTTTATTGTAGGGTGAGTTTTCTTCTCCTGGGCATGCAGATGTGTTCTACTTTAGTCTTGGAAGGATTATGAAGCTGACATGTACTGATGATTCAGGCTATAAATGGATTACAATTATGATCAAGGAGAAACTTTCCTGCGTGGAAGAGACTTCTCCCATTAGTTCTGGAGATTTTGTTCCCTCCTTTGAAACAGCTGCCCGGTGCTTCTAGACAGTCAGTGGAGTGGACTCTCTAGTTAGGCAGTGGTATGGACTCTCTGACTCTCTGGTTAGGCAGATCTCTGTGCTGCAGCTCCTGCAGGTGATGCAGCAAATGGACACCTCTGCCTGTGGGCTCCTGCAGTGCCTGGGGGCTGCTGTGCATCCATCCTGCTGTGGAGTGGGACAGCTCACATCCAGAGCAGGGAGGACAGATGATAGGCAGGAGTGTTCTTTTGGGGTTGGACTGTATCTTAGCATTAAATCCCCCCCTTAATGAGTGAAACCAAACACACAGCAAGCTGCAACAACAATTTCTGGAGAGTGATCCCTCAGGCATACACCTGCCTTTGTTACCCTCTCTGGACCTCAAACTGTTTCTCTCTGTTGGCAGTGTCAAGGAAACCCTCTCTGTGTACATTTCTTGCTAAATACATTGAAAAAAAATCCACACAAGAAGTAAAGTGTTTCCTTTTGGGGAACCCAGTGTGGCAGAAATGCTTTGCCACTCTTTGCCACTTTACACGCTAGGGCAGCCTTTTCACCTTCCATAAAGCCACGTGTCTCATCAGTGGACCTAGCTGAGCTACTCATTAGAAACTTGGCCAAACCACAAACATTTGTTTCCTTGCTTTATGCCAAACTCAGAGAAAGGATGAGGAAGTGGCATGGAGCTCATGTTAATGAGTCCTTCATTCCCTACAGAGAGATAATCAGAGCACTGCTCAGAGATTCAACTTTTTTTTTATTAGCACTTTAATGACCTACATGTTTGGGGTTTTTTTGAGAAGTTACTTCAGCTAAGAGCTAGATAATTCCTCATGCAGCTGTGGTTTAGGAAGCAGCTCAGGGGACACACATGCCAAATTACTTTAGCTCTAGTTTAAAAAAAATAAATGTACCACAAGTTTTCCTGGGTGCCTCCCTTTTCAATCAAGGGCATTATGTCCTCAATCCGTCTCTTCTGGGTCACGTGTGGGGGGTTGGTTTCTTTTTCAATCTTTGCAGCTTCGTGAGCTGTACAGCAGAATGCCAAACACTGGTGGTACTGCATGTTCCCCACAGACAAAGGGCTGTACAGCTCCCTGACCCTGCTCGCTCGGGGAGGGAGGCTCCCTTGGGAGCTGTTAAAGGCATTTCCAGGGACCAGCACAGATCCCACAGAACCCAGCGGGCTGCCTGAGGAACAGAGCTGCTAAATGCTGGGAGCTGGAACCTTTTCCATGTTGCTGCAGGGTAAACTTCTAACCAAGGGATTCTGCAGTGCCTGCTGAGGAGTCTCTGGCCCTGCACATGTGGTGGGAACTCACTGCAACCATCAACACATTACAGTGAAGGCCAATGGCAACAAAAAGCTCTCATGGGCTTGGCAGAGGCTACTCAGAAATTATCCAAAGTTTGCAGCTTTCCTCATGTAAGGAACTGCTTATGGTGGCCGTCCATAATAGCAGCTGCTCAGGAGTCCCTTTGGTTTAAAAGTGAAGAGCTGCTGGCCTTTTGCTGTCACTCAGGAAGGCCATCGGATGGAAAATGTTGTAAAATCTCTTCCCATGCCTCCCCTGCTCCCCAGTGACCAGATTTCCTTCTGGTCTTCTGGAGAGAGCTGTGAGAATATATACATTAAAGACAGGGATGTAGTCAGATACTGCAGGATAACCAGAGTTATGAGAGTGTTATAAAGGGATAGGATTTACTTTTTCCTGAATCAAGCCCCAAGTGTTTCCTGTCAGACCTCGGTACAATGGGATACAAATGCACAGTCCATTACGTTCACATTTCCTCCAAACTGCTGTCTCTTTCCTTGAACACAGAGTACAGGAAAGGATGCTTTCTGCCCCCACTCATGTCTCTCAACTGACTTTATCTCATTTGAAAAGGGAATTGAGACATTTAGCATGCACTGTCTTCAGTAGGTTGCCTCCCTTCTAATGTCTTTTGCCTTAGGATGAGAGGTTGTAAACATGGAGGAATGCCTTTGATATCAGAGAGCTTCACTGGAGTAACATCAGCATGAATGAATGCAAAATTAGATCCATGGGGAATAAAATGCTAAGGCTCGGGAGAAAAAAAATCAAGATTCACAGCACTAGACCAGAAGAATAGTAGCTCATACCATGTAAGAACCCCATAGTTCTCATTTCCTCCTTATCCCTTCAGGACAGGAAAGAACATCCTGCTCTTCTAATATGAACAAAATAAAAGTTATTTTTGGAAGGAAAAACTCATGTTCAGAGCACATTTTTAAAAAGACATCGCTAATCTGTGATTCTGATGATGCATTTGGAGCACAGCACATTTCTTTGCATCACTAAACCCACATTTATTGGCTCAGCACCATTTACACTCAGGCAAGAGGTTTGTGTTGGTTGAACAACAAGGTGGGGATTCTTTGTCAGCTCATGAATGGTGACTTGAACCTCAAGTGCCATCTCTGACATGGGTGTGCTGTCACCAGACACACACCAGCTGGGAGAGAGGAGCATGCAAGTGTGAGAGCCTAAGGTCATGGCACACTGATGGATGTGCGTGTTGACTCAGTAAGTCTGAAAAAGGTTCTCTGTAACTACCCTGGAGTTCCACTTTCTTCTTCATTACCCCAAGAAAAATTGAATATAGGACAGAGTCCCCCATCCTCTGCGTTGAGGTATCTTGGCATACCGAGCTTTTTGTGTTATCTCAGGGCTCACAGAGGAGCATGTGGTGTAATTTCCTGGACAAATGTTTCAGAATTTAGAGCATCAAGTCAAATTCAGAGCTGTTTGGACCAATTGTTGCTTTTCATATTTGATGGATCACTTGAAAGGACAGCAAGGCAATGACATCAGCCTCAGCTTTGTTAATATGCCTAAAAAATATTAATTCATGAATAATGTTTTATTTTGGTTTTGATAAGTAACTGTCACTCCCAAAGCTCCTTAGGAGGCCAGTAAGATAGAAGAATGTGTATTAGTGCAGTATCTAACAATGAGGATAAACAAATTGTAGAGGAGTTAATAATTTACCCATTCAAGATTAGCAAACAGCTAATGTACTATAAAAAGAACTCCACTTTCCCTTTAAAAACCATTCATATAGCATAAGATTTTAGCTCCTCTCAGTGTCAAGGGCCCCAAATACCTAAGCAGACTCTTGGGAATGACCTCATCTGTAGTTTCTGAGTGTATTCCCAGGGATGTGTAATGCTAGGAATGGCTGGATCGAAAGCTGGGGGCAGGAGCTCGCTGGCCCAGCACAGCAGGGCTCCCCAAATTGCAGCACAGGCCAGCAGTGCCTACAGAGAGCTCCTGGCACCAGCCTGCAGCTGCCAGAGTGTGCTCAGGGCAGTGTCCTTCTGTCACTGCAGCCATGGAGTAGGCTGAAAAAAAACATCCCGAGATATTCCTATGAAGTCAGTGGATTACTCACATTCTTACAGCACTGATTTCCCTGGTGGGACAAGTTGTGTTCAGTGGTTTTCATACGAAAGGATGTGAGATTGCTGCTGCTGACTGTCTCCATTTGTTCTCAGACAGGAAGTGGAGAAGGGCAGTGGGACCAGTGATCAGGTCTGTGCAAACAGACACTGGAAACTCAAAACAAATCAATCACAGAAGTATGTGGGTAGAGAGAAAAGAGAAAAACCTTTGCTTCTCTTTGCCCAGCAAATCCTAGTAATTCTTCAGAATATGTACTAACCAGTTCCAAGTCTGTCTCTTACCCTGTGATGATTTACCCTAAATTGCAAAGTCTGTGGTTTTAACTGGGATATCTGAACTCTCTGGGACTCCACAGGGGAAAGATAAATGCATCTACAGAGCAGACTTCAGTGTCACAGCTGAGGGAGATAAAGAAACTCTGGAGCAGCAAAAGCACAAATTCCCTTTAAGAAGAATGTGTAATTCTACATAGCATCACTTACATACCAGAAAATAATACACAGATCCACTATCCAATCAGAGTTCTGAATGTGTGTGTTATACAGCAGATGAAGCAGCTCAAACTACTGTGCAGAAAACAGACCTTGGATTGTCTAAAGATAGATGGTGAAAATCTATCAAACATCCAGAGTTTCCTAGACCTCACCAGAGCGAGAGATACATCAGTACAAATTGTCTCTCCTGGAGCTCTGCAAATCATCAAAAAGGACATTAATGTCATTAGCAAAACCAACAAACGTGCCTATACTTATTACTTGTTTGTAATAAGATTTGGCTAGCGTATAATTAGCAGGCTGCAGAAGTCTTTTACGACCTCTCAGAACAGTCTCTGCCATGCTGAGGCTCACCAGAAAATTCCCATTCTTTCCATGTAGTTACAACTTCCCCATTGGTTTCTACCTCATCAGATGGACTGACATAAGTATATCCAACATGTCATATGAAGCCATGTGAAATATATATATATGCATATATATATATACACATATATATATACATGTATGTATATATATACACATACACATGCATTACTTTGGTTTCATTATTTATTCTACAAGGATAATCTTTGACCAGAAAGAAAGCTTGTTCCCCAAGAGGCAATGACATTCTTCTGCCAAGCAGGACAGTGAGTAATCTTGTGTATTTGTGGTAGGTAGACACAGGATTACCCATTAGTTGGCTTGAACACATCTCACTGTGCGTGGTTGATTGAGCTGGTTCTCTGCCCTTCTACTGGGATGCTTTTTTCTCAGGGGTTAAGCATGGCTATAGTGAGTTCTTTAAACATGTCTAACTAGGGCAAGGGAGGCTGGAATGGGACAAGTCACTGAATAGCTGCTGAACTGGGGCCCTGATTTGGATCCCAGTGGCAGCTGGGTGCCAGAAAATGGCACTGAACAAGACAGCAATTCATGCCACCACTCCATAGAAAGCTGGGGGAACGTTTTTCTTTGGTTTAGGCTTGTATGATGCTGGATGGGAAAATGGCACACAAGTGTTCATCTGACACTGAAGCAGATGAGAACAGCGGTGTTGGAGTTGGCCCTCTGTCAAGCTGAACTGCAGCTACAGATCAGGCATCCTGCCTGGCTTTCAGATAGGAAACCAGCTCCAGACCTCGCAGCTCTGCTGCGCTTTTCTACAACGGGGGGCTTTTCAAAGCTGTTGAACCTATACATGAGAACCGGCTGTTCCACTTCCTTTTCCAACACCAGAGGTGTAAAGAGGCCAGCACACAGCCAAGAAATGGGGCCCTGAGTCAGCTGGGATTTTCTGAGCATCTGACTGATAGCTACCCTTCCTCAGATGGAGCGCTCCAGCTGCTGGAGCTGGCTGCTGCTGCTAGGGGCCAGCTCTCATGTTCCTTTAATGTTCTCTGTGCTGTGCTCTGAAGCTCAGCTCAATCATACAAGTGCTTTTGGGAAGCTGGCATGGAGGGATCTGTTTTGTGATACTCCTTCTGTCCCTTGCACCAGTGTTGTGCCTCCCACGCTTTGGGAAAACTGCTCTTGGTTTGCAAAATGTGTAACTCGGATGTTGCCTCTCTGCCTTGCAAGCGGGTGCTTGGGACAGCAATGTGCTGGGACTGTTGGAGTGATCCGTTCCCATTTCATGGATGGACAATACATTCCCTTCACTTGTGATATCGTTATCAATGATTCAAAATGAGATAGCAAAAATTCTTTCCATGCTGTGTAACGAGCTTCCTAGCAGAGAGATCCAGCTGCAGATATGATACTCATGCTCTGGTGCTTTCAAGGATTATCAGTGTAATGTTGGATGCTAATGGAAAGATACACTGAGTGTTAAAAAAAACTCAAAACAACTGCTGTAATAAAATAAGACTGTAATTCTGTTGTTGCTACAAACTTGGTGTATAAACATGGGCAGATCTTCAGGAGAAAACATCAAGTTTGCATGCCCATGTCAAAATTTTCCATGTCCTGATAGATGGTCTTTCAAATCCCATTACACCAGGTATGGTCATAATTCATAACCTTTCTTCTACCCGAATGCTCATTTTCCCAACCCTTGACTGAAGTGTCCTGAGCCACTGATTTGTCTGACTAGATCCAACACTATGCTTCTGTTTCGAAGCCTGCTGGCAGGCAGGCAACACCAGCCAGCTTTACTTACAGAGCCCCTCTGGTTTCTGAGGAACTTTCATTTCTCTCAAAGTCAAACTGGCGATTCAAGACTAGTGAACTGCTGTGAATACTCTGCTTTATCAGAGGAAATAGTTGGAGGCTGAAGTCTTGGTCCCCAACAAGTCTTTGCGAAGATATTAACGTGTCTTGCCAAGACCTCACAATTCCCTCGCAGCCAATGCAACATTCCTCAGAGGCCATAAGGCAAGGCTGGAAAGGGGGATCATGTGGCTGGGCCCAGGCTGAATTAGCTACTCCAGAGAAACGCCCTGAGCATGTGACTTCTTTGCAGACATGGATCTAAAGTAACAAACCCACCTGATTTTGGTGCATCCATTCAAGACATCTATTCTCAAGATGTCTTATGTAAGAAAAATAAGAATAAATTTTCCAAAGTGAAACTAAGAACTGTACATACAATGCTATAGCCATAATAAAACAAGTAGACTTGATGATTGGGGTAAAAAAAAAGGAAGTGGGGAAGAGAACATTGCACAGCTATGCCTACATTTTATTTGCTTGCTCTCCTGTGAGAAAGTGTCAGGAGAGGAAAAACAGAAAGATGCTACACATATCCCCTGTAACTGATTATGCAAAATACTGTCCTTCTGGGAGCTGCTTACAATAAGTTAAACCTGACTTTCAGGGGATGAACAGCAGGTTTTCAATTATGGCATTTGAGACCTCTGGAATGGGGATTATGAGAAGACAGCATAAGTCAGATGGCCCTTTTGAGACGTGCTTTTTATTCAGTGACAGACGAGCCCTCACACTGGTACTCTTGCAAGCACTCAAGGTATTTACAGTAAAGGGCAGCACAAAGATCTTCAAACAGGCTCCAGGAGCAGTGGAGCATGGTTTGGACTGGGGGAGGATCAGTGCCATGGATCCCAGGGTGTCACCATTGCCGTGCCTCTGCTCAAATGCCATGCAGCTAATTAGTTGTGGGAGCAGCCTTGGTGCCTGCTGGCTGGGTTACCTCTGTGCCACATGCTAGTGCTGAGCTGTTTCTCCAGCCTGAAGGGCAGGGGGAATTTTACCAGCAGGTTCAGTGAAAACAGGCCATCAGGCAGTGCTTTGCATCTCCTACACTAAGAATCTTTACTTGGTTCACCACTCATTGTTCTGACAGTTGTCTCATTTATTCACTTTTTACATCAAAATCCATTTCTCTAAAGCTTATGTTTAGCCTAAAGCTTCAGCATGTGCTAATAGTATTAATCATTCTGGAAATAGCTCTGTCTGCTCTGCTATCAGTAGCTATCTCGATGACACACTGTCCCAGCTCCACACTGCTTCCCTGCTCTCTGGGGGTGGCTCTCCAGCAAGGGCACAGCAGGGAAGGGGGACAGGAGGCAGAAGGAAGCAGAGGGGGATGCCCTTGGCTTGTGCATCCATATTTTAGAGGCAGTGCCAAGGTGCATTTATCTGCAGTGCTTTTCAGCCCTGGCTCTTTCAGGGGGGGTCTGAGCTTCCCCTGTGTGTCCCATCTGCCCTGGAGGAGGCATCACACAACACATTCAGGCTGGTAAACATGGTCTGAAAGCTTCCAAGAAGGTTCCCATTGTCACAGGCTTTAGGGGCAGATGGGACTTGCAGATAGGAGGGCCAGGTCTTGGAAGTGCTCTGGGGTCCTGCAGTTCAGCTAAGTGTTGGTGTTGCTGTGTGACCTGCCCATATGGTTTTGCCTTTTTGCTAGCCTGACTTCTGTGTATGCTTCCCTTCAGAAAAAAGAAGGATATTCTGGAGGGCTTCAAAACCTTCTCCTGAATATATTAGGGAATAACACCATGTGTGGAATCACCAGCAGAGAAATTAAACTGAGACTAAAAATAGAGTTTCTTTTTGCTTTCTTATTAAAATAATAATAATTTAAAAAAAAAGCAAATGCCCAGATCTTGGACTCTCATGTCTCTTTATCTAATGGACAGTCTCCAAACAAAAACATCCTCTGGGGCAATGCCATTCATTGCCTTTCACCATTGCCTGAACCAGTTTTTCCTTCTTTCTGATTGTATAATACCTCACAGCTAGCTATGGCAATTGTGGAAAAATGCCAGTAACAGTAGTAAGGGTGCAAGTAACACATTGCCAGCTTTTTTGAATATAATTTATCTGCTGAAAAGCAAATGATGGCTACAAGCGTATGACCAGTCACCTGCCTGCTCCCACAGCTTAAGAACTTCAAAATAGTACAAAAATATTTGCCAGTTAATTAAAAAGCCTGACTTTTATGAAGGTCAATAGAGATGGCTCTGCCAAGGAATGCACACACAAAACTTTCCAGCACAATTGGCAAACCACTTCCCATGTCTTAGTTTCCCATTTTAATATAATAGAAAGTACTTGCAGACCTGACTTTTCCGTGATCCACAGCAGGTGCCAGAAGAACAAATTCCCACACCGGGCATTTGCTCAGGTAAAGTACTACTGGACTGAAAGCTGCACATGATGGAGTAGTCATTGAATAGGAAAACATGAGGTCATTTTTAACTATTGATAATTCATGGAAATGTAAAATATATGGGGCATAAGTGGGAGTGGAACAGAATATTGGCATGGTAATTGTCCAAGAAATGTTATGCTTTTATTCACAAATCAATTGACAAGTCAACAAGTTCATCTGAGATCATTGTGTATCTGAGGTACTTCTGCAGTACTTGAATTTTAGAGCCCTAGTATCCCTAGCAATGTAAAAATATTGTATGTGTAGTTGAAATTAACGTAATTACCTGACTTCTTCAGCACTGATCATTTATTTTGACTCTGTGGTCCTTGGGGTAATATTCTTCCTTCAATTCAGAGTATACTGTCAGCATTAACAGTGAATCATAGACAGGAGAGAATAATCAGCTTGCAGCTTCATCTCTTTTCCAGCTAACCTTTCGCCATGAAGCATTTTTAAAAGGCTGGAAATGAACATAAAATTGAAAGTTGACTGAGCTACTTCATGGTTTTTACTACAGCAGCAACAATATCCATGCCACTAAACAAATTTACTGAGAAAATTATTTTTGCTGTCAACACTGTTGGGAAAAAGCCAAAGTTCCCACTCAAATTACAGCAGCACTGCCCAGTCTAAACAAATTTAAAAAGTGAGGATTTTGTGATTTTGTTTTTACTCCCTCCAAAATTGCAACACATTTCTTGCATCACAAGCTAAGACATACTGTTCAGTCACATTGTTTTTTAATCAAATGCTTTCCTTTACCTATTGCTTGATATTAACCCATTGCTCCTCCTCTGGATCCTCTCCTCCATATCTGTGCTCCCATTTCCTTTCTGCTGCTGTGCTTTTTAAGTTAACATCAATTTTAAAAGTTCCCTTTTAATCAGCCCAGGCCTGCTGGCACGAGCTGTCAGCAGTATTCATTTCTCTAGGCTCTTGCCTTGTGTTGCATTGCCTTGGCAACAAGATTTAGCAGCAAGGCAACGGTCTTGAACTTGTCAGAGTCTGTTGCAACGCGCCGAGCATGTATTACTCTCCAGCACCTCCGGTTGCTATAACAACTACTAACAATAAAACTCATCTCCTGGCTTTTAAATACAGGAACTTCTACAGTCTGTTTCCTGGCAGGACTGCAGCAATATTATGTGATTCCTGGCTGTGCTTGTTTTGCCTTCTCCTTCCTTTGTGCACATGATAGCAGCCTGCAGGAGCTCGGCATGGGCAGCGCAGCCCGTGTTGGTGACCACGGGCACTGCCAGGGCTGGGAGAGGGGAGCAAAATGCCAAGTGATCCCAGGGACAGTGCAGGGCACAGAGCCCCAGCAGCAAACCCTAAATGCTCCAGACGGGTGATGCTCAGCACCTGCCTGCATCAGGCCTTTGGCTCTGGCATTTTGGGCTTTTTCCCCATTACAGCAAAATACACCTTGTGTGGTAACAGCATCCTGGGGAGGAGAGTGCAGCCAGCAGAGAGGCACTTTCGGTCTCTATCAGCACAAAGTGTTTTCTCCCATCCTTGCAAATGTTCAGCTGGCAGTACTGATGACAATGTAGGAGCAGTGTAGTGTGGAAAGTTGGGCAAGGGACCAATGACTGTCATAAGATCATATAGTATCTCAAGCTGGAAGAGGCCCATGAGGATCATTGAGTCCAATTCCCTGCTCCTCACAGTATTACCTACAAATAAACCCTATGACTGAGAGCATCCTCTAGATGCTCCTTGAACTCTGGCAGAGTTGGTTCCAGAGATCAACACCCTCTCAGTGAAGAACCTTTTCCTAATGTCCAGTCTGAACTTCCCCTGGCACTGCTTCATTCCTGTCCTATCGCTGGTCACCCGAGAGACATCAGCACCTGCCCATCTCCTGCCTACTGTGAAGAAGCTGTAGCCTGCTATGAAGACACCCTTCAGTCTCCTCCAAATCTTCTGCAAGTTAAGTCTGAATCACTGGCGCTAGATACTTAAAAAACCTTTTAGCAGAGACATGACTGTTAGTGCCAGAGGAGCCCTTTATGAGGAACATTTTCAGTCAATGAAAATGCAGGATGAGGATGCAAATTGAGCCAGTGCAGAGTCACAAACCATGGAAATTTCTCAGCAGCTCACCCAGTGCCCTGTCAGATCTCCTTCCTGAGGCTTCATTCATGAGGACAGAGCAAAGCACTCATCCTCTTCCTGTATGTCACATCCATGAGTATCTCGTGCAGACCCAACACCATTCTCACTTTTCCATAACGTGGCTCATATTTCTTCAAAGGGACAGAATCCATAACCCGTGACGTGAACAATGGGAAGGCTTGTACAAGAATAACTCAGGATACAGCTCATTTCAAGCGTGGTGAGGGATACAAACAGGAACAGAAAAGAAGCAGCAGATCTTTCCTCCTTTACGAGTGAAGCTCAGATTCTGCAGCCAGGAAGCACTGCCTGATACAGCAGTGGGACGTGGGAGGAGGCAAAGCTCACTCTGAGCAAAGGTCTGTTTGTTTAAACAGATTTTATAATGTAAAAATGGTGCTTTTCATTTTCTACAGTTGCTGCCAGCTGAAGGACAGTGGTTGCAGGTGACAGAAGCTGCTGGAGACCTGGTCACACTGCTTTGCACTGGCTGCCTTCCTGTGGGGCCAAAGGCTGAGATCCCTCAGGGTCCCCAAGCACAGAGCACAGCCTGGACCAGCAGGTCTTTTAGAAATGACCCCAAGCAGGACTCATGTGGGTAAAGCTGATGATAAAAGAATCAGTGCAGGGCACAAAAGTTGCAGACAAGGAGCATCTCTGGATATGCATGATCTTTCTACAGAGAGAAAAGTTACCTCATTTGCTTTCTCAGGCTCCTGCTCTCTCCTGTACAGAGTTTTGAGCAAACATTCCCTGTATGAAGTTGCTAAGAGTCAAGAGGCCAGCTTGACAGAGACACCCTGGCCCCCAGATTTCTCTGGAGTGCCTCATATTTCATGTTTCATTTGGGAAAAAAAAATCAGCCCAGGTTTTCTCACTCCTAATCTAGAGTTTTGGTTTAACAGACAAAACCAACAAATCAAACGTAATGAGCCCTTATTTTAAGGAAAACAGCTAATTTGAAAAGCCCAGTTCTGCAGTCAGATCTCAGGACAGCAGTGTCTAAAGAATTGAAATGTCATAGGTGGGGTCTCAGATGTCCCAAATCTCTCACAGAAATCAGCTATAGATCACTGTGCCTTGGGCATGAGAGTTAAGGAACACGGCCAGACACCAAAGTAAAGCACCTAAGCCTCCCAGTTGGGTGTAATGTGCAGGGCATGTGCCAGCATCCATGTCTGTGCCCAGGTGCTGACCACAGCCTGGGAATGCCTCATGGCAACTGCAGGTTTGGTCCCATAAGGCCAGGCACAGAACCTGGGCTACATTTTTAAGGTTTAAAGTCTCTACACTGAACACATGTAGAATGTTTAATCCCAACTTTTCTCTGCTTTGTACTGTTATCTGAGACAGACAGTAACCCAACACTCTGTGTCTGGACTCCTGCACTCACTGGAATAAACATCTGTTTCTTGTACTGTGATTCATTTAATATATTATACAGCTTGGGACACCAAATTATTTCAACACATTCAGGCTCAAGGGATTTTTCAACAGGTGAGGGGGTGAGTGGGCCTCACTCACAAAGGCAGTGATTTTGGGTGGGAACTGGGCTTGTAAAATGTGGCCCTTTTATATATTTATACAAATAAATGTCTCTTACCCTGCAAATATTAATTAGAAACAAAATCCACTGGCAATCTCAGATGCTAAACTGGTGTTAACATTGGGAGGAGTGCCACTATCCCAAGCCATGGCAGGAGCTCACAGGAGGGCTCTCATTTGCCTCCCAAGCAGACAGGACCTAGCAGACACCTGGCTCCATTAGTTTTATAGCTGGAGCAGATAAGGAAACCTTGTGTAATAAAAATATTTCCCAGGTGTCAGGCCAAAACATGGGCAGGTCGCTGCACCCTGTTAATGTTTGTGCTAGTGAAGACTTTGAGGAAGAATGGCATCACAGGAACTGGATAAAGTCTCTGTTGTGCAATGAGCATGATTTTAAAATTTAGACATGGAATATATTCATAAATATATGCAATTCATCAGGATATACTTTCTTGGCAGAATGGAGTTTTATGCAGGCTGAACAAATGGTCTCCTAAAGCATTTAACGCCAGTGCTCACCAGTGACCACTGTGGTCTCTCTTGCATACATTAGATCTAGCTTTTCGCATCTCTTTTCCTGCTAGAATGGACAAGGGAAAACTAAGGAGTCCTGGAAATAGCCACAAGGCTCAAATCTGGTCCATTTGCAAAGAGGCAAGTGCAGGTGACAGGGGATGTGTGTGCACTGTGTGGTGTTGAAATGGAGCCAGGCAGAGAATGCAGCAAACATTTCGTTTTCATCCGAGTCGTCAAAGGTTTGCAGGCAGAGCCTGAACATCTGGTATTTCACTTAAAGGAGCAGACGTGGAAGTACTCAGATATCTACCTGGCCTACTGCTGCCTCCCTTTCCTTTCCAAATGTGGCTGCTGGGAACCACCCAACCATGATCAACTTCCAGTGCTGGCCAGATAAATTGTCCTCCCAAGGAAAACGAAGATAAGATCTCCAGATAGGCTTGTTTCTTCTCTCCCTGCTATCTTTTCCCCCAAACACAACATTTGTTGTTGCAGTTTCTAGTTTCACTGTTTCCAAACATACAAAATTTATTTAAACATGATCCAAGAGGACTCATGCCACATGTTTGAAGCCTTCATTTAACTCAGAGCTGAGAGCTAAAAATACAAACAATTTTTTGCTGTTCTCAGGCCCTTCCTTGTCTTGGCACATTACAGCACTGCTGTTATATACTACCAAAACACTGGCATTAATTGTTGTTAGGTAATTTTCTAGGTAGAAATAAGGAGAAAACTGGACTTGCTGTCCCCCACAAGGATAAAGGTGTGGCCCTGGGCTGGGAGAATGTGACCCTGCCCAGCCAGCACTGAGATGCTCACTTGGGCTGTTGTGAGTAAAACTTTCACGTGACAGTTTGCAGGACAGTCCCTGGAAACGCAAACATAAGAGGGTGGGATATTGTCCAGTCAATCCCAGCATGCACATCGATGGGAGGGACTGCTCAGTCATGTGTGCAACCTTGTAAAAATGTGTTTTGGATCTGTGTTGGCAGGGAGGAGGTGATCCCACACTTCACTTCCAACCCCCTGTGTGTCTCCTGCTATGTTTCCCAGCTTGGAAACAGTGCTGAGGCTGTGGCACTGTGGGGCCATGGCAAAGAGCCCAGTGGTGCTGGTGGCACCAGCCTCTGTGTCAGGGGAGCTGGGCTGAGAGCACCCTTTCATCTGTCCTGTGGCCAGGAGATGTCCCAAGCCACTGGCAGGCACCACTGGCATCCCCTGTCCTTGGTGAGAGCTGTGCAGATGCTCAGCCCCCTGCCACAGATCCCCAGTTTCCATTGCTCTCTCCCACAACAATCTGCATTACTTTGAAGGGGAAAAAAAAATATATCCTGGTCACAGACTGGTTGCTGGGTCACTTCTGACCCCACAATCTCACCAAGGTGCCAAACACCATCTGCCATCAAAAGGCTGTGGGATGCTCGAGATGGGCAGGGGGCATTTTTGGTGATTAGATTGCAAAGCAGGAGTCTACATTTCACAGGTGTCCCAAAAGAAGAAGGTGGAGGAAATGAAAGTTACAACCACAATAAAGGTATAATGGGTATAGGAGGGTTGATAAGATAAAGCAAGTTCTTTTATGGCTTATTTCCTGGCCTTGATCACTTGATACAGATCAAGATTACAAGAGTTAATGGCTGTTATTTGGTGACGTTGGTCTCTGGGAATTTGGGTTGCTTCTCTCAGGTCTTTCTCCCTCACCCCTCTCTTTTGTTATCTGATGCAAAAGCAGCATTTTAAGGACATAAAAGATAGCCCAATTAGGAAAATTTAATCCAAAGCAAGGTAGATTGAAGTGCTCCCATAAAATTTGTTGCATCAGAATTTTCACCATTTTATTTGAGGTCAAACAACCACTTAGAAAGGACATTTTCATCTCTTTGAACATTTAATAACATATATCATAGACAGCTCTGCCTGATAAATTAATTATTAAAGATTTTACATTATCTACATTGGCAAGTTCATTAGGACCACTTCAAAGCTTCCCAGAGACTCAAAATGCCCAGGAAACAAGCATCAAACCTTTTGGCTTAACCGGAAAGCTCACTCTGCCTTCTCTTATTTAACTTATTAGCCATGTATTATTCAAATGAAATAAATAGTGCTGCTTCCTCTGCTCATCCAGGCAAAGCCTGTAGCAGCAATTCACTGGCTCATTCAGCCTGGGCATGCACCAACCCCCCTGCAATCCAGACTCCCTCAGGGCTCATCCATGGGCTAAACATGCTCCTGTTGGCTCAGGTGGTACTGAGATGCTTGCAGTGCTCAGGCCCAGGTCCGTGCAGACAGGCAGGACAGCAGCTCACATGGCACAGTCACACCTCCACCTGAGACATGGCTGTTCACTGCAGAGGACTTGTCAGCAGCACAGGCAGGAGATATCTGCACAATGCTTTGTGATGTGAAAATATCTTTTCTTACAAGATCATTACTCTTCTGGAATGAGGTTCCTATGCAGAATACCCATCAGTTTGTCATTATTAATTCTATCAGGAAGGAAAGCAAATTAGTCTAAATTTCAGCGCTCAATGAGTCAGAACCAGTTAGAAGTCACCTCTGGGTACAGAAACCTTAACAATGTGGCTCTGCAATACCAGGCACTCAGTAACAACCTAGAAGCTCTTCCAGACATCAATATTTTCCCTTCTGTTTTCTGCTTCCTTTAGCACATTTTTAGGAGATGGGAATGAAGTCTTTTTTTACCTTTATTAAATAAAGAACTTGATGAGGAAGACAGAATGGGGACACATTTTGGCTACCAGACAATGCAGTAAGGTGCTTTTGAGTGGTGGCTTAATTCATTTTAAATTACATAGAGACATCAATATCCCATTGATAGTCTGTCCACAGTGATGCTTGTTATTTCTGCCCTGAGCTGGGTCCAAAGTAGAGAAAGTTAATAAAATTCAATCCTCCCGGTTTGTTCTCCTCTCTTGCTGAGGCTGTAGGAGGAGGGAGGACAGACCTGCTTTCACACTGTAGTTGTTTTCCTTGGACTGGCTGCAGACAGGCAGAATGGCATCTCTAGACCTGGAGCAACTGGGGCAAGTTCTGTGAAAATGCTGAGCTTTTCCCTTCCCTGTCCTCCCCCTGGTACACTGGGATCTGCCAGCAGCTTGATTATTTCATACTGTGCACGCTCCCCAAGTCACACTCCCACATACAAGAAGTATTTTCTTTCCTCCCTGTATTTGATTGCCACTGCTCCCACGGTCCATGAGCTAGCCCAAAGTGATATAATAATGATTTGCTGGCAAAAAAATAATCAAACAAACAATTTCACGGGCACAGGCTGATTACCTTATGTTTAGCCTCTGTCCTAAATTCAAACAAACTGAAAATGCTGCAGAACAGGAGAGAAGGCATCCCCACTTGGAGAGCTGGAAAGGCACATGACAAACATTTGAAATGTTTTGGACTGATCCTTTTCCCTTCCCTGGGCTGGTGCACAGCTCTGGCAGGTGCAGATTTCCACAACCCTCTATTAAGAACCACAGCCAAATTCAAAATCTAACCCCAAATTATTATTATTACTGTTATTGTGAGTCAGAGGAGGCTGAAAGGACTATTTCACAACCCTGACTGGATTCAGCTGCAGAGTTCACCATCAGCAAATGATGGTGATCATCGTGCCAATGTTGCAGTGCTTTCAAAATGTCCTGACACGTGCTTTAGTATGAACATCGCTGGATTCTGGCTGGTTTCCAAGAAATTAATCTTCTCAGCAAATATTCTGCAGGGTGAGCATAATGTGGTCTGCAACACAAATGCAAAACACGGCTGTAGTTTACCCCGAGGGGGACACTGATGTGTGATGAACTAAATGGGCCTTTTTGGCCCAGACTGCCAGGATTGCAGGAGTCCCTTGTGGGCAAGGCTGAAAGATAAGGTGAGAATAATCGAGAAACAGCAATTAGCTTCACCCAAGGAGGTTAATGAGGAAAGAAATTTTCCTGTTATAACAGTCCTGGTCACCAGCCTCTCCCTCCCCTCTCTCTTGTCCCTCCTCAGGGACAGTCTGCAATCCCAGCCCTGCCAATGACCCTACCCAATGCTGGGATGCTGGTTGCAGAACAGACCTTTTATTCTCTTCTGTCGGATTACAAGTTTTGCTGTGCTGTGTTGTACCCTACATTGTATTCCAGGGATCTGCAGTGTGGAGCACACCACAGTTGCTGGCCAGGCCTGACTGCAGGGGAGCTGGAAATGCTGAGCCTGGAGAACAGTCTGAGAGAAAAAGAAGCCAGACCCTTTCCAGATGTGCACAGCAAAAGGTCAAGGGGCAAGCTGCAATGTGGGAAATCTGCTTGGGTATCTGAAATAAACCTTTTTGCTTCAAGGTGGTCAGCACTAGCACCAGTTGCTCAGAGGGGCTGTGCTTCTCCTTTCTTGGAGATACTCAAAATCCAAAAGGACAGTCCCTACGCAACCTTGGAGATACTCAAAACCCAAAAGGACAGTTCCTACATAACCAGTCTAGCTTTGAAGCTGGCCTTGTTTTAGCAGAGGGCTGGATTGGAGACATCCAAAAGCCCATTGCTGCAGGCTAACCCCTCTTGTCTGGACATAGTCACAAAGCAGAGTTTTTTCTTTTGCTGTAATCTTTCTTGGTGGTGATCTTCTCACATCTGCATTTCTGTAACAGCCTCCGTTTCTGTCAGTAGGTTTCAATTATAGGCTATGATACACTGCCAGCACAGAGCAGGGTGATGGAAGGTATTTTCATTAGGAAGCAAGCAGGGCAAATGACCAGATTTTCATAGAATCATTGAATAGTTTAGGTTGGAAGGGACCTTAAAGACCATCTAGTGTCAACCACGGGCACTGGACCAGGTTGCTCAAAGTCCCATCCAGCCTGGCCTTGAGCATTTCCAGGGCTGGAGCATCCGCAACTTCTCTGGGCAACCTGTTCAAGTGCCTCACCACCCACAGAGCACAGAGTTCCTTCACAGCATGGAATTTCACCCTGTCCACCAGAGTGGTGCTGGGGGAGCCGGTGTGAGCCCCCAGCCCCTCCTGCCCTGCCCCGGCTCCTTCTCCGCCCGCCTGGGGCCCGGGGCCGGGCGCGCTCGCTGCGGGGCTCCATCGCTGCTCCACGCTGGGTTTTGGAAGTTCAAGGGCGAAGCGGATCGCGGAGGCGAGCGCAGATCGGGGTGTGGGACAGGCGCTTCGCTCCGCTCCGGTCCCTCCCCGCCGGCTGCAGCGCACTCCGGTGCCCCGGGCTCCACAGCGCCTTCCCCTCACCGGGACGCGGAGCCCCGCGCCCCGTCCGGACAGCACCGGCGGGGACAGAGCGGGACGGGATAGGACGGGGAGCCCCCGCAGCGTTCAACCGGGCGGCCACGCCGGGCAGCGCGACGGTGGCCGCGACGGCGCCGAGGCCGATGCTGATGCTGATGCTGATCCCGGTCCCACCCGCGCCCCGTGACATCGGCGGTGACGCGCTGGGGGCGGCCCTGGCGGCCCACGTGGGCGCTGACGTGGCGGCGGCGGGCGGGCCGGCGGCAGGTGAGGCGCGGCGAGCGGGGCAGCCCCGGGTGGGTGCCCCGGGTGGATGGCGGAGAGCGGGACCTGTGCCCGGCGCCCGGCCTGGCCATGGCTTTCCCCTGTAGCCGGTCCCCGGCGGGTCTCCAGGCCCAGTCCCGGCGCTCAGGCCCCGCAGGGGATCCGGTACTGACAGCCGGGCCCGGCCGGGGTGGCCAGGCCCAGGCGGCTCTGTCAGTCCTGTGGAGGGCTGGGGGTGGCTTTTAGCCCAGGTGGGCACGAACATCTCCCTTACGAGGAGATCCGGTGGGAGCTGGGCCTGTTCAGTCTGCAGAAGAAAAGACTGAGAGGGGATCTCATCAATGCATGTAAATGGTTTGAATGTGGGTGCAGGAGAATGGTGCCAGGCCCTTAGAGGTGGTGCCCAGCGACAGGACGAGGAACAATGGCCATAAACCAAAACACAAGAAGCTCCACCTCAACATGAGGAAGAACTTCTTTACATTGAGGGTAGCAGAGCAGTGAACAGGCTGCCCAAGGATGCTTTGGTGTTTCCTTCCCTGGAGACATCCAAAACCCACCTGGGTGTGTTCCTGTGTCACCTGCTTCAGGTGACCCTGCCTTGGCAGGGGGGTTGGACTGGACCAGAGGTCCTTTTCTACCCTAACAATTCTGCCATTCTGTTTGGTGAGTTAGAGGTGCTGCAGGTGCTGTGGAGAGGGGACAAGCAATGGGTTTGTGCCTCAGTGTATGGCTGCCCTGCGTGCAGAGCGGCCTGGCTTTGAGGTGGTGCTGCTGGCTCCCGACTATCCAAGCCAGTGTGCTTATTATTAACAAGACTGTTCATAAAAGAGAAAGCAGAGAGGAAATTATCACAAGGACGAGCATATCTGAAGAAAATGTGACATAAACACTCCGGGTGGTCTACACAACAGCCACAGGCAGACCCAGCTGCAGCCAGAGCTGCTGGCCTCGCCTCCCTTCCCCAGTGTGGCAGTGGCACACACCCTGACACAGAGGCCCTGGTGGCCCTGGCCATTGCTAGCACTGGGGCTCACGGCAGCCCATCACTGTGCATGCATGTGGGAGGCAGGAGGACGTGTCTGCTTCCTCTGGCAGCATTCTCGTGGTTGCTCTTTGCCCCATGTGTCTGATGGAGATGCTGTCCAGGCAGGATCTGGTCTGGGCTCTTGGAGAGCTGCCTCCTGCAGTCTGAGTGAGGTGTAGATAATACATGTCTAGACAGTGGCAGATTTTGGGATTCAGCTCTGACTCTTGTCATGCTACAGTGGTACTTTGCATGTTACTCCTGCTCTGCCTTAATTTCCCCATCTGTAGTATGGGGAGTGGCCCCTGATAGAGTGACTGAGAAAACAAATTGGCATAAACCAGCACACGCTTGCAAGATTTAATCATAAATCTTGACAAGCAAATGCCTGACCCTTGACGTTCCCTGTTCCCTCATGGTTCACCCTCAGTGCATCTCTCTAATCTTACCACCAAGAACACAGTGTTAATGCATGTTCAGCTCTGGCTGGGGGATGAGAATGTTTTATGGGCGGGCAAAGTTTGTTAGCCACTTCAGTTTTGCCCTTTGCTTTCTCAGGCACGGTGGAGCTTATGAAGGCCAAGCAAAGAGCTGGATGGTATTTTGTGTGAGCAGAGACAAGTGGCATCCAGACGTGGGGAACTGCAGAGACAGGTAACAAGGGAGCCTGATACCTTGGAAAAAGTTAGGGCAGGAAATGGGGGTGGTTCTTGCACTGCTACAGCCACTACCTTGATTTCAGCTGTGTTTCATTTTAATATCTGGATTGATTGAATAATGATAGAAATAATGATAGAGAAGCTGTTTTAACTTTGTAGAGGCTTGTAATTATGGCCAAGGGAGGAAAAGTCACCTGTTAAGACTTACAGGGGTGACCACAGTAAATGGCTACCAACTATTTCTGAGAAAACGGCTTCTATTTCTCGGGAAACTGAAGACAATTTTTATTGTAAAGTTTGTGAAGAATCTTTTGAAAGCCATTTCTTATAATGTGGGGGTTATCCAAAGCAGAAGTACTCCTTAAATTGGGTTTTGTTGCTAATCTACCTTAGTTGTGTCTTTAATATCACAAGCAAATCTTTCAACAGTGAGAATACTTTTAAAATGATTTTTTTTTTGTCCTTGAGAGAATCTTATCTTGCTAAGAAAACCATGGCTTGTCAGCAAGGAGCTTTATTAAAAGGCAAAGCCTTGTCATGCCTTGCCTATTTGTATGAGACATCTAGACTCCTGGAGACAAAGCACAGGCCAAGAAAGGAAGCTGTGTCCTTATGAGTTTGTAGAAGGAGATTCTTTTCTGCTGGCTAGTCACTATGTTGTTGTTCTCTCTCCTGTGTGTTTCACTGTATCTGAACATAAATCAGCAGCAATGTTATAGAGTATTACAGCAGCTCACCGTGGAGGACAAACAGAAACAATCATAGTATTATAAAGTTCAGTGTAGCTTGCAAACAGTGTATAAAACAATGACATTTGTGCTGGAAACAAATCTGAGGTGTAATCCCCTGCAAAGGGATAAGATATCAGTTTGAGGATACGCTACTATGGTGCCTTTTGAGGTTGATTTGCTTATTGTGTTCTGGGTTTTAAAAAACAGTTTACCTGTGTACCTGACTCTGTGGGGAGAGTCAGTCTCACACAAGTCTGGTGTGCTCTAAACTTCCTGTGATGAGACATGTGAATGGTGGTCTTGGGTTTTCTTTACACCTGAATGCACCAGATCTTGGTTCAGGTTGTGATTTGGTCACAGCGCTACTGTGTGACCTTGGTCAAATCAAACCTTATGAAAGGGAGGCAGCTTTTTTGCCTTCCTGTTCAGATGGCAAACATCTCAGGGCAGGGACTGTGCCTTATTGTGTTTTGCCATAAGAGTCTAATGTCATCTGGGACTCCTGGTAGCTACTGAGGTGTAAATAGAATAAGTGCCTGGATAAGCAAAAAATGTTTGAGACTTGCATGCTGTTTGCTTCTCCCCTCTATGACCTGTTTGTAGACATGGCTGTGAAATGAGCTGTGAAATTAACTGGTCAGAATAAAATACTTCATAGCATGGCCTTCAAGCAGCACATAACCCACCTTGCCCTGGAAAGTGACAGCATTAAAGTTGTAAGAGTTCTTAAAAATGTGAGAGGCCTGGGAAGAAAACAAGGAAGGGAATTATCCTACTTTGGGCACACTTTGGAGATATGAGTGAAGAAAAAGGTGGAGAACCTCTGAGGTTCAGGCTACTTGATTTTCCTAGTTTTTCTGGCCAGTCATCCTCTGCAGGCAGCTTGTGCCTTCCCTGCAGCCATCTCTTGTGCCAGCACAGCAGCATGGCCTGTTGCGTCACTGTGCCGGGCGCTCACAGCGGGCACTGGCTGCTGAGGGTTTGGGGGAGCATATTGAGAGGCTGGTGTTCACTGCAGTGCCAAAGACACATCCATTGCAAAAACACAGCCAGGGAGGCTGGCCTGTGCCCTTGGTTTTCCCTCTGATCTGCTGTGTGCCATCCAGGCTGTGCCCCACCCCTGCCTGACACCAGCTGAGATCTGCAGAGCGTTCGCCAAAGGTCTTCACATTCCCATAAGCATCCTTAGTTGTCCTCTGGCAGTCACTTGTGAGAGCTCAATGGACTGTTCCTCCTGTTACAGTTGGGTTTGTGCTAGGTGAACTAGTATGCAGCCCTGAGGTCAATGTAGCCAGTGAATACATCCCTCTGAATGTCCTTGGGAGCAGATTTCTTTTGTCTGAGTTCATTCAGTCAGCAGTTCATGATGAAACTCTGGGCTACAGTAAAACCTCTAAAAGTTACAAATATAATTGGTCCATTTCTGAGTTCCTGATGGGCATGTCTTCCTCTCCACAGCATCCCTGGCCCTAAAGTGAAAAGACTGAGGGTTTCTCTCAGTGCATTTGATGGGTGGGGCAGTTCTGATCTGTGGGTACTTGGCTGCCATGCCAGGGCCTTTCCTGGCTGTCACAGGGTATGTCAGGTGCTTTGTTCCTAGTGCTGTCCACATGCAAGAAGGGGCTGACCAGTGCATTATCACCACAGGGCATGCCATCCTTCACCAGGTGGGAAAGATCCTTTCCAGGACAGGCCAACTTTGACTCTCTGGCCTTAACCTGATTTCTCGTTCTCGAGAAATGAAGGGACAAGACATGTGAAATTCTGGTCTGAGAGGGATGATGTTGGCACAGTTGTCCTCAAGGGAAGTTTCCAGTGGAAACAGCTTCCTCCAGCCTGTGCATGTGGGTGACCTGAGATGGCTGGAGAAACACTGAAGTTTCATGCTTTGTTTTAGTTGCAGGTAGGAAGATGAGTCCGAAAATTACAACAGAGCTGCTGAAGCACCTGCGGCAGGTGATGAAGAACCCCAGATATGTACAGGAGCCTGTCCAAGCCTACATAGTGCCCTCTGGAGATGCCCACCAGGTATGGATGGATGCATTATAGGAATGGTCATACTTTCCTTCCCTGCAAAAATTAAAAGCCAGGTATAATTAAAATCATCCTTCGTTCACTCACTTTAATGGTTCTAGCATAAAAGTCTGGGAAACCTGAGAAATATCATGTTGGAAAACATTTCTGGGGTCTGTTCAGGAGACGGAGGTTTTTATGTTCTTATAACAAATCAGGGTGGGTGTTCCACCAACAGCTTTTCATCACATTGTCTTCAGGGAGCTCACACTGCAGAAAAGGGAGCTTGCCAGGGCACTTGCTGTGCCCATCCTTGCTGTTGGGAAAAATGGGTTTACTGGGGGAGGAGCAGGCCTTATCTGGGCTTTACTTTCCCCAGTAGCATCTCCTGATCAATACATACTCTCAAGCAAGGTAGCAAAGGTTTAGTTGCAGAGTTTTCTCTTTGCTATATCCAGTTCTTGGTGGAATTTGTTGCCTTATGCTAGAGCCCCTCAGATCCCAGATGGAGGGGCCTTAGGAGAGGCAGGGAAGGAATGGGCTACAGTGATGCTTCCCTTTCCATGCTGCTCTGCATCACATTCTGTGCACTAAAGACAGGAGGCAAGTATGGGCCCAGGGTGGTAACCCATGGCAGTAACTGTTGTGTGCTACTTCCACTGTTAGGAATTTTGCAGTCCGTGACATAAATTTTGAATTGCTGAACTGCCTTTTACCTCCCCTGCTTGCTCATGTTTAAGGTTTACTCTGTTAGGAGACCCAAGAACTGCTGAGGGTTTTCCCCTCCTCAGCCATTTTCAGGAAACAAAAGACCTGAAGCTTTACTGGCACACACCCAAAGCTCCCTTTTACCCCGGGGTGCACAAGAGCAAAATGCAAGTGAATCAGAACCTTTGCCCTTGACTTGGCACTGGGGTGAGCCGGGTCCAGACTTGCCTGTGCCCTGGGACCATATGTGCAGCATCGTGTTTCCTCATAGGGAGATCCAAACTTGGGCAGGTAGGGGGAAGGCGTTTTCTGCAGCTGCTATTGTCTGCTGCATTCCTGCCTCAAGCTGCCTCTGTCCATATATAACTCTGGTTTCATTTCACTAGACATTAAATGCTGTCATGTGAGTTGAAGAATGTGACCCTCAGGACTTCTGGGTTTTTCTGTTGCTTTCTTTTCCTTGACAAAGTGCAGTTAAGCAGAGAACCCCATGTTGCTATTTCCTGCCAGGCGAGTTGGTCAGGTTTCTCTGCAGAGGGAATCTATCTGAATAAGAACGATTACTAAAAACTGCTGATTCTGGTGCCTCCTGAATAGCTGGTGCAGGGTTTTTTTCTGTAAGGGTTGGGAATTGATGTAGTTTTTGCCAGTGACAGAAACCTGTTGATCCCAGAACAGCCTTATTGATTCCAGGTAAATTGTGATGACCTGTGATTTGAAACTTCTCCATGTTCCAAGCAAAGGTTTATTTCCTGTGTGCAAACAAGAACTTTACAGCCTTGCAGTCAGATTTTGCTCTTAGGCAGCTCCCTCCATGAGTCAGAATACTGTAGTTTAATGATACCCAAGTGTTTGGTGGCCTAAGCCATTTCCTCCCCACAGTCCAAACAAGATATGTATTACTGTCCTTGCTTCTCTCAGCTATTCCTGAGGCTGTCCTGGCATCTGCATCACAGAACTTGTCAACAAATAGGGCTTTCCCTCCTGTGGTGTTGCCACAGGGTTTAGATTGTGGGAAACTTTATTCCCTTCTGGGTTGCAAAGGAACTCCTGGATTGGACTGATGCTGATACACCCTGATGCTGCAACTTGCTGACTAATTTCACTTTGTAACACTGGGAATGTTGATGAGCTCTGAGTTCTGTGATGCTTTTAATATTGGTTTTCCTGCAAGGCTCAGTGGCTTAGATTATTATGCTGCCAGGAGTCCTGCTACCAATTGTATCCTTTGCTTTCCATGTTTAGTTGTGTAAGGAACTGAAAGACTTGAAGAGCTTCTCAAACACCTGCCTCTGACTCAGTCTTAACCAAGGCTGCCTTGGATTTGTGGCTCTTGTACTCAGCCCTCGATGTTGGCTGGCTGCTTTAATTTTTGAAAACTTTGATGCTGGTGATAAGAAGTCAGAGAAACAGTCTCTTTCCTTGGGGGCCAGGATGGTCCAGAGGCTGACGGGAAAGGAGGACAGTCCCAGCCAAAAGTGGAATGAAACTCAAAGAATCCCACTTCCTTTCATGAGTGCTGGGTGGCTACAGGTACCCAAGGATCATGAAGGAATGAAAAACCATACTTTAGGAATGAGGTGCCTAAACCCTTTGTGGTTTGGTTAAAAATGTCAGAGCTTTTGGGATGTTGCAGTGGTAAAAGCAGGATCCATTTTTATGTTGAGTCAGCGTGTGTTTACATTGAATCTGGAGTTTACCCATATGGGACTATTCAGAGACTGGAAGAGCTGCTTCTTAATGGGAGGGAGTGAGGTTTGGATTAGAGCTTGAGTTTGGAGCCAGTCACAGCTTAACTGCGGCTGGCTTCACCCTCCAGGCCTTGACTCAAAACAAATTTGGTCAGATTTGGCTGGTTGTCCACATGAAGGAAGCACCTGCCCAGCTTAGAGCCCCGTGTTTGGGTTGGCAGAGGTGCTGTCTTCTGCTTGGGGCTGGCTCCTCTGACACACACTTGTGCTAAGCTGAGGAATCAGCCAAGTTACAAAGCAGGAGATGGCTTGTGCACAGGTTGCTCTGGCGTGTTCCAGATCTTACCAATGCAGTTGGGTTTTTGGCAGTGAATACCTCCCTCCTTCCAGGTACACTGCAGTGTTTGTTCTTTAATGACACCAGTGTCGTGCCTCTGAGGGTAGCCAGATGCACTTTGCATTGCTGATCTTAATTGACATTAGACTAGAATGAGCTTCAACGTGTTTACAGCACAACCATGCAGGCTCTGGGGATAAGCAGCATTGATTTTTTGGGGGTTCTTCCTGGCTTAGATGAGGGCTTTTGTGATGTAGCCCCCAGTTTTGTCTGTGTGACTGACAGGTGTGGTGAGAAGCAGATGTGAAAGGACTGAGGAGGGCCAGGCTGAAGGCCATCAGAGCTGAAAGACAAGCCCCAGGGAAATACCTTGCTCTCACTGTGCTGTGGTCTATGCTTTGTGTGGCATACACAGGTGTTCCCCGTGTAATTTTAGCTTGTGCAAAACATGGGCTCATCTTGACACAGTGGGGGTTGCTGCATGAAACAGAACAGGTGGGTGTGCAAGAATTCAGACTGACAGATGAATGAACTGTCTTTCCCTCCAGATCCCTGATACTCCCTTTTAAAACCCTTCTGCCTCATTGTAAACACTCAAAACACTCCCTGGTCTGTGAATGGGATAGCATGAGGTTTTCACAAGCAAACTAGCCTGTAGTCTCTTCTGTATTGGTCAAGAGAAATGGAAAATAAATCACTGCTCTGATTTATACTTAAGTACATCATTTGGGATGTATTTAAGTGATGTGATCCATGATAGGAAATTTCCAGGATCTCCTGTTGGCATTGGACCCTGGGAGGTGATGTCCCACCTTTGAGCTGGGAAGTGTAGGAGAGGGGAGTCATAGCAGTCAACAGGCTGAATAGTCTCTAGGGAGTGCTGAAATGAGGAATCCTCAGGTCTGGCATCGCTCTGCCTTCATGTTCTGTCCTGCTGCTCTGAGGCAGCCAGTGGGGAAACAGATACTTGATTCTCTTCCCTCAACAGCTTTATCCACTCTGTCTGCTGATGCCTTTGACATTACTTTAAAGGGGCTCAGAGGTGATCATGTACTCTGTGGGGCTGAGGGATCCACCCCATCAGCTAGAGCTGTGCTGAGGGCACTCATCCTTTCCCAAGGTGGCTGTCCTGACCTCCTTTCTCCCCACAGGAGACATGTGACATGCTGAACATGTCACAGCCCTGTGGGGCTGGACAGGAAAAGGCACAGGAAACTAACTGTGCCCTCATGGTCTCCATACCCCCCTCCTTTCTGCCTACTTTCACTAGAGTTAGGAAAAAATGGAGGATTTCTTTGGAGTATATACTAGGAATCTTCCCTGGCAGTTGGGAGCAAAAGCCACTCAACAAGATCCTCTTTTGGGCCATGAGATTTGCTGTCCCAAGGTTCAGTTTCAAAGTGTTAGTGGTGGATGGTTGGTTGGCTTCTCCTAGGAGGGGACAGACATGGCTGTTGTGGAAGGGGTTTGATGATGGAGTGATTTGGAGCAGAAATAAAGGTCCCAAGTGCTGTAATTTGTGTTGCTCCGCTGACTCCTGTGCTTTGAACCCTCTGCCTTCCTTAGAACAGTGAAGAGTAACAGATTTGAAGGGAGTATATTTTAACAATCAGGTGATTCTATCACAGTAGGGACTGAAAGCACCTGAGAATTGGGCTGTGATTTCTTAGCTCAGTTCCTAAGATGTTTCTTTTGCCCCAGCACAGCTGGGGGCAGAGAAACAGACTTGAATTTCAGGCCATTTGTAAGGTACAAATCCAGGGGTTTTGCAGCTCAAACGTCAGTGCTGTCAGCCTGGATTAAGCTGATTTGCTGATTTGCACTAGTTCATTAACAGGCCTACTCAGCAGTTCTGACCTACAAACTTGCCAGAATGGAATCCCATAAAAAAGTCATGTGGGTCATGTGAAGGTTCAGTTGTTCTTTTAATTTTGGCAGTTCCTGTTAATATCAGGTGTCTGTGCATTCTCAGGCTCTTCAAGATTTTGAAAAGATGTATCCAGAAACACAGGTTGTAACAGGTTTAGGATGAAGATAGACTCTTATTCCCTCTCATCCATCAAACCATGATTTTGTGGTTTTGACTGTAGTCTGATTTTGAGTAGGCAAGAAAGAAGTGAAAGCATCAGTATCTATTTGTCCCAAGTGTTAAATTTTTTACAGTCTTACCACCTTGATGATTTTCTTTTAGTGTCACTATTGCAGGAAAAAAAAAAGTCTTAAGGAATTTTTATAAATGCCAATGAGGGGACAGTGGAGATAGTGAATTTTACAAATTTTATGTGTTGATTACCCCAAGAACAAGGGATGCTTCTGGTTTCCCTTCCCTTCACGTTGCATCTTCAAAGACATGATTTGTTTGTTGCCCAAAGGGGAGGCTGAGTGTGAAATAAACGTCTGCAAACTCTGAAGCACTTCAGTGTTTACAGATGTTTGTGGGAGAAAAGTGCTGCAGCTTAAAAAAACCCCACCAGTTGAACATAAATACAGTATAATCACAGTGGAATAGAGCCCAGGAATTTTTAACTCATTTTGTTCTCTCTGTGGTGTCCTTTAGGAGAAAAAGCTTATCAAAGAATTTGTCATCAGCTGATTGGTTTTTTCCCCTGCTGCTATAAATAATTGCTGCCTCTTTTGTTTTCTAGAGCGAGTACATTGCACCCTGTGATTGCAGAAGGGTGTTCATCTCTGGATTTGATGGCTCTGCAGGTACCTTTCCAGAACTTGGGTTCTTGCATAATTTTCCTCTAAAGAAATAGTTCCTTTCATGGCATAGAGGCAGGATGGAAAAGAAAATCTATCCAGCTTGTTTGGACTGTTTTATTCCCATTTCAGCATCTGCAGAATTATGTCTTGGCTACCCGCTGGAATTATGTAATATCAGTGGAATAACAAGTTTTCACAAAATGTTTGACCCCTAAATGAACCTCTCATAAAGTAAAATCCTGTTAACTATTTAATGTGGTGCCTGTAACCTGTGGTCATTTGTTTTGATGTGCAGCCAGTATGAACAGATTTTTACGTTGCCCGTTTGGGCTGGGTGAATAGTGGATGGGCTTTAGCTGGCCTTTCTGTTTGAACAGAGCCAGGGCCAGAAATTCTGCATTTGGAAACTGAGCACTGTGGAAAAGTTTGCTTATCTTGCCGAGACAGGATGTTTTCTTGGCTGTAGGATAGGTCTGTGTTTCAAGAGACCTAGTTTTTACCCTAGCTCTACCCTAAGCTGTGCAAATTACTCTATTCTGTGGTTGTTGGAAAGTCACTTTAGTCTGCTGAAGTTATTTTCCTCTCTAATTGTATATCATTTTAATAAATACTGGTACCTATGTTTGGAGGGTCTATTCATCAGTTCCTATGAGCTCTGGGGCCTCATTTGGAAGGTGATAAATCCAGGGCTGTGGGCTGCTGTTAATGGCTAACATGAGTCCTGTATTAATTCTGCTCCTTCTGCGCAACCTCTTCATAACCTTCCTCTCTAATTTGTGCCCTTGTTATGTACTTGCAAGGTCTGTTCCCAGCATAATGCACAACCAATCAGTGAGATTTCACACAGGGGCTCACCTTGTGTTTCTTACTTCATCTTTTCAGGCTGAAGCAACTTAAAATAGGGTTTGTGTTGGGGGAATTTGGTAGAAGACAATGAGTTAATAATTGGAAACTCTGCTCTGCTAATCGGAGTATCAGTTTTTTGTGACAGAGAATATTGTCAAGTTGCAGACTCCAAAGACTTGGATTCAGTTTCAGTTTGTGCCATGGTTTGTTTTGTTTTGTATTGTCAAGGGCAAGGCAGCTTGAGTGCCTTGCTGGGATGTCACTGCCCCTCAGCTGTCTGTTTGCATCCCTCCATCTGGAGTCAGTGGAATGGGACAGACAATGAAACCAGCAGAAGTTTATGTTCATGTTTCCTGTTCAACCATCTCTGCTAGAACTGTAATATTTGGGAAAGGGGTGCAGCTGACAGCTGGGGGTGATACCCATGTCTGCAGGCCTGGTATCAGCTGTGTTTTGTGGGTGGCCAGGCTTCCTCTCCAAAAGAGGCTGGGATGGAATTCAGAGATGTACAATATATGTTACTGTGACAGCAGCCAAGTTAGACCACAGTCTCTGTTACAGAAGGTTTGGAAAGCCCCACTTACCCAGTTCCACTGGGTGGCTGAGATTTGCTTAAGTTGAGTTCATCTGAGGCAATTCATTAAGATGCACCCTTGTGCATACTGTCTCCAATAGGATTTGGAAGGTCACAGGGCAGAGGAAACAGTGAATATCTCCACTAAAACAGGAATAACTTGAACAGTGATCAGAGGTGCCTTTCAGGGAATTAGGGTGAATTTCAAACCCTGTCCCTGCTGTCTGTGTCTCTGCATGGTGGCTGCCTGCCCTGAATCCCCTTTCTGCCTCCCTGCCTAGGTACTGCCATAGTCACCGAGCAGCACGCAGCCATGTGGACTGACGGACGCTACTTCCTGCAGGCTGCACATCAAATGGATAGCAACTGGACACTCATGAAAATGGGTATGCAGGAGCCTGGGGTACTGCTCCACTGATCAACGGAGAACAGTCACTTCCCACGAGTACAGCTTGAGCTGTAGGGATATCCCATCATGCAGGGACTTTGGGATATGTTGGACGCACAGCTTCTGCTTTAGTGTCCTGTGAGAACTCTTGCCTGTGGGTCTAGACATTCATTAGTAGACATATCTAATGCATTAGCTTGGACTTTTTGCATAGTGTGGGAATGTTTCAATGTGACTGCTTGTTTGAACTTTTTTTTTTTTAATCCTTGAAGGTCTGAAAGATACACCAACTCAGGAGGATTGGCTAGTAAGTGTGCTCCCAGAAGGCTCGAAGGTGGGAGTGGACCCTTTCATTATTCCAGCAGGTTGGTTTTACTTTATAACTCTGGGTAGTGCAACTGGATTTTTCTTCCTTTCTTTTCTGGCTGAGCTGTTGTGTGGCAGTGTGCAGCTAACCATGTTTCAGATGTAGTGGTGGTTAAACTGTTATGCAAAACAGGTTGGATTTTTGTTTAGCCATATATCACAAGAGTTACATTGCAGTGCATTGACTCCAAAGCACAAGGGATGAGAACTGCTTTCTAGGCTTGCAGTGACTTTACCTGAAAAGCAGAATTCTGATCACCTCTTTTTGTCTGTGCTTTGGCTTGTCATGGGCACTTCAGTACAAAGGTGCTGAATGCCTTGGTCAGCATGTGAGCAAGAACACCCAGGCACAATTCAAGCTGTTACTCCTGCTTGGTGGTTTTGGGATCTCTGCAGCTTTCCCTGCAGGAAATGCAGGGAGAAGGGTCATTTATATCAAAGTATCCATCTATTCATGCTTCAAAACATGAGACACAATGCAAAGGTCATTGGAGGCAAGGGGAGATACTTGCTTGTTCAGATGGATTAAGGACCTGTCTTGTGGCTGTGTGGAAGTGACTCTTGTCTTGGCTAGCTTAGATCTAGCATGGTTCTGCACTGGGGGAGAGGACACCCTTAGGGCAGCTTCTGCTGTGGCTTCTTCCAGAGACTTCTGTCTCCCAGCTGGAGCGGTTCTTCTTCAGCTCAAGCATGAGGCTTCAGGACTGTGAGGTTCTGTACCTGCCACTGGCTACTGTGGAACTGTAACTGCAGTAGATTTTGCTGTCTTTCTTAAGGGAATGGGAAGAAGGAGAGGCTGGAAGGAAAGGAGAAGACTGATTTTTGAGTTTGACCTTTGTGAAGAGAGCTGTTGTTGAACATATGTGTGTTCCTTAAAGCCTCCACTCTTGACTTTCTTCCCTTTGGCAGACCAGTGGAAGAGAATGTCCAAAGTCTTGAGAAGTGCTGGCCATGACCTTGTGCCTGTCAAAGAAAACCTGATTGATACAATCTGGACAGATTGTCCTCAACGGCCCTGCAAGCCTCTCATCACACTTGATCTGAGTTACACAGGTGAGGAGCTGAACTCCTAATAGTCTTGGATTGTTCCTATTGCCCTATATCCCCCTTTTGCTCTTCCCTTACAGAGGAGAGTAAAACAGTACCACAGCACAATGTGGTCACTGTGAATAGGTCAAGAAGGTGATCAAACCTTAGCTAATGACCCCTCTCTCCTCAAAACTTCAAATAACCATTTTCTAGAAGTTGGATGGCTTCAAAACAAATCCATGGGTATCTAGAAGGCTGCTCATTTGAGATAGTTCATATCACTTATTAGAAAGGAATGAGGAGCACAAGCATGGTATGTTGGTCTGTGTTTAAATCATCATCCCCAGCAAAGTTAGAGACTGTAGCTTTTCCTGTTGTGTTTTGCAGGGGTCAGCTGGAGAGACAAAATTGTAGCCCTCCGTTCAAAAATGGCCGAGAGGAAAGTCATGTGGTTTGTGGTAACAGCCTTGGATGAAGTAGCATGTAAGTCTTTGCATCTCTTTTCTCAGTTCTTTCTACAAAAGAAATGTTCTTCCTGCCTTGGAAAGGAAGAGTCATGCCAGGGTGAGAGGCCCTTATGAAAGCATGTTCATGAGACATCAATTAACTTCTTATCAAGTGCAGTGGTGGTAACAGGTCACAAACAGCCAGCCCGTGTTTCTGCACAATGCCTCATTACACCAGTGCAGCCCCTGAGTACAGTTTTGGCGCAGGAAATGCAGCAAATCACCACCTTTGAAAAACAGCCCAGGCAAAGGGAGAAGGTCACATACAAAGCCTGAGGCAGTGTGATGGAAAGAAAAAGACCTGTGAGATTTTCTGGCTGTTAAATATCCTGCTGCCTCACCCATTGGAAAAATGGAGACTGTTTTCTGCTGTGGAGTCTGGGCTATAAACAAAGCAGTGCAACATGTGGCTTTGTATACATAAAGCAAGGGTGGGGTACACCACATTCACAGTAATCTTCTTAATTGTCACAACTTCTTAAGTCAGTCTCTACCTCTCCAGTGTTCAGCCAATGCTTTGGTTAAAACAAGTATGTCAGGGTTCAACTTGTTTTTCCAGATCATTTCAACCCAGGGTCTCACTAGAGTCCCCTCTGTGTGTGGGGCCCCAGGATGGCTGGGTCTCTACACCCTGGCTCCCAGCCCAGTGTGTAGGAAGGGAGAATGGCCAGAAACAGCAGTGATTTCCCCAGAACTGCTGTTCCTAGGACTGTGTGTCCTTTTTGCAGAAATCACCAGTGCACACACTGCTGTAGGGGGAATGTAACACTGGCAGGGTGTGAGTGCTGCTCAGCCTGTGCCCCGTGTCTGATCTGGAAAGGTAGAAATGGGGATGCTGTTTCCCTCGCTCCAGCACTGCCAGCACAATGTCCCTGGCACTGGGTGAAGCTGACTTGATGAGGTCGCTGGGCTGTTCTGGATCTGGGACACTGAGCAAAAAGCTTTTTTTGTGAAAGAACTACTTCTGAGAGTGGTGAATATGACTCCTCCCTGGGGAGGCCTGCATGAGCAGAGATTGTATGTCTCACCTTTTCAGGCGCATCTCCAATTAAATTAATGATAAATTGGTGCCCTGAGGTGGTTTCAGATTAAATGTCTCCAGCAAAGTGAAGCTTGGTTATGAATCAAGAGTGTTAAGATGAACTGGAGAAGGTCACAAGAGCAGCTCATTTTGGGGTGCCTGGTTGATTTGTTATCCTACAGGGGGAAGGGGAGAAGTTGTTTTAATTTTATCTAATTCAGTTCACTGTATTAAACTCCAGACAAGTTTCTGGGGACAGAAAAAGAGCCACAAAGGAGATTATTGCCTTCTTACTGCATTGGGAGTTGGCTGAGCGAGGAAGTTTGTACCCATGCAGTAAAAAGTTCTTTGTGGCTCTTTCTTGCATTCAAGTGACCTACTGCTTCCCTGGAGAGAGTTAAGCTCTATTTTTACTTTCATGGCAGAATTTGCACAGTTTGATGAATACAGTGCTGGGTTATAATTTAGGACATGTTGGCTCTTTTCCCAGCTGTCCTGCTGGCTGGCCTTATTGGCTTGAGTAACTTATTTCAGCTAATTGGATACCCTGGAGTTTTTATTTGACCCTAAAATCAGGATTTTAGAGATGCTGGACATCTACTTCTCCTCTTGACTTTGTTTGGAGTTGTGTGGGATAAAATATTTGTGAAAAATAGCTAAGACTGTACAGTCTGAATCTGAGATATTGGAGGGGCCCAAATGAGAGGCCTTTTTGGGGTATTGTAGTCTTGCCTATTGTGTCTTCCTCTTACCTCGAATGTCAAAAGGATTGGAATGAAATGATAGTTTGTAACCTTGAAGTTTTCTGGCTGTTACAAAGTGAGCTTTTATTGCATTGCACAGACCAGAAAGGGCAGACCCTGCCTTTGGTACACATGTCCTTGTCTTTCGTTGCCCGTACCTGCTTTTTTTCCAAGCCAGCCCTCCTTTAGAATTTAAACACCAGTTTAAACACGCGGGAGTGTTCATGCTGAGGTTCTGGTGCCATCTCCTGGCACAAATTTGGGATTGCCAGGAATGAAGCAGGCTGTGGGATAGCTGCACATCACAGCCTGCACCCATGATGTCTCATTGCTTGCCTGTGTTTTTGTGAGATTATTTTTGGCTTTCTCTAATGTTGCAGAAGATGAACCAGGACTGTGATTCTTGGTGTTCTTATTTTTCAGGGCTTTTCAACCTCCGAGGCTCTGATGTCGAGTACAATCCTGTGTTTTTTGCATACGCCGTCATAGGAATGAACACAATCAGGTGCTTGTATTCCCTTCCCCAAGATGCATTTTCTGGGGGAGAGCTGTTCTAGCAAAGTATTTTTCTTTTCAAAAACACCTATGCTTGTGTACTTTAGTGTCCTTTTTGAGCTCTTTTGTCTCCAACATTAGTTACTCTCCTCCCCTGATCAGAGCCAGAGAGGCAGCCAAGAGCTCTGCTGCACTCCTCAGCACCTTGTCTGGCTTGCTGGGTGACCTTGGGCACCATGGTAGAGTCCCCTGTCTGTCACCCTGAGATAATGTGTAGGGCCTTTGGAGCTCTGGGTGAAATGTGGCTGCCCTGGACATTACAAACTTTAGAGAAAAGTCTAATTGCTGAGTCACTTCAAAACTGCAGGGGCAGTGCAGGAAGGTTTCAGGGCTTATAACAGAAGGCTTCTTTCCTGTGACTGCCCCATATATTGAGCCTCAGCAAGCACAGTTTCTTTGGAGGCATCTGTAAGCTGCTACCTAGATCCATCTAAGGTAAAACCTGGCTGGGTGGGTGAGTACAGGCTGTGTGAAGATTGGGCTGAACTTGTCAACTCAGTGAAAGTGAGAGCAATGTGATACTTAGAACTACAGTAGCTTTTCTCTTTCCAGATGGTGCCCTTAAAAGTTAGAGAGTGGCTGTTACTTGCCTCTGTTACTTTCCTGTTTTAAGCAGTGATGGGATGTAGCCATTTTGACTATGTCATACCAATAGAAATGCTGTCAGCTCTTTCCTCTCATTGGGGTGGCACATCTTAATTTCAAATTGGGATTTAAACTGTGTGAAAGCTGGTGGTTAAAATGACATAGGACAAAGTAGAGTACATAATGAATGCTTTCCTTTCTCCCTGAAATGTTGCCAGAATGGTTTTTCCTTCCCTCCTTTACTCCAGCCACTGTTAGATTGATCTCGCCTATTTGATCTCTCCAATTTGTTTCTCAGGCTCTTCATTGATGGTGACAGGATGATGGACCCAGCTGTGAGAGAGCACTTACAGCTTGACTCCACCCTGGAACCTGAGTTCAAAATCCAGGTGATGCCCTATGGATCTATCCTGTCGGAGCTGCAGGCTGTTGGTGCAGGCCTCTCACCCAAGGAGAAAGTGTGGCTCAGTGACAAAGCCAGCTATGCTCTGACTGAGGCCATTCCCAAGGTCAGTGGCCCTAGCAGGGGAAAATGATTTTTTCTTCTCTGCTCATTGTGGTTAGGAAGGGTGTTAATGAGGGCAGCTGGCCTCAGTTCCCCCTCTGCAAAGCCCAGTGCAGGCTGGAGCTCGTGCAGAAGGGATCCAGCCATGCTGAGGTATTGAGGGGTTGTTAATCCTGGGGTTGCTCCTGCTGGAGCTGCCCTTCCAACTCGCTAAGCTGATTTATCCAAAGAATTGTCAGCTTAAGATAAAACAAGTTCAGTGAGAGAGGGGAGGGAAGAGGCAGCAGGGTGAACTCAGGTCATTCTGCCCATGCGTGGAGCATCAGCCTCATGTGGATGAGCAGCAAGAACTGGTAACTTGAAGAAATTGAAGCAGGAAAGTTGAGCAGGACTTCTGGGAGAGTGCATTTGGCTTGATTTGAGTGTCTGAGGGGGTTGCCCTTATTTAGTTCAGTGCCTTGAGGATATCAGGCAATATGTGATGTCCTTTACTGAAGGCAGGAGGGAGAAGATGACAGTTGTTGTAGCAGGGAATCTTGTGAGGACACAGATAACCTGCAGGCACTGGTTGTCCATGCACTTAGTGCATCTGCTGAGGGACAGTTGTAGCATCAGAATAATTTCTGCACAGCTATACATGCTATATCTTGCTGTCCTTTTGAACTTGCTGACTGGGACTCCCTCTGTCCACCTAATATTCTAATAGCCATGAAAGATACCTGGGGAAAGACACAGCAACTGTGGACAAATGAGCTGGTTTCCATGCATCTTGTGTACATCTCTTGTTTGCTAGAGATCACATTCTCTGGAATACCATCCAGTTTACAGTGATGTCTAGTAACTAACAGATACTGTGAGTAAATATACAGGTTTTTGTCCCTGTCCAGGATTAAATATTCAGACACCATCAATCTATTTCTAGGCCTCCTAATACAGAATACTGACAGCACAGTGTCTATGGAGCATTCAGGATAAATTGTTGTTCTTTTGACTTCAGAGTAGAAAGCCCCTTGCTGTAGTTGCAGTCAGTGGTCTATCCCCGGTTTGGTAAGCTGCTGTAGTTGATTTATGTAGAGTATCCATATGGAGAAGTACAGAAGGTCTGACCTAGAGAGAGGAATATAATGAGTTGGAGTGATATTATATACCCTATGAGCACTGGAAGTTTTGGCTGGTTCTGAGTCATTACAGTGCTGCATGTCCTCTGTGTGCAATGGGGAGAGTCCCTGCCTCAAGGAGCTCTGTGCAATAGAAAGCAGGCAAGGAGGACTGAAATGTCTTGATTAAAAGCCACTTAGAGAGTCACTGAAAGAGCCAGAGTTTTTCTAGTTCCTCCCTGGCTCTCCACCACTTCAAAGCACTCCAGGCCAGTTGCTCAGCTGGTGTGAAGAACACCAGTGCTGGAAGTCCATCTACTGTCTGTCTCCATCAGAGCCAAATATTGACACTGGCAAAAATCCATTCCATTATTAAACACAGATCTGCAAACCCTTTACAGATTTGTTTACAGCTGCATGTAAATATACTTTTCACAGAAGATTAATAGTACTTAGCAGTATCTATAAAGGGCAAGCCAAACTAAGAATCTGACTATTTATCCTGACTGATAAAAGGACTTTTCTTTCTTTGACTTCTTCTGTAATTTAGTTTCTGCATTATGTAGTGTAGTTGTTTTGCTGTCTTAAAGAATTTGGAAATTGTAAGCCTGTAGGATTTATGTGAATTTAGTCTTTGCAGAGGACCTACTGGGCCTTTCCTTGAATTTGAGTGATATATATTTGTATGCTGATGCATTTAAAGTAGGAAACAACATGTTGCTTGGGCTGTGCTTCTGTAGATGCTCATCCCATCTCCTGATATATGATGGGTAGAGCAGAGAACTGGGCAAAAGACTTGGTTCTTCTTCTGATGCCAAGTGTGAGGAGATTTGGGCAAGTCACCTCAGCTGGTGAATTTCTGAAGATGTGCTGAAACCAGCCAAGCATTCCTGCTAATCTAAGGACAGCTGGTGTTTGAGGAAGTGTGCAGTAGTAAGGGATCAATTACTAGCTGTTAATGCAGGGTCACCCCATCCAAGCACAGGAAAGCTTTGTCTCAAACCACAGATATAAGCTCCTTTCAGAACTGGCAGCATGTAAAGCTGAGCTTTGCAAAGGCCTTTCATGTTTCCTCAGTTCTTGATGTGTTTGTCAGAATGGCTGATCATTAACGGTGGTGGTTCTCAATGCTTGGTACCTTACTCCCTGCTACTTGAGGGTGGCTGTCAGGTAACAAATCAAGGTGGCTTTTAGGTCATTTCCACAGCCTAAGTTCTACCATAGCATCAGGGATTAGTGTTTCTCATTGGCCTCTGGGCCTTCAGTGTCCATCAGCAACAGGAATCTATGGCTCAGACATTGATATAGATATATGGTATTTAGGATATCCAGGTCTTCACCCTGCTTCATGGCAAGCTGTTGTTTAGTTCTTTGGATTTCCCTATGGCTGTTCTTCCTTCAGTCAGGGACTGTTTCTCCTCTCTGTTCCCCAGTGCACTAGGCTGACTGTTGGCAACCAGCATCTCACAGTGCTGAAGGTTGAGAGAGGCTGCCAAAGTACAAATTGTGGCCAGGCTGAGTTATTAAATCTGTAGGATTATGTAGTCTGACTAATCCACAAGTAATCCCTGTCCTTCTGCTGCAGGCTTACCGATACCTCACCCCATATACCCCCATCTGCATTGCAAAAGCTGTGAAGAACGCAGCAGAAACAGAAGGCATGAGAAGAGCGCATGTAAGTGAAGCCTTGAGTGTCTCCTTGCACATGGCGGCAGGTTTGCTTTACTTTTAGGGAAAGAAATAACATTTCCCTTTCAGTTTTAATGTTTTGGATAAAAAGCAAATAAGAATTTGGATGACAGGATAAAAAAGGTCTTCTGTCAGACATCTACTGCTGTTGAAGCAGGTTTTTTGCTTGTTTTGCATTCCCTTGAAGAACAACATTTGCAATAGTGTGAGGAAACAGCCTTGCTCTGTGGGAAGACTGTGCAGACTTGAGAAATGTTGTTTGCAGTGTGGGCCCTTAAAGGGATGTTGTTTCCCCTTTGCTAGTTCTGTTGTCTTTGTCAGTGGAGCCTTCAAATTGTTATCACTTGAATAAACACAGCCTAAATAACACACAGAAATTGTTCGACACATGGTGCAAAGCACAGGCCAAGATGTTCAGAAGCAGCCAGTGTCCTCAGAGCATTCTCTTAGTCTTGTCATCATGACATTGGAAATGAGGCTGATTTCCCAGGAAGCTTCATATTTTCAAGTAAGGAATCTGCCTGTGAAACAGATTCATGGTGGGGCTGAGCTTTTCTCTTGTTTATCTCCTGTTAGTTTTCAAGCAGCAGTTGTCACAATAAGAGAAATGTGCCAGTTGAAGCAGGGCTGGCAGTTTTGGGCTTGTCTCATATTTTCTGCAGCTTCTTGGGAACCAGTACTTTCTATTTCAATGCTTTTCTCTTCCTGTTAGTTAAAGGGAAGTAAAAATAGTTGTACTGAGAAGAGGCACTTTGTCACCTGCCACCTGAGGACAAAATTGTGCCTTGTTCTTGTACACATCTCCTGCTTCTTGCCCCAACATACTGCAAGCATGCAGAAAAAGAAAGGAACAAAAATGGGGGTCATAAGGCAAGAGAGCCAGAAGCTGTGTGACAGAGACTGTGTGGTGGCTGTGTGCCCAAAGGACACATTCATCTGTCACATCACCAGATGTGTTGTGTGGTTGCCTTCTCTGGTCTGAGATGCAAGATCTTGGCTGCTAAAACAAAATAGTCCTGAAAGTGATTGTGTGGGGTAAAGCCAGACTTTACACAGTAAGATATGTCCCAGCAGTAATTAACATTCACTTAACTCTCCAGATACATTTCCAGTGTTTATATTAATTACAAGGTGCAAAACCTGAAAATACCCCTGGGATCATCTCTTAGTTTGTGTTTCTGAAACTTACAGGTTGAATTCTTTTGCATCCAAACCTGTTCATACTGAGGCTTGATAAATCCTTCTCCTTCTCAATTCCCTTTTCTTGTGCCTATTTTAACACAGATTAAAGATGCTGTTGCCCTGTGTGAGCTCTTTAACTGGCTGGAAAAAGAGGTATTGTATAACTTTTTTTAACTTGGAGGTTCTATTGCTGTGTAAAATTCTTCATTGGCATAAACTTTTTGTTAGTCTTTATAGTGCCTTTACTAAAAGTGGGGAAACAGTTGGAGGTTTATCTGATGGTTTGAGTTTCTTTGTGAGGATTTCAAACATGCTTTTGTCCAAGGCTGAATTAATTTTTTTGACAACATTCTCCGATTCTTTTTATACAGACAAGTGAGAAATTACCTGAGCAGGCTTAGTGTAGTGTTAATGCTGTCTTGTGCTGGTTAGGTAGTGTAAATCATGAAATAATATTCAGCTTCATACAATACTTTGGAATTACTCTCATGATAATCAGTGTTGTCTGCCAGTATGAACAGATTTGGCATTTATGAATGGGAGATGCAGTGAAAATGGGATAAAACAAATTATTTGTATATTCACTGGGTTAGAAGTACTCAGTGGATGTGCAGAGTGCCAGGTGTTATGCAGCAACTTACTAAGCTGTGCCACTGCATGTCTGAGTCTATTGACTTTATTTATGGAGAAGGCTTGATGACTTCCAGAAGGTGCCTTTTTACATGTCTGAGTACCTCAAGAAGTCAGCCTCAGGGGTTCTGAAACCTAGCTCTTGCCTTGCTTTGCTTGTTTTCCAGTCCAGGAGAAGTTGGGTCACAGGTTTGAATTTATCAAATGCCTAAAGTAAAATTTAACACACTTTGTTTTTTCTGCAACTGTTTCCATTCCTGATTTAAAAGCATAAAATTTCTAACAGCATGGGCTGTTAAAGAGAACTATTTAAGCTTAGTGTCACCTGATTGTGAAGAGATGCTGCCTGTGCACATCTCAGTGAAGTTAGTACTGCACTAACTGCTCCCTAGTCAGGGTTCAGCAATCCTGCTGTGACCATCTCCACTTCCTTATTCCCAAATGCCCTGCACAATGTTGCTGGGTTTGTGTTTGTCATTACTGAGGAATGAGGACAGAAAACCTGGAAAGAAGCCACTTCCAGGGTTTCATAAGGCACAGACAAGACCCAGTGTTTAAGCATATAGGGTTTTCTTTGCTTGTTTGCACTAATCCAACCCATGTCCTTGTCCACCAGGTCCCAAAGGGAACAGTAACAGAAATAGTTGCTGCAGACAAAGCAGAGGAGTTCCGCAGGTAAAAAGTAAATCTACTCTGAGGAGGTTTTCTGGGTGGCTTTTTTTATCAGTTGTTTTTATTTTATTCTTTAGAAATGCATCTCACTTGCAGATATACTTTACCTGAGGACCTTTACTAATAGATTTATTTGAAAACTTGAAAGAGTTGGGAAGAATTGGGTCTCTTGGGGAATACAAGTCCCAGCCCACTGGATCCTGTCCACTTTCCTTTTGAGGTAGCAGTGAGGAGTACTGCAGGTTAAGACACTTAAATACAAGACAGTTGTTTCCTTACCACAGAGAAATGTATATTTCAAAGTCAGATTTCTTCCTCTTCTGATAGAGAAGGAGCACCATTTATTTTGAGAGGTGCTCCCATGTGTACATCAGCAGGACCTCTAAAATACCTTGGCGTAAATAAGTAACAAAGTAGAAATTGTTCAGCACATATTCCTGGGTGATTTGGGTAGTGAATTTTCTTCTAAGGAAAGAGTAGATCTGGAAAACAGGTTTCCACGTGATTGGGAGAAGAGGGCTTAAAATTGTACATTTCTTCTACCCAAATTTATTTGCCAAGGTGGCTTTTAAGGCCAAAGGGAAGGCTGAGATGATATGAAATTGAGGATGGAGCACTCCAGGTGCCCTAGGTGCTTGGTGTGCTCCTCTCACTTGTGTTGTAGTGATCACAATCTTTTCTTTCAGTCAGCAGAAAGACTTTGTTGAATTGAGTTTTGCTACCATATCAAGCACAGGTCCAAATGGAGCCATCATTCACTACAAGTAAGAGAAACACAGCTTCTCCTTTCAACCTTCAGCAAACACAGTTGTAAAAAATGAGCTGTCTCACTTCCCCATGGAGTCACAACAGAGTACTCCAGGGAGATATTGCTTGCTATCTTTCTTTACTCCTTACTAAGTAAAGATCTTTCCCTGCTGGCAGCATGCATGTATTATGGTGCTGATATGCTCAGGGCCATAGGAAAGGGCTATTTTGGGGCTGGAAGTCTGGGAAGGATGAGTATGGAGTGCCACAACTGTTCTGAAATACATCCAGAAACAGATGTTGAGGGTTTTGCTGGAAGCAGCAAAGCTCTGTACTGTAGTGCCATTTGCTGTATACAAATCCTCTCCTCAGTATGATCCCTGGCTCAGCATGTGTGGGATTTCCATCACTGCCAGAGGAAATCAGAGCCAACACATCCAAGCTTGTAGTTAATATGGTTTCTGGACTGCAGACGTGGGCTGGAAACCTTTAAACTGTGGAACAAAACCCTTTGTGTTTAACTGAACAGGCCAGTTCCTGAGACCAACAGAACGCTGTCGGTGAACGAGATCTACCTCCTGGACTCAGGAGCACAGTACAAGTGAGTGCATGAATGGTGCTGAGCTGCCATGTGTTCCTTCACCATGGCCTCTGCAGGGTCAGCTCGCATTTGCCTTGGCAAGCAAGGCAATGTGGAGGTTTGAGAAGGCAGATCAGGGCTGCTGATAGGCCTTGCTGGGGTCAGGGACAAGATGTCAAAGCACAGTTCCCATCTGAGTCCCATCCAACCGCAGTGTGATGGGAGCTGTGTTTTGGCTGGTGGTTTTGATACTAAGTTGCAGGAACAGGGAGCAGGCCTGACTGCCCTGGCTTAGCCTTGGGCTACCTGCTCAGCAGCCTGCACAGCTGGGTGAGGCACCTACCCTGCCAGCATCTGCCCTGTGGGCAGATTTGACTGACGTTGAGTTCAGGACAAGGTGGGGCAAAGAAGCAGGACAGCACTGTCCTGTGGTGCTCTCTCCCTTTTCAGAGAGACTCAGTCAGGGTTCCTCATCCCAGTGGCCTCTTGGGTATGTTTTTGGGAGGGCATCATGTCTGAAAACTCACTCAATGCTGTTTTGACAATGCCATTCAGTGGCCTCAGTTCCTTTGCTGTGGAACTCTTGACTCCATGGAAAATGAAAGAAATGATGTTTTTAACCAGTGTAAATAGATGAGAAGTGGCTTGTTCAGGAAGATGCAGGACAAGCCTGGCTACTCCTTTGAGATGGGCTTTGTCTTTAGAGCTGTGCCTTTTTGTTATGTCAGTCAGGAAGAGCTTTGAAAAAGAACCATACAGACATCCTTTGATAAGATTTTTACAAGGAGATCTTTTTTCCTCCCCTCTGATGGCCTAATTAACGATTTCCTTAGTGCCACTATGAAAAGCAGCCCTTTGGATACAATGTAAGCTGGACATCAATGGCACTTACCACAGCATTGTGACAGGGATGCTTTGCTTGTCCCTGCTGAGAAGTTAAACCGTGAGCTCTTTGTGCCCAGGGCCTGTATGTGCTGGGGAAGAGCACAGGGACAGGAGCAAGTTTCAAAGGGAAGTCGTTATTTCAAGAGCCACTGTGTTTTTGACAGCAGGCTCAAAATGCTATTTGCAGAAGGAACTTAGAGCCAGTTTCTGACATTTTAGATTAGCCCCTGTCCAAATGCAGGATGATTTGCAGAAATCTTAGCACAAGATATCCTGAAAATGAAAGGGATACTATTCCCCCTTACACTTCCCTTTTCTTGTCTGGTAGCTGTCATTTTTGCACAAGTGTGTGTTTTGAAGCTGTTAGTGAATTGCCATCCATACAAATAGGCTGAATTTGGCCTGTTCTCAATGGACAAGTACCTGTTGCTAAACCTCAAATTAGCATCGTTTTTATGAGCAATTTAGATTCTAATTTGGGAAGAGCTTTGGGATGCTTGTGATTGAAAGATAGCAATGTGAATTGTAAATCATTATTGCTACATCTGGGGCATTGTGTTCATGAATTTTTGAGATTAGGAGCAGTTACATCATCAGCCTTGTGTAGCACAGAGCAGATGAGTTTATCCATTTATGAGCTTGGTTGGTTTGCTGCAGTGTGACTGGGTTTCCTGTGCATTCTCATTTTGATCTTTCTTTTTCCGCCACCCCTTTTGTTCCTGCATCTTTGTTTGCTTCTGAAGAGATGGTACAACAGATGTGACCAGGACAATGCATTTTGGCACACCATCAGCCTATGAAAAGGTAAGTTGGGATCCCAGTGTAGTTTGTGATCTGACCCTTATTATTAGAGATACTTGAATTAGTAATGTGCTGCATAGCTATGCAGTCAAAGTTCTTTATGGAGTTACCGTTTATTTACCAGTATGTGGCAGCATTTGGATAAGGACTGAAAAGGAGACTGTCATACTTCAGACTTCCAAAACAGAAACTGTTTTAGAGAATTGACACCTTTCTATCTTAAAATGCACAGTTGTCATCTGCAAAACAACATGTTTCCTCTAAGAAATAAAAAAATCAGCAGACTGAGGATAAACATTACTGGTTTGTTCAATAAGGGAGCCAGGGGGTCTGATTTAGTGCAAAGCTCAGTGTCTGATGCAAGGCTCCAGTCAGATTGTCCTTAGTGTATGATACAAAAAAATCAGTCTCACACTTACCTGAAAAGGTCTGGGTTGGAAATTTAGCAATGTAGTTTTGTTTATTTTAGATTGCTTCTTTAACTTTTTATTAGTCTTAACTAAAACTAATTTCATTATTATAGTTCACTTAGTGACAAAAATATGCTGTAGGGTATGCCCAGGAAGTAAAAGTACAGCCACAAAGAGAATCATTCATGTAGATCAGGGGAATGCTGCTGCTAAACCTGCACTCTGAGTTTGTGGTGGTGTCTCTGTAATTACTGGAGAAGGATCTTCAGAGTGATGTAAACTCCTTCTACTCATGGTTTGCTTTGGCATTACCAGCCACACAAGGGCACGAGCAAGTTTTTCCATATCCCTTGCAGGTGGCTACAAGATGCATCCTCTCTTTCCCTTCTTGGGGAATACAAAGCTTTTCCTTCCCTCTTTACTTATGGCACACATTTCTCTGACAGGAATGCTTCACATATGTCCTGAAGGGACATATAGCTGTGAGTGCTGCCATCTTCCCAAATGGAACCAAAGGTGAGTTGGTGAGTTGGAATGTTTTGACCTCTTTTGAAGAACCATTAAATGGTCTGAGAACAGCATTATGATTGACAGGTCTAGGCAGATCAGGCAGATGTTGATATAACTGTTTGTTTCCATCACAAGACTTTGGATTCTGGATTACTGATGCTTTCTGTCTCAGCATCAGCCAGTGCTGAAAATTCTGAGGTAGGCAGTCTGAAGGATTTTCTAAGTGCTCTGTTTCTAGGGTGATAGCGACTTTCATCACTCAGTGGTGCTCTAACACATGTGCTTGGAAGTTGTCTTTATTCTTTACTAATGGCCTTATCAAAGTGAGAGGTCACTCTCCAGCTTCACAAGGACTGGCTAATTCTCTTCCAATTACTGTGGAATCTCTTGTATCAGTGGGAAAATACATGGGAATATGACACACAAAGGAGATGGTTTTATTTTGTGCAGGAGAAGTTGTGACATATCATCCACCTCTGGCGAATTTGTTACAGAGTTATTTTCTCCCTGGTCATACCTTATACAAAACCAGCTCTTTTTAGAGATTTCTTCAGTTTGCAATCTTGGGTAGGCAAGTTAAAAGCAGCTGCACAGTGCTATGAAAAACCCAAACTGAAATTGAAAAGGGTATCTGAACTTGGATACATGGGCTTGGTGTTCACATGCAGGCAACAGAAATTCTGTGCCCCTTGGTTGAAACTGTGTGAAATGAGTGGCCTTCCAGGCAAAAAAGCCTGGCTGATTAGTCCACCAAATGCAATTGGCAGGTCTCCTATTTTCAGTTCAATAAGTGTGGCTCCTTTTAAGACCACTACTGAATTCTCTGTGGGACTTTTAACTATTAGATTCTTTCCTGAAAATGTCAGTAGAACAAGCAGCAGTGCAATGCTTCTGTTACAACCATCTCTTGAAGACCTGTGTAATGGAAGAGAGAAGGGCTCTTCAGCTGAGAAAGGGATTGAATGTCAGAATTGCCAAATCTGCCCTGTAACTTCTAGCCATCCAATGACTTGCTTTTTTTGGTAGGTGATCAGGCTTTTGAGGGGGTGGTGGTAGGTTTTTTTTGTTTGGGATTTTTGGTTTTTTATGTTTTCTAGGTTTGAACCTTCAGCATGATTCTCAGTGTCTCTGAAGGAGCCTGACTTGATTGAATTCTTTCTCCTTGTCTGTCTGCAGGTCACCTTCTAGACTCCTTTGCCCGCTCTGCCTTGTGGGACTGTGGCCTGGATTACCTGCACGGGACAGGACATGGAGTTGGCTCTTTCCTAAATGTGCACGAGGGTCCTTGTGGCATTAGCTACAAAACCTTTGCAGATGAGCCCTTGGAGGCTGGCATGATTGTCTCTGATGGTATTTAGCACTGATGATTCTCTCTGGTCACTGGGGAGGGACCAAGCTCCTCAAGATGCAGAGGGAATAAATGTGACTGATGTAAAGGAAAGGCTGGATCAAAAGCTCTGGGCCTGCCTCCTCAGCTTGCTGTTTTAGTTGTCATTTAAGCTCTCCAGGTAAAGACCCTCTCATTAGCTTCACTTCCATGAAGCACCTTTGCAGTGGGTGCTGCAGGACTGCTTCCTGCTCTCTACAGCACAAGCCTTGGAAGAGCTGTGCTGACCAGCTGGCTCTGGCATACTCTGGAAGAGCTGGCTGCAGTGCAAGGTGGACACCAAGCTTTCAGGAGCTAAGCCTGTCTTTGCTATGGGCTATTTGAGGCAGCTGTTAAATCTTTGCATGCCTTATTCTTCCAGTAGTAAATTAACAGCCTGCTGGGGTTTGCTGAGAGACTTAGATTCCTTCAGGGCTGCAAAGTCCTCTCAGGAAGTCAGGGAAACAGTCTCTAAAAGAGTGTTTTGAGGAAGGGGTTACCTGCTTATGAAGACATTAATATTTTCAGAGTTTTTGGTATTTGAACACAAGTATTCTGTGCTCTCTTGAATTCCAAGGAGATTCTGAAGCTTGAGGGCTGTCTGTCTTGTTTCTTCTCTCTTTGAGAACTTCTGCTGTCACCTTGCTCGGGGCTTCTGTGCTGATTTAGTAGCGTCAGAAATTTGCCTCTGTGGTTGCGTGATGTCAAGATTGCTTAGTGACTCAGTGGACTAGAGACATAGAGGGGAAGTTTGGCCATAGGGAATAAGTACTTGCAGAGTGCAGCAATGTGGCTTAGTTAATTACTGTCTGTTTCTGCAGAGCCTGGCTATTATGAAGATGGGTCCTTTGGGATCCGAATAGAAAACGTTGTCCTCGTCATCCCTGCTGAAACCAAGGTGAATGACCTGCTCACAATGCACCTTTCTCCATGACTTGCTGCTTATAAAACTTAAAGTACTGGAACTTGATGTGAGACCATGCTGCAGACAGTTAAATCCTGCTCAAGATTCCTGGTCTCCAAAACCCCTTATTGATTGGAACACTGGTTCTAAATCTCCCTTGATAATGGGAGCACAAAAGACAGTTTTGCTTCTGCAGAGTTTTCATGGGTTGAAATGTGTGTCTGAGAGTTGTTTCAAATTATTTTCTCTCTCTGTGTTAAAGCAACTTTATTCAGTCCCTTGGAGTCATTGCTATAGAACTGGTTGATCTCAAGTTGGGATTTTCCTCTGTGGTAGAGAGCCATCAGTGGCAGTAGAAACAAAACTACAGGCAGATTTTGACATTATAGTTGCCAGTCTGGCTGCGTTATGCTTTTAGAAATACCAGACTGAAAATGATCTTGTAGTCATCAAGCTGAAGTCCTGTACAATTTTCACCTTTAGAAAGGAACCGTTGAAAGAAGTAACTAAGGTTTATATCAAGATTCTTTGCTTGAGCTGTAAGAAAAATGCTTTAAGTTGCTACCCTCTCATCTGAATGTTACCTTGGTTATTCTGTAGTGATGACATAACCAAGGAGTAAGTGTGATCAGGGTGGAGCTGTTTCTAAAATTGTACAATCTCTGTCTTTCTGCTGCAGTACAATTTCAAAAACAGAGGCAGCCTGACCTTTGAACCCTTAACCCTGGTTCCAATCCAGACAAAAATGATTGATGTTAATTTGCTGACAGAAAAGGAGGTAAGTAAAACAGGTTTGCATTGCCTTCTTTGCACTAGAACCAGCTTATTTTGTTCTGTTTGCTAGAACCACTGGCCATTGTTCTATTTCATAGATCTAGAGAGCAATCCTGAGCACTCTGACTTATTTTTAAGCTTGACCCACTTTGAAGTGAGGGGGTGAACTAAACCAGCTTTTCAGACATCCTTCCAATCTACGTTATATGATAAAGACAGTGAGGATCCCACCAATTATGTTGTTTGGGTAGCTCCCTTAATATGATACTTGCTGCTATCATCTCTTTTCCTACTCTTGCCTTGATTTGCTTCTGGCAGATGTCTGTCTTACCATGCTGTCTCCCCAAGGACAACAGTGATGACTGTCCTGTCTCATTGTCTGCATCTGCTTGTGACCAGTCCCATTCAGGCACACCCCACTGCTCAGTACACATGAGCTCTGAGCAGCCTTCTCTGATACCTGCTCAGCAGCATTTATTTCCTGAACAGCTTCATACTCTAAGCTTTCTGTTTAAGTCTCCCACTACCTTCTCCATGGCATATTTCATCCTAGTTTTCTACTATACTCATTTTACCTCAGTACATCCTCCTTTTTGGAATGATAACCCTGTTTTGCATTTCCATTTGCTGAATAGGATTGCGAAAGGTACCAAGATCTGCCCTAGGGTTACCTGTTCAGATCAATAGGGCAGCTTGTGCCTCAGGAGTGCATTGTCCAGTCACAATTTTGCAGAGCTATTTATTAAGCTGTGCCAAGGTAGCTATTCAGACTTGCTGGAGGCAGTGATTTGCAGAGACTTGTCAGCTGAATTGACCCTTGGCTCCTCTGAAAACCCAGGATGAATTCCTTCAGTTCCTGCCCTCATCAAACGGACAAGTCACTTCCATATAATAGAGATCTGTCTCTTCAGTGCAGGATCCCAGCCCAGCCTAACAGCTCAGACCCAAAGAGCACAAGGGCCTACAAATGTTTTTGGCTGTCCATAACTTGTAAGTCACGAACTCTCCTGTGTGTTCATGCTGAATGTCCTGCCCCTCCCTTTCTGCAGTGTAACTGGGTGAACGAGTACCACCAGAAGTGCAGGGAAGTGGTGGGAGCAGAGCTGGAGAGGCAAGGCCGGCACGAGGCTCTGCGCTGGCTGCTCCGGGAGACGGAGCCTCTGGCCCCAGTGCAGTAGCACCAGCACTGGTGTGCAGAGCATCACGACAGCTCCATGTTCACCTGCGTCTTCCTGGAGCCCGGCACTGCTGGGAGGATGTTCTTCAATGAGTATTTGGAAATCAGGAAGGGATTTTGTGTAGTGTTTCTTTCCCCACAGCACGTGCGGGTAATGTGGGGCTGAGGAGAGTAACTGTCTGAATAAGTGTTTTGGGGGGGGAGGGGTTGAGCATAGAAAACAAACAAACAAGCACGTTGCCTTTGAAACAGAGGTCTTATTTCAATAATGGTTCTAAGAGGCAATACTGGAATATTTTATACTGTCTGGTTTTTCACTGTGAAAACTCAGTATTTTTGCATACTTGGGTTCCAGTTGCTAAGATGTTACCCACACAGCAGGACTGATTACTGAATAAAAGATTCCAATCCTCTGTTTGCTCCATCTGTCTTCTCTTGCCGTCAGTGATGTGTTGGTTTTGGCAACTTGAAGAAGGACGGGAACTTCATCTTTCCACCCTTATGTGTGCATCTAACTCAGGCAGGGAACAAATATGTTTAGGACTGCCTGGTGCCAGGCGCTGGGAAGAGGTTATGGAGAGAGCTGGCAGGAGCAGTCAGTTCTGCTTTGTGACAAGTCCTGGAAGGATACAGAAACACTCTGCAGAAGAGGTTTGTGTGTGTAGAGTGCCCGGGCCAGTACTGCTGTCTATTGTTATGTCTTGTATAGCCCGTGGCAGTGCAGGATGCGTGGGCAGTATCGTGGAATTGCAGCTCTTCCTGGACACAAAGCAATTAGTAAGTTAAAATAAATAAATCTGCCCACAATGGACGAAGGACGAGCTCCGCGGCGGGGGCAGCGCGGCCGGGCCGGGCGCAGCGACACCTGGTGGCCGAGCGGGGAAGTGCGGGCTGAGCGGTTTCTCGGGCACTGCCGCGCTCACTGCAAGTGTTCGATCAAAACTGCAGTTTTGATCAGTATCAGATAATAAAGGAGCAATCGGGAACAGCAAAACGAATTCCTGATCTTTCAAAGAAATTTTCTGAGCAAATGGAAATGTTTGTGTACATAGTCTTGCCCCCCGCCCCCAGCTGTTTTTTTTCCAAGGAGGTGATAAAGCAGAGGTGCAATAAGTGCTTTAAAAGGTCAATATCACCCCCCAGCCACTGCAGCCAGGTACATGTATTTAAACAGTCAAGTAGTTTCTCACCACCCGCTGGAAGCAGCAGCTTTCAGCTCAGCTGTGTCTGCGGAAGCCCAGCTCACACCTCAACCACTCCCAGGTGTGTCCCGAGTATGAGCTGCTGCTTAAAACAGAACGGGCAAAACCTTTCTGCCGAAGGAGCCTGTTACCCCTGTGGGTACGGGGTCAAAGGACAAGGGAGGGATCTCCGCACAGGCTGTGCTGTGACACGGCGGGTCTTTCCCAGGAAAATCCCTGTGCTCAGTGGGATTGAGCCCGGGCCGCCGGCAGCCCGGCGCTGCAGCCTCCCCCCGGCTCGGGAGCGGCTCTGCAGGGCGGGGCTGGGGGCTCCGGCAGACCCCGCTGCTCGCTGCAGGCCTGTGGGGAGCGCACCGCTCACCCGGGGGCTCCCGAGGTGATTCAGCATCCCCGATCTCCCGGCAACGACCCACCCTGGAAAGGTCTCTCTTCAAATGAAAGGGCAGGTGTTTCCCACAGGAAGGTAGGAGGATTTCTACCAAACAGAGAAACACAGAAGCCAGAGACGCTTTTGTCCCCGTAGCTTAAAGCCCGTGTGGCCGGCTTGGACACTGGTGTGAGGGGGGAGCACAACACCAACAGGAATTTTCTAGGTTTGAACTGCCTTATTAGACCTTTTCCCCACCTTAATACCCTCCTTGCAGCCAGATGCCACCCTGGGACCGTTCCCACACAGATCACAGAAATTCATGGTTCGTTCCCATCCCAAAGCCTCCTGCACAGGGTCAGAGGTAGGACAGCCCATAGTTGTGTTCTCCCCTAGGCCCCAGTCCTGGAGTCTCAGCAGATCCCTCCCACCATTCACTCCCCAGTCCATCCTCCCTCACCACACAGCCCTGTGGGCTTGCAGGGCATCTGACACCGGCTCTTGGTCACAGCTTGGAGATCTGTGCCCCCTTCTCGGGTTTGGCACCTCAGCAGGGGCACACGGTGTTTTACAGGGCAGGGCTGCTGACATACATTCCAAACTAAGGCGTTTATCTCTCTCCCTATTCACTCCTTGAAAACACAACTACCTTTTGTATCCTATCCTGTCTGAGCTTTAGGTTTCCAATGGAAATTAAACTTGGATTCTCTTCTTTTCCTTTTATCAGGTTTTGATTTATTCCATTAGTGCCTGCTTTCCCTGAGTGGTCTTTTCCTTCCCCTCTCCTGGTCTAAGAAAGAAGCTAAGAAAGAGAGGAGCAAGGATAAAATTAAATGGAAACCAATGCCAGGTTTAGGGTTTTTTTTGTATGAACCATCCACAGAAATAGCCACAAAATTATGCTCTTCAAATGAAAAAAATTATTTAATTCTGATTTTAAAAAAGTCCATAGAGGCTTTTGTTGTTGTTGTGGGAAAGCAGGAAGGAAGGAAGGAAGGGGCATTTTCAATAACAACATACTCAATGTTCTATTTTCAAACCATTTTGTTTTGCAGTACTTTTAACTTAGTGGGCATCTTGTAGCTTTAGTTCATGTTGCAAAGCACATTTCTGTGCTGTGAGATAGCCTCTCCTGCAGGGGTGTTTGTGGGTTCAGCCATCCAGTCCTGTCCCTGCACCAACCCAGGAGCTTGGTGGCTGTACCTCGCCACCACCACGGGATCCTGTCTGTACCCCTGGGACAGGACCTTTGCAAATGCAAACCATACTCAAGGTCCATGTGGCCACCCTGCTTTATGTCACCAGAGCACTGCCCTCTCTGTCCCCTTCCCAGCTGTTTGTTAGTGTTTGTGCTAGAAATTTCCAGCTACACTATTGCTGTGTTCAGGGGCCCTGGAATTCTTTGTTCCCTTGGACTAAAAATGTTACAGCAGGAGACAGACCTTATTTGCCAACGAAGGAAAACCCACCTCAGCTCCACAGTTCCATCGTGAATCACGATGCACACATTGGCAATGTGCCTGTTGGTGTACAAGGCTTTTGGGGCAAATAAACCATTTCTCCTTGAGCAGAGGGATTCATATTCATTCATCACCAAGAACAAGTGCTCCTTGCCTCCACAGGCCAGGTGACTGCTTGGCTTCTCCAGCCACCCCTTCTTCCTCAATCTATGTGTATTGCCTTAAGTGTGCTTGGTAGCAGTAAAATTCAGTTGTTTTTAACTTAAATGGCTTGTAACTCACCTATAATCAAACCCCCACTATTGTTTGCATGACTATTAAACTGGTCACTTCCCACAACAGCTGTTGGAGCAAGTTTTGATTTACAGAGTTAGAAAGAAGAAAACTTTTGAGAACACAGTCACTGAGCGCCTCCTCAGCAAATCCACCAAACCAGCCTGATGTGCAGGCTGCACACAGGGAAATGATTGCCCAGGAGCACTGAAGGGCTGGGGGTGTTGTGGGGCATTGATGCTTGTTCCTGTGCTTCCTTCAGCTGGGGACAGTGGCAGCCATCTGGTGGGAGCAGCCAAATATCAAAGCTCTCCTGGGGATCTGGAGATGCTGTCTCTTTCCTTTGCCATTTCTGTTCCTCAGGAGTCTCCTTTGGGTGGCATGAGGCAGAGGACAGCATGGAGCATTTTGGAAGATATTCACGGCATGCTGAATAAAGGCTCCATGGTCATTCAGGCAATGGATAAAACCCCACCTACCTGTTGTTACTTGATGCCTGCAGAGGCCTTGTCTTTGCCCAGCACCATTTCCTTTTAGCACTCAGTGGGGTCACTTGGCTGCTGGTGCTAAGGATTGTTGACATTAATTTTTGTTGACTTGTAGCAATTCACACCTTGTTCCCAGAGTCCTCTGGCTTGTTTCTGGAGAAGAAAGTGCAGGCCTGGACATCTGGCAATGGTGTCTGGAGATCAGGAGTTAAATAACTTGCATGGTGTCACTGCCCTCAGCTTGTTTTACATGATTAGGACAAAACTCCCCATGGCTTTGGATGTAATAAGAAAAAAAAATGAAACAAGAACCTCTGGAGGGTAGAAATATGAACTGTGTTAGTGCTTAATTAAGTTGCCTATTAACAGTTGTGTAGTGGCCTGGAAGAATTTTAATGTACCAATTAAAGCAAGGAGCTATCTCCTCGGCTTTCCACCACCTCTGGGGACGCTGTCAAGAGCAGGGAGCTTGCAGATCAAGTGTTGTTTATTTTGTTGCTTCCAGCTTGTTAAAAATCGTTCTAAATTTGGGAAGTGGCAATGCCTGTGGATGTGTTTGCTTCCACGAGGCAGTAGTGATGTCTGATGGGGATCCACATGGTAAAGAAGCAGGGCTGTGATGCCATCTGACCCCATGGACCCCCTCCTGTTTCTTAGGGTTCCTCTGAGTTGCTGCAGGAGGAGGAGGAGGGGGCTGGCAGCCCTGGGGCAGCTCCATGCTGACAGTGGAGTGTGCTGGTTTGGCACATCATCCAACCTGGGCATCTGGGTGTGCCAAGTTATCCTGCCAGTTCCCTGGCTGTCCCAAGTTATCCTGCCAGTTCCCTGGGTGTCCCATCACTGTATCAAACCTTTTAGGAGTTTCCCCCTGATTTAAGCCACAGGGATGGGAGTTCCCCCTCTGGTCTTGTGTGAGGCGGTCAGAGAGTGTGGCTGCTCTGATGCCTAAAATGGCTCTGATTTACAGCCAGGAGGTACTTAAGGCTATTTTAGTGCCAGCAGACATCAACTTAAGACATATCAGCAGACAGAGAGAAATGCATTTTTTTAAAAAATTAATTTAATTTAAATTGCTTGTATTTTACTGGCCTGAGGGCTTGTGAAGGTTGCAGGGGAATCGGTTCATCAGGGCTGCCCACTGCCATGGGCTGCTGAAGAAGTGTTACTCTGCTCCCATGAGACACAATGTGCAACCTCCATTCTCTTCTCACATGGCATTTGAATTTAAAAAAAAATCCATTTCTGTCCATTTTGCCTGTCCCTGTGGATGGGTGGCTCACTCTGGTTTCTGATGTCAGGGCAGGGTTTTGCCCACAGAGCCTGAAGGTGGATGGCCTATCATGTGTGTGCTTGGCTGTGAGCCCTTTCTTGCAGCTCTCAGAGCCTGTGACTGCCATGCACCAATCTGCATTGGGCTGATCCTGTTTAGGAGCAAGGCTGGGGCCAGCATGTTGTAAACATCTCCCAAAGCAGAACATGACCCAGCTGAAGGGTGCCTGCTGTGTCCCCTTGCTGTCCCCCTGTCACCCCAGCATCCTGTCAGGCTGGGCATCTCTGGAGCTGGAGGAAGTCCCCACTCACAGCAAGCTGTCCCTCTGAGCATCCCCTCTCCTGCACAAATGCTGCTCTCCCCTCTGTGGGAGCAGACAGTGTCCTTTGCTGCCATCTGCCTCTGGAACACATCTTCCAATAAACGCATCTTCCAACAAACACTACCACATTCCTCTTGAGGCCTGAATACAAAATGAGCTGGGGAGTTTCAGACAAATGTAGCAATAGCTTGGAGCGCCGTGGTCTTCCAAGAGGGGATTTAAGGAGCTTAGAGTGGTTGTGAGAATATCTGTGCTTCAAATCCAAACAGGCAGCTCGGTAAGTGCAAAGTTGAGGAATGTTTCCTCTTCTCCTTGTATTCTATTAATATTTAGGGCTGGGCTTCAATTATTCATTCCTTCAGGGTGTGCTTTTATCATCTCAGTGCTATAGCTTTAGCTTGTGCACTGTCTCTGGGCATTCAGAAAAGACTTTTTCATAGTATTTGTGAAATTTCATATCTGAGAGGCCTTTTGCAAGCAAAATGTATGCCATGCCATTAGTCAGAAAAAGCAAATCTTCCTCATCCCCACCCAAGGCTTTTCTAAGCCCACACAGAGCTCAGCCTCAGTAGATATACAGGAGATGGCCTTGGCTGGGGATGTGCTAATCCAGCACTTGTTGGTTAGAGATTGTTTCCTTTTTTTGGTACAAAACCAAGGATGTGTATAATGATATTAGACCCAGATCAGTTCCATACACACCCATGACCCTTGGCACAGGCAGCTCGTTTGTCTGAGCTGAGGACAAATTGAAATGTGCTGTGATTAAATACTCCAAATTGTTGACATCTGTGCTGTAAATACCTGACTTGTTAACAGCCCACCTTCCTGCTGGGGCACAAAGCCTGACACTCAGTTTGTTCAAATGAGGATAATCAGATCACATGTTTCTGAGTGCAGCTTGATCAGGGAAGGGTCTGGGAAGAATTCTTCCTTATTTGCACAATATTTGGGCAAGAATATTTTTATTTCATTAAGTAACGCCAACCATGAAATTAGCATTCACTTTCTCCCTTCAGGAGGCTGAATGCCTATGGGAACTCAACAGTGCAGCAATTTTAGGCTTGGTCAAAACAAGGGAGAAACAGAAAATCTTTCTTTTTTCTGCCTTTTGAAAATATTTTGTAAGTCTATCTTGTTCTGGGATGAGATGATAAGATCATGAAAAATTTTGTTTACAATAAACCATGGAAAATTTGTTGAGCTGAAAGAGTCACATCCATCAAATATTTTAATTTTTATTATTATAGAGGTGTTTTGTAAATATTGGCTATTGTAACTAAACTGAAAAGATTGGATCAGTTTTCAGAGTAGAAGAAATTTCAGTAGAAGAAATATTAGTTAGATGTTTTTTGTTGGAACAAGGTAGTCTGACATTTTTTGAAACAGTGCGAAAATATTTTTTGACATAAACCTGATGAAACCTGGCCCTAAACTCCTGTGCGGGCTGAATTTTGAAGAACTTGAACTTTTCAGACAAGAAACACAAAACCAAAAAAATCCCCTGAAGTAAAACATTTTGCTGAAAATCTGCTAGAATGATTGCAGTGCTTCTGAGAAAGAGGAGTATGAGCTGAGACAGCCAAGTGTGGGTTCATCCTACTGGGGCTGTGACCTTGTGTTTGCACAAGGAGCAGCTCACCAGGTGAGCAGCTGGCTGCACCATGCTTGTTTGGGCTTCCCTGCTGATGCTGAGAGCAGCTGTGGGGTCTGTGGGCAGCCAGCACAGACCTGTGTGCATCCCACCTCTGCTGCCCACAGCTGAGCTGTGTCCTGTCCAGCCCCTTGCCTAGAAAGGGCTCCCACCTGGGGCAGAGGCAGCAGGTGCTGTTACTGTCTTGGGTTAAGGCCAAATGTTTCTGCTTGGGAGCACAAATAACCCTGGGCATTGGTGCTTCTGCATTTCCCTTGCTGAAGGCTGTGGGTACCTGCAGAGCTGGCAGTGCAGGGGATGGGATGGAGATGTCTCCTGCAGCTTGCCTTGCTTCTGCTGCAGAGTGGAGGTGATGGGAAACAGGTGTCTGGGCCATTGCTTACAAAACAGCCCCTCTTCACAAGTGCACTCTTTAAAGAAAAGTGCACTGGTTTTATCATTACTACAGGAGCAAAGCTGTGTGTTTCCATACCACCATGAGGGGTGAACTTGTGTTTGCCCCACAATAAGCAGAGAGTCAGCAACACAAACCTCTTCCTGGGCAGCCAGCAACAGGTGAGACTGTGGCTATTTTGTGACAATTAGCCCCTTATGTAGCCAGGCTGAAATACAGCCTCTCCTGCAAAAACTCCTCTGAAAGCAACGTGGTGACGTGAGCAGCCTGATGGAGAGATACCCGGCTCCCTCACCGTTGCTCACAGGGTCTTTCCACCAAAAACTGCAAACCCATTTTATATTAAAGGTTCTGCATAGCTACAAGGAGGCTTAGTGTGATTCAATTTTTCTTTGTGAAATATCAGTAAAGACAGCTTTTTGGCATGCTCTCTCCTGCTCCTGCAGCAATGGCTATAATTTCTTACCAGCTCTGGATTCTCAAGCAGCCCCCGCTGAGCACCAGGGAGGTGCCAGTATTAAAGAGGGAGCAGTGTGGGCCCTGACACCAGGGTGGAGAGCAGGAATGGTAGCTGGCAGTAAAAGCTGATAACCATAAATTATTGCTGCTTTTAAGTATTGGCTCTCAGTAGAAAGAAACCTTGAATCCTACCAGGCATAGCTGTAAAATTGCATGGATCTCACTTTAATCACCAGCTGAGCACCCTGAGCTCTCTGCTGCTGTCTTGGGGAGGGTGGCACAGTGCCTGTCTGTCCCATTTAACAAAAAGTGGAGATAATGTGAATTGAACCCTCTAGGAAAGGGTGTTGGCACTGTCTAAATGTGGGCTGTCCCCAGAGAACAGCCTTGTCCAGGAGCATTCCCAGTTGTACCAATGTGGCCTGCTATGTCCTGCCACTCCTGTTCTGGACTGGAAGATGAGCTCCAGGGCAGGGCTCACCCATCCTCTCCTGCCTGTGCTCTTCCTCCTGAGTGGTGCAAGCCATCTTAACAACAGTTGGGACACCCATCTTTTCCTCGAGCCTGAAGATATGAAATTAATCATGCAACGTGTGTGATCACAGGCTGCTGTGCAAGATCTGGATAAATGAGAAAGCTCCTGAAAAAGTAGGAGGTTTTCTGCAAGAGAAAAGTACAAATACTGGAACAGAGGAGGCTGTCAAGAAGGTGTTCCAGCTCCACTTATCCAGTTCTCTGTGTGCAGAGGGACATCACTCGATCACAGCTCAGATATTCTTTGTAGGGTGAAACATCAGGGGCACGGTTAGACCTGCAGCAGGAGAAAAGAGTTCCCAATGTGGAGTGGAAAAATTTTAAAAACTCAGAAAAATTCTAGCTGCTGAATCAAAAGGAGACATGCAATGGCACCAGATAAACAGCAGAGTCACCACCTACCTGGTAATAACTCTGAGTAGAGCAGGTTGCCTTTACCTTTAAAGAACAAAGCAAGGGAGTGTTCTTCTCCTACAGCCAAGCACTTAAAAGTGCATTTCATAAACATAGAAGTTTTAATACATGCCATCCCACCATTAATAACAGTCTGTCAGCATTACAAATTGTACAGCAGATACATGGTTTTGCCAGTTTTGAAACATCAGCTAATTTAGTTTTAATCTGCTGTAGAGCTAGAAATAGTCCCTGTAAGGATGACACTGTTTTGCATTCAGTGCATTTCTTGAGATGAGAAAACCAGCAAGCATTAATTTAAAGTGATTAATTCAGTAACATGCAAATGTGAAGGCTGTGTGGAAGCAACAGATCACATGCTGCAGAACCAGAGTTCAGTTCCTTGGCTCCCCTGGGTTCACCACCCCAGAGCAAACCTCCTGCACGCAGGGAGAGAGAACACAGTCAGAAGGAAAAGTGCTGATACCAAGGGGGGGTCCAGGATGGGGTTTGGGTTGGCACCTGGGTGGCAAAAACCCATCCAGGAGGGTGCAAAGCAGTGATCTGGACATAAGCCTGGCTACGTGGGACACTGTGGTCCAGAGGCTTCATGCACAAGGGGCCTGAAAGGAATCCTACCCAAACAGAGTGCAGGGGATCTCCTTGGAGGAGGAAAGCACAGTGACCTAGCCCTGCTGTGTATGTTGCATATTGAACATGACTCTCAGCTATCTGGGACATTTTCACAGGACTCAACAGTGCCAAAGTGCCCGGAAAAGAGAGGAAACAGCCCAAGAAGAGGAGTCTTTCCATAGCCCTCATAATTTGCTGGAGAATGGTCAAGGGAACTATGAGCTGCACCCTGGTGAATGGGGCAGCAGTAGATTCAAGCCCAGCACAAACTGGTCTCAGTTTCTGCTTGTTCCTCAGGCTCAGGATGACTTTTGGGAAGGTGACAGCCGTAAGTCTCCTCCATCCCACTGGGGACCTCCTCCACCCTGGCTGCAGTAAAGAAACTGCTGTAGTGATTTGCCTTGCACTTCTGAGGACCAAACCCTGGCTTGGTCTGTAACACACACGTTCCAGCTGGCAGAGACAAACTGGGTCATTAAGAAAATAAAAACAGCCAACGTATAGAGAAACATAAAAAATTGACCCTGGGAAGCATTCACATTTTATGCAATTACTAGGATAAAACCTTGAGTCTATAATATTAAATCAGAATGTCAAAGAGATAGCTTATGCTAATTTAATTAAAGGCAGCATCCTGGTGCATATGGGTAAGGAGCTGAATTAATATTGTGCACCACCCACTAATTTTGCCTGCCATGGGTGTGCTAAGGCTGGGTTGTCCTGATATGCTCTTGGCTTTGTTTTTTCTGGACAGGATGAGTATATCCCTGCACACACATAGTCTACCAAATTTGGGCAGAATCAAATTTAACACTTGGAAGTCCCAAAACTCACTAAATCTGTGATAATTGCCCCTTTAGATACCTGGACACTAATTTATCCACCTGTGCTAGAGAAGTGGGAGATCTTGCCTGCCCTTGCTTCCTGTCAGGGGAACAAGAGAGGAGTTTCTCAAGGAAGCCTAAAGTTAGATACTGTGAACTCCCACCCTTTCCCTAAGTATGAAACAGGATTGAACCCTTCTGGAAAGGAAATCAACTTGTTAATGGAGTTTGAGACATCATAAAGGTACCATAAGCCTTCAGCTTCACACTTTACATGTCTCTATCCTAATTTTGCTTTGGGCATATTCTCTTCCTTCATATGTTTGGGAAAATCATCCTTCAAGAGCCACAGTAGGGTGTGATTTTGGAAAGTCTGACCTTTACCTAGGTGCCAAAATAGAGCTTCATGAGCTGGTTGGCAGGGACAGGGGATGGTGAGCTCTGTCTGCCTTTTGGGTGGAGAGAGGCACCCAGCCACTGCTCTCCTCCCTCCCAGCCCTGGCCTCCCACTCCTGGCAGTTTGAAACTACAGGCGTGGGTGTCCCTGTTATTCATACAACAGCCACATCTTAAATCCACAAAGCAGGAACAAATGCCTCACATCCTCATATGCTGGACCTTATCAAAAGCTAGGTGATAGTCTATAGGAAATAGGAATAGGAAATAGTCTCTAGGTGCAACTCAAACCTCATCCAAGCTAATGGGAAAGTTTTGGTGGGCCTCAAAGGGATATGGATCAAATGGATCCTTGTCCCAGGGCTGGATGCAGAAAAGCTTATGGCTTCTTTGTGCAACACACTGCAATGTGCTGAACTTGCAGAACGTGTTGAACTCCCTTGAAGTTTCCTGGTAGCACCAGAGCTGCCAGACAGCTTCTGAACTGCCAAGTCCTCACTGCTTCTTCTTTGGCATGGTACTGCTTGTGAAACAAACCTATTTTTCTTTCCCAGCCTGGGTTGTGAAAAGGGAAAACAGGCAATTAAAACGTTGTTGTGTGAAACCTGGTTATCAATCCATAATACTGATTTCACGTTTGGATCTTCAGATCTTCTTGCAAGGAGCTTGTTGAATGCTTTTGCCCTCTGCAAATCAGGCAAAGAGCTTGAGTCCATTGCAGATGGAGCTAACTGGGGCTGAACCTGTGGACTAATTTGAGCCCATCAGAATCAGAGGCAGTGTGTTTGTCAGTTCCCTTTACTGGGGCACAGGCACTCCTCCAGAGTGCATGGTGGTTAAGGGTGCCAAGAAAGCGGAGTTTCATTCGTAACTGTGAGAACTGTGGAGGGAAGTGCATCTCTGAGGGTGTGAGGATTGCCTTGCTGGGGAATATGACTGTCATTATAAGCTGGGCTAGGAGCAGTTTTGATGAGAAGAAAGTAAAATAGGAATGAATTGCAGTATAAAGTTTCCTGTTAGTGCTCTTTTTCCAGGCAGAGGCAGCACTAAGCATGAGTGCACTGTAAGGCTGCAGTAATACCTTCTGCTGATAAGTAATAAGAAGAGCAAAGCATTCTCAGGATGGCACCTGTAACTCCTCTCCGTTAGGCTAAAAATGGCTTAGGGCTGTGTAAGTGCCTTTGCAAAGGAAGCTGCTGGTGTGCAGAGATGTCTGTGCTCTGCAGCAGACTCGGTCACAAGGCCAGGCCTGCCCATTAGCTGTGAACATGTGAAAAGAGTTATTGTGGAGCAAAGTATCCAGTCCCACGTGAGGGGCTAAGACAGTCCAGGTGTCAGTGAGAATGAGGGGTCATTGCCACCATCAGGGACATTAAGATGGGACCTTTCTGGAGTGTGTCACTGCTGGAACTGCAGTTTCTGTGGTCTGTAGAGGAGATGCTTCAGAGCTTTCTGAGCTGCCATCCTCCCTGGTTTATAGAAAACCTTGCTGCTGCCTCATAGCACTGGCAGAAAGCTGGCACACTGCCCCTAGAAAAGGTACAGCTGCAAACATCTGCATTCAGCAAACATGAGGGCTTTTTTTCTTCCATTAAAGCTGAGCTACTCAGGTGATAAACATCTGTTGTGGTTAATATGGCAAACCAGGAATGAAATCTGAAATACCTGGGACTTGGATTGGCACTTTAGTTCTGTTTCCCACTAAAGGGTGTGAATGAAGCAACTTAATAACTTACTTGTCTGAGGAGTATGTAATGTCAGACCCCCAGAGGAGTTGGAAGGACTCCTCTCACCCCTCAAAATTTCCTGCTGGCTACCAGGAATTCTTTTATCATCACACTTTAAAGTGAAAATGCTCTACGTTATTCTCTATGAACTGAATTGCAGAACACAACTTGGGAATGACCTGAATAGGAAGGTCTGACAGATTGGTTTTACTAAAGGCTCTTCAGGGAAAAAAGCACACATGGCCCTCTGCTAAATTATACCTGTGTTAAAGTAGTGTATTGCCACTGCTATTGACAGCTTTGCACCTGGCTAAATGACTGTGAAAGAAGGATTGGGACCAGCATCAAATTATTTTCCACTTAGTAGAATTGCTATGGTCTCCTCTAGCCCAGGGGAGTTTAGAAAAACCTCCTTGGTTCTGACCTCCTTGCCCCAGGTTTGACAGGTCATTAGAGGCGGTGAATCATCCATATCTTCAATACAGTGATTTGGGGCACTTAGAATGTAAATAGTGTTCTAAATAAGATTTCATTATTTTGGACTACATCAGTGGGAATGTGCTGTAGATGATTTGTGAGAAAAGTATTTGAAGACGATTTGTTTGGTATGAGCTGCTGAACTCATGAAAATTGCTGTTCGTCCATCCTCTGCCTGCTGCACTAAGATCATTCATCCTTTCCCCATTCTGCCTTTTCTTCCTGTGTGGGAATTTGGAATTTGTGTCTGTGTCCCTGTTGAGGGGAGGACTTATAGATTCATTTCCCTAAGGCTGGGGAGGAATAGTGTTTTCCATTCATGAAAGTTCAGATTATTTGGCAGCCTGAAAACCTGAGTGCAGGCAGTGCCTTGTTTTGTGTTTGGGTTGTGACCTGCTGATCCCCTCCCTGCTCTGAGATATAGGAGAGGATGCTGTGGGGCTACACTGCCTCCTGCACTACTGTAGGGGCAAGTAATCCTATGGCCCTGGGAGTATCTGCACTGTCCTGGTACTTTGCTGCCTTCCCCAGTGGGCTGAGCACCACCATGGGATCAGATCCCACACAGCCAGGGATGAAAATCCCACCTTAAAATCATATTTTCATGGAACTGTTTCAGTTGGAGAAAACCTCTAAGATAATTGAGTCCAACCATTTACCCATCGCCGCCAAGCCACCACTAAACCATGTCCCTAATTACCACATCTGCACCTCTTTCAAACACCTCCAGGGATGCTGACTCCACTGCTTCCCTGGGTTCCTATTCCAATGCCTGACCACCCTTTGGGCAGAAAATTTTTCCTAATATCCAGTCTAAATCTCTCCTTGTGCAACCTGAGGGTGTTTCCTCTCACCCTGCCACTTGTTACCTGGGAGAAGAGGCTGACCTTCCTCTGGCTACGCCCTCCTTCAGGGAGTTGTAGAGATGGACAAGTCTCCCCTGAGCCTCCTTTTCTCCAGGCTAAGCACCCCAGCTCCCTCAGCTGCTCCTCGTTACATGATGAGTGCTCTAAACCCTTCTCTGCACACCTCGCTGCTCTTCTAATACTGAAAACAAGCACAAAACTGAAAGTAAAAGACTGAGTCTAGTGTTGCTGGGCTGGACGGGGGGAGCTAGCGCATCCCGGCAGGGTGAGTGGTACCCGGGTTGTCCTGGATCCAGCACGTCACGGGAGGGTGAGTGGTACCCGGGCTGTTTGGAGCCAGCACATCCCGGCAGGGTGAGTGGTACCCGGGCTGTCCTGGATCCAGCACGTCACGGGAGGGTGAGTGGTACCCGGGCTGTTCGGAGCTAGCGCATCCTGGGCAGGGTGAGTGGTACCCGGGCTGTCCTGGATCCAGCACATCCCGGGAGCGTGAGTGGTACCCGGGCTGTCCTGGATCCAGCGCATCCCAGGCAGGGTGAGTGGTACCCGGGCTGTTCGGAGCTAGTGCATCCCGGGCAGGGTGAGTGGTACCCGGGCTGTCCGGGAGTCAGCACATCCCGGGAGCGTGAGTGGTACCCGGGCTGTTCGGAGCCAGCGCATCCCGGCAGGGTGAGTGGTACCCGGGCTGTCCTGGATCCAGCGCATCCCAGGCAGGGTGAGTGGTACCCGGGCTGTTCGGAGCCAGCGCATCCCGGCAGGGTGAGTGGTACCCGGGCTGTTTGGAGCCAGCGCATCCCGGCAGGGTGAGTGGTACCCGGGCCTGTTCGGAGCCAGCACATCCCGGCAGGGTGAGTGGTACCCGGGCCTGTTCGGAGCCAGCACATCCCGGGCAGGGTGAGTGGTACCCGGGCTGTCCGGGAGTCAGCACATCCCGGGAGCGTGAGTGCTACCCGGGCTGTCCTGTATCCAGCACATCCCGGGAGCGTGAGTGGTACCCGGGCTGTTCGGAGCCAGCGCATCCCGGGCAGCTCCGGGTAGGGAAGGCGCAGGGGCATCCCCCGCTCCGCTCCAGCCGCCGCCACCGCTTCCATCGGCAGAGGGACCCCTCGGACCGGCCATGTGCGGCAGCTGCCGGCCGGGGACACATCCCCCGTGCCCTGCGGGAGCGAGCCGACGTGGGAAAGACCTGCGGACGAAGGAAAAACAGATGAGGCGGAAAGGAAACAGCGAATAATCAAGTTTTCCCGGTCATCTGCTGTTTTTTCAGCAGTTTTTGTTGACAAAGTGTTTGAAATTAGGAAAGTAAAGTAGTCTTGATAAAAGTAAGGCCTTTTGCTTGTTCTGTAAGTCTTATTCATGATTCTGTGGGCCCTAAGACAAGTAGGGAGTGATTATGGGTTTAGGTGGAGGCAGGCTGCAGGTGTCTTTGCTTGGAGAACTTTTGCCTCTGCCTTTTGCCTCTGACACTGCCTCAGCCAGTGTCATATCTGCCCCCATCGTCTCCTTCCAAAAACAAAAAAAGGCAGAAATGTCCCATCAATGTCCTGGAAGTAATAAATAGAGTCATAGAATCATTAAGGCTGGAAAAGATCTCTAAGATCATCAAGTCCAACCATTATCCTAAATTAGCAATAGAAAAAAAAGCAGAGCAATCAAAGGGCATCTGCTGCATCCTAAGAAACTGCTGGGCTTCACTATGCTAAAAGCTGCAATTATTAATGTAACAGATAATGGGGTTGATTTGAAACCTTTAGGGAAGTCAGCTGTAGCATTTCTTTTCACCCCTTCAAGGCTAAAATATGAATTATGCACTTGCAAGGAACAGTTTTTCTTAGAGGGAGTGCAGCTCCTGGTTTTGAAGGAGAACAGAAACTCCCCAGCTTCAGCTCTCTCTGAGAATGGCCCTTTGGAGAGGAGTTTGCTGTGCAGCCTGAGGCCCGTGTGCTCAGGCTGCTCCAAGAGCTCCCTGGGTACCCGTATGAATTCTGCTGCTGAAAATGCCTCAGAACCTTCTTGTCTTTCCACTGTCCTTCAGAAACTGCCAGTTGGAGGGGGAAGAATTTTAAGTGCGTTGATCAAGATCTTTTCAGGAAGCCAAACACTTTTTTCAGTTTGTCGCTCTTTCTTTTTGCGGAGGATTCCCTTTCTTTCGTAATTACCAGCTGCAGTGCTGTAAGTGTGCCTAGGAGATGCCAAATACAGCTAGACAGACCTGAAGCTTTATACCCAGCTGAAGTGGAAGATGGGTCCCTGTCCTAGCTGCTTGAGTCATCTGTATTCATGTGTGCTCCAATAATCCTTCCTGCAAAGCCAGCCATGGGCCTTCGTACAGCTGCGTGACTAATCCTTAAGTAATCGTTTATTTGGGGAATGTCACCTCTGGGTGTGCAATTTATTGGTCCATAACAGTACATTTTGAAGGGAGCAGGTTGGAATAATCTAATTAGCATTTCCTGAAGGGGGATAGGACCCCTTCCGCTTTTCTCCTTGTCCCCAGCGGAGTACAAGGAGTACACGGTGTGCATGTGAAGAGATGGGAATCTGAGTCTCAAGGAGATGAGGGGTGTCTGAAGGCTGATTGCAGTGTGAAGGACAGACTGGGGAGGAAACACAGGCAAACACAATGTGGGAAAAGCTGCTTTGCCTGGCTGCTGGAGCAGTAGAGTCCCAGAGTGCTTTTTGAAGATGTGCTGGCAGCCATAACACCGTGCCTTGCTGTAGGATGCTCTGTGGCTGGAGAACACCTGGGCTCCTCTCTTTGAGGCCTCATCATGGTCACACTGTGCTGCATCAGTTGTATGCAACACAAACATTTCTAGTTCTCCTGAAATGTCCAGGTCATGACCCTCCAGGTGGAGAGTTCTCTGGTGCTGGTCCCTCAAGAGCTTTGGTGGGCTCTGCTACAAGCTGCTATGTTGGGAAGGTCACAGCACAGCCAGCTAGTCTTTAATGGTGCTAAGAAGTCTGACAGCCAGGAAGGATGTTGTACCTGGAGCCAAATCCCATCCCAGCAACCCCTTGGAGTGGAGAACTTGCCCTCTCAAAGGCTAGATTCTGAACATAATGCTCCAACTTTCATGTACAGCTTAACACCAGTGGAAAGAACATTTGCAGTTGAAATTCCTCCTGTTTTTTTACTTAATTTTTTTTCCTCCTCTTAAAAGGCAACTTAGGAACTTAAAGAGGAGGGTGCTGGCAGTCCATGGGGCTGGTTCCTTGCTCTGGCCTGAATACCAAGACGTGATTTGAGTTGTTGATAGGACTCAGGGAAAATCCAGCTCGTTGCAGGACTGGTTGCTATGACATTTTTTAGATCACCATATCAGGAGCTATTGGTGTAAGAGTAACCTACATTCTGCTTTGTGTCTGATTAAAGCCTTTTTGACAGGAACTCTATGTTTTTGACATGAATATGGATGGTTTGGCTTCATAAACCAAAAAAATCTCCATTTACTCAGTGGTGGTAAAGTATAACTCCCGCGGAACAGCTTTGGGGTCCTTATACTTTTTAAGGGATAAGTTAAAAATAAAGCTATTATTATTCATCTGTTGCTTCCTTTGGCAATAATATTCATTGCTTATATTTTGGCATGGTGGGGAAGAATTTCTAGGTGAGGATTTGATCTAAAAAGTCAGAGGAAACGTTTCTACAAAAATTGATTCCCACAATATGAAGAGTGGGCTGGTTTTTCCTCTAGTATAAGATACAGAGATCAAAACTGGGCGCTTCCAGACAAGGCTGAAGGTGTGTTTCTGTCCTGCTGACTAAAACCTGAAGATCTTGGTCTTTTGTCCCAGGGGCATTATCTGTAAGACAACTTTGCTGACTTTCAGTCAATCTCCTTAACACTGCTGCAGTGGAGGAAAAAATAGCTGGTTCAAATGAGGACCAAAATATGGATGTCTGGTTCCAAGAGGACTTTTAAGGCAATGCAAATGTTTCTTAAGGCTATTTTTTTGCATTCTAGTTCAAACTGCTCTCTAATCCTGTGTAGCATCTGGTACTTCAGAGGAAGGAAGGGAAGAATGAAATGAAACCTCCCTGTAGACCCAGACTATGCAAGTAAGCTGCAGTTTTTCTTGTCTTTAAACAAGATTAGCAATCATTAAAAGGACAGCTGACAGAAGAAGAGTGCAGGGCTGCGGTCATTTCCATGAAGTTATCAATACATCCCTAGGCATGAAATCTTCATTTTCAGTGCCTCCCATTAAAAAATCAGCTCAGTGGGGTCATCATGAGGTCACTGCCATGACGTGCATTGGTTACTTTTCCCAGCTGATGCCATTACCTATTTTGACTTTGCCCTTTGGCTTGCCTTTGGCACTTGAGCTGTATGAACCACTGGCGATATGAATCAGCGCCCAGGACTGACAGACTCAGCCACTCAGGCAAGCTGGAGATGTGCCAAATAAATAATCAAAGCTCCTAATGAGGCTGCATAATGCTGGGGGCTTGCAGGGAACTTTCTTGCATTGTGGTTGTGTCACAGTTATTTGAGAAGAAGAGGAAAAACGTAATGTTTGTTACAGCAGAGAGAAAATCCAGCTAGAATATTTTAAGTCAAGTGATGAGCAGCTATGGTGCTGTTTAGATTTTCTTGCCACATGGCTTATGATGTTTATTATTTATGATAGTTCTGTTGGAGCTGCAGTGGTATGAAGAGCAGAGCAGAAAGATTTTTAGAAGTAAAAGATCTTAGTTGTAAAGAAGCCATTGCCTCTATCTAAACCCACTTTTTTTCATTGTTTTCACATACGTGTCCACATCTGCAGAGGGATTGTGCAAATTGCAAGCAGATCATCTGTTCTTTTTTTTGGCTAGTATGATTCCTCAATATTGCATTTGAAAGCTATAGGCTTATCTCCTTTAGGAATTTCCATGTGTTAAAACATCAATTATCAGCTGGGACTTGTGGTAGCCTATTGACTTCTGTGGTCACTGAGGAAAATGCTGCTTCTGCATTTCAGATTTACCAGGAGAGTGGAAAGAAAGGAGATGCAGAGTTCGCATTGCACTGGGAACAAATTGTAGCAATCCTCAGTAACCTTCACCACTGGAACCTGCTGTTCATTTTGTGGAGGGCCAACATGGTCAGGTCTTGCTGTAACAAACTACCCCTGAGCACATCTTTCCTCATTGGGCCAGCCAGATAATCCCTGCCTGTCATCAGTTTTGTGCAATCTTGCTGTAAGTCATGGCCAGGGAAGGAGGAGAGAGTGGGAAGCTTGTCCTTTTCTGCCCTGTGCTGTAACGTGTATTTTCAGCCTTTTGGTCTCTCTCCCCACCAGAAATAAAGTGGAGGGGGAAAACCTGATTTGCTAGAGGTAACTAGAAGAGCTTGCCAGATAAAAGCCTGTGGAATTGCAGGGACGCTTCACCAGTTCTCTGCAGGAACTTCTCATCGCATTTTGAGTATTTTTGAGAATCCTTTCCTCTTTCCCCATATTTCTAAATGCTGAGTTTGGAATTTTTCAGCCCTCCTTAAAAAAAACCCCAGACAATCAGATGTGCTATATGGTCCCTTCTCTCAGCCTCTTTAAATTTGCACAATTTTGATTCAGTCACAAGGACCATGGTCCCTCCTCACTCTCCTGCTGGGAGCCTGCCAGTGTTGTGACTTCTAAATCCACCTTGGTACCTCCACGTATTGGGAAGGATAGAGGACACATCACATGGGACATCCCTGTCCCCCTCCCAGCCCTGGTCTCAAAGGACCTGGATATCATTTTCCTGGCTGATCCAGGGCATGTTGCCTTTGGGAACAGCTTGCAGAGCCCAGACAAGTGAGGCAAAGCTACAAACCACGTTAAAATCCTCAGGCACCTTATCCAGAAGTCAATTAATTATGCCCCAGCCTCAAAATCATTAGTCAGCAGTGGCCATTTTTTCTTTCAATTACGGGGTTTAAGGGATTACTGTGAGTCATTACCCTGAGGCATTAAGAGCAGCATTGCTTCTGAAACGATTCAGGTAAGGAGGTGGTGCAGCAGCTGCACCCAGGGCAGCAGGGAGCTGGGAGCACGACCCTTCCTTTTAGTGTCTAGAGCAGATCTGGAAGGAAAACATGCCCTTGTGTTAAAAATTCGACTCATTCCACAAGCTTTTCGCTTTGTCTCTCAAGGGGTCAATTAAAGCTTCACGTTCTTTCCTGCCACACTGGCAAAAAAATATCTTCATCTCCCCTTCCTTTGATTAATTGTGTTGTTATAAACAGACGATGCAGCACAAGCAAGGGAAACTAATATGCCTTCCCCCCAGCCAAGGTCCTTGTAAATGAATCCATTAATTTGAACCAGGGCACCCCTGTGCTCAAAAAGGTGCAAAGCTGGCACACAGCTACAATCCTGCTGAAATCTAGGTGCTGTGGGGACAAGTGGCCTCAGATATGGGGAGCTCCCCCTGCGCACACAGACCTCACACATGCGCCTGGGCAGGAGCTTGCTGAAGTGGTTTGCTGCAGATCCTTCCCCCAGTTTGGCCTCTTGATGCCACAAAAAAAAGATGCTCAGAGCAGGCATTTAAATTTTTATGAAGTGCTTGCTTTATTATCTTAATAAATCCTTGTTTGGTTTGCAGAATGCATCCCCATTGAAGTTAAGAGTTTATATGAAAATTAAAACAGCACTGTATCTTCTTAATTAGACAAATGTTCAGATAAAAAGAAACAAATGTCAGCTGGCACTGGAATTTAGCTTTGCTGGGAGGGCTATTTTATATTTCTCTCTCAAGATGCTTGCAGAGGTTAATGCTGGTCCTGCAGTCATTCAAAGGGACAGGAAAACTGCCCCTTATCAGGAGGCAAAACACAGGTACAGTCCGCTCTTCTGTGTTGTGACTCTCATCAGTGCTGAATTATTTACTTCCAAAAATAAGTTACATAATTGTTATCACATAAAAATTAAGCATATTTAATTTTCACAGGTGAACAGCCAAGGCTGAGCCCATGAAACCTTTGCTCTGGCACATTATTTAAGGTGCACTAACTTACAGGCTTAATTGGCGAAAAATGGTGGGAGAATATTGATCAATTAATTTTTTATTCAGATTGGTTTTGGCTTTCAGAAGCAAGACATTTAAGAAGGAGGTCATAATTACTTCTTACTTACATCTCCTAAAGGCTCTAGCTGTAAATCAAGGGGAGTCATCCAATGTTTTCTACAAGAGAGCTTTTTATTTTTTTGAAACAGACAGGAAACAAAATTAAGCTGAATTGTGGGAATAGTTTTCTTCTAGCTCAGAGCTGGCTGCAGGGTGGATATCAGGCTGCATTTGCTCTCTTAGCTACACATTCTAGAAGAATATCTGGTTCTCAGAATGGAATATAGTGGGAGAAGCTACTGGGTTATATTGTAAATTCTGTAGTTACTGGCTCTGATGTCCAGGGTTTTAGTAATGAGTTTTGTTCCATGTAATAGGTTGGGATAAGTGATATTTTGCAGCAGGTCTAGTGCAGCAGATATAGGCCTGGCTACAGGGCTCCTCATCTTCTCTCTTGGGATGAGGTGGGTGGAGACTTGGTAGGAGGCACCAGTCTGGAGATGTCCTACCAAATGGTTCTGAGACACTTGGTTGTACAAGGAGCTTCATAACCCTGCCCTCAAGAAGGATGAGACATGGTAAAGCTGTCACTGCAGTGGCTGAAGTAGGGGTACAAAGCAGAGAACACAAAAAAAAATAGTAATACAGAGTTTAAAGATATCTTCTTAAAGCAGATCAGATACTTCTGTTTACTGCGCAGTTTAAAACACTGTTGTCAATCAACTCTGCTTAAAAGGTTTTTTATTTTGACTTCTCATCCTTCTTTTAAAACTTTCTAAAATAGGGAAATTGTCCTGCTTCTATAGGGAACATAACAGACTTGAAGAGACTTTCACACTTACAGAATGAAACCAAGACCATCAAAACAAAATCCTTGATTGGGGCAGTGTTTTTTGTCTAGCAGAAGTCACAGGCAGGAAATTTAATACAGTCCTGCTACTGGCAGGGCAAGAGGAGACCTGCAAATGTCACTGTGCCACGGGGGGGCATTGGTAAATCATCAGCCTCGTGGGAGCTGGGGCCAATTCCACAAGCACTGGGAGTCTGTGGGCAGGAGTCGCTGATCTGCCAGCCCTGGGTGCCCCTTGCTTTGGTGATGAATTCTGTCACTGCTGAGGGGTGAGCAGGGGCTGGGACTGCTGTGCAGGATGTGCTGTGCAGGACATGCTGCTGGTCTTGGATAAGCTCTGGGCAGCTTTGTTCTCCAGGAGCTTATTTCAGGAGAACAGCTCACCTCAAATTTTGAGGTGTTGAGCTGTGACCCCTCTTGCTGGGACTGGGCAGGAACTGAATGTATATGATGCCCAGATTATCTGCCCTTCATCTCCCCTGGAAAATGCAGGATAGAAGCAGCAGGATTCCTAGGGAGAGAAAGCCTTCTGGGGGAGAGATCCTCTCCTAGGCGCACAGCAGCAGCCATCATTAGTTTTCTTGCAAGTGTATCTTCCAAATGGGGAGATCAATTCTGAATATTTTATGGCTTTAATTACACCACCCTGCATGTGATGCAGAGAATGGGTTATTAGGCTGCAGGATGCTAATTTCCTTCTAGGATGAGGGTTTTTTTTTCCTCATGCTTTTCCTGCTTTAGATAGCAAAATATTGTGTGCAAGGAGGCAAAAATTCATGGCTGCATTGAACTAGCAGTTAGGCTTAAAACAAGAGCTGGCAGAGCAAAAGGTCTCCACTCTTTTCCAATATGACTCAATAGCTGAGTTATCAGCAGCATATGGATTTCAAAGGGCAGGGAAGGAATTATTTATCACTAAGTCATTCATATCTGCTGCCAGAGAGAGTTCAGTCAGAGTCCCTGTGTTTGGATCCAACACCCAGGACGCAGGCATGGTGCTCAGGTGGGGGTAATCCAGGCCAGTGGTGTTGCCTGCCCCTTCCATGCCTGGTTCAAAGAAAGGGACCAAGCTTGCTGCTGCAAGGTGCCACCAAAGTCACTCCTAGCAAGCACAGTCAGAGCCTGGGGGCTGGAGCTGCACACAGGGCTGAGTGAAGCAGCAGCAGTGAGGCAGCAGATTTCTCACACAGGGTCCGGACTCTCTCTTTGTGCTATTTCAGCTCACCTGCAGGCAGGTCAGTTTGTCTATGCAGGGTCTACAAGCCCTTGAAAAGCCAGGTCCAAGGAAACAATCAAGACACCGTGAGCTCAAATCAGAGCTCTGATGAAGTTTGTTTTTTCCCATCTGAGCCATCTGTTTGCCTCTCCCCTGGTATCTTCTACCAGATCTTTCAAAGCCATTTATTTTGACAGTCTGCACGATGACATGATATAGCAGAGGCTATCTGCTCCAGCAAGTAATGACTTCAGGTATTTTGCTTTGCATATGGGCGCAAAAGGCCATTGCCCTCAGGTTGGATAGGTTGGCCTATCATCACATCAAATCTCATAAATTAAACAGGATTGAATCATAGAATCAGCAATTGTTTAGACTGAAGAAGACCTCTAGGATCATCATGTCCAGCCATTAACCCAGCACTGCCAGGTCCACAGCTAACTTGTCCCTAAGTGCCACATCTACGCGTCTTTTAAACACCTCCAGGGCTGCTGACTCCACCATTTCCCTTGGCAGCCTGTTCCAGTGCCTGACAACCCTTTTGGTGAATAGTTTTTTCCCTAATATCCAATCTAAACCTACCCTGATAATCTTAAGACCTTGTCCTATGGCTTGTGACTTGGGAGAAGGGACTGAGCTAGACCTCACTACACCCTCCTTTTTCTGAGAGTCTGAGGTCTCCTCTGAATGTCCTTTTCTGTAGGTTAAACACCCCCAGCTCCCTCAGCTGCTCCTCACAGGACCTGTGCTCCGGACCCTTCACAGCTCTGTTGCCCTTCTCTGGACATGCTCCAGCCCCTCAATGTCTTTCTGGTTGTGAGGGGCCCCAAACTGAGCCCAGTGTTGCAGGTGTGGCCTCACCAGTGCTGAGCACAAGGGGCCAACCACAGCCCTGCTCCTGCTGGACACACCATTGCTGATACAGAGCAGCTGCCATTGGTCTCCTTGGCCATCTGGGCACACCTGGCTCGTTTTCAGCTGCTTTGACCAGCACCTGCAGGTCCTTTTCCCCTGGGCAGATTTCCAGCCACTCTGCCCCAGCCTGTAGTGCTGTGTGGGGCTGTGTGACCCAGGCACAGGACCTTTTACTTCCCTTTGTTGAACCTCACACAGCTGGCCTTATCCCATCAATCCAGCCAGTCCAGATCTCTCTAGGCTGACTTCATCTTAGCATCTTCCAAGGGAGTGGATCTGGTGATTGCAGGAACCATAGAATCTCTCCTGAAGCTGAATTTCTGGTCCTGAACAGCCTGAGAGGGGCTGCACAAGCACATTTGTTCTGATATTTCCAGCTGTTTGAACATACCCACTCACTTCTGGGCATCCATGGGTGTTGAGTTTGCGAGGGTCTCCAGGATGAGGTGAGAGATTAGTGAATCTGGGTCCATGTTCTTAGAAGGCTGATTTATTATTTTATGTAATTATATTATATTAAAGAATGCTATACTAAAAGTATACTAAAGAAGGAGAAAGGATACAGACAGAAGGCTTTAACAAGAATGATAATGAAAAACTCGTGACTGACTCCTCAGAGTCTGACACAGCTGATGGTGATTGGTCATTAAGTAAAAACAATTCGCATGGAACCAATCAAACAGTGACCAGTTGGTAAACAATCTCCTGAACACATTTCAAAGCAGCAAACACAGGAGAAGCAAATGAGATAATATCATTTTTTTCTCTGAGGCTTTTCATCTTTCCAGGAGAAGAAATCCTGGTGAAGGGGTTTTTCAGAAAATATGACAGTGACCCATGGGCTAGCTGGGGGATCCAGCAGGGTTCCTGGGGCATGGTACCTGCTCCTGGCCCATGTGCGAGTGCTTGAGCTGCTTTCCTCTCCACACCAGGTTATGCTGCAGCCCTGCTCTGTTTAAAAGGCCCAGTGCAGCCCTGGCAGAGGCTGTGCTTCGGAGGACAATGCTGTCAGGATTGGAGGAACCGGTTATGGCTGGAAAATAGCTCTCCTCAGTTCCATCATTTATCAATGACACATTGCACTTATCTTCCTTGGGACTGGATTTATAGTCTGATAAAATAAATGGCAGTCTCTTTGTTGACTTAAGAGGATTTTAGGGTTCACAGTTAAGACTTGATAAAGTAAAAGTATACTGCCTTTACAAGTCAAGGAAAAATAACCCATATTAGACTAAATTTTACTTTCCTAAATAGTCTGCATTCTTGGTTTTTTGGCACTGTTTCACATAACTGCTATATTAGGATGTCTATTTTGTAATTGTGCAGAACAGATAGTTCTTTTCTTCTCCAAATAACTTTCAAATACATCTATCAGTTGTGTTTTTTGCTCTTCATCCAGCACAGCTGAAGGCTTAATGCACCTTGACCTTTAGCAGATCTGCCTTTTTAAGATCTGCTTGACTTCCTTTGTAACTATTCTTTGTGGGGCACGAAAATGACAGTTTTCTTATATCACCTCCCATAGCTGGGATTTCTGTCAAGTATAGGGTTTCTTTCCTTTTCCATTAAAGCTGTGTGCCCCCAAACCCCTGTGAACACTGAGGGGGGTCTGTGTGTAAATCAGGTGTTTCTTATTCACATCTTTAAAACAAACCCTCAGTCTTTTCCTTTTTCCAAATGATATTTTTCAGGGTTTTTTTTTACAATCCTGTGTGAATTAGCTGAATTAAAAAGCTTATAGGGAGTAAATCTTTAACAATTTGCAGTCTGAGCTCTAATCTTGGTTACAGTGTTGAGGGCAGGGGAATTCCAGAGTGTTAGCAGAACCCTGGGAAGTTTTCTGAGAAGGACCCTGGACCAATCTCTTCCTCCCATCCTTCCTCTTACCTCCAAAGGGCTTGCTACTTTGGTGCCTATGAGAAAACCATGATTATTATTTCTTACAAACAGAGAATCAAGATAACGGGGTGGTTTGGTAGCATTCCTCATTCCCAGAATCATGTAGTTTCTCTTTTTTGTCAAAAAGAAGATTGTCTCTCTCTGTAAGTCCTCCCCTCTCCTCATTGATCCCCTGTTGTGGTGCGGCCAGGGGAGAGGAACAGCTGCATTTGCATCAACACAGATCATCATCTCACATCTTGAAGGTTTTTCCTTCCCAGCAGAAGAGATGATCTCCACCTGTGCTTATCTTTAATCTCATTCCATTGCCTATGATTCCTTTTGTGATTTCATTAAGTGTCCCTTATGCTTATCTTGGAGAGGTTTAGAAGAGCATGGAAAGATCCATGTGATGAGGAGGTGATGAGAAGTGTGCTCTCAGGGGTACATAGCAGGTAGGGAAGAAATAATGATTGCAAGATATGTGAATACTATTGCTATGGGGGTCAGAGTTAAGGTTAATTAAATGTCTTCATTGTGCATTGTCTTCCCCTTAAGGTGTTTGAGAGCCTTCTAAGAGAGCCATTAACTTGGAGCAGCCAAGGCTTTTAATGAATATTTTTATTGATTTTGCTTGCAACAGGTTTGCTCTTAACTTACCTCTATGTGTTCCTCATGTATTTTGCCTTGAAACTATATTTAAATTTTCCCAATTCAATATTACTAACTGGTACATTTTAAATCAGATATGGCATGTAAATATTCCTACTTTTTTAAGAGAAAGACATCAAAGTGCATATAGTCCTCTTTTTTCAGTCTTTTTACAAACATGATATGAATAAAATATTCTGGAAATTACATACAGATAACTAATGTGGCTCCTACTGAAATAGGCAATTAAAACATCTCCATATGAATTGCTTGGTGATATGCAGAAGTATATGTTTTAGCATTTCCTGCATTATACAGGATTTAAGATTAAAAAGAACATTGCATCTAGATAAAGATCTGAAAATTGTTGCGCCTCTTGTTTATAACCTCCATGTTGCTGTGAGAGATTTAGGTGGATATTAAGTATGAGCATTTGTGATTAATTTCTTCTGTATGTATGAGCATTTCCTTTCAAAATGCCTGCGTCTCATTTTGCATGAAAACTACTGTTTCGCTGCCATGGAAATGAGAAATTGTGAGAATTAATGGAATGATGAATCTCCATTGCATGAAGACTTTCAATCAAGGCTGGCTGTCTTGAAGAGTTATTGTTCTCAGTGTAGGAGGAACTAGAGGAGGTACTGAGCTATGCTTTTCTTTAAGGCCCTTTTCTGGGCCTAAAATGATGTCTCTGATGCAAATTTCTTTTTTTATACTCAGTCTAGCCAGATCCCCTGGAGGTCTCAGCTCCTGCTGACAGTGCTGTGTGCGTCCTTAGGAATGCAGTTGACCTGACACTGGTGTGGTTAGAACTCACTTAGGACAATGCTATGGGTCTCCTCCATGATATTTTGGTTTCTCACTTCCAGCAAACCTTCAAGTGGCTGCATTCTGTGTTTAGACTGCAGGGCACATGACCTACACGGAGGTGTTCAGTCGTTATCACTGATTCCCCAACCTGAGGATCCTGCTGGAGCATCCATGCTGCTCTGTGTGCCTATTCAAAAGACAAGTGGGCTGGGGACAGGGAGAGGGAAGTGGAATTTTAAACTTGCTAGAGATCTTGTGTGCCTTACCACAAGTAACCACTGTGTGCTACTCATCTGAAAAAACTCTCAGGTCTCTTCTGTATTTACAAAAGGAAATATTCAGTTCTGCTCCTGTTCAAACAATCTATCAGCTCTGGGTTATAAAATACAACAGTACAGATCTGAGACCATTAGTTAAAGACATAAATAATCACGCCCAAAGTTGTAAACATAAATTTCTGTGAATTATTTTTTTATTGAAGTATGTTCAAGAGATTTGCATATAGATTAAACTCTAAATATACCAAATGTCAATCTGTTTACATCCTGATGCCTTTGTGTTGCTGCTGTGAATGGATTGCATTCGGAGCTGGAGCATTCTCCTCATTGCCTCTCTAACTAAAATTCTGCAGCAGGGAGAGTTACAAGGGATCCTTACAGGTCACAGACATGCTTGGGAGAGCTTTGACTTACTGGGACTTTGGTATGAACATGTCACAATTTTAATGTATGTTGCCTGGAAAGCTAATGAGGGTCCATCTGGAGACTTATAACTGATTACAGGCTCAATTATTTCTCCTACCTGAACAGGTCAGTCCTTTGTTCATACTCCTATAAAAACAACAGCAGCAGCAACACAGCAACATCTCCTCATCAGAAGGAGATGTCTTTTGCTGGAAGCAGTTATTCCATGGACTTGTACCCCATGCAGGCAAGTGTCTTTTTTTTTTCCTTTTTCTTTGTCTTTTTCCCCCTCTAAATTTAATTTCTTGGGCATTTTAAATGCCTCTTCCCTCAAGGTGATCTTGTAGTGGTTAGCAGTTCATCAGGATGGATGTACAGATGATATCGATATCCTTGCCTTCACAGATGGGGCGGTCTAATCTAATAGCTGAGGCACCTGAGGGGTCAGAGCTGTGGGATAATTTAGAGTGATCACTTCTAACTAAAATGTGATAGCACTGAAGGAGAAAAGAAAACCTTATGGAGCAAAAGGTAAAAAGTGCATTTGAGTTGTTTGTACGATGATATAACAGCAGGAATATGCCCACAAAACCTTGGTGACAGAGCCTGGCTGTCAAGGAAAAGGATTTGAAATCTGCCTTGTAGACTCACCATTTTCTACTGCAATCCTCTTCTTTCATCTTTCTGTCTTCCTCTGGAAAGGAGGAAATGAGGCTATAATCTGACAAACAGAGGTTGTGCACAGCACCTGGTCTGCGTGAGGTCAGCACTGTGTGGATCCCTGGGTCACAGGAGTGAGGTTGAGCAGAGCTGATCATGGCACCCTGACTACGTGGAACAGCTCAATGCAGGATTTGTAAACCAGAGGGAATAGAGGAAGTTCCTAAAAATGTCTAGTAACTCATTTGTGAATTTCTGTTGTTGTGTTTAGTCCTCCATCAGTTTGAGGGCTTGTTTCTTATGGGTACTTTTATTTTGCAGAGTACCAGTTGTAGCATTTTTCTTCCTGTCCCTGTTGCTTTATTCCCATGAGCAGTAGCCAGCCCATGCTGGTGACCAGGCTCCCCTCCAGTTCAATAGGGATGGAATATCATCACTTCTGCAGTGAATTGGGCTTGGTCTGCATCAGCCTCTCTGCTGGATGATACCAAGATCACCGAACCATGGCAGACTGATAGGGTGACAGGCTGCAGTTAGCAGCTTCAGCCATGCAGAAAAATCTAGAAGATCTGTGTCAGTGAGGGAGCAGGGTCTGCACCATGATGAGACAACAGATACAGCCAGATGGTGATGGTGGTGATGATGAGGTTATTAGGATCTGTGTCCTGCTTCACGGGAATGTAAGAGTGGTTTTTGACTTGCTGGGGACTGGAGGAGACTATTCTGTGCCAAGAGTAAGTGCTTTGAAAGAGATGAAAAAAGTTTTCCTTGCTTGGCTAAAACATCCATCTGAGATGGTAACTACCTATGCCTGGCTCCTGCAGACAGCCAATGTCCCCAGGTCTTCAAGGCAGCTGTGAAATGAAAACTTTCTCCTAACAGATGATACATTCCCCTTATTAGTTACAGCCCGGTGGCCACTGTCAAACACACACTAATTATTTCTCTATTTCTTTTCTTTTTAGCACCTGCAAGAAGCTTTTCCCTTCCATAAGCAGCTCTTTATTGACCAGCAGTTTGTTATTGATTTCTATATTCAATAAAACCCGTGGTAAATGAGGACATTAAATTACTCTAGAGCTCTCACTTTTAAAAATGCAAGAGAAAATAGGACACCATGATGTGTTATGTTAACAAATGCAAGATAGAAGGAGAAACTTTGCTGGAGTGGACTGCCTGAAATTTGTCCAGTCTGGTTACAAACAGACAAAATTTGTTCATTGCATGTGTGAGTACATGTGAATACATGTGCACAGAGAATCATGTGCACATCATTTTCCTTCTGAGAGAACTGTAAGCTGTCTCTCATTTGAAGCCCAAGATCATTCATTCTCATTTGGATTAAAAATAATTTGTGAGGCCAAATTATGACATTTATTAGGCAGAACTTTGAGAACAGTATCTCAGTCTGCTATCAGACCAGTCATGAGGTGTGATGTGGGGTAGGACTGGGGAGTAAATCTAGTTTAGGTTATGACACTGGTGCCTTTTGTTCTCTGGGTAAAATGAGGCCTTTCTTTTCCTCAAGTTTCCTTTCTAAGTGATTCTCAGTTCAAAGCCCTTCTCTAGAGCATCTGGACTGTGCTTCATTTTCTGTATGATTTTGTTTTTTCTACAAACAGGGAGATGAAAAGTGGGTCAGGTAGTGTAAATGCAACTAAGCAATCTGCTCAATGGGCAAAGTCAACTGCAGGACAGGGGTGTCTCTGGGGGCCACCCTGAATGCATGCCCCTTACTTTCAGTAAGTTTAGGACTGGAAAAAAAAAAAACCCAATATTGCTTTACCCTCTGTTTTATTTTTTTCCTTTTAGCACTCTGACAAAAAAAAAATGCAACTCCTGATTCTCCTTCCATGCCTGTGGTAGTCAGGACAAATTGATTTTGAGTACTGTGGAATTACATGGGAATAGGGGTAGGGAAATGAGATGTTTCTTTTTTTTTCTCTCTGGTATTCTGTAATTCTTCCCAGCCACTGGATTCTTGGATATGAGTTAAGGAACCAGCTGTAGTGACCTGGCTTTCCTGCTACACAGAAGTGGGGATGAAGAGTGGGGTTTGTGCCCTGGTAGCTCCACAAGCTCTGCAGCCCCAGCACACTTTAACCCCCACTCCTGGGGCTTGCACTGCTTCTCCATCTTTCCTTGAACCGGAACATTGAGCCTTTTGGGCCATTTGTCATTTTTTATGAACACACCAATTCACTTGCTCTCACACTTCTTCCTCCCAGCTCTCTCTCGGTCTGTTTGGTTGATTGCCGCGCGCGCCTGTTAGTGCCGTGTTGGGCTGCTGATGGATGTTTAGTAACTCTCTTTAGTAGACTTGTTCTAAAAAAAATAAAATACAGTGCTGAGAATTTCTGACACAGTGAGCTGAAGATATGTATTTCAGGGTGAAGCCCTGCTCTTGGCCTCCTGCTCTCTCATTGACACTGCACGATGGGATTGACAATAGAGATTTTTGTTCTGTGTCCCTGCATTAAGGTGAGTTAAACAGGGTTGGGTGTTTGGCAGTTAATTATAGTTTAACAATCGTGCTTTGTGATGATTGGAGCAGCTCTGCATATAATAGATGTACTCAGGTAATTACCTTGTCTGTTTAAAAAGGCCTCATGGACAAATAAATTTCTCATTCTATTTTTTCCCCTCTTTCTGAGAGGAGGGCAGGAGAGGAATGCTGAACAAACAGGGGGTGTATTCTGATGGAGCCCTGACCTATATCACACACAGCCTGGCACACAGGCATGCAGAGGAACAGGTCTGGCTCTCTCCTGTGCTGGGGTGGTGCGGTCAGACCCAGGATTCCCACCCTGCATTATCTTCACGCTGCAACTGCACTAAGTAATAGCAAAACCTTTTAATGGGTTATGCTCGCTGCTTTCATGATATGAACCCGTCAGGCTCCATTTCCTTCCCACACATATCGTGCTGTTTTACAGCTTTCTCATGCCTTGGATGAGAATAAGCTTCCTTTTGCTCTCAGCTTCGGCTGGAGAACTATTTTATCTCTTGCTTGCAGCACTCCTGGGCAGAGAGGCTTGGCCAGCAGCTCCCTGCTGGCACTGGGGCAGACCCACCGTGCAGGGGGATGAGAATGGCAGCAGCAAGGAGGACTCTGGGCTGCTGACCCGCTGTGGGCAGGGACAAAACCACATAGGTCTGGGTCTGCGGGCACTAAGTGGGGTCAAACTGCTCCTGCTGAAATGATGGCTCCGCTGGTGGCGCAGGGAAATTGCTGCAGGCTGGGTTTAAAAGGGAGGGAGCTCCTTTCTGCCGTGGGAGGGAGCGAGTGCCTCGCTGTTCGAGGTTACCTTTGAAAGGGCTGACCTGTGCTAGCAGGGGCTCGGATCCAGGCACATTCCCATCCTGTGGGTCAATGGCGCTGCTGAGCAGCAGCAGAAGTCATTCACAGAGGATGCTTTGATGCACACCTCGTGTCTTACACCTGTGGCACCATCCATGTTGTGGCTTGCCAAGAGAGTGGATTGGCCAAAAAGCTTCTGCTAATTAATGCAATAAGTCATTTTCCACATTCAGTGTAGCCACACATACAATATTTTACATTTGGGACTAGAAGAAATCATTTGCTGGAATTTCTTTCCTTATGATTAAATTTCTAGTCTTGAAGTCTCCTTAGGAAAAGGAGTAATTATGAGGGGTCATTTGTCAAAAAGGGTTCATGCATGTGATTAATTTACTTCACTTCAGCAATTTACCATGTATCAGCTGGAAGATGAAGACTATTTGTGTGTGCCTTGCCCTAAGCAATACATGGGGCTAGGCTAACATGAATTTACATAATAATACATTTCTATGCATGAATTTTCAAAACTGTAATGAAAAGCTGGAGATTTTTCTGGAATCACTTTTATTCTTTGTCAATTACTGTTCTATTACTGTACTGATCCTGTATTACAGGATCAAACTGTATCCTGGCAATATTTCCTAAAGGTGGTAGTGCTGTTGTTTAAGTTAACCTTCCCTGTAAGATGCTTTTCAAGCCATATCTTATTAGCAGATGAGGCTTTGCCCCAGCTGTCAAACATTTCATCCTTGGTTTCATGAAGTCTCTCTGTCCAGAGAAATTCTTAGTCATATATAGAGTAAAATTTTTACTCCAATTTATTTTGATCCCTTACTTGTAGTAACGAATAACATTCTTGTCAATGTTTAATACTGAAGAACTTTTTCTCATTTCACTAAATTTATTTTCATGATTCTTATGTAATATATGTAATGAAATGCCTTGTGCAGGGTCGTTCTGGGGCAGTTGTGCAGTGAATGAGTGAAGGCACCATCAATACAGTTCTGCTGAGTTCACAGAGCTTTTGGATCTGTTCCTAACTTTGTGTCCAACTCAACTGACTTCATGAAATTCCTGTTGTTCTTTGATGTTAGGAGTTCATACAGCTTTTTCCAAGACTTTCTTTTATGTGTGGTTCATTTGCAGAAGGGGGAATGCTGGTGTGCACAAACACACACATGTATATATACATACATACACAAGTTTTCTACACTTAAAGTGTTTCAAACTGACTGGAGAAAAAGCCAGGTTAAGGTGGAAATCCCAATGCCTCAAATACCTGTTGTCCTCTTGTTTCAGGTGACCCACTTGAATCCTCAGGTCAGAGCAGCCCTTGGAGCTGCCAGGAAGGCCAAGAGCCACCATCAAATGGTTCATTTTCAGTGGCCTTAGAGCCATACTGATAATTATGCATTTCTAGCATGTATTTTTTTGTCTTTCAGAGTGTTGTTTTATTGCTCTTATGTATTTTTATTGCAGCAATGACTAAATACCCTCCAGTACTGGGAGATGACCCAAACAATGTGCATTCTAATAAGTAAAACAGAGGAAAAGGGAATATGGTTGTGCATATTTTAAGATGGTGAACTTACTCACAGCAAGTTTAAATGGCCTTTCCAGTATTAGGTAAAAAGTGAATAATGAGCAAGGAGTAAACTGAGATATCCAGAATCTCAGTCTGGAATTTTAATCACAAGATCATCTTTCCTGGTCTAGTTGCTCCCCGGAAGTACGAAATTTGCCAGTGCATTTAGACAGCTCAGGGCAATTTTGTCCTTGTCCTTCCATAAAGGAAAGTATTTGCACTCAAGGGCTTCCCTTGTGTAGGGAGGTGGTGGTTTGGATGGGAAGAGGAATCTCAGCCTAGCATTTTTTGTATCATTCTCCCTACAGGAAATGCAAAGTTCTCCCAGCCCTGTGAGGCTTGTCTCTCCATTATAAGGATTAAAAACCCAGCGGTGTTGAGTCCTTATAAATTGATGAGGTTTCACCTGCTGGAACTGCACCTTCCCTGTGCACAAGTACCTGTACTTCTCCGTAAAACAGCACTTACTCCTGCTTTAGACCGAGGTATTGTGCTTGTACTGAAATGCCATCAGTGAAACCTGGGCCAGAAGAGTATTCTTGGGTTATCCTGTAATTGCCCACTTCACCTTCTGAAATGACCACTGCTGGATGCAGTAAAAGGCTCCTCTGTCACCTTTGTTCCTCTTGCCACATCCCCTGAAATAACCACAGGAGATGAGCAAGAGGATGGGGAAGCCTCAGGCAGAGCCTTTTCGGGACTCAGAGCAGCTGTAGCTTTTCAAGCAGGGTTGTGAGATGTTGCTAATCTTCCTTTGAGCTTCTCCAAGTTTGACCCAAGTGGGAATTAATTGAAAGTGTTGATGATGTCTATTTTACTGATCATTTGCTACCAGGTTTTATTAAATAATTTTGCCCCACTTCCGAGCTGATTGGCTTTAGGACAGGACACCTGGTAGGAAGGGCTTAGGATTTGATTTCTCTTGGTGAAATAAACTTCCGCATCCTGCAGGGTCAGAAATCACATGCATAAAAAGTGATGCCTAGGGCTTTCAGCTCCTCTCTTTGAGCTGAAAGGCCAAGAAAAAACATGCACACATGTGTGGGAGGCTGAGAGGATTTAGCAGAGACAGGTTTGAGCTCTGTAAAGGTGAGGACTTCCAAGGACTTTCTTCCAAGGCAGTTACCAGCTCCTGCTCAGTCAAGTCAGAAAGAATTGCTAGATGAGAGTGGCCTTTTCTGGTGCAGGAAAAGAATGTTTCCCTGTTTATTGCTCTCCCCTTTTCATGAAGCAGAAGCCAGGTCAATTAGTTGGAGGAGGCTGGAAGCCTGCTGGGGAATGTGCAAAGCTAAAACCAGTGTTAAGAGAGTACTTAGATAAACTGCTGAATCCGCGCTCATTAACATGGAACAAAAATGCTTAAGCATGAGTTTGGGCATGATAAGCTTAAGGGACTTGTTAAATTACATAAAACCTAGGGCTGCACAAGCACTCTATCTCTCTTTGGAACAAAGATGACTGTGAAGATACCAAGCAGACAATGTTATTAAAGTTCATTTGTTGCTTAGTTCTATCAATCATACTATTTCTTGACATGAAAAAGTGCAAGACATTTCAGGACTTTTTGGTTTATATTTCTCACACCTCAGAGGCTCAATATGGAAGATAAAACTTTGCCTTTTGAAGCAAAGTATATGAACAAAAAGACAAAAATCCACAGTCAGGATTTTCAAAAAGTCTTTTGAGGACATCATAGAGCTAATGACAGGCTCAAAGGTTTTCAATTTCCACTATAATTTTTCAGATGGAGGAAATATTATTAGTTCAGAGATGACTGAAGTCTCAACATTATTGCATTATTATTTCACCTAATACAAATCCAAGATCCCTGTAATCCTCTTCTATCCCTTTGCACAACAAACAGGAAAAGCAGACAGGGGTGGTTGAGATCTGCAGTTATGAGCAGACACAGAGCAGCGGGGTTGGGAATTCAGTAATTTGGTGTCTGTGCCAGCTGTTAGCAGGGTTGTAGGCAGTGCAGGAATCCCACGCTTTTCTCCCTTTTCCTGGGAAGGTATAGCCTCATCTGACTGTCAGTGACTGGATCAGTGCATTGCTGTCCAGGATACTTTACAGGTGAATTGTTCTGCCTGCTGCTGTGGCTCTGGGGGATGAGTCAAACACCACAGCCCTGCCTGGCTGGGCCAGTCCCAGAGGAGGCTGTAAAAAAGGCAGCTTGTTTTCAGGCCAGCAGATGTAGCAAAAGAGGCATTCACTGGATGATGATAAAGCTGGAGAGGATCACTATAGACAGACCATTGGGAAAGTCAACAGGTTCAGCTGGACCCTAACACAAGAATCCTGACAACACTGGATTGCACCTGACTTCTGGGACTGTTCAAACCAAACCAACACAACCAAACAAACAGAAAATATGCAAAAAGAATTGTTACTAAAGTGAGGAATAGAGACAACAGAAGTTGTTTACCAAAACAGAGCGAAACAGTCTCAAAACAAAATGAAACAGCAAATGTTTGTGCATGTATTCCAGGATGTTCCCTTGTGTGCTCATTTCTCCTGCAGCCTCACCTCTGCTACTTAGATGATGGCACATGATCTTATCAGGAAAGAGGATCACACACCTGTTGGAAGTCACCATCAAATATCTTCACTGTGCTACATTACTGTTCTGAAGGCAAAGATATACTATGACAGCAGTGCCTTCATTTTTATCTTTAAAATAAATAAAACATTTATAGGGTAATACTTATAGCCTTGCAATTTTATCTTATTTCAGTTACCTGCAGTACAGAAAAAACCTGTACCCTCCATGTTATGCACCAGGAGGACTTACCTGCTCATGATCAGAAGAGACATTTGTCTCTTTTATTTCCCAGTAAGCTCATAAAATTGCAAATATTTTGGTCTGCCTGCTAAGTCCCTATGTAAAGACGTGTGCATATTTGTATTTAGAGTTGACTGAGTAATTGGAAACAAATCATTTATTTAACACGTTTTCCTTCAGCTGAATCTACAAAGAAATGCAGCATAATTGGGAAAGCAGCTTTGTGCCTCCCAACACAGAGAGCCTTTGAGTAGGATTGATGGAAAAGTTGTCAGAAAGCAATTTCAGAAGAAAGTGTCCTTATAAAAAATCAGGGAAATGAAACATGTTTTCTGTTTTTCTTTCATTCAACCAAAAGGCTTTAATGAATTGTCATTTTATTTATTTTTTTGAAAAAGTATCAAGGATAGAGGAGTGGGAAGCAAAACCAAACAATTTATTTTCAAAGGCTGGGGCAAGGAGCTGTTGCACCAAGGCAGAGGGGACCCAGCCCTGTAGCGAAACTCCAGACAAGCTGTAATGTCCTGGGGTTTGGGACAGGATTTGGATCCCTCCTGTACAGTTACCAACCTGCCAGCCACTCGTAAGAGATCCTCACACATCTCTGATGGGGATGTGACACTTGGCTTGGAACACTGCTTCTCTCTGGTAAAACACAGCCCTGAGAAACACCTCCCACAATACTCCATTAATTATAGAACTGAGGAAGAATATATTTGAGGAATCACCTTATGTCATCGGTGTCTAATGACAGAAAAACCAGCTGTTGGTTTAAAGCACTTCTCAGCTCCAGTGGATCATTTTTTACTGGAAATTAAAACTCTCCATCTCAAACCAACAAATATCTGCTGTTCTTTGATAACAGGGTCACTCTTCTGTTTCACTGCCAAAAACTGCTGCAGGAACTGTTAACTGTATGATCTTATCAAGTTGCTAAATGTGGAACTCCACAGTGAGTGCACAGGATAAATGTGACTGCTAATTCAGTATCTCTTCTGGTTTTGAGCTTCCTTCACGTTGCCTTTACCTGGTCATGGTCCTTCTCATCTGAACAATATCACTTCATTACAACAGGACAAAATTAAATATTCATATGTTTAGGAAAAAGCTTAGCATTGAGTGTTTTATGCATCTCACTGAAAGTTATTTGCCATGCACTCCTTTGCCTAAAAAATTTATTTGGAATGATGATTATGATAATATCTCTTGGGGTGCATTTATCATTCATGCTTCTGAAGTGAATCCTGTGGAAAACAAAAGTTGACATATCTGTTTCCCTGTTCAATTAGCAACATTAGCTGCTCTTAAAATATTAATCTTACAAGATAAATTGCAAAAGAATTTGTGGAAAGAAGACTGTCCAGACTTACAGGGATGCAGGAATGCAAAATCTCTTTGCAATGGTGCTGTAATTCAGAGAGGAAATATTTTCAACACTAAGCATGCTGCAGTTATTTGATACCTTTTTTCTTGGGGTGACAAAGCATCTCACAAGCCTCAAATCAGTGCTCATGTTCTTCTTAATGTTACAAGGCCACATAGAGACAAATGATTGATTCCAGATGGCTGGGAGGATCAGAGGAGTTAGAGAAAGTCAAATCTGCGCTCCTTGTCCATCAAACTCTCTTGCATTCCCTGCTCTGTGTATTACTTGAAAATATACCCGAACCCTTATTTCACTCCAACCTGCTCTTCATCCCTTCCACTTGTGGGACTTTCTGGGAACCTATTCAGTTGACTTCTCAGAGGGTATTCAGGGACACGACCCCTGTGTGGGACACAACTGGGACGCCTTGCCCACAGCTGGGACATCAAATATAAAGTTTGCTGCTCAGGATGTGGGGACTTTAGGATGTGGAGATTTCAGGATGTGGCACTTTGAAAACCAGATTGCTTATTTATAAGACCAAAAGTGGAAACATGTTGCTTATATTAACACTGCTGTAAATTAGTTTCATTGTGTTAGGCATGGCTTGAATGTATCCTGTGAGCGCTCGATAAGCAGGAGCCACTTTACTTGGACACACACACCCAACTAGTGGTTGGCAGAAGTGCTATATGATTTATGTGTTCTGAATTCCCATGCCTGTGTCTGCTAGAAAGGAGGGACCAGCACCCCCAGCATTTGAAGACACAGACAATGACAAAATCGAGGCGGAGTTACTGAACTTTGGGTACTGTTCTCAGTTGCATTTGGTGGAAGCATGGCAATACTCAGGCTCCAGATGTGCTGAAAGCAATGTCTCAGTGCTGACCCAGATGGTCACTTTGCCTCTTTATATTCCTTCTTCCTTTATCTATTGCCTTACCAAGGAAAGCGCTGAGGGCAAGGAACTTATTTTTAATCTGCGTTTGCAAATGATCCAATAAGGGCATGGCTTATGAATGAGCCCTTGAGGCACTGCTGCAGCAACATAAGTGGTAAATAACAATAATTATGATAATAACGGAGATTGCATCTATTAGCAGAGACACTAATAGAGTTCTAATAAGAATCACAACTGGGTGATGCTTTTTAATCAGAATTAATGACGTGTGTTGAAATATGTTGTAGCAGGCTGCCATTGATTCAGCAGCTGTGTATCTAGCAGAATCTCAGATTTTTCTCTAAGTACATTCAGGCCAAAGGTAATTAGTTAGAATACTGACAAGAAAATTATAAAAAGTTACACTTTCTTTTGGGAGAAAAATCTATCTATCTATCTATCTATCTATCTATCTATCTATCTATCTATCTATCTATCTATCTATCTATCTTTAATCTATCATCTATTATCTATTTATTACTTAGTGTTAGGACATGTGAACGCATTATTTGCACCACTAGAACCATCAGAAAATGCTGATACATGTGTCGCTTTTCTAGGTGTGTACCCATGTATCAAGCACAAAATATTTAGGTATTTTACCACAATGTCGTCATCATCCTCCTAAAACACTGAAACATGGGTTACCTTGAAAGTGCTGCTAACAGAAGCCATGCATTAAGCAAATAACTGTCAAGATCTTATATGTCAAAGTAATTGCCTAAGATCAGTAAAAAATAGTTGTTATAAATACAAACCCCCATTTTACCACAAGCTGACCTACATCTCATCACTTAGTACAAAGCTCAAGAGAGGAATACCTCACAGCAGTATGGGAGTCAAGATTTCCTGTGTTTCCTTCTGAATCTCACTGCTCACTCACTCAGTAGCCCGTCAGCACCTCATAGCACTGTTAAATACCAGCATCAGTGGAAGGTGACCGTCCTTGACTCATTTACCCTTCCTTCCCAGGGTCTGTCACCTGGTCTTGAAAGGAGAACACAAGAAGAGAGCAACAACAGCTCCTCCATGTGTGAGCCCCCGGTCTCTGGCAGGATTTCCCTCTCTGTGCACACTCTGTCATCGATGGATCACAATGCCTCTCTGCTAATGAGCAATCATGAGTTTCTCGATGTAAATCTCCTTGCATCCCTCCTTAATGATACTGAGTTTGTTATGATCATTGTTCTTCTGACATCTCATCTATTATGGCACCATTTATTTAGCGAGTTTTTTTTTTAAAGAAAATAATTATTCCACTCTGTTCTTGTTCCAGATGGCTTCTATAATTAGTTTAATACTTTTGCAGATGTTGTATGAAAACTTCAGGATGTGAGCCAACAATGGGGAGATGAAGCTAATGAAAGTGAGTTTTTAGCTGATTATTCACAATGCAGAAATAAATACATTCTCTGTGTCAACTAAGTGCAATGCAGAATGCAAAGCATGTATCTGGAGCATTTGATTGCACCAAATGGTGTGTGCTGTATCAAAGTCTCTGGCTCCAGGTCGTGTTCATGTACCATGTTTCAATGGACAGGAGGCAGGGAAAGGCCATCTTCCTTTCAGCTCAAAATACCAGGGTGCCATGATCGAGAATAAGACTGAAGACTCTCATTTCCAGTCCTTAACTGCTAACCATTTTTCAGCCTTACCTGGGTCATTTCTCTCCCTGCTCCAGTCTTCAGAAAGGAGGATGTCCCTGCTTGGTTTTCATGTCTGCTTTCTTATACTTCACTGCCTTTACAACAGCTGCACCACAGAAGCAGACATCCTGCCCTCCGTTCATATGGTAATGAGATGATCACATATTTGCTAATTTTTTGGGATGGCAGTTATTTCATTAAGGGCAATTATTCATTCCCCTTTTGAATTTGGATTGCAATAAAAAAAAAAAAAAAAAACAGGAAAAAAAGACACTTGAGAGAACCTCTCTTGCATTGGAAAACAGTGTTTCCCTCTGCAGAACACCAGTATCCATTTATAAGCCCTCCTGGATAGGTTTCAATGTTAATATCCTTGGCTGAAAATGCTTGGTGATTAATAGCATTGACTGGCTAGTTAAATACACGATCAACCTGGGAGCAGTCATGCTTCTCAAGTAACAACAGTAATTGACAGAATGTTCAGCAAATAAAACTAGTTTAATGCTGTACTAATATATAATTAAAATACCTGTAACTCTTTCCCCCAGTGGGGATACAATGGTGCCACAGAAATGCCAAGCGCTTTAGTTTAAAAAAAGGTACCAGGTTTAAAAAGCCTGATTTTTCTTTCTGAAGCCTCCCTCCCCCTCCACCCCATAAATAGCCAGGGTGGTAATTTTGCATTCAGAGGTGCCAGCAAACACAAGACCATTTCAGTTTACAGTTGCTCCCACACATTGTGCCTGCAAACAGGAGGCAATGTATATTTAAAGAGCTGCTTATCGGCATCCTCCCTCTCTGCCTGAAATGTATCCCACCTCCAGCTCAGGAACATGAATTATTTACTGCTGAGCAAAAAGTGGGGGCGTTTAGCCATGACACCCTGATGGTGAGAGTGGAGAACTCAGCCTCTGCTGTGCATTGCTGTCCCTCCTGCTGGGCTTGCTGGTGCTGGCTGAGCACTGTGGAGGGCTCTGGGCAGGCTGTCCATGCCCCACAGTGCAGGGATCCTCCTGCTCCTATGGAGACATTGGTTTGACACCCTTCAGACTGATTGTCCTGCCTGCAATCTGCCCCAGCCCTCTCCAGGCACGTCCTAGCAGGGATTTTCTGGCAATGCACATTCAAATGGAGCGCACGTCTGGAGCCGCAGAGCTCTGCAGCGTTGTGGTCCAGATCTTTCCCCGTCCCTGAGAAGAGGAGCAGAGAGGAGACATTAACCCTGTATCTGTGCACTACACTGAGCTGCCTGACCCAGTAGTGTGATAATCTCCTTTCTCTCTCTGTAGGCAGCACATCTCCTGTTATAGCAGAATTACGACGTGTAGCTCCCCCAGCATTGCTGGCACTGCAGCAGATATTAATCAATGTGTGCTATCCATTGAACTATTTGTTTTTCCCAGATATGTTATTAACCTTCTTTCCATCAATCCAGCAAGGGCCAGGAGTGTTTGGAAGTATGTGTGTGTTCACTGCTTTCACAAAGGGGATAGTAAAAAAATTAAAACTCTATAAAACATCGGGTCAGACTCACACCAGTATAATTCTTCTGCAGCTTGTGAAAAGACCAAAGGAGGACTGGAGTGCAGCCTTACCTATAGAAAAGCAACAAATATGTGCTGAATTTTGGACCTCTGTTAGAACAACAACAAAAAATTTAAATAATTACCTTTATTAATTAAATAAGCTTATAGAGCAAAGCCATAACCAGAAATAAAACAATTGCACAGGACTATTAATAGCAATATTTTGTAGTATGGAAGTAGAGGAACCAGGAGCAAGAAATGGGAGTATCTGAAATCTAAATGCAAAAATAGGATGAAGTATGAGTCCTGTCTTAAAGACTTCATAGTCTTTGAGCAGAAGAAGAGGGATTTTTCTCACATTTTTTCAAACTAGGAAACATGATTAGGATGAAGTGACTTTTTAGAAGTTAGACAGAGAGTCTGTAGGATGCCCATGAATTATCTCCAAGTGTTGGGAATTGCCTGCTCTTTTAAAAGATTGGCCCCACTTTCTCCAGAGAAAAAACTGACTCCAACAGAAATAACTCTCAGCAACTGGAGAGGACACGGAGGAATGCAATGAAGATAAATTGTTGCAATAATGGAAATTAAGAAATTTGATTGATTTTTTACAGTGATAATCTCATTAAGGCTTTGGGTTACTGTTAAATCTTTATATTGCCCAAAAAGAGAAAAAAAAAAAGAAATATATATATATGGTCACAAATATATGAAAATAAATCTGAATTGCAAAGTATTCTCCATTTTATAGCAATTTCTATCTCAAAAAGACTCCTTTTCTCTCTTTTTATTATCATCATTCCCTGGCTGCTGCTTGGGTGCTCTGTGCAGCACCGTTACAGAGCTGACACCTGTTGTGATGGATGTATCCTTATAAACAGGCCTATCTTTAGTACCAGGCAGTGCCTTTTTTTCTTATGTGGTTGTTCATGTTGTTGTTTTCCACTGGTTTTACTTTTTAAGGTAAAAAAGGCAAAAAAAAAAAAAAAGTAATCAAAGAACTTTGCATCCATTTTGCAGAGAGTTACTTGATTATGAGTGTGCTGGATCTGGTTGTGAGAGGGGCAAAGCTGCAGACCCAAGTGTGAGAGAGATGTTGGAACACTTTTCTTCCCAGAAAATTTTTCTTCATGATCCAAATTAAAATAATGAGGACAAAAAAGCTTTAGGGGAATATTTTACTAAGACACTGTTATAGCAATGCCTTTCATGAGCTCAGAGTGTGGTTTAAGCAAACTGTTTAATCTTTGGCTGTAGATCTAATGCTTCCTAACTCCCCAGTCCGGATCCATTGCTTTTAAACAGCCCTCTGGAGATTTTTTACTGACAATCTTCCTAGGCTGACAAATCCTTTGTGCACTTGAACACCCTGATCTGCTCATTTGTATCTACTTTCCTAGAATCCCAGGATGGTTTTGGTTGGATGGCACCTTAAAGATCATCTTTTTCCCACTCCACACTGCCACAGGCATGGACATCTTCCGCTAACTGAGGTTGCTCTAGTTAAGATCCCAGTGAAAATTGGTTCTTTATCATTTTCATGGGCTGGCAGTGGGGACCTTTCACTTGCCACCATCATCAAGATGAGGAGTTATCCCAGAGTGATTTGCTGCAGGTATTTGTGGAATTGCTGCAAGCTTGAGAACAAAATAAAAAACATGATGGCAGGTGAAAATAGCGAGGCTGATCAGTGTCACTCACCTTCAAGTCTGACTAGCTGTGGAAGTTTTGTCTGAAAATCCTCCTGTTGGCTCAGTATCACCTTCCTGATGAAATCTGGTGTATAATACTGAACTGCTGGTGACAAGTGATCCTCTTTAACACAATTTTAGACTCAGTGTACAGCCCTGCAAAGCCTCTGATTGCCTAGCACTAACTGCACAGATCACTACCTCTTTAGACAGGCATTTTGGGCACTAAAACCCTTAATGCTCCTTACCTATACAAAGCATTCTTCTACCACCAGATAAGAATTGATTGTAAGGCAGACCCACAACATGCCATTAGTGATTTGAATCCTGAATTATCTGAATGGTTGAATCACTTTTAATGATGCAAGGGGACTTGGCTAACAGGTTAGGTCAAGGCTGATCCTAAACTTTGAGGTAAGCAGCACTCATGTCTGAATTTCATGGCTTCAATATTGACTTTATGGGCCATATGATGGCTCCGAGGATGCATTATTCTCTCTTTCACGTTGGACTTGTTCTACAGTTAATGGCTTAAAGCTTTTGAGTTGGCACTTCAGCAGAGGTGACTGCATTTCTTTTCACATGGCTCATGAACAGATAATCAGAGCACTGAATAACAGAGCTCGTGTTCTGTAGCCATGACCTTTCTGAGGGAAAAAGGCTTGGCATGTTAAACAGCTTTTAGGGATAGTTTCTTTTAATGTGCTATGAAGTTTTTCTAAGAGTCATCTACACAACCACAGGACTGTTTTTTCGGTTGAATAATTCACCTGAATAAAAAGCCTTTAAATCTGAGGAGCAAGTGTGTATGGACCTACATGTGGCAAATGGCCCCTAGAATCAAGCTAAAATCTGAGATTCAGTACATCCAGATCAAAAATGGATGTTCTGCTACTGCCTTGGCTCAAGCTGCATCAATTCCCTTTCTCATCTAAGATGAAAATATCAGAATTAGGACATGATTTAACATCTGTAACTACTACAATATTGTGCATTGTGGTGCTTTTAATGTCATGAGCATGAGATCTCCATAAGATCTTCTGCTCAGATAGCAGAGTCAAACTTTGCTACCAGGAGAAAGTCAGCAGACCAAAGTGACACAGCCCATAAAGAGAAACTAAGGATAGAAAAAGCAACATGGTTTTCCACTCATCTGAATTCAGCAGAGGAGATGAATGAACAAATGAAAGGACCTTAAAAAAAGGTCCTTAAAAAAAAAAGAGCAAGGTTCTGGTATTTGAGAATTTTATATTATGCAAAGGTTTTTTCATAACCTAGGAGAGAGATTTGGTCATGGACCAATTAAAAGCTGAAGCTTGAAAATTGTTTAGTGTTATGTATAATTACTTTCCCAACTATATCAGGAAATTATTTAAATGCAAATTAAACTATGCTGCCAGAAGGTAGATGTATAGCAGTGAATAGAGCTGTTTTAGAAAACAATGTAATTTTAGGAAAATTACCTCCCTTGTCCTGAAGAAAAAGCAACTGCTGTGGAATTAGTGGTACAAATAATGTATTGGTAAGATCAGTTAAACATTGTTATTCTCCAGGACCTGAGCTGTATAAAACTCCAAAAATGAGTAACAGAGGTTGCCTAAGTAAGTCTGAAAGGAGACTTCTGAAGTGAAACAATTTCCCTCAATTTTTTGTAAAACAAGGCATACACCACTTAACTCCTGCTGGTTGGGAGGGTGGGTGGAAAATTGGGAAGGTTTTAAAGCTTAAAACTGTTTTCTTTTGGTTCCCAAAACTAGAGGCTTTGTACATGGCAGCCAGCTTGGTCTAACCTTGCAACAACCCTCTGGAGCTGTTTGCCATTTTAATTGGGGGATTCCAGTAGAATCCATCAAGGTCCCACGGTGCCTCTCTGAGCCACGTCCTGAAAGCCACAGGAGGTCCTTCTAGTTCCTTCAAAGGGAGGAGAAGGATAAAAAACCCCCACGAAAATAAGAAATTAACTCAGATTGATGTAGGGAGAATACCACAGCATACTGGAAGGGGAGAAGTAATTTGTTTGGCTTTCATGAGAGGACTGAACTCTATTGACATTCCCTTTCCATCCATCAAGGCTTACTGCAGGATCATTGCAGGCTGTACACTGGTCCAGAAAGAGTCAGGCTTGTGTGAGGAGTCCAGGGACTTAACAGTTCTTGTGCTATTTTCCCTGGGGATGTTAAAAAAAAGAATAAGAAAAAAGAATAATGTTTTATTTTAAATTGACACATTTAGGGGATCAAGAGAAAGCAATTCTTGTTGGTTTGCTCAGCCCAATTTTTTATCATCTGATAGTGCACCTGATCAGGTAACCCTTCGTGTTGCAAAGTGGGGTTTACTCCTTCCAACAGGCTTGTGAAAGAAAAAGCCAAATGATTAAGCAGAAACAGTGCCAGCATGTGTGGACAGGGTATGGTGTTAGCTCCTGTCCTGTTGGTCTTTCTGTCAGCCCTGCTTGGTCACAGCTCAAACCAGGTTTCCATGTGTCCAGAATCTATCATCAAGAGCAAAATCTGAAAAATATTTTGAATCCCAGGTAGATACAGGTCCTCCTTAAATTAAAAAAAACAAAACCCACAAAAACGAAACAAAACCCAAAAAAACAAACCAACCAACCAAAAAAACCAAACCAAACCAAACAAAAAAAAAAACCCCAACAACAACAACAACAACAAAAAAAAGGCAAAAGAACCAACTCAAACCAAACCTACACTTTTCAAAAGGAATACTGGAAGCTGCCATCATCATAGCCTTTCTGCTGATGCTCAGAAAAGGGGAACACAGTGACAAAACAAATGAAGTCTTCCCTGTGGACTGTCCCATGGACTCCAGAGCAGAGTGAGTTTCCAGGACAGCAAGTGATTTAACTCTGCATCTGACACACTTGCCCTTAATGTTTAGGACCAGCTGCAGGTACAGGATGTGGGCAGGGAGCCCAGTTCCTATCTGCTCTATCTGCTCAGAAATTCTGAGAACAGTTGAGATACAGCCCCCAGCAAAGGGAGACTCAGCTGGCTGTAGGAATAACAGAAGGCAGGAAACAGCAAGGCAAAATCAGACAGAGATCTTGCTGAGGATTGGCATTTCCACCAGTGTAAGGGAGCCATCAGATACCCCAGAGACAGGCAAAAGGGAGAGCAATTTTGTTATGCAGATAGCACCCAGCATGGACCCTCTTGGGCAGGAATATGTGCACCCTTGTGCAAATACATATGGCCAAATATTTCTCTGGGGTGCATCACAAAGCACAAAATTGCAAGGCATTTCCCTCACCTCCCCAGGAGCCTGCTGTGGCAGCTGCTGAAGGACAAATGCCAGCAGCAATCAGCATCTGGCTAGAAATGCTTCAAGCAGTTGTTTGCCCAAAGAAAAGTTCCCCTCTTGCCTGTGGTGCCAAAAGTGAGAGAGTGTCTGGGATGAGATCTGCACCCTGAAACCTGAGGTGTGAGTGTGCCTTGCACAATGTAGGGAATTGGGGACCAATATCCCATCTCCTCCCTTCTCATTTTCCCATTTCCAGCAGCCTGCACCTCTCTCCCTGGGTGTTAAGAAGGTGTGGGGCAGTGTTGAGCTTTGGGTATGCTTGGAAAACTTCCTGTCCCTCATCCCCATGGCTTCTGGAAGCCTCTTGCAGGCTCACTGCACTACAAATGTCTTCACTGAGGGCACTCAAACCCATTGTAAAGACACAAAGCCAAAAATGCTGATCAGGTTACAGTGGCCAGGTGTGCACCACATGCAAAGGGCCCTACTGGAGATAAAAGTTTAAATTACTAGGCTGCAGATACAGCAGTCCTGCGCTGTGCTGAGGCCTCTTTATGTCCCCCTGGCAGCAGAAAGAAGTTTTAAACCATTATTTTGCCTAAAGACCCTCCTTGAATAGGCCACAAGTACATGACTGCTTATTCACAGTTGACATTAAACTGCCTAACAGCAAGGATTTTGCTTTCCAGAGCATGTGGGAAGTGCAGGGTGAGAGAGAGCTTCTCCACAGGAATGTGAATGTGCTGCTGGGGGGCAGGGGAGGCTCCTGCTGCACCGTGGGGCAGACTTATGTTTTCACACAAGCCTTGCTCTTCCCTCTTTCTTCCAAAAGATTGTTCTAAAAATGAGACCTTCCTATCCTCTGAGAACAGTTATGTGGGAAATAAAAGACAATGTGAAGGCACAGGATCATTCAGGAAAAGTCTGTCAGCAATTTGGTCAGGGAAACACTGAAGCAGGAATCGAGCTGCCTGTGAAATGGTGACTTCTGTTGACAAATCAGCTCCCTGCTAAAGGTTTTTGACAGTTTGGCCCTGGATGCTGGTTCTCACAAGACTTTTGTTCTTTTGGCATCTCTCTCTGGCCTGAAAGAATTGGCAGAGGAAGGTCATGTTTACCTAGCAATATATAATTTATATAACTCGAATTTGAGGGGGACTCTTTTAATATGAATTATGTATTGTACTGCAAACTCTGACAAGCTGTCACAATGGAGGAAGGGACCCTGTCCTTTGTTTAGCTCAGAGAAAAATGCAGCAGGATGGTGACAAACACAAGATGTGTGCTGCCTTGGGAAGGAGCTAGACAGAGCATTTCAAAGGTGTGCCCAAGGCTGTTACAGATGAGCTGAAATCTTTCTGCCTGCACAACTGGGACACCTTGGTACCTCCAAGGTCCTCTTCAGCCCCCACCTGTTAATTTCCTGCCTTTGTTTCTGCACTGCTCAGGTTTTAGGCTGCTCACTTAGGAGAAAGTAGAAAAGCTGCCAGAGCATCCTCACCATGGAGGGATATGTATCTAGGGAGAAGATGTGATTCAGCTTTCTTGGCATCTTCTTTCTTTGCAAGTAGCAAGAAATAGAGGACTTGGAAGTTCAGGCAGCCCTTTGCACTTAGCCAGGCATAGTAAACCTGTGGTGTTCATTTACTGATCACTGACAGTCTGTGAAGGTCAGGTCTGGGGTAGTATCTGCACTGTACACACTACTTTGGTGTAGTTATTCTTACTATTGCTTAATCAGGAAAGATATTTTTAATGACCTTCACGTCTGAGAGGAAAAATTATACAAAAAATCGGAGCAATGAAATAAGTTCTCTTAAAAGCTTAATTAAAATATGAAACCTTTGATTTTTGGCAATTAAATGAGACATTTTGTGCCTCTAAATTAAGTGTTCCAATACTCTCTAAGCAGAATATGGCTGGAACTCTCTTCAAGATTATAATGGGCTGGATTAGAAGTGTTTCAGATGTGCACCTCAAAGCAAAGCTGAGATTTTGCTTCCCAAAGGCTAATGAGAGCTGACGATGCTCTGCTGCTGGCTGTCAGCACTGGGAGCTGCTGAGGAAGCTGAAGGACATGGGTGAAAAAGCTATGGAAAATTTGGGGAAGAATATGTAAATGACAGTGCTTCTCTGGAGTTAGATGGCCAAGTACAAATGCCCATAAACACCTGACTGAATGTTCAGGAGCAACCTGAGACAGTCACTGTCCATTTGGGAGCAATCCCAAAAAGATGCCTTTTTTCCAGCTGAGCCATTCATCTGTTCAGCCTAAGGCATCCCTCAACATTTGGGTGAGGGCAAAGGGAGAAGATGAGCTTGGTTTTCAGCCAAATCTCAGCTTTGGAAAGTAGCTTTTACCTGCCTCAATGAAATCTAATTGTACATGGTTGTAGCTTTAGCTTTTACACTCTGCCCTAAAATATTGAATAGCAGCATGCTAGGTAATTAAATATCTGTCATGCCTTTTCCCAGGTCTAACAACACTTTGGGGATATATATGATACATGATTTGTACAACCGGTTAGTATAAACTTTGTAAAGCACTTTGGGATTCATGTGAATGAAAGGCATGATCATAAACGTAAGATCATTTTCATTATCATTAATATTCTTTTATGAGGGACCTTATCAAAAGCATTCTGAAAAGCCAAGTAAATGATATCTACCAGGTCACCTTTATGTAGTATTTTATTAACTTTTCAGGTGAGGAATTGCTTTGAAGGAACAATATTTCCTTACGGTGACTGAAGTGGGTTTTCTCCCAGTTGTCATTTATTTGCCTTCATTATGGTGACATTATGGGGTACACCTGAGGTCAAGGCCTGTTGTGCTTAAGGTTGCACAAACATGGAAGGAAAGAATGGTGGCGCTTTAGGAACCGTGAAAAAAAATTAATAAAAAATGTAAATAAAGTTTCTGGTTTTGTCCTTGCTGAGTTGCCTGTGTCCTGTGTGGCAGCAGCTGGATGGTGGCTGCAAGGTGAGTGGCATCATCTCAGGTGTGTCTGCCACTCTGGGGGTGAGGGCCAGCCCAGGCACTGGCACTGGCTGTGCTGGGAGCAGCCTGGAAGGCAGCATTCCCATGGGCACTGCAGGGCTCTGCTCCTGCAGCAGCTCCCAGGGAGGTTTCCCCCACTGCTGTTGCACAATAGGAGCCATCCCTGAATCTCTCCATTTGTTTTCAAGGGGGATTTCACCCTGCAAGGCGAGCAGGGCACCTTATTTAACAGGTTCACTATTGTGTGGTGTGTTTTCTCTACAGCCTGGGCTGGGAACCAGCTGCTCTGGGTGATTTACTGCCCCAATGAGCTCCCCACCACATAACTCCTTCCTCAGGTCCTGTTCACCTTCCACACTGTTAAAGTAAATCACTGCTGAAGTCACTCTCTAACTTCCCACAGAAAGTGGCAGAGACAAGGAATCTCTTTAGTTACATCCATACAAATAACTCAGGCCAAGGTTTTATTCCTGCTTCAGCATCCTCTGATTTTCAGCCTCCCTCTCTCCCCACAAAGATAGAGGGCTGTGCAGAAGAAATGCCTGCTTTAGCACATCTGACAGCAAGTAACCATGGAGAGTGGTGTCTTCCAGCAGATACATATATTTGAGTTAATTAGGTACAATAAAGCTGTCACATAACAACAGCGCTTTCTAAGTTTCACTCATTATATGCCTGGTTGGGGGTTTAATTTTTTTCTTCTCTACTGCATCAGAAATACCTTGATTTTTTTCATAGACCTATATCTCTACATCCCTTTCCTTTGTAGCTTGTCTGCATTTACTCTACTCTCTCTTCTTCTCTTTAGTCAGATCTCTTTTTAATTTTTAAAAGAATGTTTATTTTCAATAAACCCTGCTCAGCCGTGCAAATTTCATTCTTCCTGTTCTTCTTTTCAGATCAAAGGTCCAACCACCATCTGCCTCTCTAGCACAGATTCTTAAATAGCCTCCAGACTGATTACATTAGCCAAACTCACCCTTGGTACAACTCCTGGGGCTGCTAGAGGAGTTACTCTAGGAACAAATTTGTTCTAAGTTGTTAAAGAGTTTCACTATGCCCTTGAGCCTTCTGTTAATAATTTTTTTTCAGTTTTAAAATCTGGCCTTTTAAAGTTCACCCTCTCTGCATTACCCCTAGGAGAGTAACCTTCTATTATGATATCAAACCTAATTGCACAGTGATTATGATTACCCAGTGGATTTCTTACTCTCACCTCCCTTAACTCCTGTGCATAATTTAGCACAGAGTTGAGATTCAGTCCCTCCAACAAAGGACTCCTCTGAAAAGCAGTCTTTAAATAATATCAATTAATTGGCTTTTCATACCATGGACTTTTCAACTGATAGGCAGCAGAGGCGTGGAAGTCAGAGCTCTTCCACTACTGACTCAGTGCCCTCCAAAGGGTCAGGCTGCATTGTCCCAGTGCTGGTCCTCAGAGACACAAAATCATGGAATGGCCGGGCCTTGTGCTGTCCCCAGGGGACTCTGCAGCTTCTCCAGGTGGTCTTGGCCACCTGGAGAAATTGAGAAGAGAAATCCAGCCTGGCACCATCAGATTAAGTCTTTGTTGCACCATGCTCGAAGCATGAATGGTGGCAGGGAGACAGAGGAACTCCTCTAAAAGCCAGAAATCAAAAAAGTGTATGGTTTGGAAATAAAAAACTCTCTACATGATAATGGGCAGAGGATAAGGGAAAGAAGGGAGGTTGTGGGGTTCAGTGTGCACTTTTGGGATGGCCGTTTGGTGACTGCAGTTTTTGTAGCATAGTGACAATATGTGTTAATACAGCTCCACACCCCCCTGAAGCCTCCTGGACCCTGCCCTCACTCCCCTGCTCTTCCCACAACTCTTTATAATGAGCTTGATGGCAGACCAGATCAATCTGTTTTGTGGTTTCCATGATCTGAGACAAAATTGAATAACCTGTGGGGAGCATGTTGCTAATTTCAGAATGCAACAGCTCCTGGTGACTGTACTGGGTCATTACAAAAATGTTTCCCCTTCAAGGGCTCCTGGAAATTCAGTGGAAATATTTAGGGCTGAAGACAGAAGTAAATATTCTGGTCTTTTTAGGTTTTTGAGTGGTAGTACTTTAGCTGAATTTCAGTCATTCTTTTTATAAATAGTGGTTAGCAGAAAATACAATTCACAGAACAAAAAAAATTTAACACTCCTTTTTTTTTTTTTTTTTAAGCTGCAAAGAAATGAAGGAAATAAGAACTAGCTCATAAAGATTAATTCATCACAGAAGAAATTCCTTCTATGAGAGGTAAAGTGTAGTAGGGTTCTAACTGCTTGTGATAAATGCAAATGAATATTTTCTGTTTGCCCTAGTGACTGCTAATATACATATTTATCTTAATGCATTTGGAAAAAAAATTAACTAAAATAAAATAAAGCTCAATGGCTTGTTCTAAATGGATTCCCAACGCTAGCAGAAAAAAGATGTGCAAGGCACTTTGCTAAACACTGTTTGAGCATAGAGCAATGCTGCTGAAAACAGCATAATGGGCTATTGCCTTTCAGCTTTGCAATTGTGGCTGTGTGGTGCTGCTGGGCAATCTCCTGCTTTATGTGTGGCACATGCTGAGCAGAGGCTGGTGCTGATACTGGGCCAAGCAGTAGCTGGGCTTGGATTGATACCAGTCCTGTTCTTTCCTGCTTTTCACCTGCCCCTGACACAAAGTCCTCCCTGCTGATGGTTCATGATTTCCTTAGAGATGGGAGGTGGCATGACAAGCTAAAGCACTCACAGGAACATTTGGAAGCTGCAGGCTTTTATTTTTACATGGATCTGACATGCCACTTGAGCGTCCTCTCTGTTGTCTCTGGCTGACAGCTCCATATCGCCCTGGTCATTTTCTGTGGTTGTTGTTTGCAGCACTCTGCTTTCAGGAGGTGGTCATGCAAGAATTCAGATTTGTTCAGACAATCCCATCAGCCTCTCAGTGGCTGCTCAAACTTTCTCTGTGCTCCTTTTCCTTTTGAATCATCTGTTCACCAAGATGCATCCTGTGCATTTGCACAAGGACCTTAGGCACAAATCAGCTGGGATTTCATCTCTGATATATCAAGAAAACGCATTCTAGTCTTTAAGGACATGTGTTGTAGAATGCTATGCAATAAACATAGGAATAAAAATCACAGAGTCATTTAAGTCCAGAGTGAAAAAAAAAATCCCACTGATTTACTGTGCCTAAAGGCTTCCTCTCCCTGCAGTGGATGTTTTTATTAGTACTGGATGCATAGAGAAATTGAAAAGAGAAATCCACCCTGGCACCATCAGATTGAGTCTTCGTCTTGCCATGCTCGAAGCATCCTTACCACCAGCACCTACAAGTGCAGGATGATATGAAAAGAAATAAATGGTAGACAGGCATCCACAAAAAGCCACATCCCACCCTGCCCATCCTGCTAGGCTGCTCCAGGCTCTGTAGGAGATGGGTGCCAGTCCAGGGTAGAGGATTACATGAGTCTGTGACCAGATTCTACTAAGGAGTGAGCTATGTTACCATGAGGTAGCTAATCCATTCCTTGAAAATCTTCCTCTCCTGATGTAAGTCTAGCTAAACCAAAATCAATTGAAGAGCTTTCAAGGACTGAAGAGTGTACCCAGTCTATGTGGTGGGGGATAATTTGTACAATCAGTGGAACAGAGGGCAGAACTGTGTCTGAACCAGGAAGCCAAAGGCAATAATAACTAACGTGTATCCATAAAAAATTCATGGGAAATTTCATCTTGGGTAAAAGAGAATGAATAACTATGTTGATTAAGTAGTAAAAGTTCATTTTATTTTTAGAAGTACTCAGAAAATTGAAAACATCTGGGAACATTATGCAATTCTTTTTACGTAATAGCTTCCATTTACATTTCATCAGTGCCATCAGTTTAACCCTGACCTGTATGGAGCAACCCACAAGATCCAGTCTACTTTCTTGCTGGGCTGCAAGAAGTGGCTGAATTCAGGCTTCTCTCCCTCTGTGGAAAAAGCCTTGTGTATAAATGATGGTTTATGTCAGAACATAGTGCCCAAACTTTTCTACACATCTGACTTTCACCGTCCTTAAGCAAAGTTTTACATCCCACTGTACCAAGTTTGAGATGTGAATGGCAGGAAAATGTCTTAACCTGTTCAACCTGTTAAAATGTTGAATTGCTGTGAATTTGCCCTGGGACACCCCGCAGGATTAGATGTGTCCCCTGTTCAATCACAAGCAAGAAGCTCCCACAGAAAGCTTAGCTCTCCAAAGATATTTTGATAGGTCATGACAGAGGCTGGCACTTGTGGGTAGAAACTGAAGTGCCTTTAAGTGTCTACTGTCACCTCTGAAGTGACAAGCCCAGGTCTGTTGATCCTTAACTGCAAGATATTTTATTCAGGATGAGCTGTGATATTATTATTTTAATTTTTCTTTAAGGAGGTGAAACACAGAGCCACAGGTATATTAACAGCATCACACTGGGCATGTGGGGTTGTGTTTTCCCTGGGAGAAAACACCAGAGAGTAGTTGAGAGCAGCCAGAGGGGGTAATGTGGAGCTCCAACACCTCCAAAGGTCTCTGGCAAGAGGCAGAGCAAAAGGACAGCAACTTTTTGGATCACCTTCCACCTCCAGCAATTGTCCTTGCTTTGGCCCAGATTTCTGCATTTTCCATCAGGTACAAATACACCAGAGCAGATTTATTTTGTCCATCATTAAAAGGCTCATTCACAGCCATTGCATCAGCTCTCAACATGGGGGCAAGACCCTGTCCTACAGGGAACTCCATTCCACACCCCGCGCAGCAATCACCTCTCAAGGACAAGGCTCGGCATTTCCTCCCATGCAGAGAAGCTGCCAGCAGGAGGAACCTGCTTTCATGTGTGTGCATTTTCGAGACTGTGGCAGGAGATTAACTCATGTAGGATTTACCAGATGTCTCTCTGTGGAGTGGGCTGCTTTGAAGAGCAAAAGAGTTCTTCAGTCGATGCCTAACCAAAGGAATGAATCATACACCTGCACACTCGCATTTCTTTCAAGGACACGGTGCCCTGTGGAGGTGGGGGGTTCTTTTCTTGCCTGGAGAATCTCACATCATCACAGGCAGAATATTAGAGGAATGGAGAAGAGACAATACATTGACTTTGCTTTATAGCCTGCCTCCTCCTTAGTCTCTCTGGCAGGTCAGATAAGCCCTGTCTAATCTTGCATTAAAAAGTTTTACCAGTGTCTGCTTTCTTTCTTTTTCCCCCCCCTGTTTTAATGTCCCATAACACTTGCTCAGCTAACATAAGGTCTTTCACCCTTTAAGTGCTAGCAGAAATAGGCTTGTCTGGCTGATTTCCAGTGAAAGGAAAGTAGATGGCACACACTGAGAGCTATCTGAATCAAAACAGAGGTTTCCTGGAAAGTCTAATTGCAGTGGGGGCAATTCAGCTGGTCACAGTCATATTGCTGGCTGGGATATTCCCAGTGAGCCATGCAAAGTACCTGGCACAGGAAATTGTGCAGGGTCAGGGGCATTTGCAGGGGTCTCAGGAACTGAGGGCAGCAGTGAGGTGTGGAGTCCATCCTCAGCCAGTGCTGAGCAGTGTCTGGAGCTCATGGTGACAGATGGGTTGGATGGGTAATGGGGTCTGGTCTTTCTCACTGCCTTCGAGGACTCTGATTGATTTGTCCAGCTTGCCATGATGAAGTCATCAATCTTGATGACACTTGCTGCAGCTCAGCCTCTGGCATGCCAGAGTAATTCTTTTTGCACCTGCCAACAGACAGGTCAGATAGCCGCATATGCACTGTCTGGAAAGTTGTGAACCTGATTTCTAAGAAAGGTGTGATAGAAAGCCACTACAAGGAACAGGTTAGGAGATTATCTGCCTTTGGTGCAGACTGGAGGCAAGCAGCTTTTTACCTGTAGTGAAAGAAAGGAAAGCATGGACCATGTTTTCAAAAGTTTGTAACACTCCCATGGCAAATCCAAGACAAATACCATTAATATTAAGCCTACATGTAATGGTTAAATGTTTAAATTACTGCCCACTGAAAATCTATCCTTTTTTTCTTTTTTTAAATTTTATCATAGTTCTAACTCTGGAGGAATGGGAGTTCAAATGATTGACCATAAATCATAGTAAAGTCCACTGCTAGCAAGGTTAGAGTTAATAGATTATTGATCAGTGTAATGTTAAGTGGTAAATTAATTTTTCCCCATCAGCTCTCTTAATAGTTACTTGCTTTTTAAGATGTAGCAGGGCTTTGCATTGAATTAGCTTGGAGAGTTAAACAGTATGAACAGCTGGTAGATTCAGCCCAGCTCACTACCAGAGTCCCCTGCATGCTGTTGTTCAGACACGTTTCAAAGCTATTTTTTCCTTTACCACTGAGACTGGTAAATCCTTTGTTGAGGGCCAGGACAGGTTTGCAAACAGTGAGATAAGAGGACTGTATCTCCCTGTACCATCAACCCCTGACACCTGTTTGCGCTTGACTAATTTTCCAATTATACAGAATCTTTTCAGTGCTGTGATGGGGCACCCTTGGAAGAGAGGTTGCTGCAATGGAGAAGATATCTGAATATGTGATGGCAAGCAGCTTTTGGACTTCCACAAACTTGTGGAAATTTTGTGCTTATAAAGGGGATAATAATAGTGCTGGAAAATGTATCTCTTCTGTGCACTTTGAGGAACTGATTGACTGAAGACATCCCTACTCCATTGCTACAAACACCCCTCAGACATTAAAACCATCCTTGAGTTACTCTGCTCTGCTTGTATGACAAAATTTACAGCTTCCAGTTTTTGGATGAGACTCCTTAAGTTTTTAAGACTCCCAGGCTCAGAAGGAGGAGTGAGGGTGACCTGGTTCCACCCAGTGTAGTTGTCCTGTGACAAAGAATTTGGTTCTTCTTTGGGGTCTCTGGACTTTGATGGACACTTGATACATTCTGTGTTACATAGATTTGGTCTGGCTACCAAAGGTGGAGCTGATGTCCAGCTTTGATCATCCACTGAAAGTGAGATCAAAGCTTGTAAGTCTGGTCTAGAATAAGGTAATTAATTCCTTATACTAAGGTGTCAATATCTTGTCTCAATTTGCAAAGCCTTACTCTGTGCTGACTGATGCATTATCACTGTGCATACACAGAGAGCTCTAAGGCACCCTGTACTCTCAAGGACTTGCTATGCATAGCAGTGGATAGATGTGAGATATATTAATGTGAAGAATTCATGGAAACTAACATGGGAAATCAGCAATGACCCTTGCTAAGCCAAACCTTAGAAAAAATGTTATTTCACCCTTGGAGAATTTGTGAGATGACAAATTTTCCCTTCTTATAAGACGGAATGAAAAAATCAAACTCTTGATGTGATTTTTTTTTCCCATTGAACCAATAAGCCGTAAATAAATACATAAAAAGATAATTTCAAACACTTCATTTTGGACTCTTGACATTTTCCAATGTTTAATTCCTCTGAAGTACAATTTTCAAAGCAATAAAACTGCATCCCTTCTCCCTTTACTTCAAGTCTTCAAATTATATTTTGCTGGGACCTCTTGCCTGGCTCTTAATAAGGAGATGTTAATTAGCAACCTTAGACTTAACCATCAGGCAGAGAGCAGCACTGTGCTGTGGTTTGCATGGGGTGGGTTTAGTTTCATTCTTCTGCCTGTGGGTGCCAGGACCCCTTGGCCAAGCTGGCACAAAGATGTGAGCTGCAGGTCCAAACACTTCTCTGATTGCCCTGGCTGGGACACAGGCGGGAAAAGCTGCCCTGGCTGTGACTGCTGGTTTCTCATCACAGTTCTTCCTCCAGAGAGATTTTCCTGGGAGGTGGCAGCCGCCCCTGGCTTATGTCCCTTTGTCACAAAGGGCCTGGGATGACCCCTCTCCTGACCATCTCTCTGGAGAAGGCAGTGAAGTGTTGGGGTGGATGAACAAAGCCAATCATGAAATTCCTCTGCCCACAAGGCCCCCCCTTCCACCCCTGCCTCAGGGTACTACTATGGCTTGCACCACAGATAAAAGTGGTACCACTCAAGAGTTATTCAGTTCTGTGATTCCCCAAAGCGTCAGACACCTTCTTTTGGTGACATGGAATCTTACTAATGCAAACATTACACACCCACACACAGACATACACATACACACCTATTGCAGACAATATACATGTATGTACCTAAAACTGGTGTTTATGCTTTTATTTGTGCTCATTCACACACAGAAGAGAAAGGTTAATGTGTGTTTTGCAAAGACAGAGGACATTTGTTTGCTCACCGGGAAAGAAGAAGGAATCAATATGTTTGGGTAGGGGAAATGGATTATCCTTAAACATCCTGCATAAGACAAAAAAAGTTTCTATTTGATGTTGATGCTGATGTGAGTCTGCTCTAAAGGTCAGTCCAATCATGCTATTTTGGCTGTAGCCAGCACAATGAAACACTGCATTCAATCATTCAGAAATTTGCATGTATTTTTCTGTACGTTACTGCCTTAAAAACAAGTTTACTGGGCGGATGTGGAAACAGGCAGGTTCTGAATAAAGATGAATATTTTTGTTTCAGCTTCCACTTATATCTTTTCTTTAAAGAGATTTTTTTTTATTATTTTTTTATTTTTCCCCCTGGTTATTCCATTTGCAATATTGCAGGTTCCCAAACAATAAAAATCCACTCAACCCTAATTCAGGAGTAATGTAAGAATTTTAGGTCTGCTATTTTTCATTTTTTAGACCCCACTATATACATTAGGACGTTGAAAAATTTAGTGTGTGTGCACAGGTGTGTTCTGAAAGTCCCAATGTAAACCTCATCTTCTGGCAATCCAGATGTCCATGCAAATAAACTGTGCTTACATGGAGTAACTCCATTAGCAGACAGCAAGGGTTGGCTCAGACCTTGCTTCAAATGACAGTTAAGGGGAGCACAAGATGTGCTTGAGATTGCAGAAAACCTGGCTTTCCCATCCCAGGCTAATTTTGGAAATGATTTCCCAGAGTAATTTCAGATAAAGAGGGGTAAAGCCTTAAGCATTTTAGTGAAGTGAAAAAATCAATTATTGCTCAAGGGAATAAGAAAATTTCATTTTTCAAGTTTTTTTTTTTTTTAGATTTCTTCTCCCCACAAGCAATAAAATTTATAAAGAAACAGTTGTTTAACACCTCCCAAGTGAAAAAGAAACCCCAAAAATCTACACCTCACAGCAAAACTGTGGCTGTGAAACTATCACAAATATCACTGAACCAGAGATGGGCTGCAAATGGCCTTTTCCTGGCATCTTTTGCAATTTTGACAAATTCACCAGGTGTACCGAGCCACAAGTGCATGGTGAGCACACATTTAGAAATGACAGTGTTGTACATAAAATCAGCACTGTGTAAAAATCCTTCTGTTCCTTATTTGTACTTTTGAAATTCATGTAAAGAAGCTGCAGACCTTTAGGGCCCTATGCTGTTCAGCTCTGTGATGTGGCCACAGAAGCTCAATAATTTGTTTCCATAAAATATATCCAGATGTTTGCCTTTTGGCAAGGATGGGAGAAAGCTGAAACAGCACTGAAATAAATTTTATAAGTAATAAAAAAGCCCAATACTTTGTTCCTTTCTTCAGTCCTGATAGTTCCATTATTTGTTTTACTTGATTTGAGGCTGCAAGAAGGAAACGCAAAAGGAAATTTTTCTGATGAACCGTCTAAAATTAATACCACTGCCCTGACACAGCAGCAGCAGTGACATAAAGAACAAGTAATGCTTAGCCACAGAGTTTTGTTTTCAGATAGGTAATCAAAAGGGAACTTGGAGAGAAAGTCAATTGCAAAGAGACCTGGTGGTTTGAACAGTATGCCTCTGCTGCAGCTGGAGGCACACGAGATTGGAAAGTGCTGGTGGGGAGGAGGGAAACTTCTTGGGGATCCTGGTTGTGGTGGCATCTGTCAACACCTCTGCTCCCATCCAGCCACAGGCCACAGCATCTACTGGCAGGGCTTGGTGGAGTGAGGAGGAGAGGAGAGGATGTGCAGGGGATCCACCAGCCCTGGGTGCTTTTCCTTCTCCACATTCCTCTACTCGTGCTGAGGGACCCTGGTCCTGCTGCAGCATTTTCTGAGTGTGTCACAGAAACCCTTAAAGCTGCATGGAGTGACAGAGATGTCTCCAGCTGCACCACACATGGGTATCAGATGGAAGTGCCCAGGTGTATAGTTAGATGCCAGCAGTGGCAGGGCGCTGCACAGCAGCTGATGTAGACATCTCACCTGGAAATCTATTACTGCTGAGGGTCAGTGTGTTGTTTGTACAGAGAGGTGGCATTTACTCAAAGGAAATGAAGAACAAAAGCAGAAACCTCAGGGTTTTTCATCTGCTGATGTTCATGCACCGGAAGGAAGGAGGCTGTGGCAACTGCAACCTGATTTCGTACCCAGCTTGGGAAGAGTAGTTGAGGTGATAACCAAAGAAATGGTTCTCCTCAAGTGTCTTATGGACTCCTGCAAACAGTAGGAAACAGTGTTTCCCAGGCCAAACTCAGGGACGAACTCACTCTTGGGGAAGGCCTCACTACTGGCTTCAGCTGCCTGGCAGGAGTAGGGAAGGCAGAGACAGACTCTTCTGAGCAGTGAGAGAAGAGACTGGGAATAAAAGTTGCAGAAAGAGAGACACTCAGATTTTTCCCCCCAGTGGTAGTGGTCAAACATGGGAACAAGTGTCCAAGGAAGCTGTGAATTCTCCATGCTTGGAGATACCCAAACCTTGACTAGACACAGCCCTGAGCAACCAGAGCTGAGCTGGCCCCATCCTCTGCAGTGGTTTGGACTGGAGACCTCACAGCTCTCCTGCCACTGTGGAGAACAGCATTAGGCTCCTAAATGTCTCAATTCAGGTGAAGTTTTTCAGTAAACAAGAATGAAAACAAGATGGTTTTCCCTCCTCCAAACTACCTTTGTGAAGAAATGTCATATACTTTGTCTGAAAAGCCCAGGCTCCACATGTAACCTTTTGGTTTTTGTCCTGTCGAAGTCATAATCTTTCTTCATTGCCTGTAAACCATTGGTTTAATCTGTAGCTCCCTAATCCAAGTATCACCAGGTCAATCCTTGCTAAATTAACCAAAACAGATTCCATGACAAAAAACATCACCAGATTCTCCCTCCTCCAGGAGTTTTTCTGGTTGTTACCAGAGGGCTGATGTTCACCACAGTCTGCAGAATTACCACGTTACTTAGTTACATTAAAGTAATATTCTTAGAAAGGACTTACTGATGACTTATATTCAAATGTGCAAATAATATGCTTGTAGAACATTAAAATGGCTGTAATAGTGTGGTAATAAATTTCTTTTTTCAATATAGATGATTAGAAATTTCAGTAGTTAGAAGCTATTAATGGACTCACCATAAAGCATGAAAGTCCATCCTCATGAAACCCTAAATGACAGTACTGCCTATAAATTTTACTGGAGGTGGAAAGAGCAGTAATTATATGGCTGGCATTAGATGTATCTCTTTCTGCAGAGTGGCAGATCTTTTCCTCCTGTTGTTAAGCAATATTTTTGGCCATAGCCAGTAGCCAGGGTATACTGTAAATAATATTATTTTCTGTGATGTATTTCTGTACAAACAGAAAGAAAGACACTTTTTATTAAAAGAAAAATTGGCAAACAGTCAAGTGTAGATGGCTTTGAGAGTGGCAATGCAATAAAGAGCACTGAGCATCTGGTTCAATGTTGTTTGACTGACCTATGTGAATGGTGATGACTGAAAAACCCATTAGCTGCTGGCAGAGAAATGTGTCTGGTATTATTACACAGGCACTAACGTGGGTGTGTTGCAAAATCACCAACTCCAATGGCATTCTCACTGGCAGGAGTCGTGGAGCTGCCAGGGAGTGGGTAGTCTTGTATGGAGACTAGTTTGTGCCCAAATAATTGTTTGAAACACCAGAAAAATGGAAAAATATTTATTATTTTCCCCCTGCTTCTCCAGCTTGGGCAGTGAAATGAGATGTAGGTAGAGTCAGGTCTGCTCCCTGCCTCCCATATAGCAATTATTTTGAGGTACCAATAGCACATGCTTTCCTCCCCTACAGCCCACTTTTGAGTCTCTCATCCAAACCAAATATTCATTATCCAACCTTGTACTCAGTAAAATACTTCACAGAAGTATTTGTGTCCTTCTCCAGTTTTATGACTGCAATGTACTTCTTTGACAAAACACCTTTTTACATTCAGTTCTTGAAAGGAGTTCATTGTGTCAGGACAAACTATTGTAGTTCTTAGTAGGATTCTTCAAGTAGCAGCATCTAATTCTCAGGCTGGCAAACTCAAGTGTTTGCAGCACAGATCATAACAGAAAGCATCTGGCTGGCAGTGCCTTCTGATTTCTCATTAAATGAATGAAAAATATTCAACACAATGTCATATATTTCTGCTGGAGCTAAAAATACTTATGAAGATATGGCTCTTCTACCCCCAAGCTATCTCTCTGATAGCCTTTGATCATGTACATAGAGAAAAACAAACAGAAACCAACCATTATCAGAAATACAAATAGTTGACCAATATGATATACAAAATAATTTGGTTTTTCTTATCAATCTTATGAACAGCTAGAGTACAAATCAGTCAGTTGGAAAATAGGTTTTAGGATAAATTTAACATGTGAAGATCATGGCAGGCTGGATAGAACTGTCTTTGTGTATAATATTGCTTAGTCTATATTATTTTTTTTCCATTAAATCTTGATCTCTAATTCAGCACAGAAGTCAGAAGAGCTGTTCTTGGGCATAGAAATTTTTGAGGGAAAATGGAACAACATCTGCTAATGTTCAGAGCCTCCTGAAATCTTGCACTTCAAAACTTTCCCTGTGACATCATTATACCATCCAACCCCAGTGGTGAAACTTTTGGAAGGACTGAGGTCTTCTGACAAATAGAATGACACAAAGGAAACCTCAATAATTTACACTTGAGAGGGTCTTTTTGCAGAAAGCACAGATGTGGGCATGGTTCATTAACCCAGTATATCTTTTCCTCTGTCTTCTGCATCATCACTTCAATGGTCAAGTTATACGGCGCAGACCTCAGCAATAAAATTATTCAAGCATACAACAGAGGGAACGTGCAAAAAGTCAGCTCAGAGAAATTTGATTTAAGGTCTTGATTTCCTGACTCTAGAAGTAAACCTCCTAGTAAGAACTGGCAGATTTAGACAAGATGAGCTGACAGAAGTTTGGGAGATCAAGCCTAAAGTCTTGAGATTTGGTCAGAATTTAGAAACATGTGAGGACCTGCTCAGTGTGAAGGAGAAGGAGAGGGTACTGATGCTTAGAGAACCACAGGCTAGATACCTATTTGTGATTTTATGATTGACATCTTCCTGGAAATGTGTCTTGTGTGTTGCCCTACCCCTCAACAGCAAAAAGGCTCCCTGTGAGGCTGAGCATTTCTGTAACTGGGGTGATGAGTGGCAGCACTGCATGACCCTTTTCTTCTGATAACCACTTCCCCTTATGATGAAAGGCCCTTCTCTCGGGCTGCTTCTGATGTGAAAAATACCACTCACATCGATTTCCAAGCAGAAAGTATCTTTTCTCTTCTTCTGGACCACTTTGTCCTTGCATGTCAGACACAGCCAAGACCAGATGCCTTTAAGAACATCATAGAATATTGGTGGACAAATGAGTAGCTGCTGCCAGTGACGTGAAGCTGCACAATCTCTGTGAACTCTGAGCCCTTTTCTCACCATATGTCACAGGAGTGCAACATTATTAAACACATTAGGCATTCGGCAACACACAGTGGTCTTAATTAAGGTAAAAAGAAAGCATCCGCTTTTTTCAGAAAATTGATGCCTCTGAATATGTCACTTAGGGTCACGTTCAAAAGACCTGGTGCTTCATCAGCCTTTGCAAGTACATTGATTTCATCCTGGCCAGAATTTAATAACATGGAAAGTGTCCTCTTAACACTTCACTGGGGATATCACAAGCTGCAATTACTTAATGATCCTCATGTTTCCAGTCTCTTTGGATGAATAATTTTCTTGTTGAAAACTGAAACTTCATGTAAACCAAATTATTTCTATTTGGTCGAGGATTGTTTTGGGGAAAAGAGGAACAAAAAAGCAAAAAAGTTTGTTTTGTTATGCACAGAAGGCATCAAATTATCAATTTGATGGAAACAACCCTGACTGTGTTTAACTTAAAACCTAATAAAAATAAAACAAATAACATTAAACAAATTATTCATTATCTTGGTAAACAAAATATTGTACTTCACTAGACAGCTTGTGAAGAAAAACAATGTCTGGGATCAACCAAAGGAATATTCTGATTTTATTTTTCATTTTTAATGAAAAAAATTGCTCACAAAGCTGTGGCTGCTGGGTCTTTAGAGAGTCCTTCTGACAGAGAAGAGAAGAACAGAGAAGAACAGAACCTATTCCTTGTCTCCTTAGCTGGAATGCTGTGCAGGCTCCCTGACTGAGCTCACTGTAAGTGTTGAATGAAACACTCTCTCATAATGGAGCTGAGCATTTGCAGCTTTGCAGGTCTTTAACAAATGTGGGGACCAGTGATGGGATTGATGTCAATTTAGTCTTCTATCCTTAACTATTAAAAAATATTTCCATTACAGTCAATACAGCCAGGGAGAAATATTTCCAGTGAAGGTTTATCTCATCCCAAGACAGACACCTAAAGGGGATTGGATTCCTCATGGACATCCCTTTCTGTATCTACTGTGTAAGGTGATGGAATACATCCTCTGGATGGGTCGAAATGCTCGTCGAGATGAATCTCATTGTTATGCACTATTCCTTATGCCAGGGAAATTCTGTGCCAGGTATTTCTCCTCATTATTTCCAAGTAAAAATGAACACCATTAGCAACCTGACATTTTCACTGAGAGGATCTGGTTCTCTTTTTACTTACACAGATATAAAAAAAGGAGCATCTTCATTAAAGCCAACGGATTTTATCTAGTGTGAAGCTGGTGGAAGATAGTGAAGGTCTTTTATGTTCACTGTACATATGGTATGAAGAATGTCTCAGCACAGCCCTGGAAGGTGTTAAACATAAAAAGCAGTTCATCCAGATACCTTTGCAAGCTAGAGCAAGTAATTGTTTCCAGTCAATGCTTGAATTAATTTTGTAAGTAGAAAGATTTAGTAAGTTGTGAGTTTGTTCTCATCTCCTACCATACATTGAGTGGTATATGCAGAGCAACTACATCATTTTCTGACACCATAAGAATTAGAATTTTTTCCCAATGAGAAACTGAAGTTCTTGCTTTAAGAGATGGTTGAGAAGAAAACAAGCACACTCCCTAAACCTTTGAACATCTTAACTTGAGCTGCAGAAAAACTCCAAGATGTCTTCTACAGCACCTTGCCCTTAGCAAGTCATGATGGTGAATATGCAGCCACAAAAGTCATGGTACTTCAAGCACTCTGTTCCCTAACCATGAAGATCACAGAGTGAGCGATTCAGCTCTGTCTTTGTGAGGGAATAGTCTGTCTGCAGAGCCAGAAAACACCAGTGTCAAGGTGAAGGGATCCACCAAGTCAGTCCCCCAAGTCAGGATGGGTAAGACATATCTTCTGTCCTTGCTTTTCTCTCCCCCCTCATCTGTTTGCTTCTGCTCCTTGGGAACAGCGGCTGTTCCAGGCTGTTTGCTTGTTGCAACAAACAAACCTCAATTAATAATAATGCTGCAGGGCAGAAATGGAAAATGAAAGCAATTGAGGACTGCATCACTGAAGGGTCATTTTTTGAGGGCCAGTCTTGCAGTCCTGCCCCTCAGATGGCTGGTCCCACCTGTGTGTCACAGGGTCTGTGTACAGTGATAAAAAGCTGAGGTGCACACGGAGATAATTATACTGTTGGTTGTGGTCCAGTGATGGCTTAAATTTGCAACTTGTTAGAGAGTTTATTGGATTGCCAACCCAAGCATTTCTTAGAATAAACAGTTTTCCCTTAGTTTTGCTGAAACTCCACATGCTTATTATATGCTGGTTAAAGGCAATAAAATTTCAGCATGTTAAATATCATAAATTTTGGATGCTCAGTGAAGCAGAACTAATCTGGTTTTAAAGTAGAAGGCTTTCCTCTAACACACAGAGTTTGCTGAGGAAACCAGCCCTTAGTGCAGCTGGAGGCAGGAAGAGCAGGATGGGTTTGGTTGTAGTGCAATACCCAGATTGTGCTGGGGGCTTTGGCACCTGGGCAGCGCCTGAGGACAACTCCTCTTCCTGCAGCAGCTCCTCTGCAGTGACATTTGCAAGAGAAAAAAAGCCAAGAATTATGGAAACTTCTGCTCCTCCTGCATCTGAGACCTAGTTTTAACCTGGATTGGGTTCAAACTTTGTTGGAAAGGAGGAGTCTGGAAATTGCCTGGAAATCTGTGAAGTTTTCTGCGTTTGCAGTGAGATTTCTAGCTGAGCAACAAGAATGAATTCTGATCCCATCTACATATCTACAGCTTTCTGTGGATAAGGAAGAAAAGTTTGGTCTGATTCTTGAAGGAGATTGAAAAATGGAGTTTCCCTTGAGGAATTCTGATATTTAGACACTTGTTTTAATCACAAATTGAGATGAAAAATTAAAAGACCAAAACTTTTGGAAAACAAACATCTATTGATCTATAAATGTCAAGTTGCATTGTTTCCATATATTTTATTCTACAATGTTTTGACTGTTACTGACAGAATTGGTTTGAGTGCATTGCCACATTGGGATTCAGTTATTGATAGTTTATGTGCCTGTGCTGGCACCATATTTTGTGCTGTAAGCCTATGCTCAAGTTGTGCAAATCTGCATCTCAGTGTCTTATGGGGCTTGCAGTCCAATAAGGGCAAATAACCAGAAATGAATGATGAAAAAGTGATGGGGCTCACTCTGATCACTCTGACAGATGCAGAGCGTTAGAGTGACTTGGTGCAACCAAATATTTTCCTTCTCTTTAAATACAATTATATAAAAATTATTTTTCTCACAAAAATTTAGACTATGATGGGACTGGGTTTTCTGGTGTTAAAAGTTCAACATGTTTTGTGTTTAATGTTGAAGATTCTTATAGCTTTGCTCTGCAGTTACTAAGTTTTCAATGCAGCTTCACCTATCTATTTATTCTGTGTTTGTAGAAGTGCAATAATGCAGTCACTGTGCTGCTAAGATTTTTTTCTAGCTGGGATACAGTGAACTCATCTTTCATATTTTGTAACAGATGTGGGTATAGCTTTTGCTTTAAACCCACTTTAGTCCTGTGACTTGCCTCCCTTTTAATCTATGTCAGGTTTACAGGGTATATCAATACGCTGATATTGATATTTGTAACAGACTTGTAGAGGTGCTGTAACCATGGCAAGGATTGCAAGGGCAGGCCTTAACTTTTAGTAACCTGGCTGATATGACTGGAGGAGCAGAGAAGGTTTTGACTTTCTCCCCCACAAGGCATGTTTGGTGTTTTTCAGCTCAATAAGTGGGTCTAATAAAAAGCCAATTTCTCTCCCTGTTCTCCCTATACAAGGAATATGTGTAAGGAAAGCAAGGCTTGTTTGTAGCCCATAATTGTAATGGCAGATGCCATCCTGACTCATTGCAGGCTCTACAGCAAACATCATTATGGAAGTATGAGATTTAGGTTATCCCCTTCTGTTGTCCCAGAATAAAAATGTCATCAACAAAACAAAATCCTTCTCTAAAGGAGACTGTGTTCTCATTTAGTTCCTACACCATTTTTGTCTTGTTTCCAAAAGCAGATCTGCCCTGATTGCTTAAGTTTGTCTCAGCCAGATTTCAGAGGGGATGAGGATATCAAGCTTTCCCATTCTCAGGGAGGCACGTAGCTGAGCAGAGGGTTGGAAGAGCTCACCCATGGTAAATGCTGAAGGAACTATGCAGGAGAAAGGCAACTCAAGTGCTGTGAGGTCCCTGCTCCCTGCAGGCATCTCCAGCGCTCCCTGGGGCTGGCTGGAAGCAGGGGGCTCTCAGCCCTGGGGGTGATCACCTTTGACTGTTCTGCAGCTCGCACGAATTGGCCTCTGGTGCTGGCAGTGCCTCTGGGGTCAGCTGGGCTGAGATATGTAAATATCAGACAGATAACACGCAGAGAGAGAAAGCTTGCCCTTGTCAACAAAAATCAAGTCAGGCCTGAGCTTTCTGAAGAAGGAAATATTGCTCCCTTATGTCTTTCACAGAACAGGGGATTTGCCCTGACCCTGGTGGTACTTGTGACCCCTCTCCAGGCCATCAGAATTTGGGCACTGTGCTGTGGCCAAGGCTGAATCATCACTCCTGGCTCTGCTCCTGCATCTTGATGCTCTGCACTTACTGTCACATTCTAGGGTACATTTCTTATTCAGAGTTAAAACTCTTGAGTATAAGTGATCAGTTCTTATTGATTTGAAAAGGCTGAACTTTAAATAGCTGTTGTTTAATATCCTGGAACATTAATATTAGATTAGAAAGATGTCCCTGACTCGGTGCCCTGAACATTAGGAAATGTATACCTTGAACAATTCTGCTCTTCCAGGACCATTTGTGACAGTTTATCCTGTAATAATGAGTTAACACTTGGGTCAGGGCTCCTTTTGCTGGGCTAGAAATAGCTAGGGAGAACAATCTGACCATTCATCCCAGTTCCCTTCAATCTCAGGAAATTGTAGCAAACACTGAAGCACCCACAAGAGCAAACATCCTGAGTCTCCAGACTAACACACTCAGAAAATGTTTGTCAGCATCCCATGACAAGCTTAAGACCTTTCAGAAATATTAGACCAAAACCCTTAAAAACTCTTTGCATCACAGAAGAGGGTAGTAAACATCATAAACTGTTGCTACAATTTGTTATTTTCCTTCTCTTAGCAGTTTTCTTAAATAAATCTGAACTACATGTTTATTATTATTACTGTTTTTCTGGTCCAGGAAGTGCACATGTATATACAATATATCTCTAATCCATGCATGCACACTACCTCAGAGTGGCTCTGTGTATGTGATTTATGTGGATGCATACTCCTATACCTTTTAGGTGCTCTCACTTTTCTGTTAAGACAAGTAATTTTTTTGTCAGTAAACTTTCAGATAGTAGGAGTGTAGCTTTTAGGTTTTATTGTCAAATATTTTCAAATGGTTCCAAATCTCCATTTTCCAGAGTCTCCCTGTTCAGATACTCCCTTCTGGCTTGTTTGGCACATTACCACTTTCAGAGCAATTCATTATACTACCTTTTAAAGCAGCAGGTAGTTGGAATCCTGGTTTGAGTTGTGTGTTGTCTTTGCATATGGTAAATTTGATGAAATTAGAGTTACTTCATTGTGTCTGTAGTTAACTTTTAGGTGCTTGAGGGCTTTAACTGTTCCAAATAAAGGTTATATTCATGTCTCATAGATGCAACCCCTTTTGAATTTTTCTTTTTCCATGGCATATTATTCCACTCACTAGATAGTAACTCTTCCTGTAGTCACCATATCTTACACAAATTATTTCTTTCTGAATGTCATAGGTGGCTGTAATGATCGAGTGAAAGAAAATTGTTCTACCGAAGGACTTAGTAATTAAAAAAAGCATGACAACAAACACCTTCCAGCCAAGCAGAACAGCAAACAACTCATTATAATTATCAGCCTGTTTGAACCTGCCTTCCACTCATGCACCCAGGCAGAGCTGCAAGGCACTTCTTCTCCATCAGGTCTGAATCAGTCTTTTGCTCACTTATAGCACAGGGTAGATAAGAGCTCTTCAGTGGTAATTTGCTGGAGTTCCTAATAAGGAGAGATTTCAGAAAGCAGAGACCAGTTCAGGCAATAAGCTGAATGTATCCATATCTGTAAGTAAGGAGATCAGAGTTCTGCTTCTCTCTCCCCTTTTCTTCCTTGTGCATTAGAAACTGAAGCAATTAAAGGGCTTGTGTGTGTTTTGTTTTGCTCTTGGCTATTTAAGCTATGTGTTCCTACAGTTAGCAAGATGCTGTTTTCACAGCTGTTCTCCTGGGTTGGTGGCTGTGAACCAGGTGGCACTGCAGGAGCCTGAGGCTGCATGGTGTGTGACACTGTCAGCTGTGCTGCTCTGAGGGACCTCAGGGCCTGACCCAGACAGAGCCCCCAAGAGCTTTGTAGGTATCGCAGGATGCTTGGCATGTAATCTGTGTTTGGAGGGTACAGATAGATTGTTTCATTGTACTGCAGTGCTATCCTCAACCAGCTTTCCAGGGTGACCAACAGGAGCTGCTTCAGTGGGGAGTTCCAGAATGAGCTCAAGGCTGGTTTGGAGAAAGAGATACTTTGAGGTGAAGATGATGAGTAAAGTGATAGCATGGTCAGCATCACCTCTTGTGGGTTAGGAAGGAGTTAAGGTATCAAGGAGCTCACAAACAAGTGAGAGGGGCAGTTTGAGGACAACATCTTGGCTGCATTGCTGTATTCACAAAAAATCAGAAATCTGTGGTGTTACATCATGACAATAAAATGGGAAGGTGAGCCCAGTGTTTCTGAGGTGTGGTGGGGACAGGTCTGCAGGATGGTTTGAGAACAGCACAAGAGGCAGTTTGATCCTGACCTTTATGACAAGTCATAGCCAGGAATGAAAATATTTGGGGCAGACCGTCATGAATGGAGGTTACCAAATTGTAGCAGTCAGGACACACTGAGCAGCAGCCCAGCTGTTCTTGAAGTGGTGCCCATTTCAGCAGGCAAGAATGGTTTGGGTTGGGCACATTCATGGCTGGGCTGAGAGGAGCCAAGGAGGGAGATGGGTTAGTTTTGCAATGAGCTGTGCAGTGGGTAATGTGCATCCCTTTATTTGGGGACTCAGGTGAAATTAATCAAAAGGCCAGATAGGATCTATGCACCAATTGCATTCCACTCAAACCTTTGTGAACAGGAATGAATTTCACCTTGCCTGACCCACAAAGATGGGTGAATACTTATCTTCCTTTCTTTAAGCACTTATTTTTATAGTTTCAATTAGCTAAATTTTTCTTTTTCAATAGTAACCTTCCTTGATGTACATCTGTCTCCAGTTTAATACTTACCAGTAACTTGACATGAATGGCAGAAATGTCTTTTGTTTGCAGTTTAATATGGAATCAACTGAAACATTTTCATTTATAAAGTGAAATCCATTTCTCCTCAAGTCTTCTGCAACAGAGGTAATGTTTGCAAAATGCTTTGAAGATGAAAAGCACTACAGTATAAAAATATTAGGTATTATTTTTATATCTTCATCATCTGTGCTTTTAAAATTAATACCAAAAAAATCCTATTAATACCCAAATGCCCAGTAAAGTGCATATCCTTCTTCTAATCTTAATGCTTTATTTTCATCTATGAATCCTCTTAATCTTTGAAATTAATTACCATGATTAAAAATGGGAGATGTTTTCCCAGAACAATCAAATTGTTCTGTAGCGAATTTTCAATTAGTTTTGCATCATTATTTTAATTTCTTTTTTATATTAAAACACAGACGCACACACTCAAATTCCTGGATACAGCATCTGCACTCTCTTTAGAGCAAGAGGAAGTCTTATTTTACTTGTTGCTGACGACAGCCAAGGGTGACCCTGCGCAGTGGTGACTTGAGAAGGAGAAGGGGCACTGCCTTGCCATCCACCATCCAAGAGAATCGACTTCCAAAACGGAGACCTTCAACAGACAGGGCATATTCACACTGCTGATGAGAACCTTCCGCTGCCAGTGGAGGGGAATCAGTGCAGTTAGAGTTACCTATAAAAATGGCAATTTGAGTTGAGCCCCAAGCCGTGTTTCTTTTAGTCCTCATGAGCCATCTGATTTCTACACCAGTGACAGAGATCCAAATGCAAGAGTAATTTATTGTGTTGGGGAAGCAAAATGGAACAAAGATGGATACCTCAGTGCCTGAAGTGGTGAACAGGGCCAAAGCTCATGTGTTTCCTGGCAATCAGAGCAAGAGACAATTCTCGTTGTAGCTTGGTTCTGTTCCAGTCCTCTCCAGATATTGATGATATTTGAATTCAGATTTGTGTCTTGTTTTTGTTCAATGCTTACTGCAGGTTGGCACACCTGAGCCCTGTTCCTTATTAACTGTTTGCAAGGAGAAGAGGGAGAATATCAAAGACCTTACCTTGTCCAGATTCCCTGATCCGAACCAGTGGGAGAGAAGGGGAGAAGAAAATCTTTTAAAATATTAGTGTCAGTATATTTCAAAGGGCCTCTACATGCAGCACTCACAATCTGAGTCTTTAAGTAAGTCAATTGAATGGTTCCCTAGGAAGATCTTTCTTTGATATAACACAGAAAGTTCCTTTTGTTGCAAAAATGGCAAAAAGAAAGGGGACAAAATCTGTGAGCTGAACAGGAAGAGGAACTGAAATAGAGTCACATCACAAGTGCTGAAAATGGATTTTTTTGTAGATCACAACAATACAGAATTTCTAATGTGGAAAGCACTTGAGAATAGAAAAGAATGCATCCAGTGTGCAAGAAAGGCACAAGAAGATATGTCTTTTTATTGCCTTTTTATTTTTTTCTGCCCCTGTCATCAGAACAATGAGAAAAGTCAGGTATGAGCTGTGGAGATTATGGTGGCAATACAGACACTGTTGTGGTGATATGTGGCAGACAAAGCAGGGAGATCATCCACATGGAGACCTCACTGAAGTAATTGTTGGTCCAGAAAATGGCCAGCTGGCTGTGAAAGAGCTGCATGTGTGTGGGGGAGAGAAAGTGACACAGGGAGTAATCTGATCTTTCCACATTTTCCAAAGCAGGAAGTTCCAGGTTATCACTCAAATTGAAATGACAGAGCAAGTGACTACAAAACTGCATCTTGACCTCCTTCCTCCCCTCCTCTCAGTGCAGGGAGGATTAGCTGTGAGCTCCATTCCATGGTCAGTGCCTGGACTCCCTGTACTGCTTCCTCTGTTTCTTTCTGTGACTATGAAAAGTACAGAAAAGCTTTTATGTAATGAAAGCTAGTCCAGGAAAAGGATCTGCTCTGATGAGATTCCCCAGAAGACAATACTGACTCTAATTCCTCCAGTTTAACTTTCTACTTCCGGAGGATTTGCTAAGGAAGGAATTTAATTTTTCCCCTAGACGAATGTATTAATACTTAATAAAAAGCAAAGCCAGATGACACTCCTAGAGAAAATAATGAATTTATGTAAAGCTTTTGCTGTATTTGAACAGAACAAGATAAATTGAGGGGGCTTACCTCAGATATTTTTTTCTTTTCTCAAAAAATAATAACTACAAAATACCCAAAAGGCTTCAACTTGAGAAAATGGGTTTCTGTGTTCCTCCATATCAACACATACTTGGTCTTAAAGAATGTATTACATCCTCTTTCCCAATGATGTGTCTCCTGAATGTGACTTGCCTTCCTAGCCTGTTCTTGCGCCCAGCACCTGGCACTGGCAGATGGCTTACCAAGAAGAAAGTATTGAGCCAAAGGAGGTTTTTCCACCTCAGGCCATCTCCTCATGCTCTGCCTAAGTTACTTAGGCATTTCTCAGCAATTTCACTCATGAAAGTTTATTGTTTATTGCTTGAGCCCTTTTACAGGAGGTTCTATACAGCTGTAGGCACACAGTTTGTGGGGATTGGGAGTGAGGTTGTGGCAGAGCCCCATCCCCAATGGGTAAAGTTGTGAGAAGCAGGAGAACAGTATCAAAGATAATGAGCCATGGGGTGCCCAGGGGCACTGACCAACCACCAAAGGGAGCAGAGGGCACACAGGTACAGTGCATGAACATGAGGGTATAAAAGGCTGGGCTAAAGAACAAGAAGGGCAGATGCTTGCAGCCTTCTGAAGTGGTCTGGTGTTGCTCCGTGTGGGTTGAAGCCTTCTGGACTTGCATGATGGCACTCTGTGTATTGTGGCCGTCTCAGCTACGACATACAACCTGTGTTATTTTTTGAAGTTGTCTGAGTCTAAAAGCTTAGTTGGACTACTTTAAAGAAAACCAAGAATTCACCCCAAGAGAAGCAAAAATGAACTGTAACTCCTTCTGCTGGTGGGTAGTTCTGCCTGATGTTAATTAGTCCTTTAATTTTCCTTCAATAGCCAGTCAAATATGTACTCCCTCTGGATGCTGGGGAGACACAGATGTCACCCTGACAATTGACAGGGATTGAAAAAGTCAAGGATGCCATGATTGCAACACCTCCTGCTTGGCATGCTGAAGAAAGATTCAACTTTAGAGGGCTCTCACACCAACCTGGCTTCACTGGTTTTCCCTTCCCTCTGCTTTCACCCCATAGTGGTGAAAGCACCAGTAAAAGACTCTTCAGAAAAAGAACATTTCCCTCCTTGCTCTCCATTTTGTTTGAAAGACTGCACAGGGACATTTACTAACTCTATTTTAGAAGGATATGTCAAGTCTCCTACCAGGATCCTGCACAGACTTTTTCAGTATCAATTCACTCTCCATTGCCAAGCTCTTAAACAAAAATAAACCAAGATAATGTCAATAAATCATCTTCCCTCCTTTCCAGAACAGCACCAGTGGAAGACTGTGGTAAGTTATCATATTTTTAACTATGAACCTGTCTGGCTCTTTGTCATTTATCTTGTGTCTCCCACTCTGGCCTGGCTCAAGGCTGAACATTAGCAAATGATGAATGCAGGGCTGTCTCTCCTGGTTTGTACTGGCATTATTAACCCGTATTCTCCTGAATATTTCATACTACATACATTAATCATGAGTTGCTGGAGTCATGGCAATTGACTCTCAGGTTAGTTGCTCTGTCTGTGAGGGCAGGACAGAAATGTTTGGTACTGGGTAATCCCTGTTTGGCATTCTCAAAGATTTTCTTTAACCCTATGGTGCTCATTATTGCAAAGCAAATTGGCTGGTGTAAATTGGCCATTCCACACGTATTTACACCAGTATGTGCAGATGATGTTTCTGTCCTAATGATGTTTTTTCAGGTGGCTATAGCATCATGTTTTGATTTATTGTGAATCTAAGAATGCCAAGAATCAATTGTGTAATGTTGATTCAATAATGATCCATTGACTATTGTCCTTGTTTTCCTTTCTTCCTTATGTATCTATTTTTTTTTTTCACTTCACGTTCTTTTTTTTGTCATTTTGATTCATTGTCTCAGAAAACAGTTGCTATACAGAGACAGGAGCAATAGAATAAGACAGATCTCGTGTTCCTCTCTGGACATGGCTAAGCTTGTATGAGACAAACCTCTGGAGGCCCAGAGTTCAGTAATTTGGTGGGGAGAATTGGACTGGGAAGGTGTGATGGTTTCTTGTTGTGTATGCAGGAGGCAAAGTCCTCAAATTCAATCTGGAAGTAAAGAACCATCTTTGTGTCATACTCTGTTTTTACTGTCTGTTTAGGTGTACATGACACAGAGAAATGGCTTTATATCTGACTTTTCTCCAGGGCATCCCTCCCTGAAAACAGTTCATAGTGGATGTCAAGGCTAGAGAGATATATCTATATCTGCCTGGGTTTTTCTGGGAAACTGAGGCATCTCCCTGCTGATCTGACCATGAAGCAGTCTTCACTTTCAGATTGCCATACATGTGAGGTGGTAAATAAACAGATCACCAAGCCAACAGCTGGCACAGATTTCAGGATGTTTGGTTTGAGAGTTACAACCTGACTTTTGTTTTTGTTTTTTTTTTTTTTTAAATTATATGGTGAACACTTTTGACCACTTTAGGCAAAGAAATTTTCCACAGCTTGTCCTATTTCCTCCCCAGCCTTCTGTTCCAATGGCCCATATCAGCCCTGTCTTCAACCTGCAGAACTGCTCAGTTCTGTGCTCCTGAAAGACAGTTTTTAGATGCTCTAGTAGTAACTAAGGGAAGGACAATGAACCTGTGCCTTTAGCCCTAATTATAAGTAGATGAGGCAAAATTGGAAAACATGATTTCTGAGAAATTAAAAGATGCTCCAGCAGCCCAGCCATAGACTCCTTCCTCTTGCAACAGAGGCGGCTGCACTTCTGTTATCAAGGAAATACAGCCATAAATGGATTATGTTGCCTGTGGCCGTTTGAAAATGTACAAAATTATAACAAAGAGATAATCTCCAACAGAGCTCAGGGTGATGGCTGGAGGAGCTGGGTTTTTCTGCAGAACATCTGCAGATCCCCCTGCGGTGATGATTACCAAGCTATGTGTCATGTAATGAGGGGCTAAATATGGCTGAGACTACAGGCACTGTGGGGAGATGGTTAATGAGGTGCTGATTGGGTAAGAAAAAAACAAAAAGAGGAAATGAGTAGGGGGTTAGTGCATCTGAAATGGAAGAGCTCTGGAATGGGGTGTTATGCAGGATATTTTTGGTTCCAGCTCATATTCCTTCATTCTCACCTGTGTGGAAGATTAATTTTTCCCCTGACTCAGCTGGAGCCCTCATTGTTCAGCATGACAACTCTGCTGGTGCCCAGACATGGAGCTCATGTACCGTTTCATCTGGTGGCAGCTCAGCTCTGCCAGCCCTGCCCACATGGAGGGAGGGTAGGAGGGAGCAGGTGATGGGGTGAAGGTCTGGCAGGAGCTCCTGAGAGCTCCTCACTGATTCTGTGCTTGGAGTTCACTGCTGTGACTGGCACACTTACAGCTATCCAGAGGTCTTGGTGTCCCCCTGCAGCCAAATGAGCATTGATTCTTGTCCATCACCATTCTGGGGACTACTGCAGACAAGTCTCAGGCTCCCAGGGGAGGCACTGTAGGTGGTTTGAGCTGATGTGCGGCTCTGTTTGCTGCCACCTTTTCTCTGCTGCCCAAGGCTCATGCTGGTTATTACCTATGCCCATTGCAGGAAAAGCCACAGACACTGCTTCTTTCTTCTGACCAAACATGGTCTCTCCCAAACTCTAAAGTGCCCAGTGATTCAGTCATTGAGGGTCCCCCTGACCATCCCATTGCTTTGAGATAAGCATCTTCCCTTTTCTAGCTCTTGATGTGAAATATTCGTTGTGCTTCTCTGTCTTCACTACACCAGGGAATTGCACACATTTGGAAAAACCCACTCATTTCTTCCTTTCTTCTCTGCCATGTTGTCATTTAATACTGATTTTTTCGAAAACATTTTTCCTGAACATCATACATTTTTATATTAAGACTTTAGAAACTGTGTACTAGCAGCCTCAGTTTCTCAATATCATTTAATTAGTTTTGAAATGTTTAATTTTTAAAAATATAACTAAGGAAAAACCCATAAAAATTTAGATTTCATTCACAGCACTGATTTAGACTTTTCATGTGCAATAAAACAGTTCCTGTGGTTTAGCTCTTTGAAGCAGAGTGTGTTATACCCTTGGTTGTTTCAGGGTAGGCAGTAAGATTATGGTAATCAATGATCATTCTTTGATTGAAGGAGCATGCCAGTTCACATGCAAAATGCTAGTGTTCCATATATTCCTGGTGCCTATAATTTTTACCTGCCTTTCAGGCTGAATTGCACTGCATTGCTCAAAGCACATTTTGATCCTCAGGGTACAGCAGGATTTTCAAGGTCTACAACCATGTGCAGTGAAAGATGTGATAAATGCTGAAGTGGTTTCCTAAGTGAAATGAAGAAAACGAAAATGATACCAGTGCTGATGAAGGTGAGCAGCAAGCCTGAGATTTAAAGAGGGAAAATGACAGTATTCTATCAGTCAGGTATTATGGCAACCAAGGAGCCTAGATTTTGGTGTCAACTTTCCATTCATATTGTCTCTTTACTTGGAATGACGAGGTACATTTTCTTTCAGAAAATTTAATCACCTCCACTGGAGGTCATTCAAATGTTTAAGGAGCTGGCCTTGCTCAGGAATTTGAGGAATTTCAAGGGCTTATGGATACTTGCATCCACATATTTGTATAGAGAAAAATGGTCAGACAACCCTCCAGACAAATCTGTGAAATCCAGGCAGAAAAACCACAGTTGTATAAGACATTCTATTTATTATTGCAACATTTTAGTTTATAGGAATTTTACGCTCAGTGTTATTCAGTGGCTGGCGTCAAAATTCTGTAAATCCAGGCCTTCTCTAGAGACAGCACAGGCCACTTTTTGCACGGTGAGCTGAACCAAGCATGATAGCAAGGCCAGAGGTCTACCATGAAAACTTATCTTTGAGTGATGCACTTGTTGCACACCCACATTTATATATTTATACATATGCTCATGTCTACGTTGCAGTCTGGAATGGGGAAAATGCAGAAGGCTTTAGAAGAGCAGATTTAGTCAGGAAGGTCTTGTCTTTGAGGCACAGAAATGAGATTGTGATGTAAAATAAATCAATGGCAGAATTAGAATGCAGAAAGTCTGAGATCTGGAATGCTTAATCCTTGACCTGTTGCTCAAAGGATGCCAAGAGCAATCAGGTTACGCAGGAATCCTCTTACTGGGGGTAATGTATTACTAAGTTATGAACACATAATGTATTCCTAAGTTATGAACTGCAGGAGATTTATTCAGACCTGAGTTTCTTTGCTGTCTGAGGTAGGACCTGAGAACAACACCTGTGAGATATAAATGTAAGAAAATGGTTGATGCAGGTGAGGGTAGGACCCCTTCCTAGCACTGTTTCCTTCAATCATGAAGGCATGCAGGTTTTTTTATCACATAAATATCAGCAACAGACCACACTATGATAAAAATGTTCTTTGGCAATCTAGTGCTGTATAAAACAGGGATGTGATACTGTGCTCCTGCTTTTATGCAAAGCTTTTAGGCTTAACTGTATGGGCTAAACAAAACCTTCACTCTTTCATTTCTGAATTGAAATTTAATCAGATTGGAAGGCCTCAGCATTTTATTCAGTTAGTTGCTTGCTTTTAAAACCACATAGAGGGTGGGTTAAACTCTGTGAATAACAATACATCAAATGTGTTTAGTTTTGTTTGGGTTTTTTGGTTTTTTGTTTTGTTTTTAAATAAAGTCACATCAGTGTTTAAAACCATATTGACACTGCACACATTACTAGTCCAGTGGGAATCAACCAAATTTCTCACCCTGACACTAGAACTCACTGAATATGAGAGTCAGCAAGTATCATTCAACCAGTACCACACTGGGCTCCTTGTTTTTCCAGCAAAGTGGAGGCCTGGGACAGGACTTTAGAGCAAACTGTATGTCACCATGGGTGGTGTCTTATGGAAGCTCCCAAAAGTCAAGCTCTGATGAGCAAAGTTGTAGGACACTTGGAGCAGTGGCTCTGTTATGATTACTGCAGTGTGTTATCTGTGCCTGGGACTTGGAAATGCTCATCACAGCATCATCTTCTCTTTCCAAAGCCCCTCAGGGTTATAGTTATGGGACACAGAATTCAAGCTCCAGTTCAAGCAGAGAGGTTTTACTGCTGTTGAATTTCAGTGTCAGGGACCTGTGTGTAAGCTGTGCTCAGCTGGTCCTTGGTTTGGAAGTCACGCAACATCACTGCATCCTTTCAGCACAGTGCTTCTGGTACCTCTGAGTCTGGTTCTGGATGTGCCTAGATGTACTTTATTGTGGAAAACTGTGCTTTGTGTTTAATCCTCCTAAACATGTATCTGCACAGTATGATCTGAGACTTTAAAGATGGTTTGTGGTCCAAGGACAGGAAGGCAAAAGCTGGTTTGTGCTGTGTGTGTGACAGAAAGGGCTGTGCTGGGAGCGGAGCTGTTTGGGAAGGAGAGAAGCACTATTGGCATGAGTGGTCACAGACATAATAGTGCCTCGGGGCTATTTAATTAGTGCAGAGGGTCTCAGAACCTTGCATCTGTTGAAGTGCCCCTTCTTCCTCCACAGCTGCACTTTGGAGAGGGGTGTGTTTAGGGAAGAGGAAATTGGAAGCTTTGGTTGGTTGGTTTTCTTCCCATGAGGGAAATACAAGCCTACTATTTATCAGCATTTAGAAGTCTCCTTAGGGCTGCTACAGTGACACAAACAGGATTTATGGGGATGAGCACACTTTGGCCCTTTTAGTCCCACAGAGATTGTGTAAATCTGGCCTCTGGGTGTTATATCCTCCCAGAAAAAAAGTTGCCCCTTAATCTGCATTTGACTTTTTGCACTCATCTTTATTCTAGGTTCTTTTGTTATAAGTTTATTGCTAGAAGTTATATGAAGGTCGATAAACACTTTTACACTGTAAACATAATTACCTCAAAGTCAAAAGTATGAAAAAACACTCTGCCTCCTATAAATGTGTTGTAAATTGTGCTAAAAATTGGAATTAAATAGAGAGTATTGCACAACAAAGTGTCGTGTGAATTTGCTGTTTCACATGCACATTTTCTCTCCAAAATCTGAAGGCAAAGTACCTCTTCTCCCTGCCATCTCCTCGCTTCAAAACCCTCCCCAACCTGCAGGCTATTCAATGCCACAACACTTGCTAGAGGGATTAGTCAGGTCCATGCCTCAGTGAAACAAATTAAGAGCAGAGGAGATTTGCAGGTATGAGTAATGCTGGGCTGAAATAATGTAACAGCAGACATTATGGAAGTAATTCAGCATCTCCCATTTTTTTGGCTGGTAGAAAGCTGGCAGCTGCCAGACATAGAAAATGATTTTCTAATGTGATTGCTCTCAACCATCCTGCAGTTAAGAGGGCTTCTTTATTTTATTATTTATTTTTCCAAACAGAGGCATTTTGCTACACTGGAAAATTAGAAGTATAGGAAAGTCTTTGCCCCAAGTTTGTCTGGAGTGGCTGCTTTCTCTTGTGACTGATGTTAACTGCATTAGTGAGGGATCATGTTTATGCAGTTCAGGAACTTAGGCTGTATCTGTTGGTGAGGGAGAGAGGGGATGGATACTCCTTACTCAAATATTTTGAATGTGCTGTAGCCATCACAGACTGGTGAACAGGGAATGAAGGAATGTGTCAGAAAGCCTCTGCATTTCTAGCAGAGAGGTTATCAGAAGATATTTTAGTAGAAATTTATGCCATCAATTACATTTTTCCTTTGAGCTCTTCAGAATCTCATACCAGAATTTTTATACTGTACTGTTACTACTGCTGCTGACACATGGTAATTTCTACTCGTGGATGACAACCTTAACATGCCAGATGCTGTACCAACACCAGCCACCAGTAGATAGGGTTATAAATAAATATATTCCCACAGATCAGAAAATACAACCTGAAGGGTTTTAAACCAGGCCCTTCCACCCTAAAATATGAGTCTGACTCAGCACAAGATCCAACAGGTCAGAAAGGAGCTGAAAGTAGGTGATGCAGAGCAAGTTGTGCAGCTGAAGGAATGGCAGCTAAGCTGCAGCTGCATCCATCCCCCACAGAGATGTGTCCAACTCCATCACACTGGGGGAAATGGAACCACGTCAGCTTGAAGATAAGGAGGTTGGTGTGCCTATTGCTGCCTCTATCCAGCTTCAGTTTCCATTTTGACTTTAGTCTTGCTGTCTGCATTAAGTACAAGGGTGTAATTTATCTCTCTTGTGACTAGAAATTCACCTGCAGAATTGTTCTCACACTTCTTCTCCATCTCCTTTTCATTTTCCTTCTATTACTGCAGTCCTCCTTCCTTCATCCCACCCTGATGCATCCCATGATTGTTGTTGAAGGAAGAAAAATCGATGCAATATTGCATAGATGGGCTCTGAGAACTGCTGCCAACAGAGTGTGTGTTTCCCCTGCGTGGGACAGTCCTCTCCCTCTCCTCCTCCTGCACTGGGGAGGTTGTAGCAAACAGAAAATGTTATTTTGAGCTGTAGTGGTTTGAAAACTCTTGGCATGTCCAGCCAGCAGTGACTGCAGGAGTGTGGTATGGTGTGCCAGGTGGCAGCCAGTGAAATCCTGTTGAAATCCTGGAGGTTTCTGTCCTGGAGATCACCTCAAATAGTGATAGCCCAGCTCCTGGAGCTGGGTAGCCCTGGAGCCTCTCTCTTCCTCTAACAGCATGTTTGCTGTGCTGGGGTGCCAGCAGGAAAGGTGTGGGGACTTTGCTGCAGTCATTATAATCAGGGCTCGATGGGCACTGACTGTCACTGATGCTGCAAAGGCTGGTGTTTTAGCTCTATCTATAACCAGGTTGGACAGAGGCAGTTTCTGCTGCCTCTGCAGTCTGACATCCTCTTTCAGGATGGGATGAGGATGAGTCAGCCTCTTTCTCTGCTGAATTTCTAAGAAGTCTGTAAACTAGCTTGAAAAGGGTTCCCAAATTCAGAGTTCATATAAGCTGAACAGCATCCCCCTTTGGGAAGAACCTCACTAAAGTACAGGTTCCTAATTTCCATGGAAGTGTCTGTGAACAAAATCCCCCCAAGGTCCCTGCTTTGTCAGCAAGCATCAGAAGCCTGTAGTCAAACCTTGTATTACTGAGATTTCATTACTTGTACTAAATACACTCCAGAGCATTTATTAATGTACTGTAAAGCAAAAGGAAAAATTAAAAATAAACTAGGCTTGTCAAAGAAATAAAGTGCCTCTTACACTGCATGATCCTAACTTTTTTTCTTGATAATTGCCCAGGTTCATTTGCCATTAATGCAGTGCATGAAAGAATTGCAGTAAGGTCTTCAAGATGTTAGAACAGTTTAATGATGCTTTTCTTTAAAGAAAAAAGAACAGCACCTTCATTTACTGTAAATGGAGAGCCAAGGACAGAAGCCCTCAAGCCTTTTACATCAGGATTTCAATAGCATAGGTGATTTCAAGAAAAGATTGTAAATGCTCTGTCCACTGCACACTCATCCACCTATTTGGATTAGAAGCAGGCTTCAAAAAGTTTATTGACCTCTCCCCAGGTCAACAGATGTTTTCACTGATTGGTTAATCTTTTTTTGCTTCTGAAATGGAAGCTTCCAAAATTGTAACTTGTAGCCCAATTTTCAGGTTCCTTCTTGGTAAAAAATCTCACATTTGGTCAGGAAAGAAACCAGAAGAGAACAAGGATAAGTGCAAACCTGACAGCTGGAGACAGTATTCAGAGATGGCTGTCTGCTTCCCTAACATAATGTCTTTAGATTTGAGCCTGTACAGAAACAAGAAATGCATTTTAAATTTAATCAAGCTATTATTGTCTCAAACTGTGGAACAGAGCTGCACTTGCTTATCTTTCCCTCAGTACCTCTATCTGATAGGAATGTAGGAAGAATTGCCTCCTATCTCATTAATGCACTAAGGCCCATTCAGGTGTACTGTTTTCCCAAAGGAAAATTGGGGAAATTAAAAAAAAAAAGTTATTATGGGAATGCTGCCAATACATGCAGATAGAATTCAAAGGAAAAGCATCATCCTTACATAGTAGCTGTTGGGGTATTTTTGCTTTTGTTCAAAACAGACTTGCTTCTCTGTTCTGTACTCCAGGGAAGGCGGCATTTGCAACTAACGATGTTTGCAAGTAGAAGAATAATTAGGAAGAACAACAGCATATATGTCAGAACCAGTATTACATTTTAAGCTTTTTCTCTGTGGTTTTGGGTTCTTTTGTCCCAACCTAATGGGATGTGTTTCTCAGATGTAAATGATATGAAACAGAGGTTGTTTGTGGAGCAATTGCTTCCCAGAAGATGTTTGCATGCTAAAATGCTGCTCCACTGGCTGACTTTAAACCATTAAGGAAAATAATAACTTATCCTATTCACAAAGATAAGCCTGAATGAGAATCTGTGAATCAAATACACTGTCAACTCTATTTTTTTCTTCTGCCAGCTGAACTTGTGTTGAAGTGAAAATGGTGCTTTTATCCTGATTTTACATGGGTATCACTGGATGAACTTGGGGAAATCCTCATCCCTAAGTTCTCCACCTGCACATGATCATCCTCCATTTTTGAACTCTTTTCAGTGCTTTAAAATCACGTTTTCAAGAACAATGTTACCTGTATTTCTTACAGAAAAATTTTCATCAGTGGTCATGAAAGTACTTAAATAACAGTGGAAAAATTATGTGGGAAAACTGATGTGGAGAGGGCATCCCCAGGAGATGCCAAGGCCAGAGACAGAAAATGAGCACATTTTAACACTGGAGGCAGCCTTGGTCCAGCAAACTGCCCTGTTGAGGTACAGCTTGATGTCTTTCTGACCAAGGAAAAAGTTACCCCTGTGGAGGCCCCTTCAGCCTCCCCCCAAGGAGCAGGGCTTTTATTCCCAGTGGACTGATATCCCTGAATTGACACAGAAAACAATGGACAAACAGATCTTGTGGACAAGGGAAATCTGTCCCAGGGCTTCTCACCCTTGCCTTGTCTGACTGACAGAGGAGGAATGCTCTCATGTTTTGGGCCTCAGGGGTCTTGGAGTCAGGGCTGAAGATTCCTGTTGGCTGAAGATTCCTGTTTTGACATCTAGCCACCCTTCCTCATGCCTCAGCTTCCCTCTTATTTTCCTCCTTCGACACTTTGCCTTTTGGAGGCTGCTTTAACATAATTTGTTCTAGCAGAAACCTGCTCCATGTTTTTTACACAGTACTCACATGGGGAGATCCTGAGGCAACTGCAGCTGATAAAAATAATAAAAGCCTTTGAGAAAGGGTAGAAAATTTGTTTCCATGCTACCAAGATGATTTGTGCTAAACCCTGAAATCTTTTTACCTATGTGTATGAATGAGATTTGGGATTTCTAGTCATGGCTTTCTTGGGAGGAATATGGGCAATAGCTATTGTAAAATACTGGCACATCTACAACAGAGTAAGCTCAGTCCCTTTCCAACCTTCTGCATTTTAAAAAATTAGAGTTCTGAGATGTTAAAAGAGACTTTTATTTTCCTTCACAGAATTTCTTATGCATTCATTCTGTGATCTGACACTCCAGATGGGAACAGAGAGAGTAGAAGGTCGGACAATCATGCTTGTATATTTTAGACAAAGTAATAGAATTTTAAAATGTTTTCTTTTCTGGTAAATCAAATACATTAATTTTATTTTGTTTTTCTAATTATGTCTGCTAGTTCAGCTGGAGAAAGTGGTCGGTACTGGTTACAATACAGGCAAAATAAACAGCTTTCCTACAGTGTGTATCCAAATATGATACTCCTGCTCCAGTGAGGGAAATTACTCTAAACCAAGGAGGAAATATGAACAATTAGACCTGATTAAGAAGAAGCAGAATTTTCCTTGTCTTGATTTGAATCTGGGACCTGATTAAAACCAGATTAACTTTGGGAAGAATTTAAAAAGTTCCCACTTCCACATGCCCAGGTGCCACTGGAACGAGGTAATTTGGTTTCCAGGGAACTGGCTTTTTTCTCTGTGTTATGGATGCAAAACTGACCCAGCCCACACAGGGGGTGTTGGGAAGGAACAAAGCATGCACATGCTATGGTTCAACTCTTCACCTTAAGTGATTGATGGCCCCAGCTTGCTCACCTGTCTCCACTTCAGAAAGGAAACATTCTTTCCTTTCTGAATTTAGGAAACATAATCCTAAACTCACCCCTCAGTTTCTGGGGGAGAGGCAAGACAGGTCACAGCAAGAAGAGAACAGCGTAGGCTGGTCCTGGTGGTTTGTGTCCCACTTGAGAAGCAAGTTGTTACTGATACAGGTTTCATACAACACTCACAGCTGTGTTGTGCACCTTGTCTACCTCATTTAGCATGGTTGTGATCCCATAAATGGAAACACCTGAACAGCTGCCACTCCCATTCCCAGAGCACCTGGGGTGAGGTGTCTCGAGGGGCAGAGTGTTTCCAATCCACGAGGTTGCACACAGGGAGCTGGATTTCCACAGGACCAGCGTCCCTCTTACTGGGAAGTGTCTGGGTGTGGTGGTTTTATCGGGCTGGTGGTGTTGGGGGAGCTGTGAAGGGCAGGAGGGAAGCTCTGGCACTTGTTGCACATGGAGCACTGTGAGGAGGACACAGTGACTATTTTCTACCCGAGGCTTGGGTCAGAACAGTTCTGAAGCTGCCTGGCTGATGTCCCACAGCCCTCTGGCAGCACTGAAAGCTCTGTCCCATGCTCTAGACAAGGAAAGGCTTTGCTTGTCAAATTTACCCTAATCCCATGTTACCACAGCCTGTATAAAATCTTGCTTCACATGAGTCTTTCTGGAAGAGTTTTATGATTTGCAAAGTTAATTTGTGGTTGGCAATTTAATAGTCTCACATGACTGCAAGCATATTCTTGATTTTCCTGCCTTAGAATCAGCTTATGACTTTCACTACCTAAAGCAGAGCCAAAATTGTATGTCTTATGCTTTTTGGGGTTGGATGCTGCCAAGATACATATTTCCAAACTGATCTAGATCACATTTTTTCTTTTCAGACCAAACAATTTCTCCCCACGTCCTTGCAAGGAGCCAGCAATATAAAACCCAACACAAAAAAAAAAAAGTCTAAAACTAACAATGCCCATTTGCATTATGCCAATAAATCAGACAGGCTGAAGCCATTTGTCAAAAAGATATTTGCTTGATTCCAATTCACTTTGTGTGCAGGGGATGGTTGGGTGTTTAGTAGTTGCTAAATGATTAATCAGCCCATGGTTTTTTAAAAATACAATGCAAAAACAACAAGCACAAAATGAGGCTTTTAGCTAATGTGGCTTGAGCATTTGAAGAACATTTAATTATGTTATCCTTTGATCAACACATGCAGCCTTTAAACATAGAGAGAGGAAAAGAGTTTCAGTAGGGTGATTAATAACCTCCTTATCTACTGATACACATTATTAAAAGGAAAAAACATACAGTCTTCTGGCTTATTCTTCTCAGAATGGAAAGCATTGTCATTTCTTCTTCTCTTAAATCCCTTGATGATTCCAAGTAATTCTTGTGGGCTTGGAAAGCCGTGAGAAAACCAAAAGTGAGTGCAGTTTTGGCCTCTACAGGGCCACTAACATCTATCATCCTGCTGAATGGCAGAAGCAGCCTCTGAGAGACCTGGTAGAGAGCATTTGGCATAACCACATCTTCCTTCTGGGAAGCTTAGGGTGTTTCATGGTCCCCTGGGTTATCTAGTTTGTCTAATGGTACAGTTTCCACAGAGCAAACTGGATCACTGGGAAGTTCAATGTTATTTCCAGTTTCAAATTACTGTTCCCAAGACAGACCCTCCTCTCAAAACAACAGCTATTCTTTAAGGAAATAGCAGGGAATCCATCTTTATAGCATCCACGGAGAACCCACCTGCACCCATCTTTCTAGGTAAAAAGCAACATCTCCTGGCTAATACCAATTTGAGACACAATTATGAGTAAGGTGATACTTGTACTTATCCTTTTTATCAGATTTGAAGCAGATCTGTACATTCTCCCAGGCTTGTGGATCTAGGGGATGAGTCCCTGTAGGAGTGCCATTTGTTACCCCCACAAATGACTCAGTAGGTGAGGTGCTTGTTAAACATATGGGCCTTGTCAGTGCCCCAGTAATTCTGCATCCCAGTAGTCTTGCTTCTTACAGGTTCTCTTTGCTTACCCTGTGTGTCACATTCAGTACTCTGACAGAATTGACAAGGAGAAGATTGCAACACTTTAAATTCAGTCCATAAGTATTTGGAGACTGGAGGCTGACAATGTTACAGGAAAGATTCATGGTTTTCTAGAAAGTGCTCACCTGAGAAATGAGAATGGTTGTATCTCACTTTGTCATCAACAGGAACAGAATGCCTTTGCTGTTATGCTCAAGATGTCATGTCTAAGACTTACAACATGTGGTCTGATTGGTCTGATTGTATTTTCAGCTTTTTTGTTTGTTTGTTTGTTGTTTTATTTCAAGAGACTTTTCAATCTGAACCTACTTTGTAGGGTTACAAACAAAATTTAGATTATTAGTCTTTATGGACAGTTCCCAGGTGCTGTTGAATACGGCACAAGACCTTTCACTATTTAAGAATACAGAAAGGGAGGTCCCCATAGGAACCTGGGTGGCGTCTGAAACAGCCTCATATTTCAATATTTGCCATTTTTATGGTACTAAGTTCACAGAGAACATTATAAATGCTTGCTACAGCCAGAATCAACTCAGGACTTAGATGAAAAAATTCCAATGTCCATTTTATAGGAAGATAAAGTGAGTTTGAAAGAGGTTAAATAATCTGCCCAGAGCTTGAGAATAAATCAAGGGCAGAACCTGAGAGGAGGCCCTGGGGTGCTGACACCTATTCTCAAAAGACAAACATGCATTAAAAATAAGGAGCAGTAAATCAGGCAGTGCTTCCTAGTTCTCTTGATTAAGGAAACGATTTGTACAAGCCATCTTCTAGGAATTTATGGCTGATTCCTGCTTCCCCTAATGTGCATGGAAAAGTGACTTCCACACTTAGTAGCAATTAAATGGCATGAAACATCAAAGTGTAAAAAGTCAGAGAGAATGCTTGATTTGATAAAAACCCCATGACTTCTTGGTATAATTAAGAATGTCATGAGGAGTATTCACTTGTGTATTGATTTTATTTTTTTAATTTTCACAAGTATATTTTCATAAGCCCTTTGAGCTGCTCAGCATGCTGCGATTTTTGTTAATTTCCTCTTTACCAGGTTTATCAGCCTTAATTATAGCTGAAAGCGATCTTTGTCTCAAGAAGATGAAAATCCTTTGTGAAAATGCACTGATGCAGTTTGTTTCCAAACCCAGATATATTTCCTAATTAGTTCCTTGTTGTAATAGGTTGCATAATTAATGAAAACACAGGGAAATATTCAAAGTAGTATTTTTCTTTGAACAAATGTATATGAAAAGGAGAAAACTAAACCATTACTTTAATTAACCTGCTTTGAAAGGTGCTGTCAATATCAAGCTGAGCGTTAGCCCTCTTGGGCTGTGTGGTATTTTATATCTTACCTGGCTGTTAATCTGTTTAGCCTAAAGACCTGACACCTCCCTCTTCTTTCATGAAGTTAAGCAGGGTCAGGCTTAATTAACACTGTACTTGGGTGGGAAATCTTCATGGGAAATCCCACATTTCTGCTTGTTCTGATACTTCTGTGATGCCAGTTTCATGACTGGCTGTAATGACATGGGCCTGTGCCAGCAGTGATCCCCAGGCTCCAGTGGCACCTTTCCACTCTTCCTTTGCTGTCCTGGGTGCCACCAGCTCAGCAATCTGGCAGTGGAAAAAACTGAGAAATAAATGCATCACCTGGTGTGTCTGTGCCCTCATGGCAGTGACTTTGCAGCGACAGGGCTGGTCTGTTGCCATGTCACCCATGGGATCACCTCTGCTGATCCTGGGCCACCCTCCAGGTGGGAGATGGCATCCACTGTTTGTCCCCTAAGACTGATTGATGTTCTGTGGGACAGAACAGGGATCTGTGCTGATGGAATGATCTTCTCTTGGTCAAGCTTCAATTCAGTTCCAAGCTCTCCCCTTGTTTGGAGTTTTTCCTGGATGACATTGTTCCATTTCTCTCCATTTTCTCGCATCTGCTGAGGCGGATTCCTGTACTTCAGGATTTGCTGCTGCCATGGAACACATGTTGTTTCAGGAGACAGATTGAGAGGGTGGTTAAAGCAAGCTCAGGGCTTTCAACACTTCTCTCTGCCTGTGATGTGCTTGGACTGAAGACCCCCCACCCCATTTCTAAGGTAGTCCCTTTTCCAGCATGTGCTCTGAAAACATCAGCCTGCTTCTCAGCCTGCTTCTCCTTCAAGGCACTGCTGTTTCTTATTGAAAAATTTCACAAGACTGATAAAAACAGCGTCCAGCAAAAGCAGCTGAGTGACTTTCAGAGCTAAAACACATCAGCTGGAGACTCCTTCCTCCCTTTTGCAGCAAGGACAAACTTCTCACTACTCAAGGGGGCAGCTGGGTGGGTCCTTGGGAGAGGGGTGCTCTTGTGCCAGGTTGAGGGAGATCCTGAAGCTTCCTTGAGATCCAGCAAGCTGAAGCCCTTCTCACTCCATGGTGTGCAAACATACTGGAGGTATCATGAGCTTTTCTTGAACTTGGTATAGAGAATCCTGGGGGAAAAAAAACCATCTGTGACTCCCTGCTCTTGATTCTTCGACCTCCAAAGGTCAGAGTTGACATTTGATTTAATGCCATGCCTTTGTACTGCCTCTATTACATTTATATCTCTGAGGCACCATTCATGGGACAGCAGCCACACACATTAGCCAAGGTCTGCAAGTGACAGATAAATCTGTTCTGCTTTCAGGTAATGTAGCACCCCCCTGGTTTTGCACAAATGAGAAAAGGGAAAGGAATAGCACTGCATATTTTGTCCTGGCCTGTGGTATAAAGCAGGCCTGCTCTATGCCACACAAACATAAAGGACATTTGAAACAAAATAGAAGGGAAAATCTAGCCAGCAGCCTCCTTCCTTCCTCCACTACAAGACTTTCCCCTTCCCCAAAAACCAGGACACAGTTCTTGACTGATGACTAAATACAGGAAGACTTGATAAGAAGTGACTTAAAGCTAGTCAACTTACTTGGAAGGTTTTGTATTGTAAGAATTTATGAAGAGTGGAAGGGAAATGAATGCATGGCTGCATTTAGATTCTGAATTCCCCATTGCTATGCTGACATTAAATTTTCAGGATGCTTTTGCGTACGTAAAACACAACAGCTGTCCTATGGGAGGTATAATTACAATTAAAAAAAGGAAAGAAAATAAGCTGTGAGCATACAATCAGCTCTTGAGGGAGGGAGCCAATATCTCAGGCAAATTACAGAATCAAAGCTGCCTGAAATCTTTTAAGGCACAGCTCAGAAAGCTGTGGTAGGGAGGAAAGGCCAGAGCAAAAGTTTCCAAAACTAAAATGCCAGGAAGAAAAAGTAGTAGCAGAAGTGGGTATAAATATCCAGAAAGGGCAGAGAGGGATCTGGTGTTCACCCTCTACTTTGAAAGGGGCCAAAGACTGGAAGCCCAATCTCCCCATAGCAGGTGCAGCCAGATTTAAAATGAGCCGGAGGAGATGGTTCTTCACAGAAGTTGTAGTAGACCTGTTAAATTCATATCCTGGGGATAGTCTGGATGCAGACATACACATCCAAGAGAAATACTTGGAAAAGGAAATCTTTGGACTTATTAAACAGACAGGCCACAGGAGGCTTAGAGAAAGCATCATATATAATTGTGCAGTTTTACTTTTCCCTAAGGACTTGTGTGTTCAGTAGTGTCAGATAGTGTGGCCATTCCTGTGGTTTTTTTGCTAGAGTTGATTGACCTTTAGCAGGATAAGAATCTGGAATTTGTGTTCATTGCCATTGTAGAAAAAAGAGCAAACACGTTTTCAAATATCAGCCCTTCCCATCACCCCAATGTTCCCAGTGCTAATAACATGGCACATACCATCTCCATTTGTGAAACTTCTGAAATTGATAGAATCAGTTTAAAAAAAAAATAAAATTATCTTCTCCCCCTTTTTTTTTCTCTTTCAGTAAGATTGTTACCTCCTCTGAAAGGTCACTGCTTAGATGTGATAGCAGAGCTGACAATAGATAATGTGCTTTTCCTAGGTGGTAGGACTGAAACAAAGCAGGAGAAGGGCTGCAGGCAAGGCTGCAGGACAGAAGACAGGTATAGCTCTCAGATTAGGGACATACACCTTGAATGAGCATCTAAAATCCCCAAATTAGGAGTCTGGCAGTGTTTGGATCTCATTTTTGTGTCCTTCACAATGCTAAACGGACTTAAACATAGCCATAGAGAAAATGACTCAACCCACTTGGCAGCATCCCAAATTCATCAGGAAGAGCTAGACAGCACACATTAAAGCCCCAGCAAAGGCTGCTCTGCTGTCTGAGCAGCATTCACTTGCTTTGAGATTGTCTGATTTATGTCTCTGCTCCTGAGCAGGGACCATCCCCTCCGTGCTGTGCTCCCTGTTCTCTAGCCAGCCCTACAAGACAGCAGGATGGCTGCATCCTGACCTCTGGAAATCCAAAGAAAAGGATGGGTGGCCTTTGGCCAGTAGGTCCCTGAGCAGCAGAGACTCCTGGGTGGCTCTGCAGAGACCAACTTCTGTCCATCCAACTTTGTCATTGTTTTGGGTCCTTTCCTCCCAAAGTCCACATGTAGCCCCTTGGGGCCCTGGAGAGCCATCCTGTGTCTGTTGAAAAGTGAAGTGTCTGGTGAATTGCTGCATCATCAGGGAAAGGGCTTCAATGGAGCCAGGATCCAGGCATGTCACCCTGACTGGCACCAGAGAGGATATCCCCTGGACCTGTCCCTCCCCTCTGGCCTGCCTCTCTCCCCTTGAGCTGCAAACACTTCAGCAGAGAGCATGGCTGGACTGTGTGTTTGTAGATTGTCTGACTCAACAGGGCGCTCCTCTTGATGCATTCTTGCAAAGCAAGAAACAATAGTGGTGGCTTTGTTCTGGTATTTAATTAGATGGTGTCTTCCAATCCTTATTGCAACTTCCAGCTGTGCAGTGTGTAGGGCCAGGAGAGTTGATTAGATTATCTGGTTTAACCACCCATAAAACACAGGATGCAGAATTTCATTCTCCATCACAGCACAAATAATAAATAGAATAGTCCAAGACAAATTCTAATATCCAATTTTTAATATCAACTACAATGTGCATGTAGAGGGAGACATTAAACAAACCCCTGTGTCTACCAATCTACAACCCCCTGGCAGTACTTACATATTTCTTATTGCTCACTGGCTTATTTACTGCCAAGGAACAAAGTTAATGCTGAGCTCTGAAGCATTTCTAATGTGAACCAATTTTGCCCTGCGGTTTCATAATGAGCTCCACCCTTCATCCACCTCTGCTCCCCCTTCTTTCTACTTTCTCTTATTTAATTTTAAAAAAAGTGAAAATATGCCCCTTATAGGAAGCAAAATTCAGATTAATTTCCTTTAAGTGCTGTTCCATGCCCAGGGTAGTAGCTTGACGCCAGCCCTGTGAATCACAGGTTTGATTATTCTGATAGGGCAGGAAAAGTGTCTTACTTAAGAGATAGCAATGAAAAAATATGTTAGCAGGATGGTTGTTTTTTTTTTTTTCCTAGGAGGAAGAAGAAAGACAGAGCTTTATGGGGAAACTCTATTAAAGTCATCAACTTTCCTTTGCTTAAGGTCAAAAATTGTACAATACCACTGGAATAATATAATTTTAGAAAATTTCTCTGTGGCCTTTTTGTTTTTCTTTTTTTTTTCTGGTCTCCTTTTTCCCTTGTCATGTTTATGCCTGGGGGCTTTTTATTTGATCACTGTTCTAATAATGCCTTGAATCAATGAATGAGCAACTACCTACAAAGTAAAACAACAAGTAAAGAGGCGGGGAGCAGGAGAAAATAGATGATGTGGACAAGCCACATGCTGTGGGGAACCACACTGACTCATCTGTGAGCCCTGGAGAGAGCTTGGCCAGGGATGTGTGGTGAAATTACGGGGAATGGAGTAAGGCATGTGGGGAGATGGCTTGTGGAGTTGTCAAATCAAAATCAAATCTGTCCTCCTTCCCTTTTCCCAACATATTTTATTGCTTCAGTGTGTCATTTGCTGCCTGCAGATAATATATGCAAAGTGCTTTACCCTAAGGTTGGGATTTGCTGACAAGTGTCATGTTTTGCCAATCAGGACTGAAGAAACCTGGGTGTGATCAGGGCCTGAAAGAGCCCACCATGGGCACTGTGAGGTATCTGAGCTCGTTAGCTGTAGGACTAATGAGCCAGAGAGAATAAATTCAAATGCAAAGGAATTAAGTTAGTCATTACACTTACTACAGTGAGTTTAAAAATTTGTCCCTGGTCTGTCATTCACAGCAGCCCCCTAATTCTTGCATTCACATTGCTTTTCAGCAATGTCTCCTTCTGTATCTCAGGGAAACTCATTTCACATCCATTTCTCACCTTTTCAATCTGTAAAATGGGAGGCAATGCTTATCTTGTTGCAGCTAAAATTTATAATTAGCACCTTAAAAGCCCTGTGGAGGGTCTATGTATGATTTATTTTCAATAAAGGGTAATATAAAATGAGTTAGAGCTTGGTCTGAAATAGCCTTCCATTTTAAGCAATTTCATATGGAATTGTAGCATTCCACACCAGCAGAACTGGATACTTCACATTCTACATGTGTAGATTTATATTTGCTTAAAAAATGAATTTTTTTTTGAAAAACAGCAAATCTTAGGGGATTAAGCAGGATTAGGCTTCCCTTTTGCTAGGTGTTATACAAGCAAATGACAGCGACCTCTTTTTGCTGGAGTTTACAATTTTGAACTTTGATCCCAGCAATTTCAGAAGTGCAGAGATAAGCATTAGTTTGAATACTTTCAATGCCATCATATTCAGGGGAACAACCATGGACTTAGCTTCCCAGTGGTTATATAATCACAGGCTAATTTTGCTGTTGCAAAAAACAGTTTCAGAGTCTCCTTCAGGGTATAAGGGTAGAAAGACTTCAAAACCTTGCTCATAATGTGAAATTTGGAGTGAAAAACAAACTTCCAGCTGACCTGTACTGATGGAGCTGATGAGAGGTAACCTTTTGACTTCTGTGTTTGGATGGTCAAGTCCCTACCTGCATGACCTTGAGACCCGTTTGCATGTACTAAGTCCCTCAATCTGTTTCAGGATGCTTCACCTCTTGCTTCATTATAGAGAGAGCTTAAAAGTCACAGTTTCCCCCTTTGCTGTGAGGGGGAACAGGAGGAAAAGAATTTCCCCAAACTGAGAGCTGAATTTTCTGCAAGTGAATTTAATGCTTTGAGTAGTTCAGTGGTAGGTGGCAAGGAATGGAGGAGAAGAAAGGGAAAAATTGGTTAATATAATTTTTAAGCTCTTTGGCTGTAAAACAAACACTTGCAGAGCCTGAATGAGGGAAAAAAACCCCACATAACTTGTTAATACAGTAAAAAACCCCAACATTTCTTTCGAATCATTTGCATACCATGTAATACTTTCCACTACAGCTCCAGGATTAGCATCAATTACAAAATGGCCAAGGCAGGACAATCAAGTCATTTAGGATGGTATACTCAGGTGTACTCAGACCTGTGTGATTCAACTTCTGAGCCTTGCCTTTTCCCTCAGTATTCTCTTTAGTTTTAAAGCTGTTTTCTTTTTTTGATATTGAATTCAACAGCATGAAGGTGTAACATAGAGGAACCACTGGCTCTGCACCTTTGGGGGCTGTGGGCTGCTGGGTGTTCATGCCTGGCCTCTGGGATCCTGGATGCTGACACCAGTTTGTTTAACAGAAAAGAGGAACCTTCCTAGGCTGGAGTGCCCTAAGTCCTGCTCTTCCACAGGGACAGATTATCCACTTTTTTTCTGGGAATAAAATGAATGCAACATGCTGCTTTTATGGGTACAATGCTCTCACTTTTCATGGGGAGAAAAGGACAAAAGTGATTAAGAAAAGGACAAAAATTATAAAAGTTTAATTTGGGGTAGAAAAGAGAAAGAAACCCTTTTAGCTACAGGCAATTACATTGCAGTGAGTTGGAGACTACCTCCATCAATTGTGAGGAAGAGTTTTGGGTTTGAGTAGTAGTGGAAAGAAAGGTTACCTGTGGAAATTCCTAACACGCTCCCTTGCCTGTCCCCTTTGCTCTTTCCCCAGCAGCACAGCGCAGGATGCTCCTCTCCCACCTCTCTCTCACAGTGCTAATCCCTGCCTGCCTTCAGCACCCTGAACTCAATGCAATCTCAACCTTTGGAAACGGCATTCTTGGAAAGAACAGACAGGAAACTCGGGGACGACAGTTCTCCCAGAGTCCCCTGTCAAGGTCTGTGCAAAGTCCTTGTAGCTCCTTCTTTAAATAGATGCTGGCAAATTACAGCAGTGTCATTTGGTCCCCTGCTTAACAAGCTGCATTCACCGTTTCCTACTGTCAGCTCTATTTTCCCAGGGTTTGTCACTTGTCAGATATCTGCCAAAAGGAGCAGATGAAATCTCAGCCCTCAGGGGAGACGTTGCTCCCTCACTTCCCTTGAAATCCTTTCCCCCACTCAATTCTCTTTTTGGCCATTCTTTATTTATAAATCAAATTCAGCTGAAATTGGGTTTGAGGAACTGGCCTTTTTCTTTGCTCTGGTTATGAATAAAGCAGAGCGCGGTCCTTTTGGTTTTGGATGCCTGTCGTTTTTTTCTGCCACATAAAAAACAGCTCCAAACTGGATTTAAAAGAAAAGGATCACTGATAAATCAGTACTGGATAAGCAGCAGTAGTTATGGATCTATTGATAAATGGTAATGCACCAGCAGGCTGGCAAACACATGGTTAAAACACATCAGCTTGCTTGAGCATCATTATTATTTCATAAGGTGCTCTGCTTATTGAGACTGAGGTAATTAATAGGCCAAGCAGAGCCTGCAGAGTCAAACCTGATGGATGGAACATGCAGGATACATCTGAAAGCTTCTTCAGCTCCTAAATCCCTCTCAGGATTAGGGCAATTCCAAGCAGTAACTTTCCAATCTAGAACTTCTATAAATACTGGTTAATAAGATCTTCTGTGCCCCTGGAGGAGAGATTTTGAATCTTTAAAGAAATTAAAAGAAGGATATTTAATATCTCAAACTATTCTTAAGCATCAAAATTTGTAAGTGCCAGAAAATTAAGTATTATTAATTTAGATGAATTTGGACTGGTTTAGCTCATATTCACACTTTGATTAAAAACTGTCGAATCTACATTATTTGCTTTGGAATCTGATCCTGTTTTCTGACACTAGAACAAAATATATTCTTGTAAATAAAGAGACAGCAAGGATTGAGGACATAGGCTATGACACAATGGTGAGAGAGATGGAGTTCACTGGGATATGGCCTGAAGTATAGTCACTATTTTGACATAAGTCTTTGAAAGATGGAAAATATGGAGGCAAGGTTAGCATTCCTGTGGAGAATGCGCATATAGGAAATGGAAATCTTTACATCTGTGGTGGCGGTAGCAAGAATTCAGAAACCAATATGATTGAGCTTTGGGACATCTGGCACCCTCTGTCTTGGAGAAAAGAGGTTTTGGCACAGGAAATGCACTCATGGACTTGCAAAGGAAGAGAGGGTTCCAGTGCCAAACAGGCAGCTACTGACACATGTGGTGCCCAAAAGAGGGTGGGCATGGAGAGGGAAGGGAGCAGGCAGCAGGGAGTAATTCTGACCTTGAAGATATGGAAAACATTAGGGCAAATTCGAAGGAAAGAATAATTAAAAGATGCGGTGATGAATGTGAAACTATTACAAAAAGGTAACATGCTTGCTGGAGGTGAATGTTGCAGAGTAGTGGGATCTATCTGTCCAGCCTGCTTTGGTTCCAAACCAGAGAAATTCAGTGGAACTAATCTACCTAAATTGCAGGAAAATGATGGGTTCAAGGCTGTGTGGGGCATGAGAAGGTAAGCCAAAGAGGATGAATAGGTGAACTACAGGAGGATAAAGTAACTGATGAGGCAAATCATGCTGGAAGAGGAGCTAATTGAGTTGGAATGAAGTTTTTTTAAAAGATCATTCTGGGGACTGAACACATTTGATATTTTCCATAATGACCTTGGCATGAAGAGGGTCTTTGCTGGTGAAACACAGCTGAAAAGCTTTGCCAGTGTGAAGGAAGCCTGAATTGGTGCTTTGGAACAATCAGACTAGAATAATATAATGGGATGAAATGTAATTGCCCAGATTGCCAGGTCATGTGTACAGGGACTAATGAAAGGTATTTCTTTGGATGGACCCGTTGGGGAGGATACCAGCTGGAAATGAGAGGGAAAGAGAAAGGCATGGCTCTCTTAATTGCAGGACCTCTATGAGCCAGCAATGAGATGTGCCTATAAAAATGCAAATACAACCCTATCAGGGAAGATTTTCCCAAAACCTTTTCCAAATTATTTTTGAGACAATTAGCAAACAACTCAATGAGGACCCTTATCTAGAGCATCCCAGGTGCTAAGGAGGAGAGACGAACTCAAACAGATGAGACTGCACAGGTGACCAGAGGAACACAATCCGTTTCACAAGAGGAAAAATTGTTGTGGTCTTAGCCTCAGAAAGTGAAATATGTAAAATGTGACTCGCTGCAGTTGTGATTTAAAAATATCCCACTCACATGAGCACTCCAAGTAATGTTCTACAAAATAAAATCACTGCAGTGAAAAGAATTGTCATATAACAGACATTGTTGTCCAAATCAAGTGAACGATGAGGTCTGTGTATGTTAGACTAACACATAGCAGTGCCCAGAACTGAACTGTGAGGAAAATGCTAATGACCATGGGAGGCACCTGCTAGCTTTCCTTCAGGTAACTCAATCACAGTGATGAGAATAACCCCCTTGGTTGTTTCTGTTAAAATTGCAGGAGAATAAAGTAGCTGTGTGTGGTGCTAGTCTGTGTATATGGTTTGAGATCTGCAGGGGAGATGCTTGCTGGGGTTCTGGATCTATCTCTTCTCCCAGGAGTCTGACTCTTGGAAAAAATTCAAAACAAAGCAGTGAAAAGCTCCAGAATCAATACATTCTTGGCCTCAGAGGACTGTGTTCAATCTCTGGTTAAATATTATTAAAAAAATACACCTACTCCTTTTTTAATGCACAAATCACAACCTAACCATGATTCTGGAACTGCAACTGACACCACCACTTATTGGGGAAGCCTCATACAATTTTCATGTCAGATCTAGTAAATCATAACTCCAAACCAGATCTAATTCCTTACTTGTTCCCAGGCCTGTTTGTGAGGGCAACCAGGTGTCCAAGGTCCCATTGGCCACTGCCAATGTGCCAGCAAACTCTGTCTCCTGGGAAGGTGAATTGGATTGGGAGACAGATTTATCCTTCTCAAGGGCACCTTCTCTCATATTTTGTGGGCCTCCCACAAAAAAATATTGTCCCACAGTAATTCCCAAACCAGTACAAAGCAAAAAGAAAATAATGGATCACTTGGGCTCAAACCAAGTGGAACCAAAAGGGATCACTTGAGCCCAAAGAGTACCATGAGCAGAACCTTCCTGTATATATGCATATGAAAAAAGATATTATGACTGCACTATTATTAGTGTGAATAATTTGGTAGAGGTAGGAAGAGCTAATTGAAATGAATGTTCTGTTTCAACCAGAGGAAACTTCTTGCCACTGTCTCATTTCACATCTAATGATGTATTTTCTTTTGAATGTGCAAACCAAGTAGATTTTTAGGGAGTTCAGAATCTTTTTCCATGAAAGAAACACCTAGTCCTGTGCCCCTAAACCTTGCCAATCACTGTAGAAATACTAATGTGTCTCTGTGTATCCCCAGGGACAAATCCTTATCTAGTTCCCCCAAGGACACTCAGCTATGGATATTAAAAGTGTTTTTGTTAACCTTTCAAAGTGTGTGAGAGAAAATTAATGAAAAAGCCATCTGAAGTTGTTTCCACTCAGAGCACATCTTCCATCTCCACTCTGTTCTTACTCACAGGATTTTGCACCTCCTGCAGAAATTAGTTTCAGGTCTGTCTTGTACCTTGTATCTCATGCTGGGGTCCTGGTAAGGAGCAAAGAATTGGAACCCAAGATTGCCTTTCACGTAATTTAATCAGTCCAAATCATGTGTGGGAACAAGGACCCAAAGAGGGATCCATCAGACCCTTATTCTCAGCCTCTGCTATTATAAATCTGTCCTCCTATTTTGCTTTCCCATCATTCTTATGGATTAGTGCACTAGACACAAAGATTTTTTTTTCCCTAACAACACATTTATTACTTTAAGTTAATTCATATTCACCCTGTCTTTACTTTTACTGTTTGGCATTACATTTTAAACCAAACACCTACCTTACTAATTTACAGCAGCAGAGACACAGCCAGCATTACTTTAGGTGCAATATTTTCAGTACATCCCAATGCAAGGGTGTTTATGAAGTCCCCATTTAATACTTCAGCTCTCCTACTGTCCTTCCTCATCACTTCATTTTTTTTCCACCCAGTCTTTCTCCTTGAAACACTTCTAGGTTTTGCAATGCTGGATACATGTACACACACATACATATATATATACATGTATAAACCCAGCCCAGTTACAAAAGTGAAATATACCATTTAATTTCTTTCCTCAACTTATTTCACATCATCTTTTCCAACTGCCTGAGAACTAGCATTGAAGATATATACTTGACATTTCTGGGTTTTGAACTTTTATCAGAGGTGTGTTTTGTGTCTGTTACTATTTACTCCTGAAAGACTTTTCAGTCTTTGTTGTGTATGCACAAGATAAAGGTGTTTTCCAACACAACTTAGGAAGTACAGTACATGATAAATTACCTGTTGGACACCTAAACTGGATCTTTAGATAAAGAGCTGTGGAATATAAGATCCTGGTGCTCCTGAGAGCAGAGATCTGCACACTGCTGGATTGCATCATGCTCATCCAACATGCTTTCATCTACTACCCACTGTTTCAATTCTCTTTTTAATTAGCTTATGATGTAGTCTCCCACTCTATTCTTGGGTGTGGCTCTCAGGTATTTCCAGTCCTTGGATTGATGTCTGCATGTTGGAATAATTTTATTGATGTGGGAGATTTCCGTGAAGAATCTTGGGAAGACAAATATAAAAGATATGGTGAAAATCAAAGTGGCACAATCCACAGACACAGTTGCTTTCACCAGCTGCGGTGATGGAGGCTCCCCCCCAGTTCAATCAGGATATCCCTACAAAACACATTTGCTGTGATTTTCTCCAGTATCATTCTAAAAAGTGCCAAGCAGTGTGTCAGCCTCTAATTGAAATTCTACAGTAATTTCCTTTGCAAGATTGATGGACAGGGTGAAAAACGGATCAGTCCTCTTTTTAAGTCCCAGAACTAAAGAATAATGGTTCATTTGATTAAATTAATGACTTGCAGGTTTCAAAGAATTAAAAAGTACTCAAGCTGAGAAATTCACTTCCCTAAGAGAGTCACTGAGTCAAATGCTGTTAGTAGGTTTTAGAAGGGATAGAGATAGTGTTACTCCCATTAGAAACACACTGCTAAGGTTTACTTGGCGAGAATGATCAAATCAATTTTTTTTAAATGGTGAAATTCTCTTCTGCTGGAAGGGTTATTTTCCTCTCACCTCTCACCTTCAATGTCATTTACTGTGGGATTTGCTGGTCAAAATCTTACACTTTTTACAAAGTGGACTTTGCATAGGTCTCACTAATGTGGCTCTCACTTGTGCCCTGCCCCAGCCACTTCAAGCAGAGCAGACCTGTGGCTCTGATACCATGGCAGCAACCCTTGGGTTGTTTAAACATCTGATAAGGGCTGGGCTACTCTCCTGGATACCTCCAGCAAATACCTCAGTGTCCTGTTGGCACAGGCAATAATGGCAGCTCTTGTCACCTTGTTTTGTGTTCACCCTCCAGATAATGAAAGTTGTCCTGGTGAGGCAAGGTGGGCACCCTACATCTTTTTCCATCCCAAATGCTCCTTATGGACAGACTATTCTATTTTCTTCTTCCCATGACTCTTTAGGGACATTATATGACTGTTCTCCCTGGTTTCAGCATCAGCTATCCTCCTGAGAATCAGGGCAAGAGCCAATCCTAGTCAAGAAGCAGTTCTGACCCCTTGCACATTCACCTTTGTGCCAACTCTCAACTCCACTGGACATTTTGTGTGCACTCAGCCCCACTAAAGAGGACATCTCCTTGGCAGGACCTCCCCAGCCCCTCTGGAACACACTTGCACAAGGTGGAAAGGCATCCACAACCCATGGAGCTCTGGCCCCATTTTGTCCTGACTGTATTCCAGCCAGCAAATAACCTCATGTCCCATAGAAATGTCTTGCAGCTTGGATGAAAAGCTATGAAATGATGTCACCTTAAACCATTTCAATACTAAATCTGTGTTATCCTCCTCTGTTTATCCTTTGAGATTTGACTTTTTCTTATATAACAGATAGGGTTTTTTGGTATATGGCCTTCAGATTAACTCAAAGGCAAAATAAATAATCTTTAGGCCAGAGAGAAAATAAGCATCTGCTTCATTGCAGCAAATGCATTCAGCGAGCTCAATAGAAATATCCCACGGAGATGTTTGAAATGACAGGGAAATCAGCCCTGTGAATCAATATGTTTGGTGAAAAAAAAAGGGCTCAGTCACATCTTGTTGGGCATAATGGAAATTGATTGTCAGTTATCTATTAGCAATAATTTCTGTTTGATGACTTGCCATATGTTATCAAGCTCGAAATCAGAAGGGACTGGATTAAATGAATAGATTCTGTCACAAAAAAGCACAAGGCACCAGCAGCACAGCAGAAGATGTGCAGCATGCACAGCATCTTTCTAAGAGAAATAAATTCTTTAATCCACCCTAATTTTAAATATTCAGGGTCTGTGTAGACTGGCAGATTTACAGATTAGGGACTCAAAGGGACCCTTTCACTCAAATATTTTACTTGCTGCTTTTCAGTGACGGGCAATCAGTAAAATGTCTGTAGACCTTTCAAATCATCTTTCCTTTAAGATTCAATAGGACTTTACATCTACTGAGGTGAACCCATTAAAGGAGACTTTGTGATACAGTCCAGAGTTCTGCCTAAGTGCTGCAAACTACACTGAGCTCAGTTCTATTTGCGGGAATGTCACTTTGGGAGGAGGGTCATCTGTAAAGCAGCTCCCACTGCCAATTATGATTACAGCGAGTTGAAGAACAGACCCTGAAACTCAGCGTAAGAAATTATGAACCTCCAGTCAAGTAAAATACTGACATTCTGTTGAAGCCCCATTAATCCAATGTACCAATCTGGGCATGGAGCATGAATTCAGTAGTGTGAAAGCTGCCTTATTTCATCTTCAGGAACTACCTCTGATAGTGTTAAAATTTTGCTTCATTCTTCAGAGAAAAATACTGTCATGATTGCACAAAAGATGCTGTGCAATGCTTGTGAGCAAACACATCTTAAGGGAGCTCATTTCAGTGAGTGCTGACAGAGGTTTTAATGCTACTTGGGAAAATCTAAGTACCCGAATTATCCAGCTACCTGAATTACTCAGGCACCTGATGCCTTCTTATGGTAGGAAAAAGAGGAGGTTGAAGATGCTGAGAGAGATATATCTCTTAACTGAGTCTCCCCCTCTGATAATTCTAACTGTGGCTTTATAACAATGCTGTGTGTGACGCCAGAGCTTTGTCATGTAGTGAACACAAAAACACTAGTTCCCTGCCACGTAGGATTATGTGGAGGTCTCCATTTATCACACAGTGCCTCACCTTTCTAGACTCTTAAATTTTCCTCTTTGGTATTCTGTGAATTACTCTTGTAGAATCACTAATTTACCACAAATTAGTGAAATTTAGCCCTGAATGGTTTCAGATTAAATTTAAACCTGAGAGCCACAGGATTTCAGAGAAGGCTCTCCCTGCCCCCTTAGTGTCCAGCCCCTCTCTGGTGTGTCTGGGAGAGCTCTCTCCACCACTTCTCTGCTGACTCACCCAGCCTGACAGAAGCAAGAGCTCTAATGTGAAGGCTTGTGTTTTACCTCTGAGACAAAAAAAATAAAAAGCACTTTCCATTTTAATTTGAAAACACAAGCCAAAAAAGAAAATGCTTCCATAATTTATTAAAAAAAGAACAAAAAAAGCCACAGCACCAGTCCAATGCTATATGCTATATTCCCAAATTTAATAAAAGAGGTTGTTAACTAAAACTACAATGTCTGGAATGACTATTGTAGTTTTATGACAAGTGATTTCTCCCTGGTGGGAGGAGGAGAGAAAGGGCTTGACAGTTTCCACTGAACAGGGAGCTATGTAGGAAAAATTCAGATGAACCTGAGGGTGCTTTTCCTTTTGCATTATTTGGGGCCTGATGCCGCAGTACAGATATCCAAGGTTGTTCTGCCTGTCTGTGGCTGAAAGGCAGTGATTAGCACAGTGTAGAAGAAAAATAGCCTCGCTTAATCAGCATTACACCTTTTTGGAGATAACGATTTGCTAATTTTTTCAAAGAGTTGAACTATATCTTGGCAAGGGGAGAAGAGTTTTTTAATCACTTAACACCAAATAGCTAATGACCAATAAATGGATGCCTAATGCTGCCTTCTGCCTTGAGGAATCGCTGCAAAACTTCTGCTTACTCACTGCCAAAGGAAAGGTGTTATTTTAGCTCAAGGAAAATGTCACATTTTCAGTATAAATGAATGTGCATAAATGTGGGGCTAGAATTAGAGCCAAGCCACTTTCCAGCAGAGCAATTTGCTTCTGGAAAAATCTTTCTGAGCAACACAAAGCATCTCCTTCCCAGTAGCCTGTTTGAAGAAACCTGTTATGCACCAGTAGGAATTCAGACACACCTGTGTGGAGGTGGGCAGCAAACCAGCTGTAACTGTGTTTGTGAAACAGTCATCTCTGTGCATGAAGTGCTTTGTGGTTCCAGCAGGAGTTCTCAGAGACAGCCACGCTGGTAGAGACTGAAGCTTTCAGGATTTAAATAGTTTTGGGTTAACTGCTTCCCACTCCTATTCATTTTCAGGCTGGAGTTGCCAACTCCAGGAGGATTAGAAAATCCCGTGTGAGATAACTCTCCAGAGACTGGCAATCCAATTCTGCATACTGTAGAAACCTAGATAAGACTCCAGGCTTCTGGATGCTTTTGCTGCACAAACCCTTTGACATTTATCAGTCTCACACCTTTGCAAGGTACTAAACACAGGAGAGAAAACCGATAGAATAAATCTTTGTGGTGTTTGATGCTCTTCTGATCTACTCCCGGTTGTTTAAAGACTTAGAAACCAAGGGGAGAGAAAATATGGCAGTGAAATAAAGAAAGAAAAGCTTGTTTAAGGCTAATTACTGGGTAATTCAGGCTAACACATCAGCTGACCTGCAGAACAAAAGAGCTGTAATATCTTCACTGTGGGTTCTAAGGACTGCATCTCATTGCTGTTACTGGTGAGTCTGCTGTCAGCTCAGCTGCCCTGAAGGTCGGTGCAGTGGATGTAAACTCAGGATGGGAGTGAACTCAGCACACTGCACCACTGTGGGAGGCAAGGGGGCTGCCGCTGAGAGAACTGCACTCCTGAAAGTAACTCAGATCTCAAAAAGCCCAGGAACAACTGATTCATTGCCCTAGATTCAGAAGGGACTTTCAGAAAAAATAATGAAGTTTGCACTTTGAGGCAGCTGTGCTAATAGGAAGAAAAATAGTCTGATGGCAGCTTTTTGTGCAGCTGGATTGTTTGCTCCTCTGGGCTCACATCTGCGCCTGCAAACCATCAGCAACCTCCCAGCCTATGCTTTGCCTCTCTGCACCTCCCCAGATGAAGCCATGGTCCCATCCAGGCCCCTTGGGAGTGAAGGATACCCTCCTCATGAAGTCTTCCATTTGCACAGGATCCTGGCTCAAAAAGCCAGGTGCTTCATTTACCTCTTAATGCTGCATTTAGAAGTAAAAGATTTTTAATTACTCTGATGCTTTCTCTGGGCTTTTTACTTTTGCCTTTACACAACAGAGGGGACTGTCTGTGGAGCATGCTGTTGTGTGCACAGCTCCAGCAGAGGCTCTGAAAAGGCAGCTCTGGGGAAACCCTTGGAGCACAAGGGCTGTCAGGCCTGCCCTGGTGAGAACAGCACTCTGTGACCCTGCTGGGGCTGTCTGGGGATAATCCAGGTGATACATGGAGTAAGATTTTGTTGTGCCTCAAGTTCTGCTAATGTTCCATTTAATAAAGCCCAAATCCTTTCCTAAATTCTGTATGGATAGGAAGCAGCAGAACACAGGCTGAGCTGTGTGCCCTGCTTTACATAGAGGCCCTGTTTGTGTGGCCTATAAAGAATAAAACAGCAAGCAGATCTCACCTCAGGAACCAAATTGACTGAGTCTCTAATAATAGACACTAAAATGACCTCACAGTTACTCCTGTACAAATCCATTGCTGGATGTGAGCTCTCCTGAATTCTGTGAAAAACCAGAGCCAGCCAGGATTTAGGGTGTCAAGGAAGAGTGGACCAGGGCATCAGAGTCCCAACACCTGCACTGGACCTACCCACTGCATCCCTGACTCTCCCATGCCATCAGAAGTGCTGAGCTAGTGCTCCACAAGAAATAGGACCAAATTCCATATTTTAGATTCCACACAGGATAAGTGTTTGACAGAAGGATGTCATAATAGAAATCTTAACATTGTGTTAAAAGCAGGGTAATTCATCTCCCTATGGAGACTTAAAGGGTTAGCATTCAATCTCTTCCTTTAATCCTCTAGATATTTTCAATGTAAAGTACTGTATTTGGAGGGAATTTGTTTTGGGGATCAAAACAGTTAGGCAGAAACTATGTCAGTAATGTTTTGTCAGTACCATAATCAGAGAAAATATTTTTCCACAGCATAAAAGGTCTTGGTACTGTGCCACTAGGAAGTTTAATCACTAGATGACTTTAAAACATGGTAATTTAGTCCCAATTAGTGTTATAATAATTTATTTATAAAATTCCACTATGAGTAGTTATGTTCCACAATCCATTTATTCTTGTAAGACGTGTGCCCCATTAGACAGTGAAGTAGAAGGTTATTAACCTGCATTTCTAGTTCAGATTATGTTATTAGATTGAATTTAGTTTCTTCACTGATGGGTGCTGACATCTTGGAGTGCTTTCAGGATAATTTATCTATTGTCATTCTGTTCTTTTCAGCCATTCAGAAATATTGTGGATCTAAAATAATGCAGGCCCAATGAAGATAGATTTCTTGATTAAATTTCAGCTGTGGCTTGTCTTTGTGCTTCTGATATTTTTCATGTTTGTTCTATGAAAGTGAGTTTATGGCACCACTGATGCAAAATATTAAAAAAATTATGAGTCATGTGCCATCAAAATCAGCAGCTATAACTTAAACTGATGAGTTTTAAATATAATCAATTCCAGCTTTTTTGTTCTGATGTTTTCTGTATTTAGAGATTTAAGGATTCCCTTCAAGGCAGCTGCTCTTACATGGCATTTTTTTTTTGGTGGGTTTCTTCTCTCCACATCCACCTCTCATCCATCCTTTATATAAGCAGATGGAGAGGGCTGTCCTGTGACCCCAAGAATGAAGTGTGATCCAAGCACAAGCTTGGGCAAGTGACACCTGGGAAGGGAAAAGCTCCAGATTTACAAGTGCCACTACAAACAATCAATGATACCAAGTGAGGCTGTATCTCCCTTGGTGCTGGCAAGCCCATGGACCTTGCATAGGGCAGGAGCTGCCTAAGACTCTCACAACTGTAGAGAGGCACTACAAGGGACAGGATGGTCCGAAGTTATGTCCACTCTCTTCCCTTCACTGCTGGGTTGGCCACATTATGAACCCAGAACAGGATGCAGCATTCCTGGTCCACAGCAGTGCTGCCACGTCTCCTCTGGTGTCCACAGTCCCTCAGGGCCTTGCTTTTGGTGGCCATGCTTCAAGGAACAGGTGGTGTGCAAATGGGAAGTCCACTTTGGTTAAAAACAAACTAAAGAAAGGGGCAGTGGAGGGGAAGGGTTTAAATATGTGGTGCTCCTTTTGGGCTTGTTGAGTAAACATGCATTATTCAATTCCCAAACAAAACACAGGAAAAGCATCCAAAGGAGAACACCCTACTGTTGAGAGTTTGCAAAATCTCATTTCTTCCCATTTCTTTGCTCTGGCAGAACTTGCAGAGGCCTGTCTGCTCACAGTGAGGATTTTTTCCCCAGCTACAAATCCTACCTGAGCTTCCAAGCTCTTTCTTTCCCAGGAAAACCTTTTGGGCAGCCATTTCAATTTCTTTTTAATAAATGGTCTTCTCTCAAATTGTCTCTGCTACAAGAGCAGTTCTGGGAAAACAGATGACTCTGCACATTCTTAAAAATCCCAGCCTCTCAAATGGCATCTGCAGATACCATACAATGATGCTAAAAGGGGTTTCGCAAATTGCTGAAAGGCCGAACTAGCAGCCACCTGGTTTGCAAGGAAAGCCTTGTCTTTGAGAAGATTAAAAAGAAGATATTCCTGTCTTGGTCAGAATTTTTGGGTTTTTTTTTATGTTTTGTTTTGTTTTTTTAAACAGCTTTCAGTCTTATACATAGTGCCCCCAAAAAAAACCCAAAACACCAAAAAAACAAAACAAAACAAAAAAACCAATACAAAACCAAAAAACCCCCCATGATATGACTTGGAGGGGGAAAAATTAGTCTCGCCACCCATACCTGCTTTTAATGATCCTTTTACTGAAAAGACAACACTATTTCTTGTTTTATTTCTTTTGCAGCTCATAGATTTCCCTCCAGTATCCTGAGCACCAGGAAAGCAGTAGGGACCAAATAGGAACTTTTTAAAGGGTATAAGGGCCCCTCCCTTGCTCAGAGAAGTGAATGTGAGTCCCAGTGTTCATGGGTTTGTGTGGTGAGGTATGATACTGTACTTCCCATCCCACCACACTCTCCTGTTTGGCTGGGGCCTGATATCATCTCTTTCAGGCTTAAAGCTCCCTGAAACAGTGTTCTCCTGCCTGCCTGACGTTGAATTCTTCAAAATCCCTTTTATCAGGAGCTCAGGCTAGGAAAAAGCTGTTCATCTCAGGAGAGGAATCTTGCAATCCCTTAAGCTGCTTTTAGGAAATTTCTGTTTCTCACTTAGCTTGCTTTTGCTACCTGCGCAAATGCTGAGAGGGGGGTGAAAGTGTCTCTGAGCCCCAGACACCCATTTGACTGTTTGTATACTTAAACTGGTCAGTTTAAGGTCAGTTCAGCACATCAGGACTTAGAAATGCAACTTCTCAACTCAGTTTTGTAAGAAGAGCTGCTGGCAGGGATATTGTGGTGACTTGACCAGCAGATCTGCTTGCAAGAATATTGTGGAGATTTGACCCCGGCTGTATGTATTCCAGTACTCCTTTTGTATAATTAACAATTCCAGCTCTGATTGTGAACTAAAAATAACAATAAAACACATGGGTAAGGTGAATAAATCTCAGCAAATCAAATGGACAGCATTCCACACAGAGGTGGGAAAGAGGATTATTAATCAGTCTTACAGTTTCTATATAATTAGAAGCATAAATAAACCATGACATATTATACTCCTGCATTCATGTCCATTACAGGAAATAATGCATTTTTGACTGTTAATTACAGCTATCCTGTCTATTTGGAACAACACAAATTATTTTTAGGCTGTTGACAGCAGAAGCACTATCTAACTTGCCAAAATTTGTTCTGTGTTTCCTGCTAGGTGTTTGATCCATAACTACTCTGATGGAAGTGGATTGCACAGGCCCAGCCAAACGGTAGATGCTACAGTATGCACTTTGCTCCATTGCCTTGATGTTAGGATGCATTTATGGGGTCAACAGGATGGGTGCAAATCCTGTTCAAAAGCAGGGGAAAAAGTCAAGTAGGAAGACACAACATGGACAGGAAGATATGAGAGACATTACACAGATAAGTAAAAAAAAAAAATAAAACAAACTAGAAAAAAATCTTGCACAAAGCCATCAAAAGGCAGCCCATATGCCATCAAGTGCAGTCACATGCAGTAAAGCTTGCCAAAATTGATCCCCGCTGAAGGCAAAAACAGACAAGAAGGAATTACAAGCACTCTGGATGGGAGATACCATCAAAGGAATTGCAAATGGACAAAAAAAAAAATTTGCCTACATTCGATGCCATATGGCCTGACTTTTGATGGCTTGGACACTGGGCAAGATTTTTCGTAGATTATTTTTGTTTTTAAGTGTGCATGCCATGTCCCTCATATATTCCCACCAAGTTGGTCCTTTGCACTGCAGCTCATTTCCTCACAGACCATTTTTTGAAGACACTAAATGTCCCAATTTTCTGGATTTTTTGGGGTTTTTTTCAAGTGCATTTCATTGGATCCTATCTCCTTTCCAGAGTGTTTGTAAGCCTTTCTTTTCAGGGTCGCAAGGAAATTTCATTTCCTTTCGGGAAGGGAAACGGAATCTTGCGATTTCAATGGGGACAACTAGAGGAAACTTTGATGCATGTGCCTGCTTCATTTTATCTCTTGATCCCTTACCACATTATAAACAGCTTCTTCTCTCTCACGATGTTTAGAATAAATAATTCCTGAGGGGTTTTTCAAAGGTCTCCTTGCTGACGTTGTGCTGTAGATGCTTGTTAGCATTGCCTGGTGTGGCCTGTGTACTCAGAGTTGGGGAATCAGGCTGTCTTGTCTTCCTAACCTAGCCTAGACCCAGTTTCACACTGTACACCTAAAATTAATGGGGTAATCCAAATTCCACTAAATACCTCTGCAGGAATCCAACAGCTTGTCATTTTTTTTAGACACACTAATCTGACAGTGATTGAATAATGTGGGTTATCATTGAATGGAAAAGAGTGGGATAGTCTTAACCCATCAGTTGAAGCCATGGGGGTAACTCTGAAAACTCCTCTGGAGAAGTTCAGAAGAACTTCTTATATTGGAAACTCCTCATATTGGCCTGTGGTGAATGCCAGGTGAAGGCAGTGCTGAAATGATTGTGGAAAATGTGCTGAAGATGGAGAATGCGAGATTTGTTTTACCAGTGGGGAAATCCACAGAAGGAATTTTCCCAGGGTGTGGTAAATACTCCTGGAGTTCAGTTCATCATTAATTCATCACAGTCTTGAGGAAAATTCCAGCTCAGAAAGTCTTGAAACTGAGGATTGGCAGAAGCTGGAAAAGCTTCTCAGGAAACAAAACCTTTTAACATGTTTGATGCACGAGTTGCTGGATGTATGCTGCTGACCAGCATCCAGGGCAGGTCACTGGGCTGGGACACAGCCCTGGGCTCTCTGTTAGGGGCCAGTGCCTACTGGACACACAAATCCCACAATTACACGCCCCACAGATGAGGCAGGGATTAGAATGCAATTGGGTTCCCTGGATCCTGACACTGCAATTAGCACTTCTGGCTGTCTGAGGCAGGTGAAAAGGAGATTCACATAGTCACCCACAGCTTCCCTGACAAAAATCAGGCCAGCAGCTCCAAGCTCTGTCGAGTGTTCTGCTGGTGCCATAGATGCCTTCCCAGCAGGAGAAGCTCTCCAGCTGGCAGCATTCTGCAAGAGACACACAGAGCTTCAATGTGGCCAGGTGTAAGTATAGAAATAAAATTATTCCATTCCTCTTCTTCCCTTTACACTTTTCTGTTTCAACCCAGCATTGTCTCTGCTCAACAGCAAGAAAGTTTTTTTGCAGATTTTAAAGCACTAATCATAGGCAATTATTTCTAAAAAGATTTGCTTGCAGCAGGCAGAATTTTCTCTTAACTTGAAAGCCTTGCTTTTCTATTCTTCCTTCTGTTAAAAATTATAATCATTTTCTGCCTCGTGTTTTCTACCAGCTGAAATACCTCATCTTCTGACATAGTTTGAATCTAAGTAATCTTCAATTGGAAGGGTTTTTTTTTAGAAAAAGAATCTATAGCAATAAAAGCTTTGCCAGCAAACACAGGAAAGCAAGCAGCTGAAGCTGTTTATGTGTATATCTTAAAATATAATTTTGGCCTTTACAAGTCAGCAGTCTTTATTTTCTAAGGTGGTCTTATAAAACAAAATTAATTTTCCACTCTTAGAATTTCAGAACAAACCATAGAATGCAGATTTCATGGCACAAACACAAAGGACAAATTTATGTTGCTTTCCCACAGCTGTTTATGATTAGATAAAAACCCCAAGAATCCTAAAACCCATTTAAATCAATAGTTTCTGTCCAACACTTTTACATGAAATATTTCAAAAATTTGCTACAGAACTTATTTATTTTCCTATTTTCCTTTAAATTATCAACACTGAAATTCAATATTTATTGGCTCAGGATGAACAGTTTAATTATGCCTTCAATTAAATGATTCTACAGCATTCAAAATTTTTCATTGATTTAAAATTCAATTCTTGGCCCATTTTTAACAGAATGTCAAAGTCCATTTCCCACCCTACCACCGTTTTTATATAAGCCCTGACCCCAGTTGCTCTGTGTTTCACCTGCTGTCTCTTCATCACTTTCCTAGAGTTGTTCCTTGCTTTCCTTTCTAGGTATTTTTCATAATATATCATGATTTTTTAGATCATAATATTATGGAGCCTGGCACTGATTCTTTTCATGAGCATGGATAACATCTCTTTTTAGAGAATCACAACATCCAGGCATGACATATCCCATGGGATACATGAAGTGATGGGATCAGGATGCATTCTTTTCTGCAGCTTGGCGACCAGGGATGCATTTAGTTTTGTGGTGATTAAATGAATGATAGTACTATAGCTTCTCTTTACAGGGAAGTTCAATAGAGATGAGTACATATGTAAAGAGGGTCTCTTTGTACCCCCTTTTTAGCTCTTTTTATATTCTTTCATTAGCAGCACATTCCCTTTTCTGAGCATGGAATAAAGTCCCAACTTCTGCATATATTAAATTGCAGCTTCTACTTTTAACGTGAGTGCTCTCAAATTCATAATGAGGCCTGTGGTTTTTTCTTTTTTTTTTTCCCCACAATAAACTTCCAGTGAAAAAATTACTGCTGTCATGAACTGAAAATTCATCTGTAGAATCTGCTTCTGGGGATGCTTTTGGGGAACTCTTTCCTTCAATGTTCTCAGTTTTCCAATGAAGATAAATACCCACATCTTGCAGCTGCAATTTTTGACTGAGTAACAGGTTAAAAGAAGTTCCCTGTCAGCATTCATAACAGAAGAAGAAATTGTTCCAACAATTCTTAGCAAAATGGACAAGCCCTTTTTATACAAAACTATTTTGCTGTCCTACTGCTAAATTGGAGCTCACTGAGGCCCTGTAGGTTGGTGTCTTATCACAAAAGAAAAGGAGTGACCTGAAGCCAGGGCTTCACAGATGAAGTGTCAGCTTCCCTTGTTTTATCTGGATTAGTTTTTAAGTCACAAATACAAGTTGAATCCAAAAAGCTGGCAGGTGTAATCTCTCTTCTAGAGATCTCAGTTTCTGTATCTGAGGAAACACCGCTACACCATGCACAAAACTGTACTAGAGAGAGGAAGGTAGAGAGCAAATGGTTGCCGATCTCAACAGCCACTATCCAAAATCTGTGCACCAAAGAAGGCACTGAAACTGCGAGCTCTTCTGTGGAGACTATTGAGATGAAAAGCAAAGGTTACCTGCTGAGTATTCAGCTGTTTCTGGGGTGAGGTATGTCTCAGCTGTTACCTGAGAAGGACTCAAAATGCTTCAGGATCAGGTGAGAAGCTCTGCCCCCATTTCAGAGCCATGCAGGCAAGAGGGGAATGGAGAGCTTCTCGTACTCCTCCAGCAGTTGTTAGTAGAAGGTTTGTGCAGATTGGATCCCTCTGATGGTAATCGCAACACAACATTCAGAGGGTGGCACCATGGTGAGAACTGACCCCAGAGAACATAGGGGTTTTGGGAGGGAAGGATTGACCCAAACCAGCCTCACTTTACCTTAGCCTTTCCCAAGTTTGACTGATGGTGAATTGTACCCCCAAACTGCCCTGAACTGCTCACAAGTGCTCAGTGACACTCCCGTGTTACTGAGCACTGCAGGAAAGAGAGGAACATAATATATTGTTGTGGGACTGGTTATAGAGAATGGTGAAGTTCTGCATGAATAAGAACAAGCAGAGCTGGGGCTTGAATGAGGGTTTTGGGGTTTATTTCTCTAAACAACGCTGATGAATACTGTTTCTATGAGTATCAGCAGTTTACATCAAAAGGAAACTGCTCAACAAAATGTTCGTCCTGGAACTTTCACTGTTCAGGCTTGATTTTCTTCCTTAAAGACATGAGATTGCAAGGGGAGAAAAATGACAACAGAAACTGTGCTTTGTGTGTGACACAAGCATGATCAGCAAAACATGCGGAGACACTTCTGGTTTTGCTGGTTCTAATAATACTGATAAAATCACTGCTGGTGGCTGTTCATGCTCAAAATAACCCAGGATGTGGCCAGAATAAGAGATGGCATTGGTGATTACAGCAGAAAGAGACTTGACACTTTTTGTACCTGATTTAGCTACAAAACCTTTTTTCAAGTGTTGTCTGCTGCTTCAAGGGTGATGGGGATGAAATACTCTGCTCTGCTAGCACTGCCCTGCTTTACAAGGGAAGTTCAGCACCTGAAAGGAAGGCAGCTTGGAAATGCAGCAGTACCTAGAAAAGAGGTCATGGACGTATTTTCTTTGGGGACCCAGAAAACTTTTAGACACAGAACTGCTTTCTGGACCATCACCTGTAATAGACTCTTGGAAGGGAAATTAAATTGGTGAACAGCTGTGTAGATGAGAGAGCAGGATGAAGTGATGGGGAGAGGCAGGGGCTGATACGGTCCAGTTACAGAGATAAGGGACTTGGAAATTGGATGCCAGGTCCTTGTAAAGGTGGTCAGAAAGTGGAGATGGAACAAAGCTGGATCTGAATGCTCCCAGTGACCCAAGTTTCTTAACTTTGCTGCTTTACTCCCAGAGAAGGGCAACTGAAAACCAAAGAAATCCCAGAGAAGCCAGCTGCAGAGCTAGGCTTGACCACCAGCCAGCCAGAGAGGGGAATTAAGGCAGGTCCACAGAGGCAGAAGATCATCACTACTGCCTTTCTTTGGAGCTTTGAGAGTCTCCCAGGCTAATTATTTTCCCACTGTGGTAATGCCTCATGAGTGTTCTCAGTTCTGGGAGGAGTGATGCCATCCTTCAGAGTGAAGATGCCAGTCAATGCTGAGAGATGATAATTATAGTTATGATTAGCTTTGAATTTCTCATTGAATGCCAGGAGACATACTGCTAATGAAAAGCTAAAGCAGTGCTTTTTTTCCCTAAGGTAGCAGATCTTTTTCTTCCTGAAATTTGTAGGCATTTAAGTGCGTGGGAGATACTGCTGACAAATGAATCACTGACACCCTTTTTTGCCTCCCTAGATTCAGGCATGTCCATCCTTACATCCATTCATAGTCTCCAAAAAATACTGAGAAATGTATTCAATTAAAGAACACAGTTAAACAAACAAACACAAAAAAACCTAAAAAAAAAAAGAGAGAAATGGAGACACTAAACACTGCTCTCTTGCAGAATGATAGAATGATTGCATAGTGAATTTTCCAAATGAATTACCTGCCCTCTCTGTCCTGCTGAGCACCAGCCATGGTGCTAAGAAAAAGATATATTTTTTATATTCATTCCTGCCAGCATGAAGATAACAGGTTGGAACTTGCAACAAAGCCTATTTTGGCAGTACTCTGAGTTCTATCGTCCATCCCAAAATGAGGCTGCTCAGATTTTACCCAACAAAAAGAAAGTGAAAACAAAAGCACCAAAAACCAAAGTGGCATAGATCCAGACTGAAGTCCTGTTCCTTGTTTCTTGCTTCTGCTCACAATCCTGTTTCTGTGCCTATAGTCAGGGGAGGGAGGGCAATGTCCAGGCACCTTGGTGCTGCTTCAGGAACATCTTTATGCTAAGAAGACATTTGGTGGGTTAAACTGGAGAAGGCTGTTTGGCAGTGGTAATAGGCTAAGGCACCTGTTTCTCAAAGAATGTGGGTCACCAGGTTTTAGAAATCACCCAGTCCAGATCTGTATTACTTGTAGCAATAAGTACTACAAGTATTACTTGAGCTTAGACCCAAGACCTTATAAGACTAAACAGGAAGAAACAGGATTAGAGAGTTTTCTACTTAAGGATTGTACCACTATTTGAAGATGTTACCCAACCTGGATATCCAAGCCCTTCTCTTTGAAGAACAAAAGTTCTGCTTTATCTTTACCAGACAGGAAAACTTGCAGAAGTCAATGCTCATCCATGCAACTGAGGAGGACAGCTCAGGTCAATCAATCCATTATGATGGGATTCAAGAAAGCACACAATCCCTATTTCATCCCAGGCAGCAACAGTTCCTGCCATCTTAGAAACAAAATTTAGACATAATATAAAAGGCAAAAAGTCACAGGTTGATGTTCAGGCTTCTCCAGCATTCTTCCTTTGTTATGCCAGTGTTAAGTTTCTTTCATACAAGTTTGTCTCTGATCTGAAGAAGTTTTATCAAAGGTTGTAAAGGTGGTAAAGGTGTATGTTGTCCAAACTTTGTGTTGGTAGCTGGATGTTCCTCTTGTCTATTAGCAAGAGAAGTTGTAGAAAGTTATTTGCAATGCAGAAAATAAGGGAACTTACAGACTGAAATAGATTGAGACATCCCTAAATCCAGTTTGTATAGAGAGTATTTTTGATTTTGAACTCCATAACTGAAGAATAGCTGTGTTGCCTCATATATTACAATAATTCTATTAACATGCAAAGATTCCATAGCTTCAGAGTTTCATACCTTCCCAATGCTTCTCGTGGTGAGCTCCTCCAAGCAGTGACTCTTCTTGGTCCTTGCAGTGGCCAGCTGACTCCTCCTACTACCCCACCCTTTATGCCACTTGTTCTTATTATGTTATAGGTGTTCCTAATCTTTAGTAATTGGTTCCAGCTGCAACTCATTGGGGGTAAGATTACCTTCATTTATCCATACTGTGCCCCCCTACATAGCTGCTGTTATAAATGTCAATGTCTCAAAACCCAACCCGCCAACCAACCAAATTCCAAATTTCTCAAGCTCTTGGATGTTCATTCAATTGCTAAGTTATCTATAAAATTAAAATAATATAGAATATATCTTTATTCTTCAGGTAGTTCTTGAAGCAGTTCTAGGGTGGAGCAAACTAATGTTACTCATAATGTTAGCTTTTTCTGAAAGGTTATGTAAACAGATTTTTTTTTTTAAATCACCAAAGTCACCTAGAAATATTTAGGCTCCAGGCTTATTTCTGAACACAACTTCATTGGTTTTTGCTGTAGTGTGAAACAGTAGAGCAAAATTCTCATGTTATCTGTCTCCAACAGATTTACAATATTGCAAGATTAATTATATTAGCTGCATTTCACGACTCAGTGCATTTGTATTACCATTTCAAAAGCACAATCATTTATCAACAGCAAACTTCGGGGCATTTACTTTCCATGCCCTGGCATTGCAAACTTCAAAGTATGTGAGCTTACCTATGAGATGCATGTGAATGTGTGCTCCCTTTCCCAAAGGGGCTTCAATGGCTTCAGCCTCCTTTGTGGGTTGGACACGATTTCCCTAATTTGGGTATGATTGGCTGGGTCAGATTCTGATGCCCCTTTTCCACTCAGCTTTTGATACTGTATATTTTAAGTGATTATAATAAATAAAAATAAAATAAAAATAAATAATGACTGGAGAGATGTGATCTCTGGCTTCTTGTGGAGGTTGTCCTGAGTTACTTCATCTACCCCCCTCCCACTACAAGATTGCTTCCTGCAGTCTGGTCTCTATATCTCAGCTCTAATCAGTTCCCAAACAATCCTTCCTGGAAAGAGCATCACCTAAACTTCGGCCTATTTGAAATATATTACCTGCACTTCAATGTTGTCTTATATATTACAACAGTTCTACTATCATTAAGGTGCAAGGATTCCATAGCTTCAGAGTTTCATACCGTCCCAATGTTTCTCGTGAGCAGCTCCTCTGAGCACTGACTCTTCTTGGTCCTTGCAGTAGCCATCAAACTCCTCCTATTACTCCACTCTTTTATGCCACTTGTTCTTATTAGTTACAGGTGTGGGCTGCTCCTGATCTTTAGTACTCAGCTGCAGCTCACTGGGAGATAAGATTACGTATTGTGCCCCCCTACACATCAATATATTGTATATTCCTCTTTCAAATTCAGATATTTTCTTCTTTCAAACTTGATCTCTTTCTGCACTCTGAACATACCAGCATTAGTTTCCAAGGTGCCAGAAGCATCCACACAGATACTGCTCTGATTTTACAGTAAGCTGCTGCTGAGCTCTGGACTGTCACTGTTACAGGTGGCTGGTAATTTAAAGCTACCTCAGGTATGTCCATATTACAAGGATTCTTACCACGGCTGCAGCTAACCGTGCCCTGAATTTCATCCAGTTTTCTCTTTAGCTGCTCCCACTTAAAAGCCTTTAAACATTTCCAGTCCTTTCTTCGGGGCAGGGGGATGAGGGTGCTGTGTGTGCAATGCCACAGTGCAGGCTGGCTGCTGGAATGAGAGCTGGTGGGAGGCTGACAAATTGCATGTTGTGTTTCTGTGTGACTGGGTCTGGCAGGGTTTGCTGTGTCAATGGCAGTGCTGTGCAAATAACAACCTGGCTCTTCAACACCTGTGTGGGAATAAGAAACCTCAAAATGGAGATCTGCAGTGGGAAGTGCCAGAAACCCCAATTCACTTCCCCAGTTCCTCTGATCTCTTTGAGTCCTGTGGGAGGTAAAGTTGCCCTATGGCTCTTTTTAGAAAGTTATGATTTCCTTTCAGTTGTCACCTCCTTTTCTGGAGAAGGATTTATTCAAAGAGCAGACAGACATACACTGCCTTCGGATACAAACACATGGATTGCCCATCTGCCCACCAAGCAGTCACATGCTCAGCAATTCAAATAAAAGCCACCTGGTACTGGATGGATAAAGTGACAATCCTATTCAACTGATAGTGGGCAGAAAATGTACTGTCTTCCCTTCTATTTTCTACTACATTATGGTTTGCAAATTCCCATCATTCTGAACAATTCAACAACAACAAAAAGAAAGATCTGAAGCTGAAGTGGGCTGAATGCTTCAAAAACCACATAAATTAGTTCATGTTCATTTTGACAAAGAATGTGGTTTGGGACTGCAGCGACTCATTTCTGTTGATGAAATTGGCTCACGAGAACCTCAGGCGTGTCATTTTACCTTGCAGAGCATCAGATTTCAATGTAAATAATCACAGTTTCATAGCACTTAACTCCTGAGGATAATGATACTAATTTAATGGTAAATCATTTTGAAACCCTGGGGAGGGACACGTACTCTATAAATAAATACATAATAAAGGAAGAGAAAAGCTCAGGCCTGATGTCCTTTAATGGGTGTGACACCAAAACTTCAATTTTTTTTCAATTTACATGGATGTTGACTATGTTATGAATACAGTTGTTCATATGTAATTTCCCACACAAAGATTAAGAAACATGTATTTTGCCTGTGAATGCCATCTTGGTGTCCCTGGGACAAAAGACATGACAGCTTCACAGCTGTGAGTGGCGCTACATCTCTCAAGACCAGGCTCACCTCAGAACACAAATGTTTACCTGTAACAACTCATTCGGCTGCAGTGGTCAAGAAAGGTCCTGACCCGCCCATTGGTGCAGTCAGTTTCTTACACAGAAATTCAGTTCAGATTCTGTGAAAAGCAGCAAGATGCTGGTAAATGTTATCACCATGCAGAGTCCAAGGAACTAGAGATATGAGATTCCAGCTGTTCACCACCCTTGTTATTATTGCAGGAAAAACAGTTTGGATGACACACTTGAAGAGTACAGAATAAAAAAAAAGTGTATGTAAGGTTAACAACTTGTTCTGTTCAGTAAGTCACTCCTTGCAGCTTTATATAAAGGAGGCATTTGAAAATCCACTGAAATGTTTTCTAGTTTAGTCTTCTCTTCCTATTAATCTCTCTTTTCTTTTCTTTTTTTTTTTTGCCTATGATATGTGAGTGCCAACATAAGGGAGCACTATAAATTGTGGTAAATCACGCCCATTTAATCTTGCAGGGGGATATTAAACTTTCACTAGCCCTAACTTCCTATTATTCCTTCACAGACCCATTCAGTACTTCAGTAGCTTAATGCTGTGCAGGACTAAAACTGGGACTTACAGCAGATGAGGCTTAGAAAAGCAGATCCAGATGTCTATTTTCTGTGTGCTCACTTTCAGTCACTCTCCCATCTGACTTTTACCAAGTCTTTCTAACACTAATGAAAAATTGTGTTACAGTTCAAGTGTGATGTGTTTCACTTCTGAGATCATCTCATAAAAGAATATATGTGCCATTCACGTGAGCTTGGAGGCAGCACACAGGAGCCTGTGCCACATGTTGGGCAAGGGCAACCACAGAACACTTCAAATGCCCCTGCCACTCTTCCCTCTTACAGACCTTTCCAACTCTCCTGTTTTCATACTACATTTCCTGTTGGGCAGAGGTTAAAAACAAAGTCTGTCTCTGTGCTTTCAAGAAGTTCAAAACATGAATTTTTTGGACAGTGTAATAGCAGGAGAGAGCACCCCAGACTTCCTGCAGTCCCCGAGGTCAGTAGGAGGAGCATGCTACCTCCTTCAGGCTTCCTTTTAAGGAGTCAGGCTGGCTATGTCAGGAAAACATAGTGAATGAAATTCTTTTTACCTTCCTTTTCTCCTTTTTTTCTCCCCCAAAATCGCGATCAGCTAAACACTGAAAGTACAAGAGTTATTACTGCTGGGTTTTGCAAAAGCAGAACATCTTCATAAACTGTACCTGAATTTGAACACATGACCATACCTTGCACCCGTGAAGCTGTGCTGAATCAAGTCAGGTTTTAGAAAAAAAAACCAGATTATTTTCCACTGTCTTTATTCTCTTGCAGGACCCATTCCTGTGAGTGATTAATAAATTGTTGTTTATTAACAACAGTTAATAAAGGGATTCTCTGGTGTCCTTGCTGTTCTCCTCAGATAACATCTAGGAGAAGGAATCAAGCAATTAGCCAGTTAATGTGCTGTGTGTCAGTACTTCAGATGGATGTTGATTGTGCTCTTCCTTGCCCTGAATCACACTGGAGCCATTTCACTTATCAAGGGAGCAGAGTTGCTCCCAGGAACAGAATCCGCATTCATTATTTATATACAGAGCATCCTCTTATATTACAGCAGGATTTGTCTGGATCCACTGTGTGTTGTGGATCTCCTTCTTGCTGGGAAATCAGAACAGTTTGATAGACAGGATGGTGGTTCTGGCAGCCCCAGGAGCAGTGAGAACTTCAAACACTAGGAGGAGAGAGGCTTTGGTCCCCTCATCAATGCAGAAGCTCCCACTGAGCGGGAAAAATTTAATAGACTACTCAGTTTGCATAGAAATCACAGTTTGTCTGTAGTTTGGATATACAAAGTTCACATCCATGGAAGCTCAGAGGCATGCAGGAGGTGAATTAGGTACAGGATTAAAACTCTACATTGTAACTGGAGGTTGGAAGAACCGGGTTAGGCTTTGGAGGGGAAGGGAGATGAGAGGAGGTAACCAGTGAAGCTCTGAAAGGACTGGCACCTTCTTGGAGCCCCGGTCTTCTCCAGAATGCCTGGCAGTTCAGCTAACACAATCCCTTCATTTCATGCTCCGGGCCTGTCCCCATTAGAGCATTCCAGCAAAAGGGCACAAAGGGCAGCATTATGTCTGGGGAGTAACTGGTGTGTCACTGAAAGAGAAGGACAAAGGAAAGCACTTCCCAGGGACAATGAGAGGCTTTGTGTCTCAGGAAGCTTCCCAGTCTATTAGCATCTGGGGAGGACAATGGCCTTGTGTGGAGGAGAAGGTGGCCTTGCTGGTGGCCCTGTCCATCACTGGCTGGGGCAGTGCTCTGAGAGGACAGAGCCTGAACGGGCTGATTCATGGACAGACAGCCCCAGGACAAACAGCCCCAGGGTCCTGCTGGCAAGGACAGACCGTGGCAGGGGCTGGCACCGCTGGGCTGATCCGGGATATCGAGCCCCTCTCTGAGCCCAGCCTAAAGTCTGTCCTGCCTGCTGGCAGGTGAAGGAGGAAAGGCTTGTCCAAGGGAAGCACGGGAATGGTGGGAGTTCCCTCTGCAGCCTCAATCCTGGATAATTTCATGCTCAGTCAGAACAGGCACAACTGAGATATCTCCATGAGCAGCTCCTGGGGAGGGTCAACAGGCACCTTTCTCCTGCACAACTTTATAAACAGCCTCCAACAGACCTGAGTGAAAATAGAGGGTTTTTTTGAAAAGAAAGTACCAGCATTTGCTGAATAAGAGTGGCACACATTTTAAAACCATTGATAGTTTTCCTCCATTTGTGACAGTTTCAGCTAATTTGCTCATTCTGAAAGGCTTGGTTATGCTTTTAACAAAAATAGATGTTTGGTCCATTTTAAGACACATTGGAGTTTTCCCTTTTGAAGCAAATTTAATGCATTTTACTCTAAAATAGTTAGTAGATTCCTCAAAATTCCACATTGCAATACAATGTACAGTTTGTTTTTTCATCCATGAACCAGTTCCTCTGATCAAAAAGTTTGATTCCCCTTTTCAAATGGTAAATTTATTTTGTGAAATCATCACCACCACTGCACAGGACCAAAAGCTTTCAGCTTCTCTCTGGAGAGAGCTTTCTTTTGTGGAGCTCATGTTCTGTGGCCTTTTCTAAGCAGAACCCATGAAATGTGCTTTGATGTTGAAGAGGTTTTGTGAAGCAATACAAAATCCTTGTCAGAAATATGGAACAGATTTACCCAAGACCTGAAACAGAAAGTTCGTCTTTAGTTCTCCTTTGCAAGCACTTGAAAATGGGATGGACTTTAGTTTTATCAGGAAAATCTCCCTTTGAGAGATAAATGGATTTGTGAACCCAAGTGGCCTTTACCATTTACAGGAGGTGAAAAGAAGTGTACTTTGTTAAGAAAACATGAAGTCATGTTTACATTGCATCAATAGGGGATCCACAGAGTGTTTGACATTAAGGAGCTGAAATACACACTAGGCCTGCCTCAGGTTCTGTGCGGGTAGAGTCCATTTGGGACTGGGGTACAGTAGGTGCACCTTCCAGTTTTGCTTTCATGGAAGAAGCCCAGAGAAGCACAACAAATAGGTTCAGTTTACCTTCATACGTCAGTTCTGATCTGACCAAATGGACAAGTTTAGCTGTTCCTGATCATAAAACCCATCCATGTCCATATGCATACTGTCTTGGATTCTAAGGTGTTTTGTGGGGAAGTAGAAATATTTTGTTCTTGGAGCCAGAGGAAGCAAAACTGTCTAGTATCACCATCAACATGTTTTCTTAACTTTAAATAAGGTTAAGAAAGGGAGTAATTCAACCGTGGCAACTCTAATTGGCTACAAGTATAATCCAATAACCTAATTTCACCCATATTGTTAGTTGAGTTAATTGGACCTGCACAGCCACCAGCTAAATATATTGGTGTATGCAAATGGTGAAACTAATTTCCTTCATAAACCTTTCTACTGCCAAAGTAGGAATTAGGTAGAAGGGGTGGGGGGAAAGAAGGCTGTGCTGATGTTGTTGCTTCAAAAGATCAATTCTTTTCCAATTATTTGCTCTCTTTAGATAGGCAGGACAGAAAACACCATTAATTCCCTTAAACAGAGAGGGGGAAGGGAAGTAATTTCATTTTCACTTGAAGAGACTGCAGAGCAGAAGTGATTGAGCCTTTAGCTTCTCAATCCAAATGGAACCTCACAGCCCTGGGTCAGGCTGCCCTGTTTTCACGGTATATTTTTATATATATATATATTCAGGCAATATTTGGAATGAGAGAACCTGCACCAAAATGAGTTCCTGGGTACTGCAAGGACTCGCATTTCCTGGAGGGAAAAGGACAAGCTGATCTTCCCTCTAACATTGCTTTCAGCAGGGTCTTTTGCAGTAGAGGCTTTGTAGTTTGTGCCATGCTGTGTATCAGCCAAATCCATTTCCACTGCTAGTTAAAGAGCCATCCAAAACATCTCCTGGAGATGATGAGGAGGACTGACAGCCAGGCTGTGTGTCCAAATGTCCACACACAGGGTAATGAGCAACCAGATCTGGCTGAAGGTGTCCTTGCTTGTTGCTGGGGATTGGACTAGATGACCTCAAAAGGTCTCTTCCAGCCCAAACCATTCTAGGATTCTATGATAATTTCTTTTCTGCCATCAAAATAGGGGACAGTGTTAGAAAGTGAAGGACTGATGTGAAGCCCAGTTACTCCAGCAAGCAAGGACCTGATGGCAGCAAGGTTCAGTAGCTCCAGTGCAAAGCTGAGAGTGTGGAGATGAGGACCAACATCTCCACATCTGTAAATTTCGTCATTAAAACATTGGCTTAAATCTTCAGGATTCCCTGTTTTATTCAGCTGATGCTTTGCCGTTTCTTTCTGCTGCTTTTCAGGATTCATGAATGTGTCTTTGCAGCATACCAGGTCCATGTACCCTCTCCATTACATTTGGCTATTAAATTTTTCCTCTTACGGATTGGAAGAGTTGTGGGTGGATCACCTCTGATGCTTCTGTACTTGCCTCATGTGTCCCCTCACAAAGCTGGCTGCAGCCATGAGCATGATTGCAGCAGCAGCACATATTAATCTCAACTTCCATGTCTCAAAGGCAGTCCCAAATGAGAGGATGTGCACATCCTTGGGTGTCTTTCAACTGACTTTGGAGCAAGCCTGCTGTGAATTGGGACTTGCACTGTGTGGGGGAAGGAAGAGATGCTGCTTGTGATTACACTTTGAACTTGATAAGGGGATGAGAAGGAAAAGGAAAAAGAAGTTTTGAGGCAGTTAATGCTTTCCACAGTTACACTTGAATTTCAGCCCCTGCTAATATTCCCAGGGAAATCACAACTCACATGCATACACACACACAGAGGTTTAATTTCAGCAGTAAATGAAGTCATAATGCAAACAGAAAGCTAACAGCAGGGAAGGCTATGCTTGGCCAGGTCTGCTCGTACTACAAGTAATACATATGCACCAGTGCAAAAAACTGGCCCCAGAGAGCAGTTAAGTCTTTCTAGCAGAAACACACACTGAGAAAGCAAGCGTTACTTTTAACTACAGCTTCCTACAACAGAAAGTGCTGTGGTCTTCTATAGTATGGGAAAGAGAAGGCATGAGGGAGGGCAAGACCTACAGAAATCAGGTTGCAAACCATTCTGCTTTTAGGGAGCAGAGGCACTGGGGCAAGAAGACATTTGCAACAAAAATGTTGGATTTTACTAGTCTGAATTTTGCACGTTTGTTACCTGAATGTTGAAAATGGGGAAATTACTGCAGAGTGTTCAGCAGAGGGCTGGGTGGGGAAAGTGACAGGTGAGGAGGTCATAGCATCACCTCTGCCTATGAAAGCTGATGTTGAGCTGACAGCTGGGGGCTACCAGCTGAAGGAAAGTGTTTATGGATTGGCATGGTCCAGCATGGGCTGGGCCAGACCTTGCTCTGGAGAAGACAACAATGTTCCTGTGCTGCACACAATAAGGTTAGGCTTGTTTTTCTTTTGTGAGCTTGGGAACTGCGTGATTCAGGCATGACCTACATGGGAACAGTGTGTAACTAGAAATATGAGGACTAGGCAGAGTGTGAGTGGGGCACAACCTGTTCCCTGTGGAGCAGCAGAGTTGCCCTGAGGTGTTCTCAGCTGTGGCCTGTGTGCTGCAGGGCTGCCACTGTGCCCCAGCCAGGGAGGAGCAGATGGCACAGCCACCCCTTCCCGTGGCACATGGCCCAGTGTCTTGCAGAAACTGGTGCTGGACTGGGCTGTGGATCTGAAATCTGAGCTCTTTTTTTCTGAGCAATCCAGGCCATGTCACACTGTCAGATATAGGGGGGCTGGTGACAGGATCTGGCAACACCTGGGCACATATCCTGTGAGCTAAGTAAGGTGTTGTGCTGGGTTTGGCTGGAGCAGAGTTAATTTTCTTCAGAGGCTGGTATAGGGATGTGTTTTGGATTTGTGCTGAACACAGGGTTGATAATATAGAGATGTTTTTGTTATTGCTGAACGGTGCTTACACAGACTCAAAGCCTTTTTTGCTTTTTGTATTGGCATGCAACTTTTAACTTCTTTAAAAATAAGGCTGAATTAAGAAAATAAAGATTATATGAAGTCAGGGTGTATGAAAAATTTTGAATTTTATGAAAGAGTTTACTTTTTCCCCCACAAAAACATAATACTTGACATGCACCATACCAGGACTGTAAACATTCAGAAAATGTTCCAGCAGCAAATCATTATCCATTGACAGCAATGCCACATCAGGACAGCTTTAAATTTTTTTTTCTTTTTTTCGACTTTTCTTACTCCAGTAGGAGAGCAAGCTTTCTTGTTGCATTCTTAAGCAAATATTTGGAGACCCAAATGAGTAGATTAGCAGCGATGCCATCATTAACAGCAGCGACAAGAAAGTGTCAGGGTTGCAATTTTTATGTTTTTTAATTGGCCCTACATTTCTATTGTCAAAACATTTACCCAAGGGTGTGATTAATAATAATAGGTGACAGCTCCAATTATCCTCCAACTTATTAGAAGATATCAGCAATCAGATATAATCTATAAAAGCACAGCTTAAGCTGCTTTTACAAGTTTACTGTGACAAGAATAAATACAGAGATAAAAATTTGAATTAAAACTCCTGCTTATTTTAATCAGGGTTTGTTTGTTTTTTACTTTAAGCATTGTGGAATGTTTATGTATACAACAATACTTATCTGAGGATCACCAAACATTTTGCCTGTAGTTTTACTAAGCTCTTTAAATCAGTCCCTGACATGACCATGACATTGAGAAGCAAAGTCATCTGCTGCTGTGTTAGTCATATGCAGCCCATCAGAGTTTTTGAAGGATAAAAATAAAACTGCACAACCCCTAAATAAAATTGAGTGAAAACATGAGCTATCTTACACATCTGAGTCAGAGATTTTCCTTTGCAACCAAATAAAAGCAAGTTTTGTGTCTCCATATGTTTCATTTCCTTCCATCTTTTCTCACGTGGTGCATGGTAACCCATTTATCTTTTTCCTATTTGTTGTTTGCAGTCAGTTCACGGACCACCTTCTCTTCTCCAAAGGAAAAGTAGCTGTTCTTGGCCCCAGGAAGAGGTGAGTTTAGTGGCTGTGGGATTGACTTAGGAAAAGATTTAGGAGAATTTTTGTCTCATCATTGACAAACCTTGTAGCACTGTGCAATGCAGGACATATAGTGCAGATACCAAATGGCCACAAGACACCTTCCAGAGCCAATTGCTGATCTTTATCCAGGACATTTTCCCAGTTCTTTACAGATGAAGAATCCATATCTCTACCCATCTTCCCTTGAAAAATTTTGAAGACTTTAATGATATTATGAAAACAACCTTAATGTTGTTAAACTTTTAAAACTTTTTAAAAATCTTGGTCTCAATCCTATCATTTAAACTAGGGTGCAACATGCATTTTGAAGGGATAATGACTAAATCAGGGAAAAAAAACCCTCCATACTTTCTGGGCCCTAAAAAGTTAAAAAAATCAGTTCTCAGACACCTAGAGTACTGCTGTGGCAGGTGTGTTGTTGGCAAAGACAGGGGCTTTGTTTGATCCATAAATTATTGAAAGGATCCTGGATCCAAGAGCTCCATCTGTGTTATTTTTAATTGGGATATCTCACAGGAATAGTGACCATGCAAAAGTCATGAGCTTCCTTGAAAAAAGGCACCTGAAATTTCCTTACTTTAAGGGCCCTTGGGCATCACTTTGCTTAAACATGTATTTATCATTCACTGAGTGACAAGTTGTGCTGACATACAGGAGATTCCTAAGATACTGAGGGCTGGGCCAGTGTGCAAGTACTTTTGCCACTTTAAGAGTTGGGTCATTAAAAATATTTCATCAATGAGCTGTGATTCAAGTTGGTTCTATTGGGCATTTATTTTGTGTGTGTGTTGGATATTTTATGTGTGTGTGTGTGTGGTTTTTTTTTTTCCTTTTTAATTAGGAACCAGGTAAAGTTTCTCTAGAGGGAGGGAAGGAGGGAGTAGGGAAGGGAGAGAGGGAGAGGGAGATGTGTACAGTGGTGAGGTGTGTGAAAGGACTCTGAGCCCTAAAGTACCGCATCTAACATCCTTCTGCTGCTTATTCTGCACTTTGATTATGTGAACATCCTGTTCCCCTTTCTAATCCCACTAAACTGTGCATCTCATTGATTTCCCATGCACTAAAGTCAATATATGCTGCTTAAAGACTTACTACCTTTTATATATTGTTTTAATTTTGCTGCCAGTCATTTTCATTGACCATTGCTTTTGTACATGAGGCTGAAAGATGCAAAGCATGCAGTCTTCTGGGTTGTAAATCACTTATATATTTACTAATCCCTCTCTTTTCTGCTGTTTCTTAACTTTATTTTCATTTTAGGTTTTTTTGTTTGCTTGTTTGTTTGTTTCTGGTTTTGCTTTTGATGGTTTTTTTTATGTGCTCACAAGTGAAAGCTAATGGGACTTTGGCCATCCCCCCGTGTTGGGACAACACAGCTGACATACTGCAGTGACAGCGCAGCTCACAGAGCTCCTCAGGGTGAGCTCCTCCCCTTGCTCCACAGCTTCCCTGTGGGTGGGAAGCAGTGACCTGGCTGCAGCAGAACAGGCAGCCTATCACACCCCAGCCATATAAATCCATTGGGTAAATGTTGTTACCTTGAAGACACTGTTTTGGGAGATGAATAGCTGGAAGATGAAAAAAAGCATCAGGATGCAAAAGGTGAAAATGAACTTTTGGATATTACAGAAATTAGGGAGAAAGAATAAGATTCTCTCTAGCTGAGAAGCCTGGATGAGAATCTATCAGGCAGCTGCATTATCAATCTTATTATATTAAGCATAAGTGTAAACACTGAAAAATTCATGAAGCAGAATGAAACAGTAAAGCCTAGTTAAAACCCAGAGCTCTAGTTTGATATATGCGGTGCTGACAGGATAAAGTGAAAGGAAAGAAGGAGAAAGAGCAAGGGCAGTTTTACATGCTCTTTCCTTCACGGATTCCTTGAGATGATTTGCATTCATGGAGTTCAAGTGCTGTAAAGTCAATCTGTGCATACTGCACAGAGCACATCTCACTGATTCACCCTGGAAGTTCCTCTCCTCCCCTCTTGGCTGCAGGGAGTGTTTGCTTTGGTCAGACTGCTCAAAGTACAGTCTTGGATAGTTTAGATGAAGGCTAGGCTTACCAAAAACTGAGAGTATGAGGAGAGAATTTAGACATTAGATGAGGGAGTCAGACTTGTCTGGGAACTCTTGGGAAAGAGGCCAGGAAAGTGTCAGAGTGGTGCCAGTGCTGGGAATTGAACTCCTCTGTTGCAATGGGCTCTACAGGACATGTGAAAGCATTTCCAACTCAGTATCTGCAGCAATTCCATGCTTTGTATGTTAATGTATATATTGTACCTCCCTGTGATGGGCCTCCTATGGATATTGCAGTGTGAGGGGTATTCCAGTGGATGGGATCTTGGATGTCCTACCCATGGGCCATGGAGGATGACACCTCTGCAGGTCTATGGGTGTGTGTTTGTGTGTGTGGGCACATCAACGTGCAAGAAAATTCATATCCAGTTTCACTGAGTGCATTTGCTACTGGGATTCCATAACAAAGGCTGATAAAAACTTCCTCCTCTCAGTGGCTGTGCAGAAAATACCAATAACAAGAAGAAGGGTCTGAGCTTTGACTCCATATGCACAAAGGCATAGAGCTTTTTAATACTGAGGCTTTAAAGAAAGACCCTGCATATGAAAAGGAGGAGGAAGCAAAAAGAGAGAACCACCAAGAGGTTGTGTGGAATGAGACAACACACTGATGAAAATTTATGGAAACCCCAGTGAATAAACCAGCTGGATATTATATATACAGGGAAAGAGAACAAATGCAAGTTACTGGTGCCAAAGAAGAGCTGAGTGTTTTGTTGTATGAAGATACACGTGAGGTAAAAGGAATAACTACTTGTAGTACAGGGGCAATTTCCTTGAGTTTGGGGTGTCCAAAGAACCAGATCTAGATCTTTTTCTATGTCTCATTTTCCTTCATCTAATTTGGGCTGTTCTCTGCTATTGCCCTTGAGGCCCCAATGGACACAGCCCAGCAATCAGTTCTCTTTACTTTAGGTGGAGAGAAGGAAACCTCTGGAGGACTTTTGCCTGCCCTCCCCTCCTGCCCCATCAGACAGGGCTCAATCTGGGCTGCGTGCATATGGGCAGAGAGATATCCTCATGCCAGGGCTTTCTTTAGGCCACTAAATATTGGAATGAAGAGATTTGGGGAAATCTAGTCCTCAGGAATCTACTGAGGCATTGTCCTCTCATTGCCCAAATCCTCCATAAATACATAGTACTGGGAGCAGTTTTCCTCCTCAAGCACTTTGCTTCCTTCATCCCCAACTCTGCTGGCCAAAACAAACCTTCTGTACTCAAATCAATTTGCCTTCCTTCTCCATAACTGCAGGACTAGGAAATGAGGTACAGAACATTGTCCTGCATGTGGGGAAACATAACAGGATTTTTTGCCTGGAGATAAAGAATATTTTTTTCTTTCTTCCCAGTAAATATAGAGTGCAAGGGTTTGGACTCTGTATTTAAGTTATTTAGTGGTGTGGGTGTTGACATGGGATTTGTGGCATTTAGTTTCTAATTGCTGGGGCCTACCTATGTAAGACACTGAGGCCTGAAAAGTCATCTTTCTCATCTATCCTAAACCAAAAATTTTGGACTGCAAAGTGGAGGAGACTTGTTGAGGCAGGCAGTCAGTCAATCAATCAATCAATCAATCAACCAATCAATCAAAGTACCTATTGTGTAAGGATGTTTCTTTTGCTCTACACAGAACTGAAGTTGATCCAAACCCAGAGGCAACCACATATCAAGGCTCAAGAACAAAGTGAAAACCAGCAAAGGTTCTAAAACCTGAGCAAAGAACCAAACCAGTAGCTATCTTCTGATGACAGAATTTTAATGGGTATGTATGTGTGACAAACACTGACATACATGGACACAGACACACAGTTATGCACAATTTGTTTGAATAAACTCATTTATTCCCCTTATCTCAAAGACAATGTTAAAAGCTAAGTCCTGGCAGATACCCCCTAGTTTAAGACTGATATTAAAGCATTTTGATAATTTGTCTTTATAAGTGGCATGATAAAGTAATGGAACTATTCAGAGGGTTCATCTGTTTTCCACCAGATGGACTTTTGCTGCATGGCTAAGCCGCAAATTCATCTACATAGTGAGAAGTAGCTCTAACCTGTAGAGACTAAATAAACAGGAGTTAAGCTTCATTACCTGAACTTAATCTGGAATAAAAAAGTTAGCAATGGTACCATTTTATTATGAACAAGAGGACTTCTATTGTATGCGTAGCTCTGAAAATTCTGTTCATGCTTTTCAAGTAAAACATGAAATCTATTTGCGTGCTATGAAATCTTTATTTGCAGCTCATCAAGAAATCCACTGATTTCAAGGCTGCAAATGTGAAATAATTGTCTCCTTAGCACCACTGACATTTGTAGACCTGTTTCAGCTTTCATTTGGCTGAGGCATAAGGCCATTTTGTAGGGTTAAAAACCTAATTTGATCCCTTTTGAACTTCGTTCAAGTAGTAGGACCTGCTTTGATGAAATCTTTTAGTTATTGCATTGACTACATTATGAACATACAGTCTCCAGTGACACTGTAGGCAGGAGCATCTCTGTTTTCCTCTTTTTTTTTTTTTGTCCTTTGTCTAGAATTTTGCACCTCATGTCAATTGTTTGAGTTGTTCAAAGGGACAGCCACTGACTTTATATCAAGGCATTTTGATAGCTTTGCCATGGGAGCTTTCATCTTTACTCACATTCTTTAAAAATAACTCATTGTGGAGGAAGCCCCATGGTGAGAAAAGTGTGCTGTTTAATGCTGAATAATTGCCACACATTTTTCTGTCCACGTTTTTACACACTGACCTATCCTTGCACACACACATGCACTCTTAGATAAGGACATTTACTAAGTATTTTCAGACATCTGAACAAATAAATCAAAGACAAAATTTCAGCCTCCTTGATATTCATGAGAGGCAGTGGAAATGTGTTTAGCCATCTCTCAGGCTGCACTGATGAGGGAATCAAGACTCTGATCTGAGCTCCATCAGGCTATAGGGAGAGGCAGCACATCCCTGACCTGCTTCAAGGAAGAGGGATATATGCCAATGAACTATGCTCTTTGTGAGAGACATTCAACATTCTTGTACTCTCTTCAAATGAGATTCAGAAAGGGGAGAACCCATAATTTTAGTAATCTCCTGAGGTTTTTTTTTCACTTAATAGTCCTCTGGAATTCTTTCATTTTGGCTAGCATGAATAATTTTTAACTAACCTTTCCCTAAGAAATTGCCTTACAGTTTCAAAATCCCTGGTAAGATGTATGTTCTGGAAAGAGTGCCACGCTCTGTCTCCAGGCTCAGGAGTGTTGCAGTATGCACATCAATATGTGGGGTAATTGATCTTTTCCCAAGTGATGTGATGAGTCACTGCCCTCACAGGGATTTCTGCATCCAGGCTTGGCACAGCAAGAAACTTAAATTGAAGTTACCAACAAGAAAACATGCTGCGCAATTTTGGTGTGTCCCTTACTTCTATACAATCTCAGGAAAAAAAAAAACAACCCAACAACATTTTATTTGCCCTGTTGTGACTTATTAAACCTTTTACAATTGCAAACTCTCCTTCTCCCAAAAATAGATGTAAAAGATGACTTATATATTATAAAATGTTTGGGATAAGGAATTTTGATGCTCTTATAAACAGTAACAAAGCAAATTCTTCAGTCCTGCCAAATTCCAAGTCATTGTATCAGTTCTGGTTTTACTCAGGCTAGTTCACCAATTATGGGGAGATAATGTGAAAGAAATTACATTGCTACTAGCCCTGGTTTTCCATTAGTCTGAAAATTGCAAACATTCTGATTTAGTAGCAGTTTGTATTCACTTTGTAGGAGTGTAACATTGCAGTCTCACTAGCTGGAAAGGAGATGAATTCATACCAGCCAAGAATCTGGCCCTTAATGTACTTAGATGTACTTTTGGTAATGAGCAAATTGATCCTGATAATAGCAGAATCAACCCAAATAGCACAGGAAGCTCTTAAGGCCAAGACCTTGGTAAGATTCAGAAAGAAAGATTGGACATTTACGTGGATAATAAGTTTATATGGAGTCAGTCTGTCTGTTAACCTCTACCATGTCAAACTGACCCTTCTGTAAATTTTTGAGAGCTTTTCCCATCTCTGTTTTCCATTGAAAGTATCTGCTGGTATGAGATATTAAGAAATATGATTTGGACCCTTTACAATTTGAGCATCATTCCAAGTGCGTAAAGTGCACTCTGATGTCTCTGAACATGACAAAGTCGCCAAGCACAGCCCATGTATCAGAGACCAGCAGCTCAGGAGGTGAATAGACACCTCTGTGCCCCAGGCCTCTCTCAGTTTGGGTAAGTAAATTTTTCCCACTGCATCTGAGAGATATTTCTCACTCTGGCAAGGGTGAGAAACCTTTGTTCCAAGGTGTTGCTGTTTCAAGAAGAGCTCAGTACTGGGAGCCAGTACTCTTCCTGGAGACACTCTAGCTACCATAGGACTGGGTTCAAAGTCACTCAGGTGTGACTGCTCTGAGTCAAAGCTCCATGAGAGAAAGCCAGAAAAAGGCAATTCTTGTGTGTAGCATGGAGACCGTACAAAATGTGGTGCAGTAGAGGTTATCGCACTCTCTGTGAGGTGCCCATGAAATCTGATTTTATACTGGATGACATTCCAGTCTGTTACTACCTTGTTTGAGCAGGCATAAATTCCTCGTAAAGCCATTTCAATTTTTGCATCTGACAAGTTACTCTTGTATATCTGCTATTTTTCTGTTTCCATCCATATTTTTCTTACAACGATACCTATCATTTTATGATCATGCTGACAACTGCCAGTGCTTAAGTTGGGACAGAAATTACAACTGAACACAGCAATCCACTCTTCCATTTCAACCACGACCTGGGAGTATGAGATTGCAGCAGGACCTTAATTTCCCTTGTTAGAGCTGCAGCATTTGGGGCTGATGAAGTTCGCAGTAAACCCGTCACAAAGGAACCTTCCCCAGTAGGTTCTATCAAGGCACCATAATGAACATCTGGTGGGGATTGTGATCTGTATGCAGGGAGGCAGCAGCTATTACACTGCTGGGCTGATGTGCATTGGTGTGCTTGGTGAGGGCAGCCAGGAGAAAGCAGGATCAGGGTTTTGCCGAGCTTTTCCTCACACTCATCCAGGACAGAGACCCAGGCTGCTTGTGGGCCCAAAGGGCTCTGCAGGGTGCACTGAGAAAACAACACCAAGCTGCCCAGCAGCTGTACATCCTTTGCTGAATTTCTTGGAAAATAAAGGTCTATGATGAAATAAGATCACAAACAGGATTCACTTCTACACTCTGCCATGACAACCGATGCCAGCTGACTAGAGAAAAGCTGCTTCCTTCTGACTCCAAAACATGTAGCACTATTGACAGGTGAGCCTGGACTCAGAGATATGTGGTGTTTTGTTGCCCACTGCTACACTGACCATGACAGAGGTGTGCAGGGCACATAATGCCATAAGTTGGAGATGCACAGCTGCTCTGGCTTCCTGACAGCTTGAAAACACATAGATAATTTATGAGCAACTTCAGAATGTAGAAATGTCTGCACTGGGTAAAAAGAGAGCATGTGCTTTCAGGGTAAAATGTTGTAAGAGTACTGACATCTTTGCATAAGGGATTGGTCACTGTCATCTCTTTCTGAAGGATCTTCAAGAAAGAAGCAGAGTGAACATCTTTCAAAGCAGTCATGGAGTAATTAGTCTCTCTCTTAAGTGACTGAAGGAATGGAAAGCAAGCTGTGATCAGCAGCCCATAGCTGTGGTCTGTACAGATTAAGGCAGTGAAAAGAAATGCTGCCTGCTACAATGAATAAGGAATACAAACAGACAGGGCAGCTACTCTGAATTCAAATAGACAACCAGACTCAAACTGTGTGTGTGGGTTGTGTGTTTGTTTGTCTGTCTTTGTTTTCAGTGCATGATAGCAATGACCCAGACCTCAGCATTACCCAGATATCATGCAATACAAGCAATGTTGTAATATGGATAGACAGGGTCTCTTGGCTTTTTATTTCCTTGGCTGTAAAGCATCTGAATAGCAGCATAAGCAACTTGGCTGATATGCTCACAGGAAAGAAAAAGTTCATGCACTTGATGAACAAGTTCATGAGGTATCAATCCCTCTGTCCCCTTGCCAAGGATCATGTTTCTCTTTAGTATTCAGTCTAATCTTACACAGATTCCTGCATTTCCTTTCCAAGACACATCCACACACCTTTCTGTCAAAGACCAGACGTGTGGAGCTGTAAAACCTAGATTTTAAGGACTTTGTTTTCTTGAACTGTATACGTTTAGGGATTTTCATAAGGACTGGAAAACTGAAACTGCCTCTGTAATGGAGATCATGGAGTCCAAAGAACTGTCAGTGCCAGACCTGGAAATATGATCTGCTCTTGATTAAGAGCAGGGTGGAGGGAGCTGATTTTCAGTTTTTCTCCTTTGTAATGCATCTTACTGCTGTCATTTTAGGGTGTGAGGCACATTGCCAAATATATGGGGTTCAAAAGGAAGGAGTCTGAGGTTTCTTTTTATTTGCTAAAGTCTGTCTACTCCTAATCTAATAGAACACAGATATGTGATGGGATTTATACAGCTCCAATTTATCTGATTTGCAGACAAAGAAGGAAACAGCTGGGATGAAAATGAGCTACAGGGAATTGTGAATTCCTCAGGGAAGATGCCTGGAGAAGAGTTTATCTTCAGGTGGAGGTAAGTTATCAGAAAGAGACTTTTTCCTCAAAGATGGGGCAGGAAAGACTTCCCCTCTTACCCCAGGGCTTGGGGTTAGCTTCTACATCAGAAACGATTCACTGGGTTAAGGGAGGCTGACAGTGCTTGTTGGATCATTTCACAAACCGTCAGAAAATGGGAACATTACCTTCAGTGCCACCCATAGACAACACTGCTCAAACGACCTTTCCCACACAGTTTTCCCTGCTGAAAGGCCACTTCCCAGCAATTGCTGAATCATCAGCTCCAGTTTACTAGAAAAGCTGTTTGCTTAGCAGAAAATTCCCCATGGCAATTTAAGTTCATGTCCTGAAAGGAGTTTTTATTCCCCCTTTTTCTCAGTTTTTTAAATAGACAGTGTTATGTCTCACATTTAAATTCTGGTAAACTGAGAGGTGGAATGGGTTTAAATGCGGGTTTATGCACAAATCTGGATGAGGCAGAACAATTCTCTCCATTATGCCAAGCATATGTGTGACCAAACTCTATCTCATCCAAAGACATTTCCTAGATGGGGAAATTTCAGAGGCTGACTCACAACAGCCCTTCACAAGAAAGATTTCTCCCTGAACCATGCCTCCATTCAACCCATGGCTGCATAAATGCACAACCTATTCTGAGTGCAGCCTCTATTTCGTTATGACACAAAGGAATTTATCCTCTTTATAGTCAGGCAAATAAAGGGGAAAATAAAACTTAATTGTTCCTGAGTGAATATCTGCCTCTGGTATTCAGTTGCAAGATCAGAGATAATATAATTAATGTAGGTAATGGATGGAGCTGGAAAACAGACAGCTCTACAGACTCATTGTGTTGGTGGTCACTAATCAGTACTGTAGATTATTTGTCTCCAAAGTGTCTCTCTCTTAATGAATGGCTCACTGAGGACCACTCTTCACTACAAAGTCAGGTTAGTTATTTACAGTGGCAAAGTTCTGGTAGTGGAGATAGAAATTGTGCAGCCAAAATTATTCTTTTCCTGGTAGTAAAACTGCTTCCCTAATTGGCATAAGATCTACTGACAAAAGGGCTCTTTTGTGATAATGAGTTGCATCTGCACAGGGAGTTCTGACATTCAGACTGTACAAAGTTGAGTCATCCTGTTTTGACTATGAATGAATGGGGCATCTCTGAATGTCAGTGCAGGGGAATCCCAGTGGTACTTGTAATGCAGGAAATTTCAACTGTGAAGTTAAAGTGTCATTTTAAAATTCTCCTTTATCTGAGTGGAAATGTAATAATTCCTCCCTTCATGATTTTCCCTTCCTCTTAAGGTATTTTTAGGGACCAGTGTGAAATGAGTTTCATTATCTCAACCCTTTGCTCCTTTTTGTCTGAACCAAAGCATCACTACAGTGGTGGCAGTGTCCTTTGGCCCAGGGCTGACATCATCTGCTGATTGTGTCTGGTCTCCTCTGTGCTGCCTGTGCAAGTTCCCTCATGACTGTGAAAAGGAAATTCTGCTCCTGAATTTGAGGGAATTAAGGAACAATACAGTTTGGTGGATCCCACTGATATGGTTCACTATTTCCATTGAGATGCTTGATTCCATTTTCACAGAATCATAAAAGATTCTGAGAATTCAGGTTCTGGAATTTTTATGGCCATACAGAAGTTAGAAGAAATTCTCCCTAATTTATGTCTCTGTCTATGAGTCCTACCAGTGTAGAGTTCACAGGTGCATGGTGTCAGAATGGCTGAAGTAGATCTTAAACAGAGTTCATGCCTTAAATTAAACTTGAACAAACCCCACTCTAATTGCCAAGTTCTAAGTAGAGCATGATCTTTTGGCTGGTGGGACCAAAGCTGGCCAGCTGGGATACTCCTGTCACTGATTCAAGATGTGGCTGTTTCTTATCACTGTGGAAGAACAAAAGTCATGTAAACTTGGCTCTGAGGCAGCCACAGAGACAGCACTTACTGACCTGGTAGGACTGCCAAGATGCTGGAGTGGCTGGGAACAGATCCAAGCTCTGCTGAGCCAAAGCCCAAAACATGCTCCTTTCCACCAGCCTTAACACTTGTAAATATCACAGCAGCTGCTGGATGAGGCACCTTGTACAGAAAACAAGTTAATTGTATGTAACCAATGATACGGCGTTACTGGCAAAATTGGTCCTTCATGTTTTATAATATCCACACCACAGTTAATTTGGGTTATTATTTCTGTGTCAAACCCTTTCTTACTTTTGAAGCTGTGCTCCACCAGCACTGTGCTTTCTGCAGGTGTAGCACAAGGACTCCAGGATATTTATATCTACAGTACTTCGAGGCAGTGGAGTATATTAAATTCCAACTCAGTGGAGATTTATTGTGTTTGAATGAACATTGCCTACAGTACAATAACTCCCGGAGATATGGGGAAACATGCTACAGGTACAAGAATTTGCATTTCATAGTTTAGGACTGTAACTGATATAGAAGGTGGTACAAACCAGAGGTTCAGCTGTGGGACTCAGCTGAAGGTCATTTCTGCTTAGGATAGATACTGCCTGGATTGTGGAATAGCAGAGCCAAGCTGGTGATGTCTGACTCAAAAGAAATGCAAACAGTTCAACTGTTTTCACAGTAAATATTTGCTAGAATACAAAACCTGAAATTTTGTCTTGTTCATGCTTATTTTTATTTGCTTTCTAGTAAATGACTGTGAGATGAAAACATGTATTAAATTAATGAATTTTAAACAGAGACCAAATACTACATGTCTTACATATAGTATAATACATTACTTTAATACAAATAAATGCATTACTTTAAAATATGAGGAATGGAAGCCTAGGAGGGATATTTGTAGACCCAGAGAATAGTGACAACTCCATGCAATTTGTCACAAAGCATACAAAGCAAGTCTCTGTGTGTCAAATGATGCATCCTATTAAGATAGCAAAGCAAATATCTCTTCCTCTTCAGTCAAAGGTTACATAAAGACAACCTCCCTCTGTGTCAAGGCGTTACTCTCTTCTTGAGTCTTTAAATCTGTAAAATACAAAGTAAGGAAAGATAGGCCTCTGAGAGCCAAGAAAGTCCATGACTTCTAGATAAAGATTGAGATTTTCTGTTGAGACACAAGAGTCAGTGACCATTTCTGTGCCTTGGCTATCTCTGTCTGGATCTCCAACATCAGGCAAAAGCTGTCCTTCATTTTTCTAGTGCTAATGTCAGTGGAGAAGCTCTCATGGACTTGAAGCAGGATTTGGGCCTTTACAAATGATCAACATACAGGTTTAGACGGGACTATGCTGCACTCTAACCAGTTAGACTCATTTTTATTTATAAATATTTGTTATACGGGAAGATCTCGTTCAAAGCAGGTCATTGGAAGTGGCAGGTGCTCATCTCACTGCAAACCCTCCTATGACTCTTACCCATACAGAAACACAGCAAAAAGCACCAATTTATTGGGAAAACCCCACCCCTACCTCCCCACCAGCCTCTGCTGCTTAGAAGAGTAAAATAAAGAGTAGCAGACTTTGAGTAAGATTGAAAAAGAGGAAAAAATATGCTCCCAGCAGGCAAAATACTGCTGACATTCTTAATAATAATGAAACATAAGATCACAGTGGGGCAAAACTGAAATTCATTTTAGATGTCAAAGAATTGGTTGCATTTAATTTGTTTGGGATATTTGACTAGGCTTTGATTTCTTACAGAATAAGTTCAAGGTTATGAAAAGTTTTGCTAGGACTAAACACTCATAAGGCTTTGAGACAAAAGAGAATAAAGCAGTGGAAGGTCTTCCAATTCAGTTTTGATTGATGAAGTCTTTTGTGAAAAATCCTCTTTCTCCTTCTCAGTTTTGCTTTGAATTCATCTTTCAGAAACTAAGAAGGGGCAATATGAAAAATGATACTCTGGCAGCTATGTTTTCTTTTTAGAGTCCTCACTCATCTTTATTCCAAACATCTTGAATTTGTCTAAATGGTTCCCAAATGTTATGGCAGGACTTAAATATCTACAGTCTTGAGCTGAATTTGGCTTTACTTCTTGTTTAATTATTGCCTTGTAAGCTTTAAACAACCTGATTTTGGTCAAATCATTAAAAGAGCAGCTTTGTTAAACTCATGATATGAAAAATCAGTAACAGGGGAACTTCAAAAGCTTCTGAAAGGCCATGATAAACCTCTGGATGATGGGGGGGATTTCATGCAGGTTCTCACATTGTGTCCATCGTTTGGAAGGAGAGGAATAAAGCAGCCCTGGGAAAGGGAGCACAGAACTGTCTCCAGGCATGGGACTGACTTTCCCTGTGCAGTCAGATGTCTTGATGTGCCTTGGGCTGGCACTCAGCCCCACGGCAGTGAGGGTGTGTGGTGGTGGGGGGCAACAAAGCTGCACCAAGGGAAATATAGGTTGGGTATTGGGAAGAAGTTTTTTACAGAAAGAGTGATAAAGTTCTGGAATGGCCTGCCCTGGGAGGTGGTAGAGTCACCATCCTTTGATGTATTTAAAAAAAGACTGTCCCTCAGTGCCATGGTTTAATTTAAGTGTTGGGGCATGGGTTGGACTCAATGATCTTTGAGGTCTCTTCCAACTTAATGATTCTGTGAACTCTGTGAATTCTGTGAACCATTATGGATCCATGCATGACGTGTCTCAGTTTTGGCCCTCCTGGATCTCCTGCAGTTTCTCCACTAGATGTCTGTGTGTCCTCTCCAGAGCTTCCAGCTGCAGTTGAGAAAGTCTTGCCAAGCAACCCTTTCCCCTCAGTTTTGAAGGAAAACAAGTTCAAAACACTGCTGCCTTTCTTGGTGCAATTCTGGACTAATATGAAATACTGGTGTGGTTAAAATCAGGTTCCCATTTTCCAGAATTTCAAAGAAAAGAAACAAAAGATATTCTCCCCCACCCCAAACCTTTAGGATGACTGACTGACAACTGCCTTTGCTTTTGCTCAGAAAAAACCAAAACCAAATAATTTCCATTTCCCAAAATGTGAAGAGAGTGTTTCATGATGGGAACTTTCAAACTAAATGGTTTATATGACCCAGTTATTCCTCCACCGCCTTTTCTTTACCTCTGTGGAATTTAAAAATAAAACAGAACAATCAACCAACTGCTTTTCTGAAGATAAACAAGCAGCACAATAAACAAGAACCAAAACTATAAGAGTTTGTGAGGAAACAGCCATGTTGAAATGCATGTTTCCCTTCAGACAGGATCCACAGGATTCTGCCAGTAAATACATCCTGGCTGGACAGGACAGGATAGTGTGGAGGTTGCCATGAGGACACTTTGCTTCTCTTTGCCTGATGCCCGTGGTCCCATGGAAAACCAGAGTTTAATCATAGCTCATGGAAGTGGGATCATCTTCAGGCTGCCCCAGAGCTGTGTGGCTGGGCCTGTACAGCACCCTCACACACTAAAGAAATTCAAATGACAAGTTTAGATTATTTTAGGTTTTTTAACTCATGCTTAGTCAGTGTACATTCAACAGAAATTTATGAAGTTTTTATTTTCAAATGAGATGGGAGTGCAAAATTTACGCTGGCATAACTCCAGGAGCATTAATCAAGGAAGAAATTAATCTTCTGATTCTTTTTTGTGTTTCTAATCTAGAAAGAAAATGAATGCAGGTAGATCTGATGATTTGCAAACATCTGTCTTTTCATTTAAATTGCATTCACACAACAGATACAAAAATGTTTAGTTGTTTGTTTGGGTTTTTTGCTTTATTTAAAAAGCCTTACTGCATTATGGTGATTTTTTAAAAAGCAGAAATAACCAATTTCATGAAAACTGTAAGTGTGAAAAACCAATGAACTGCAAAGTGCAATAAATCATTTCTCCAAAGAAGTTCACCTATCTCAATTTTGCTCTCTCTTATGATGGCTGCAAGGCTGAGTGTAACTACTGAGGAACAAAGTTTTTTCATAGGTTCTTTTATTGATAAGACCAGAATATGACCCACTAGCAAAACAGAAAAATATTGACATTTCTTTTATGATCTAAAGGAAATAATTTGGAAAATACAGTACATGACAGAGGTAATGTTTATATAAAGGTCAGAAATGCAGTTAATGAAATTCTCAGCTACTAAAACTTCTGAAGTAATACTACTATAATATTGTCTTTTTGAAAATAGAAACTGTGATTGAAGAGGAAATATTTTGGAAAATTAATTCCTAAAGTGTGAGGGATGGTGGAAGAGATTTCCTGGTTTTACCAAAGAGCTCAGTGAATAATGAAACAAAATTAATCTCTTGTTCATCAGTGTAAGAACTAAAAAGGGATTGCCCAGATTAACTCACAACTCATTTTAAGTGTTGAAGACCTGAGGAGATGTTAGTCTGAGAGTAAGTATTTAGAGAAGAGAATTAATCTCTGCTCAAATCAATGAAAGTTTTGTCTTATCAAAGGCAGGAAGGACGTTTTAATGTTGAGTAAAGAAGACACACACCCCCCACAAGTTTCAGAGGTGGAATTACATGCAGAAAATAACTAGCAAGTGGTTTTGAATAATGAATGCATTCAAGAAACTAATGATCCTTAATGGAACTAAGATTTCAACCATGGCATTCATGGGCATATTGGTGACATCAACATGTGGAGATCAATTGATGTCATTTGAATTTATTAGCCACTGTGTTCATCACATCTTTTCTTTTAGGAAAGATGCTAAAAAACTGATGATTGAAGATTTTAGTAAAAGAGGAAAAAAAAACCCAAATCCAAAAGCGTTTGTAATTCTCACTTAAGCATTTTTATTTTTTTGGAATTTGATCAAAGTCCGTCAAAATTAAAGTGGTCTAAGGAAATTATTCAAATTAAGAAAAATGAGCAGATAATAAGGTGCAGCTTAGTTTTAAGTTGTCTATTAGAAATGGCAGTGAAAGATTAATATCAAACAGTGCTGATTGTCACTAAGCAGAGTAGAACCAGCGTGTATCTTCTGATGTTCACACTTTTTTTGCTTGACACATAATTCTCTTTACTGAATCTTTAGTAATCATCTCTTGCTACAGCCTGAAGACTGAAACACTTCCCAGATGATTTCTGCCCCCATATCCAAAGTCTGATATGAGGAGAACACAGGTTAATGCCAGAGTAAGTAAAATCCATGTGATCCACTGAGCAGGCAGACACAAGTCTGTGCTTGGGTGGAGAGAAGCTCTGTGGCCTCACCTGGAGATGCACAGGGCAGCCCTCACACCATGCCAGGACATCATTTGACAAAAAAGTCAGAACCATTTTCTAATTCACAACTTTGCAAGGATTCAAATGGTTTTACTCTGGATTTAGCAGCAGTGGATGGAGGTGACCCATTGGACTGGAAGCTGGGGTTGGTCGCAGAGCAGAACTCTTGGCCCCTCACACCCACAGGAACAAACAGGAGGTAGAAGAAACAATTACACTTGCAAAGAGACACACAGACAGAAGGCTGCAAAGAAAAGCCCAGCTTCACCAGGTAAAAGGAAAATCATTAGATGAAGCATTTGAAGAGGAAGGAATAGAAAGAAGAATGAGAAGGAAAATTGAAAGCTTTTTTAATTTTAGTAACCGACAAATCAGGAAAAACAATGACTTTGGCTAAAGCCTCATTCTAGTTTAATGTGCAAGGGAGGCAGTTAATTTTTTTTTTCAAAGCAATTTATAGTTAACATTGAAAAAGGGAAACAGATGGCAATCAATAACCCTGGGAAATTGTGATGTGCAAAAAAAAGTAGAAGGAGGGTACAAATATTAGAGAAAAATCTATGCTTGTAAGTCATACAGAATATTTCCTTGTCAGTTATATTAGGTATGAAAATCTCAGCAAAAGATATTACTCTTGTTGGTAGAGAGAGATAATGAAATGTTTTTTGATGCAGAGAAAGCCAAATTTTTTCAAAGATAACTTTTGTCTGGTAGCTGGGAAAATGCAAGTGATGAGTTTATCACACAAAGATGAAGAACTTTCTAATCCATGAATAAAATGAGAATGTTAGGCAATTTCTTTTAGAGAATATTTTCGATCTGATAACAGAGTCTAGGAGTTGAAAAAAAAAGAAAAAAATTATATTATAACAGAGGAGCATCTGTCTACCTGATCTCAGTGTGTAATTAGCTTTAGCTGGCTAGAGAAACTGCAGAAGTGAAAGACAGTGCTAGTTTTGGACTGATATTAAAAACAAAACAAAACAACCCAAATATGATGAGCTGGTGGCTGAAATGAAATAGCAGCTCAAGTTATTGGTCTGCTTAGCTAACCCCATATGGCTCACAGGTGCACTGGTGGAAGGGCTATATGACATTTTCAGGCAATAAATACTGAAAAACCAGGAATATAATTGCCCACAATTAAAGTAGATTTTTGCTAAACTTCAGGGAGTTCATGATGGCATGACAAGAAATCATTTTGAAGTGAAAGGATCAGGGAAAAAAATCTAGCTTTTTTTTTTGAGTGTCATGAATAGAAATGCTTGCAAGTGGGTGAGAACTCTGACAACAAAGATGCCCCTTCATCACCCCAGACAAAGGTTAAGCAAGAACCAACATTTGGAAGCTTGAAGAAAAGTTTAGAGAGCGTAAAGCATATTTTATTTAGACAAGAATATTGATGGTTTCAAATACTGAAAGTTGTGATTGGTGTATCAGCAACTCTACTTGGAAAAGTGAATTGTTTTGTAAAAAAAGAGCAGAAAAGTTTGTGTGCTGCATGAATTTCAGCAAGATGGATACAAGCTCCTGCTTATTAAAAGCTTTATCTGCTCACTTCCCTGTGCTCCTGAGTAGGTGGAAATTTGTTTGTGCTTTTTATAAACTGCATTCACATAGAGAAAAAAAATAGGAGATATTAAGAACCTCTTTTGCCTGAAGGAGAGATGCACCACAAGAAGCAAAGGCTGAAGTTGAATTAAGACTCAAAAGAAGCTTTTCAGAATACATGGTAATGGTGATTAACTACTGGAACAAAGTACAAGGAAAGGGATAGAGACAAAGTCTCTTCAGATTTTACAGCAAAGTCTGAGAGCTTTTATAGTAGACAAGCTTTAATCTGAGACAAAGAATGCTTTAGTTAAATACAAGTTATTGGACTCAGGGCTGGATAATTGGGTGGCCTGAGATATTTCAATAAGAAAACAGAGATGTCTTTTGATCTTTTTCTTGTGAATCTGTAAGTTGGATTCTATGTGATTTGTATTGCAGAATGTCACCAATTTATTGCTATACTGAGACCAGTAAGACATTTTTTTAAAAATTAATTTTCAGTCAAGGGCTGTCTTTATTCAGAAAAACTTCATAAAATACAAACTAGTTAGGACCTTTCTTTTTCTAGAATTTATGAGCTTATTGTAAACTTCTTGTCATCAGTCCTTGTTAGACTGTCCTCTGGCTGGTAAAAAATGTCTTTATTATCCAGAAATACTCTTTGTGCTTCTCTGGAAGTATTTTGTCACTTTTACACTTCCCTTTTTCACAATTTTGGTGCATATTAATGGACATTCAAGTTACAAAATAGAACTTCTCAGTGGGAGCAGGCATTTTGTCAGAGTATAGGTAACAAAAATAATTTCAGGGGGTGCAGACTGGGACTGAAGACAAGGTGAAGGATGTAGGCTTATTCCTGTATTGAAAGCTTTGCATCATGGGAAACTTTCCTATTGTTTAGCAAAAAAGCAAGAGGAAAGCTTTGAAATGTGTTAATTCCATCCCCACTGAGAGATGCAGCAGGGCTCCCATGGAAATGAAAGGAAGTGCTGGAGCAGGACACATCACAGCTTTATATTCCAAACTAAAACATTATCCTCCTTTTTCCCCTTGCTTGGTGTCTTGTGTTCTCATTTGCATCAGTGCAGAGTGTAGTGTAGGTACAAAACAACATTAGGTCAGATTTTTCCACTCTTTTATATCAGGTTTAGCATCTGGCAACCTATTTATATTAGCTTTACATAGCACAAATGAGTGTGTTTATGCAACAGAAACTGCAGAGAGGCTTCCAATAAGCTTCTATTTCTTAAAAAACATTCATAGAGTTCTCCTTAATATTAACCAGGTATGTTAAATTACCCCCTTAATGTGTTTTGCTGTAGAAAATATACAATGTAGTGGTTTCTTTTATCTGTTGATGTAAAACAAACTCATTGACTTTGCATCCTACACTCAATACTGTGAATATTCAGGTAGAGCTCATCTTCATCTCTTGTGACTTCACACGACCTCTGTGGACTTTAGTGGATCCAGCAGTAGCATGATCTTCTCCTCTCCTTGGAACTAGGTTCCTTATGGCCTCAGATATTTGGTATATTTACGACTGTAAATATGCTGTTTCTACAGTACCTGGTAACAGTACAATACAACTGTTTCTATGTTCCAGACATTTAGTATATATTTAAAAGATAATGAGGCAAAACAATTGTGCAATGTGCTATCATGAAGTACCCCCCTTACTCTCATAGCCCACCCATCAGCTGGCTGTAAGCTTGATCAGTTCCTTAAGAATGATGAGTAGTGATAAAATGTGCCATATTCCTTTCTGCCAGATGCTCTGAAAAGCCTGTTAAAAGTCTATAAAACAAGCAAAATAAGTTCAGTTACGCTCTGCACTTTTTGAGCACTGCTGCTAGCACAAAAATTGATTGATTGTGCTTTGTGCTGGTGTAAATCTAGCCTGTTCACCTGCAAAACACTGCTCTCCTGTACTTTTTTTTTGTTACCCTCAGCAACATTCACACAAAAAGCAGGGAAAGCTTTTCCTGGTACAGGGATTTCTCTGTAAGTCTGGTACTTTCCTGCCTGTTTTCTCCTCTTGTGCTAATCCCATTAAAAGATTCCCTCCTTGCCTTAGCGGCGTGTCCCCCAGCTGCCAGCCATGTCCTGCTGCTCCTCTGCCGCTTTCCTGCACAAAGCTGGAACTTGTCACATCCCTCCTGGCCCAGGGGGTGCATGCACAGGGACAGGACTTTGATGGCTCCCTCGGAATTCAGCAGGAGCTCTCGCTGGCTGCATCAATGCACCACGCTCTGGGCAGTGATGTCAGGAAATACAAGGGAAAAGCTTGGAGCAGAGCAGCAGCCTAATCTGGGGAAATCAAAGTCTTGCCCTGCTGGTTGGTAGAAAACTGAAGCAGCTGTGGTTTTTTTGGGTTTTTTTTTTTTTTTGGCAGGAAGGAATGTAAAGAATGCATTTGTCTCAGCTATAATTGCTACAAGAAGTAAAGCTTGTAAGCGTGTTGAAAATTTTGAGGACAAACAATTTTTCAGGAAACATGTAATAGAGAAACATTAAACCCAAGAGTGGTTTGGGCTAATGTGGAGCTAATGGGAAACCAAAGGTGGATCCTGCCACAGGTGTGTAGACATTATGGAGACAACATTTTTGCAACACTGTTGAAAGATGAGTGAATATTCAAGATATCTGAAGGAAAAGTGAAAGAGAGATTATGGTACAGTTGGAGTTCTGGACACCAGCCACAATGAGAAAACCAAGATGAAGAACAACAGTCTAATTTCTGGTGATTGAGAGGAATGGAAGGATATTCCTGAGGGATAAGGAAAGGAGGAATCCAGTAGTCTAATAACAGGCAATTGAACAAAGTAGAGAGAGGAGAGGATTGAATTAAGGTAAGAAATGTAAGGCATTAGAAGAACACAAAAATAAATTTAAATTAGTCTCTGCAAGAGAGCTGGTGGGCGGTATTCAAGTTTAAGGTGTTGAGAGTGAAACAGTGCAGGCAAACAGCTGAGTCCCAGTAAGCAAAGCTGCAGGTTTGGTGACAGAAATGTGGTCCTGAAGAGCTTGGGGGGGCCTGAGTCGTCCTGGGGAAGCAAAGGAGAGAAGTGTACCAGGTGCAAGAGAATAAACTTTAAAATTTAAAAGGTAATAAACAGCCTTTGGAAAGGAGGAAGGGTAATAGAGATTACAAAGAGCCATGGAGATTTTGCAAGCAGACTGTGAGCATATGGTGAAGACATAAACAAGGTGCTGAGCAAGATTAACCAACGTGAGCAAGGATTGCTTCCAAGAGACATGTCACATTCCTTGGAGCACAAAACCCTGGAGGTGTTTTGCATGTCTGGGAAAATATCCTGTGTGTGCCTGGCTGTATAAACAGTAATTCAGCACAATCATAGAATTCTTTGGGTTAGGAGGGACCTTTAAAGGCCATCTGGTCCAACCCCCTTGCAATGAGCAGGGACTTCAGTTACATCAGGCTTCTCAGAGCCCTGTCCAGCCTGACCTTGAGTGTTTCCTGCTGTTTTCCCAGGCAATTGTCCCCAGTGTGGGCTGAAGGGCAGTTTTGCACTGCCCTGCTCTCTGTTGGCCTCTGTACTGCAGCATGCAGCTGCTAGAGGATGGTTTGGTGTCTCCACCTCAGTTACCACAGCCAAACCCATTTCTCTTGGTAGTCCTGCCCCTGCAGGCTGCTGGTTACAGTTGTTTTTCATTGCCTAATCCCAAAAGTTTTTGGTGGTGTCTGAGGAGGCTGAGGGTCAGCCTCAGGCAGAGAGCTGGCATAGGTTCTCTTAAATGCTGTGAATAAAAGTAACACAGATGCCTCTCAAACAAGTGAGAGGCAGTTGCCAACAATCAAAATGCCAGACAGGCACTGCTGACAACAATCTCAGTCACTCCCAGACCTCACAAAATGCCTGTGCACGCCTGTAACAGTGCTAGGGTTGCCCCCACTATCAAACAGTCCATGGAGAGTTGCTCTTTCCAGCAAGGGAGTGTTACAGCTCAGTTTCATTTCCCTTCTCTAGCCTGAGTGAGGCTGAAGGGTGGTGAAATGCTTCCCAAGGGGATCAGCAACTTTCTGAAGACAGGAGGTAAAATGCTGCATCTTCAGCACGTGTTTTAATAAACAATGGAAGGCCATTTCATCACTAAGGTATGGGAACCTTATTGGCTGCTTGAATGTATTTGGTTATTGGCAGAATTCAATCAGCCTTCCCTTTTTCTTCATCTGTCTCTGTCATTTCCACAAAAATGCAAAACCCACAAGACTGAAAATTATTTTGGCTGTAAAAATGTGCTTACATTTCTGTGCCCTCACTTTCATTAGTTTTCCCAAGAATTCAAAAAATTTCAAGTTACACGCAGCAGTCACTGGGGACATTTCAAGCTGTTAGTTAAGCAGAGGCTTGAGTTCTGTCAAAAGCAATCTATACGTTAAGCCTCTGGCATCATTTCTGCTCCAAATGAGAAATGCCCTTGAAGACCAAGGTTTGAGGTCAAAATTGCTGCTGCTTGTACCTGATCTCACTCCTCCAGTGGTTTTGTCCTATTGAGAAGCAGGGTATGAGAGAAGCCACGTGAATTTTTCAGGGCTCCCTTGTCTTTCAGTGTCACCCCTTGGTGGGTGGTGCCTCTGGGGGCTTTGCCAGGTGGTTGCTCCCAGCAGTCCCAGGTCAGTCTGCCAAGAACAGTTTTATGTGATAGCCTTGTCCCAAATACCCAGTGAGACTCAGTTATTTTTTAGCTAAGCAGTCCTTTTGTCAGAAAGTTTCTGTCTGCATCTGAAGTTGAGTTTAACATGTACTTAATAAAGAAATTACAGCAAGCATACTGATAATGGAAAGATAATAATAAACATGTTATTATAGTATACTGTACGTATACTATAGAGGTACAATTAAAAATTACAATAATAAATAGTGGTAGCATTCCCTGCTCCCCCTCAGACACTCCATTTACCACAGAGCTGCATTCTGCTCCCAAAAAATAGAGCTAGCTCTTAATCTCTCAACAATGGATACATGCTGACAGGTAAAAGAGGATTTTGGTTTTATCTAGATAGTGTGAGGTGTACAGGACAGAAAAGGAATCAGAGATTGATATCTGTACAAAGGCATCTTAAAAGGAAGAAAAGCAGGGCAATTATCCAGGATAAATATGTCACACACCCATGCCAAAGAAAGGGAATGTGAGCACACCATGAAAGACCCATCTAATCAGAACTTCAAACTCTCAGTTCTGGTGCAAAAATTACCTTGAATAAAAATCAAATGGATAAAGGAGTGGATCATTGATGCTTGTGATGAGAGACTGTTGTTGCAGAAAGCCTCCATCTAGATCAAAATGACATTATGATTTGTGCTGTCTTTCTGATGGTGTTCTCAGTAAATTTCAACTAAATACAGGAAAACAAACCCTTCCATCTGTCCCAGGCCATGAACTTGTCCCCATGGCTGTGAGGTTGGCAGAATTATTTTCAGTTCAAATTTCTGGGGGGACATGGGTTGGGCAATTTATTTATGTATTTTTGTGGTTAAGGAATTCTAAACAGGGAAGGATTTCTTTGCTTTTTGCAGGGAATTGGATATGGAGTTAATGCCTAATCACACTTAGCAATTTGATACTCCTCAGTAATCAGTCTCCTGCTAAATTATGGAGACCTAATCTATCAGTCATTTTAAATCACTTTACCTTCACATTAAAAGATAATATTAAAAAAATTAAATAGTTTTTACCTAATAGAAGACATTTCTCAGTGCCACAAGCAGATACTTATCAAATAAATTGCTAGACAATTATCACTTCTAGGTTTGTTTTTTTTCTATATGTAACCAACAACAAATTCTGGGCATGCTCTTATCTTATATGTCTGGTTTTTTCTGAGGCTGGATGATCAGACAGACCATGCTGCAAAGCTGGAGGTTGGATCTGAAACCTTTGGAGGAATGTTAGAACTGATATTCTGCTTCCAGCCTTAATCAACATCCTCAAAGATTCAGCAGATAGTACAAAACCAGGGTTTGTATCTGCATCTTTCAGGAGCCTGTCCCAGTTCTGGTCTCTATGCTGTGAGCATCCTTAAAAGATACATCAAACAGCACAACATGAGTTCAAAGAACTTTGCTTGTAACTGCAATGAATCTGAAATGTACTGATGAAAGATTTATTAATGTCATGCAAGGTAGAGTGTCCTCCTGTTAGCAGAGACCTTCTGAATGGCTGAGTGAACAGGTCATCAGAGAGAAATCAGCCGGGTAATTGGAGCAGCATTCTTGAGCCTAATTGCAGCAGAGGTTAAGTCTGTGTGTGAGCAGAGTGCTGGATTATGACAAGGACACAAATGAAGCAGTGGCAATGGAGGCCACATCTCCCTTTCTGCTGTTGCAGGGAACAGGGATGTGTGGCTCAGGCTGAGGCACTGGTACCTCCCTGGAATTTTCATCTGCTGTGACTCCATTGGACTCCAGCCAAGATGTGGGAACAAAACAATTTTCCCTGGGGAGATACAAACCTTGTATTTTGTGCTTTTGGAGGTGCTGGGACAGAAACAGTGAAAATTATTACTCAGAAAATGTACTGGGATACTTTTCTAGTGTGCAGAGACACCCAGCTGAACCTACAGGGTTCTGTAGGCCTTGATCATGCCATCCCTTGTGACATTAGAAGATATTTGGGGTTGAGAGGGTGGGGATACTCACTAAAAATGATGAAAGTCACATACAGAATAGTCCATTGCTTCTGGGGCACTCAGAAATATTATCCTGGGCTTTGACCCACCACTACAGAATTTCTACAGCCTCAACTACTCAAAAGGTGATTTTTGCATTGCTATAGTACATGGACATAATTTCATTTAGCAGTCTGAAATTAATTTCTACTCTTATTTCTAAGTCTGAGAAGCAAGCTAATTGTATTGCCTAGCATTCAGCAGGGTGAAATACTTTGAAGTTTCTAACAATACTTTCTTCTGGCTGAAAGTGTTCTGACCTTGCACCTCAGGTTTTGAAGCCTTTTCTTCTAAGGCTTTTGAAAAATGCAATTTTATTCCACACATTTTATTTAGAGTGGGTAACTCATGTACTGTAGCTGTACCACCTTTCCCAGGCATCATTTGTTTTCTACCTTTTATCCCAAAGGCATGAGTCATGTCCATGGCCCAGCATCTGACCCTGGTCCATCTGATCCTGCCTCCACTCTGATCCATTGTTACATTTTCAAGAGCATATCTTCTCACTGTCCCCCAGGTTCTCACTTTCTCCTGAGTTCTTCTGGGTTTCTCCTCCCATTTTGGAGGAACATTGTGGTCACCCATGGGTCTTATTGAGGAGCTGGTGGAAAAGTCATTTTGTTGGACTTCAAATTTTTTATCCAATCTCATCTGTCACAATGGCCAAAACACTTCATATTAGGCCATTGAGGGATTGATTTTACCATCTTTGGTAAAAGAGCAAGCTGACCTTGCACGTGTTTTCTTTGTCTTTACTACACCCAACTCTGACAGGCCAATATTGAGGCACTTCTGCCTGCTACTATCAGCCACTGAAAATGCTTCATTGATTTGTACAGCACGGGTTCTTGGTTCTGAATGTAAGCTTCAGCTGATAAAGGCTCTGGAATTAGAGTGCTATTAGGCTATAAATAAATGCTCATCACATGTTGACATTCATCCCTCTCTCTAAGTCAGATTGGCATGGTAACACAGCAGGTGTTCTTGTTTTGGATTCAAAGAAATCTAAAAACAAAAAAGTAAAAATTAAAAACTCATGTATAAGAAATTAACAACAAAACCAAAAAAACGCAGCAGTCAGGCATGAATTTTTCAGAGCACTGTTTGGTTAACCCCAGCTTTAAAAAAATCATCAGTTATTTTTTACATGATAGAAAAATTCTCTGTGATGAATATTTTTACCAAAGGAAGTTGCAGGCACTCACTATCCAAAGTCTCCCACCCTGTTGCTTAAGTAAATTCTGTTAAGGGTAAAAGAAATACAAAATTAATAGATTTTTTTTACACTAGACAGGAATAAGTAAATTCAACCTTCCACCCTGATGGCATGGAGAGTTAAATGGCTCAAAGATCCTTACCCAGACACTATGGCTTGGGATGGTCCCCACAAGTATGCATCAACCTTACTCCAGAATTATGTGTATTATAATTATTGTTGCCATCAAATCTCCTGGTATAAGGAATTTGCAAGGTCCTTGTTTAATTCTTGTTTAACACTTTGTCCTTGTGTTTTTCCAGTTTTGCACCTGGTACCTTGTAGCTCACCCAGCTCACCATGCAGACACTTGCATGTGCAGGGGTGCCTGGCCATGGATAAAACAAGGAAAGGATGAGATGGCTGGAGAGGGGCTGTGCAGGAAGGTGAAACATGATGGGCTGTGAGTGCACCTGTACCTGTTTACTCCAGTGGGGGAGAATGGGCCTGACAGCCATGTCCATCATCTGGAAAAACACTAATTAAGTTCAGCAATGCTATCTGTGTGTGGTGGGATAGAATGAAAGAAAATAAAGATAGCACAGAAGGTAGTCTCACACCTGAGGAATTGCAGCTGCACTAATCACCAAAGATTAGGAGCAGCCCTGCCCTTAACAGGCCACAGCTGTGTCCAATAAGAAGATGAGTGCTACAAAAGAGTGGGTTAGCTGGGTGAGGAGAGATGTGGAGTTTGTTGGCTGTGCTGTGAAGAAGGAGTCAGTGCTCTGAAGAGCTGCATGAGAGAAATCACCAAGAATGTATGGAGCTTTTGAAATAAGTTGACAACATCTTTGAACTTGGCTTACTGCTTAGACTGCCCCCAAATGGGATATTGCAACTACCGACAGCTCTCTCTAACCCATGTGAATTTAGATACAGCCACAGCAGCTGTAAATACCACACCATGCTTCTTGCTCTCAGGGACTGTTTTGTTCTCCTTTTCACTTCATTTGGATAAGCCAGTTTGTTTGCCTGGTGCAGCATGGCTGAATCTTGGTTGCTGAATTTCTCTGGCATGGCTGCATTACTTGCTTCTTTAGGAAGGTTTTCCCACAGCCCTAGGAATTCTGACTTAACAGGGCTGCCTCTCAAGTCAGTTAAACATTTTTCTATCCACTTGCTGGTGTCTTTTTTCATCAGTAATAGTGATATATCTAGAAAATACTGCATTGCACAGCCTCTAAACAAAGTCATATCTAGACATGATACTACTGAAATCAAAAGGAAGCTGGTGAAAAAAATCTAGAATGTCATAACTGATACAATAGACAGCGAGACTCTGTTTAGAGAATCTGAACAGTGCTCAAAACATAACATAAGAGTAATGTTGTTAAAATATAAAGATTCCATTCAATACAGAAAGAAAAACCCCCGTAAATCATCAGCGGTGGTTTTGTCTAATTTTTACATCTGGAAGAAAAGAACCCTGTTCATTTTCACCATTGAAGAAATACCCTCACTTCATGTAGTGCCTGATATTTCTTCCTCTCTTTTGTCCTTTTGTGTGTGTGTGAAAGATTTGTCAATAGCAATTTATTTATGGAGAGAAGTTGTTTCTCCCTTTCCATGTGGATGCTCTCCTGATGGTCTCCTGCACACTTTTCTCCAGACTCTCTTCATTGTGAGGCTGTGAGAGATCAGCCACAAACAGGGAGCACATTTAGCCCATTCTACCACACCTCATGGAGCAGGGCTTCACTAGCAGAGCAGACTTTTCCCAGTGGCACTCGGATGGTATCCAAAATATGGAGATTTATACAGCTGGTGAAACTCCCCGTGTTTCAGTCAATGTCTCAGAGTAAGAATACATCATCCAGAACATGCATGAAATATTAAGTTCTGAATTCTTGCAGATGTTAAAGACTTCAAAATATCTGCACACAGAAATTAATGCTGTAGATTAAGTTTTGCTCTGTGAGCAGGATTCAGGATATGATGGGGTGTTTTCTCAGATACTTCCCTCGCAGCTAAATATATACTGCAAAATTCTTCTTCCTGTCCTAAAACGTTGCTGCATCTGCTCAGAATAATTAAAACAGCTATAATGTCCCTTCTCTCAATATAGATGCATTTCATGAGTGGAAGACTAATGCTGCATATGCCCATTATTTTATATTTTTTGATAATGAGATTGATCAGTATTGATTATATGAGTGGCAACATGGAGATTCGTTGTGTTGCAGAAGTGTTGTGGAAAAACCCAAGTTTTCCTTTAAGTGAGAAACAAGGAGGTGATGGATGCCTCAGCGTGACCACAGTTAGATGAAATCATGGTAACAGTGTTTCAAAGATTTCAAAAGCAGAACTGTCAGTCAGCATTCAATATTCATTCCTGACCTATGTGAAAATGAAAAAAAACCCAACCCCAAATTACAATGTGAATCTTTATTGAGACTATGGAAGATAGCAGTGAGGAATAAAACTGGAAACAATGAGAACCAAGATACATCTGCAGCCAAAACCAGGTATTGGAGGATGACAGAAATCTTCCCAGGGTGGTGTTAGCTAATTACTGTCAGATTGTTCAGAGAACTGTGCTAAGCTGGCAGAGCTTTTCTGAAGCAAGACACCTTGACTTGGGAGAGATGAACTTACTGGTCTAACATAGTTAAAGGACTAATTGCACTGGGTTGCCCCTTATAAATGCAGTTTTCACCTTATATCAGACTGGAAAACAGTCTTGAATGGCCATAATTGGTAAAAAAACAAGTAAAGTGCAGGGAGGAGATGGCTTTTCTTCCTCTAACTTGTGACATGTTTTGTCTTGCTGGGATCTGATGTGCTATTAATAAAAGGTGCTTTTCTGTGCTTGTTTCTAGCTGAGAAATCCTCCAAGAAAAACAGCTAGAAGAAAATATCTACAAATGAAGGATCTATCAGATTCCCCCGGACAATTCTGTAGCTGCCCATGCAATTACACCAGAGGCGAATTTGTTTAGAGGAGTCTTGCAACTTGCTAACCCCAAAGTAAAACTCTTCAAGAATTATGGGTTCTTAGTGCAGCTGGTGAAATGATGGATGCAGAACAAAAACTGAGATATCCCCTCCATTATTTTTGATAAAAATGTCACATCAAGTTGCTACCAGGACCCATATTCCTTTTTCTTTTTCAGAAAATAGTATAATATCTATTATTCAGATTTTCTGTCTCATCCTGAGTGCTGTTTTATTATTGCACCCTTTGGAATAATAATAGGAAATGGACTAAATGGAAAATAGAGAAAGTGAAATCCCATAATAGCACTAACTAGCAATAACCTCTATAACCAGCCACCACAGGCACTGAAACCTTTTTAATTTCTAACTAGAAAAAGCAGCTTTGCCCTTGTGCATCAATGACATACTCATGCAGGGTGCCTGCAGTAGGGTACTTCATGTACTCCGGGAGAGAAGAATGAGAGGAGAATGGAAATTGAAAGTAGATGGAAAATCTGTTGACTGGTTTTGAAATATAGCTTCTCAACCATCTTCTTTTATTTAGGCAAAGCAACTTGTAAGTAGAATTCCCCTCACTGAGGTGTTATTGCTGCCAGCTAAAGCACTGCTCACTGCAGATGCACCTTCTGTGTTGCACTTCAAACCCTTTCAGCAAGGGCTGAACATTCTGTTGTCTTCTTTGTCTGAAAGATTTTCTGCCAAAAAAAGCATCCAAACAGCCCACCAAGGAGAAAAAGCCCCAACTTCAAAATATTCCAAGCTTTCCACTATTTAACTTTCTGCTGTATAGAAGGATATAGTCTGTCAGAAGGCACAAAGATGTTACAGAAAACAGGGGGACCACATTTTAAAAGAGTCCGTTCAATACAACAGGCAACATTAATTTTTTTGCCTTTAGAAGGTGCGAGGTGAAGGTGTTTGAAAGCTGGAGGCAGAAATATGCATGGTTCAAAAAAGCTCATTTATGTTGGCAGATATCTGTGTAATTTTAATGGATATCCTTACTAACTGTGCACAATTTTAAACTCCAAACTTTAGAGCTAATATTGAGAAAGGTAGAATTGACCATATGCCAAATAAATGATACGCAATTTGTCTAAAAAGTGATTGGAGGAAATTTTACCTGCAAATATATTCATGTATTCATTCTTTTAATGATGTGATTTAAATGATTTCTACATTATTATATTGTGTTATTATGCTCACGATAAATGTTTACATAATTTGGATATTTTCAATAATGGCAGGAGGACTAAAGTATCAATGAAATTTTCAATGTTGTTAGGTTGAAATACCCAAAAATAAGTTGGATATAGAAGAAAGTTTGGACCCAATTTGGTGTTCAGACATCCTAGGATACAGTTTATGGTTAAGTTAGTGGTAAAACCCACTGTCCTGTTAAATACTCTTTGCTATTTAGTCTTTTGTAATCAACAGGTACCACAGAAACATTTAAGGCTGGATTTTCTATAACATAGAATCCCAAAGTTTCAAGACTGTTTAATCTTCTGCACCAGATATGACTTCTTTATACTAAGGTTAAAAATAGAAAGGAATTTCCAAAACAGCTTTTATACATCATTGTGCCTCTATTTCTTAGTCAGCTCCTAAACTAATATTGCAGTAATTCCAGATTTAATGTACAATTTAAAGAACGAAGAGACTTGATGGCAATTACTTATCTTGTTACTGATCAATTAAGGTTCCCCAAAGCAATGGCTCTGTTCCCTGATGAGTCTAACATTGGACATGACAGAAATTCGTGTTCTCTTTGCATCAAGTCTGGATCTGGCTGTGTATCAGTTTCTGTCTCCTATCTTGTTTATATAAATGCAAGTATTTGCCTCTATAAATTTATACACATTTGAGAAAGGAAATATTTATTGTATAAGGTCTGTTATCCCAAACAATTCACCTTTGTTGAAATTTTCAGCTGATATTATTCCAATTTTTTGGACAGTGTCAGAGTTGTGTATTCTGGAGCTGCTGCTCTTGGAAAGGAGATGAAGCCTTCTTTCCCAGCCTAATGGATTGAACTGTCTCTCAACCTCTTATATGATGTATCATTGCTAGCACTGTGTCCAAGCACTAATAAAGAGAAGACTCAATAGTATTGGCATGATAAAGTGAAAACTATTAATAAGGAAAAGCAAGTCCATCATACTCATTAAATTTAAGTGTAAGGGAAAGACTACAGTGCATGTGTGAATGTGATGTGGCTGGGGAATTGTATTGCAAGGCCAATCAATTTCCTTGCAGAGTTTTTGTTGTTGCTGTTGTTAGTGAGTAATTAATATAAATAATGCTGACTGTTTTTAAATATTGAGGATCCCAGGGAAAAAAGTGTAGAAGGTGGCAAGCAGATGGATCATTTAATTTATTCCCCAATTACAGCTGACATGTTGGGTATAGAAATCTGTGAGTCATCTATTATTTTTTATGGTCCATTTTACAGCTGTGTTTATTGTTATAATAAATAAACACATTATCTCATTAGACTGGTATTGTAGAAACTTGCAATATAACAAAAATCCTCTTTTTAGCTTTCCCCCCCTGTATCAGGGTCTTACAGTCAAAGAGGAAGGATGTATTTGTACCTTATTAAGAACTAGGTAGATCTCACACAGCTTGTAAAAGTACAGAGACATCCTGTGAAAACAACTCTCTCAAGTCAAGGTAAATAAATCTGATTCTTTTTAGTGGAGGTAATGGGGAGAGTCCTGCTGTATCTTTTCCTTGTTTGACAGAGCAGAAAACACACCACTCGCCCTCGCTCTCCAGGCAGTAAATATACATTGCAGATAAATGTCAGATTGGCAATAAAGTTCATTGTATTTAAGTTTCAGACTATCCCATAAAATGGCAATTTGATGGGGAAAACCAACTGAGTCTTACAGTACTTAAAATTCCGAAGCTGTCTTTCTAAGGCTGGTGATGGGAAGGACTTGTGGCATTTAGCTGGGTCTAGCAGGGGCTGGGCACAGCCCCAGTGTGGGGCAGCTCTTGGGGCGGCAGAGCAGCAGGGACCTGCTCTCTTGTTCTTCCCTCTGGCAGAGACTTGGGAGTTTGGTAATTGCTTTGGGGGAAGGGAGGGCAGTGGAAGAAAATGGTTGCTGTCACTGTGCCCCAGCCTACTACAGAAACAGCACGTCTGACTCCCCAGGCCCAGTGACATGTGCCTGCCTCAATGCAAACCATCCCCAAATCTGCCATCCTGTGGCAGGAGAAATTATTCCTTGTTCAGCACTTGTGTTTTCAGGGGCCAGGATTCAGTTTCGTGCATCCTGCTGAGAGGATTTTGTGCACTGTTCAGGATTTGGAGTGACCTGAGGCTCACAAGTGTCTTCTCCCTGTGCATGACAGGAATCAGAGTATCCAAGCTGGAAAGTCATCAGAACAACTGTCAGAGCTCAAGCAAGCCACTGCTCTTGCTGTGTGGCTGTCCTCTCACACTCAAAATCTATGAACAAGTTGTCCCCAGGCAGGCTGGCATCTTCTACAGATGAGATCCTCAGTGTTTAGCCAGGGAGGTGGTGCGGCAAGCCTTCCAGCTGCTGCCAAAAACCCAGGATCAATAGTTCTGAGGGAGATGTCAACTGTCCTCAATCCAGTGCAACAGATCTAGCAACTTTATTAACTACTTCACTGACTTCAAGCTCTGAAAATGAGTAAACAGGTTAGCTCAAGCAACATTGGCATTTCAAATGGGCTGATCTTGCTTTCTATGTGGAGTAAGATAACATTTACTAGTGATAAAAATTATCCACTAACATAATTTCTCACTGTTTATGCCAATGTATTTGTCACTTTGCAGTATCTACTGCCTTCCTTAGAACAATTGCCAAAGGAAGTAATTCCTAACTTTCACTGTTTTAAAAGAGGATGACTAGGTCCCTGCTCTTCCCTCCAGAATAAAGCATTCAGATCTCCAGTCAATGATTATTTTCATTCTTTTGAGCCAGGTTAGGAAGTGTCTCTCTTTAACTAATTCAGTGCTCCTTCTTCTGTAGAACGATAGCTAGACCAAATGCTCTATGCAGCACATTTGAAAGAGTGGGGATCTTTTCTTCTGCATGAGAAGCAGTTGTTCCAGAACACGAAGTTTTTGTTTTACAAGCTCATGAAAGTTCAGTGCTACAAGTTTTAAAAGCAACTGTGCTCCCTGGTTACACAGCAGAGCAGATAAGGCTGAGCTCTGTCTCTTGTGGCTGTGGTGAAAATCCAGCCTTCAATTGAACAATTTTATGTGGGTGACCAAATCAAAAGCTGTATTATCAGCTGATATCCTGGGAATGTTCATCTGAGGACAGCAGTTTAGTCATCTGAAGAAAATGAGTGAGAGCACTGTTCTCCAAGGGCTGCGTTTGCTTAACTGAGGGCTGGGGGAAGATGGCTCTGAGCAGTCCTGACACAGGAGACATGACCCACCCAAGGCCACCAAGGAAGAGGAGCTCGGGGTCTGAGACCCACACCAGTGCTCCTGCTGTGCTGAGCCAGGATGCCAGTCTCCAAGGATAATGACAAACAGGCAGTAAGAGAGATTTGTCAGCAGCTGTATTTCAGCCTAAAAACAAGGAGCTTCCCCCTCATCACTTCTCCCATTCCCTACAGACACAATGAAGCTGATACATGTGCTATTTGTGTTTTCACATTCCATTTAGAGAGACAACAAGAGCTTGAACTTTGGATGAGAGGTCACCAGTCTGGGGAGGAAAAAAAAAAAAACAAGGGAAAAAAGTTTCAGAAAGGCTCTTTTAAGCAGCATTAGTTCCTGGTTGCATAGCACACTCATCAGCTTAATCCCCTGAAGTGTCACAAGAACAGAGCTTTTCCAGCAAGCAGAAGAACAGCATGTTCAAGCAATTTCACATTATGTTCCTTCCTGATGGCTCCACAGTCTCAGCCTCTTAGGTCTGCTGCTGATATACATCAAGCTTCCCATCTGATGTATTACATCCACCACTGAACTCCTGTCCAAAGGAGATTTCTTGTGGAAGAAGGACTGTATCTGTAGGAAATAAAAAAGGAGGGTTATAATTTAAAATATACTTTCTAGAGTTCAGTCAGTGGAATACCCGGGGAGAGAACACAGGACAAATTTTCAGCCCCTGACCTTTGACATGAACATGTTTGTAATATATACACAACCTCATCAGTTGAGGTGAGACCCTTCTCTAAAGAAGAGTAGGAAGAATGTATATCCACCAAAACTATGTTCTGCTAGTTATGTTCACACCATGCTGTTCAAAGGAAGGATGCAGGAGTACTGAATTATACCCACCTAGTGTGATCTGGGTAAAGAGAACAGACCTGTGGGCCACAAAATAAATCAAATCTGAATTTCTGTTACTGTAGGAGCAAATATCTCAACTTTACTGTGTTCCCCACAGCCTGCTGAAGGGCTATTACCCATTCAGTTATCTATGGCTTCCTCCTGCTTGCTCCTATTGCTCCTCACAGCTTAATAATTCTCCACATAGCCATTTGCCCTTACTTGTTTCCAGCTATAATTAGACTACAGATTTAGCAATGCTTTTTTCCCTATTTACTTGTAAGATATGGATGAGGACTTAGTGTCTCTCTTAATCAATACCTCTACTCACAGCTGCTTCCACAGGCTTTTAAAGAACTGCCAGCTCAGGACAATGCTGATGTCTCCAGTGATGTGCAAACAGGGTGAGGAGTAAACAGAGAGCTGCTGCAGCAGTGTAGGTGCTTCTGCAGCAAGAACCTGGAGTAAACAGCCTTGCTTTCAGTGGACACCAGCACAGCAAGGCAGCCTTTTAGCCTGTGCAAGAATTTTTAAGGCAGCAGGCACATGCACCCAGGTCCGTCCCTGTTGTTCATGCTGTGCTGAGCATCAGCATGCCTGGACCAACATGCCACGTTTCTCCTGGAAAAGGCCATCAATATTTGCTTTTCTTTTAAACAGTGTTAAATGCTGTGGGTCAGAGCAGCAAAGTAAAATCTGTTTTCCCTGCGCAGGCAAATGTCTTCAATAAGCTCTGGAGAAGTATGTATGTAATATATTTATAGAGATGTAGAATTTTAGCATGGAATTATATGTTGCTCATTATTCTGTCTTCCTTGTGGGAACATTTGGCCTTTTACTTAAATATAGTGTTTTATTAAACGAATTCACATATTTTTGGGTGTGGAAAATGAGATTAAGGAACATGCAAAAGTGAAATGTTGTCATACTATTAACAAGGATTCAAGAGGCTGTTCAGGTCCTCAGTGGGGTCCTCAGACCCCAGGACAAAGCTTGTGAACAAGAAGGATTTGAGATTGCAGGACTGGAACCAAACTTTGGTTTATTATCGATAGCAATTCATTCCCACAACTCCATTTCAGTTGGAGAGTGGCAGGTCTGGACCCTGTTTTGTCTCAGAATGCTGAGGAGCTGGGGAAGAACTAGGTTCGCATTTCATCATGGCTCCTACAGCAAAACTGCATGGATAAAACAGGGAAAAAAGCATCAGGCCCTGCCTTACTCTTTTCTCCCCAGAGATGGAATAGATTCAGAAGTTCAGCTTTTCTACTGCTACTCCTTCATTTGAAAGGAGCAGACCTTTGTCCCTTCCACCCTGGGAGCTGCCACTCGGTGTGTCATATTTGGTACTTACCTTTACACAAGGCATCTCTGCATTCAGCCAAATTGTTCTCCTGCTCCTCTTCCAGACTCCAGAGGCAAAGGCCATGTGGGGCAGGGGATGCTGATCTCTGTTACTGGAGTCAGGAGGGAGCAGATCTGTTTTGCTCAGCCATGTTCTGCAATGTTTTGTTGCCAGGCTCAAACTCCGTGAACCTTTCAGGGATTAAAATTGATGAGATTCTCTGCTGCCACCAGGCTCTTCAGAATACATGATTTTCCTGGACTGCAGTCACTCAGAGTGGGAATTGCAGTCAGAAGGTCAGAAAGCTGTTAAGAAAAGAAAGTCTATATAGCTGTTTTCTATTATTTAAGGCATAGAACTGATACTAAACATTTATTGGTTTGATAAAGACTTCCTGTACCCCAGCAGCTGTACAGACCATAGAATTAATCCAACAAAATTTTGTTATTGATATGTAAGACAAGAAAAGGCTCTTCCAGTGATTTTTGACTTTTTTTAAAAATATTTATTTTAGAGAACTATACATTTAAGAAGCTTATGTTAAGATCCAGAGTGTGATGTTACTCACAGGCTTAAGCTGCACTGTGCTGATCAGTCAAGATGGAAATGCAGGATGAAACTCTGGTCTCAATAAACTTGTCTGATTAATTTCCCCTACTGGCATTAATATATCAGCTGCCCTATCTCTCTTTAAGAGGCATTTGCATCACAAAGGAATTATTTTATCTCGGCCTGTAAAATTTGAAGTGCTGGTGGCTGGTGACAGACATTTCCTGTCCAAGTTGTTGTCCTGGACTGAAACTTCACAGAGGAACGAGCTCTTGTCTCATTGTATCACTGTTATCTGCCTTAGTATTTCTATTTTCCTTTATTTTTGTTCTTGCAGTCCAGATTTGTTTCAAACCTGTGGTGAATACGATACTGATCTTTATCCTGCTGAGTTTACAGCCAAGAAAAGAAGTGAATTCCCCTGATATAATTTAGGAGGGGAGGGAAACCAGAGCTTGCCTGCAGAGCCATCTTAACCCCTGCTTGTGATGAGATTCTACTTGCTTCCAATAAATGTCTAAAAGCCCAACCATGAGGCAACAGAGAATTATGCAGAAAAATCAACAACATATAAGAACTTTAACCAGTGAATTTATCAGCAACTGCTGCTCTTCACCTGGAAGCCCCAAACATTCAAATATTTTCTTGTTTTTGCTACATACAATATGTATGTTTTGTCCTTTTGTGATCTGGGACCTCAGGGGTGTTTTGTACAAGTGATTTGTGCTGTAAGTGAAGGAATTGGTGTTTCCTTTTAGTTTACTGTGAGAGAAGAAAGGGAAAGACGTGGAGAGAAAATGCTCGGATATTGACTGCTCTGGGCAAAGCGTGAGAAAGAAGGAGAGAGGCAGCTCAGATGGGAAGAAAATTTAGAGTTGAAAAGCAGGTGGGGAAAAGGAAAAAGACAGCCTAGTCTGTATTATCTGAGTGTTCATCTCTCCTGACTTTTTATACACTTTGAAAAATCAAGCAAATTGGAGCATTTTTCCAGTCTGAACTCAGTCCGGCTGCCCTCTCTTTGGTGCTTTCAGTCTCACTTCTCCCCAGATGTGAGGATACCCAAAGTAGACTGTGGATTTCCAAAAAGGCATTTTCAACACTTTCTCTCTTCATGCATAAAACATTCATTGCATATTTAATTTCCACTGAAATAAGGGTCACATGAGCAAGAGCTCATATAATGCCTTGCTTCCCCTTCTCCTAATTTATTTCAGAGACCAAATACAGCTGCATTCTTTCATCTTGCCCTCTTTCTGGCCTCCAGGCCTATTGAGGCAGCAACTGTTTTCTTTGTCAGCTCTCACCAGACCCTGACTCTAGGCAATTTTTGTAAATATTTTTCCAATACAACTGCACTAATTTTATATGCTTCACAGCCCATTTGCAAGTAATTTAGCCACATACCTATTTTTTCTAACCAGGGATTTTCATGTTCTCTCTCTGGTTAAACCCAGAACTTTGCGCAACATGGCTGAGCAGAATATTTTGATGTGTTTGTTTCTTCTAGTTAGTAATTTCTGAGAAATATTTGTTTCTACTAGTTAGTAATTTCTGTCCTTCTGAGATCAAGTCTTTCATTTAAGAGCATCAGCAGAGGGAGACAGAACATGAAGGAGAAAACATTTTTCCCATAGCATGGGGCAGTAAGCTCTTTAGAAAGAGTGAGGTATCATTCTCTATTCAGCCAACTCTGAATAGAGTTGTGCTGAGATGCCCAAGTGTCAGCTGAGGTGGATGAGAACAAACTAATTTCACACAGGTAGAGCATGAAAATAACCATTACACAATATCCAGGTCGACAGGAACCGATGACCAATGTCCCTGAGGAGAAATTCTTTGGGCAGAGGAACCTTAGCCATGGTGAGGAGAGGGTTTGTCTGAGCTTTGCAGAAATGCATTTCCTATTTCTGCTTGCAATTTCTCAGCCATCTCTGCTCTAAATAAACACTGTTGCTTTTAATGTTCTCATACAAGTCACACTAAACAGAAGCACCCTTTGGTTCATTGTTATGAGTGTTTTATAAGTGTTACAATGTTATTTTTATTCATTAATTGGGGGGTGTAATGTCAGAATTTTTCACTGGTATTCAGTCTTTCACTCTGACAACAGCACAACATTTATTCCCTCCCCACTCCCTGTATAAAACACAAAACCTGCCATTTTTTATTGTTCACAGGAGAAAACCCACGGAAGGGGCAGTGTTTGTGGGGCTGCTTTGTTTTGCTTTTTTTACTGCTAAATAGCTTTCTGTCTACACAAGTCCATTTTCTGTGTGTTAACAGAAAGGGTTTTCTTTCTCTGATATCTAAATACCACATAACTTGGCACTTGAAGATCAGGATTGCATAGCCCTCATTGTCAGAAAAGTTATTTTAATAAGAGGTGCAGTACAATGGTCATGGGGACATCAGGGCATAACTACCAGCATCACAGCAAGCATTCTGATTAACTTCAGATATTTGGTCAAATTTAATACTTGCATACCGCAAGCTACTGAGATTCCAGTGACATTTTTGAAACATGTTTACTTCCCTTCTGCTTTAAAGCCTGTAGTGAGAAGCTGCTTTGTATTATTTGCATTTTCATCTAGACTGGAAGAGTGCCTGTTGGATAGCATAGAAACTGCAGTGATTAAAAAGACCCAGCAACTGAACCCAACTCTAAGCTCTGACAGGCACAAGTCTCCCTTCAAAGACTGCCAACAACCCAGAACTAAAGTATTGTCTGAATAACTTGTGCTCAGAGCATTTGAGAACCTAATCTCAGCATACATTTTGTGGAAAGAACCAAGCACAAAAGAAAGAAAAAGACTTTTACATTTGAAGCTCACACAAATAGAGTAACAAAGAGAGTTTCTGTAAATAAAATTTTCATTGTGAAATCACAGGAATTTCTCACAGTCTAGACAGCCCCTAACAGAAATCTCCTGAGCTTCCCAGCCAGTCTTTCTGGGTGCTCTGAAATGTGCCTTCCTGCTTAGCTCAACCTGCCCAAGAAAACAAGCTGATTGCACTTTTCTCCTATTTATAGGCTTTCTGGCTATATTAACACCCTTCACTGAGTAATGTATTTCTTTTCTTCTACTGGCTGCTGCAGTAAAAAGAATAGCTGCTTGGTCTTGTAAGCCTGGTAACGATGTTCTTACCACACTGTTGCATGCACAGCACCTCAGAAACAACATGTATGGCTTGGGGTGGCTTCCTGTGTTTGTGTTATTGCCATTCCCCAGATTTTGGCAGAAAAGCTTGGGCAGGTTGCAAAAAGAGCTCCCTAGTGGCTGTCCCTGCACAAGGAGCTCACTGCAGAATTGGGAGCAAGTGATGCTGCTGGGCTGTGTAAGGAGAGGCGACAGTGCTGGGAGGGCACCCCTGGGTTTTGGTTATACCTGAGTGCTGTGAGGAGTCTGAAAACACCCTATATGTGGGTATGGCAGTAGGAACAAGAACTCAGAGTGGACTGAATCATCTGATCATACAACATTCCTTCACAGGCAAAGCAAACCTCATCCTGCTGCTGCGGAGAATTACTGAGTGTCTTGGCAACCCCATGCTCTCCCTGGTCTCATTTTCTGTGTGGTTCCTGCCTCAGCAGCCACCTTTGCTATGCTAATAGCAGCAGGGACCCGTGACACACATGATTAGAAGGAGCATTTTGGCGTGTGCAGCTCTGCCAGCCCCTGCCTCAGCCCGAGCTCGGAGCATCGCACGCCAGGCTGGGGCTGCTGCTCACTGAATATGGAAGAGTTTAGCTGCAAGCCACTGGGAGGTTTATAATTGCTTATTGCATTAAGTCAGATGTTACCACAGAGCACGCTGTGTGCTACTCTGAGTTTATTAAAATAGAAAAGATGAAATGACAAATTAAAGAAAAATGAAGGGGATTATCATGACTCCAGGTTAAACATAAACAGCAGGATTCAAAACACTCCTGGAGAACAGAGCTCCTCTTTCAATAAAATCTCTCCATTTATAAAACATTTAAAAAGAAAAGGGGGAAATATCTATATGCCATATCAGGAAAATTGCCTTTAAATGGTATGTTTCTCAAGAGTTTGTAGTAGGCATTAGTAGCTCCCTGAGAAACAGCCATTATTTTCATGTTAATGGTAACTGAAATAAAAAGGGATGGAGGGAATATGTAAAATTTGGCTCTGCCATACAATCTGGGTTGGTTTGGAATAAGCATTTATTCTTTATTGAAAATTTTCCATTGGTTAGTGCCAACTCTTAAAAGGAAATATTTATTTTTCTTTGTCACTTTATGATAATTATTGCCAAATGCAGGAGCACTGTGAAAGTTGAAAGATTTGGTTTATTTCATTTTCCTCCTTTGATTTTTGCTGCTTTAGGCTCTCTCTAGGAACTTAAATAATTATAATAAACAGAGGAAAAACCCCTCAGGTAACCCAAATGAAATGTAGGAGATGTGTTTTTATAAATGAGAGTGCAAATGTCACACTGGTAAAACTAGGAAGATATGTCCTTAGCTCCCCTGAGCTGGAGGGAGAGGCTCAGGGGATTTGATTTCTTGGTACTGCCCAAAAAAAGAGCTACAATGGAACCTTTCTTTCCTTAAGAGCACAAGCCAAAGCCCCACCCCCACTGAAACATTTCTCAAAACCTGGTTAGAAGGCCTTAACTTTGACCCCTATTTCAGTTTTAATGCTCTTAGGAAAAGAAAGAATAAATAAAATGTATTTCAACTGAAAATCTCTGACATGGCCATGGCAGGCTACACTCTGCAAGCAAATGCCAGGTGAAATTGTTTGGTGGGAGCCAGCACACCAGAATGAGGGAGCAAGAGAAATGGAGAGAAAGGAAATAAATTATTCCCACAGATGCATAAGAGTCTGGGGAATGTTCAATGTTTAAATTTGTTCCCACTGAAACACTTTCACCAAAGGCAGCCAAAGTAGAAGGCTGATGTGATCCTCCCTGTTATAATAATCCCATGTTGCGCGCAAGTTCATTTGGGGGCCTGACTCCATAACTAAGATGTTTTATTACAGGAATGACCCCTTTTTTTATTGTAAAGGAAGATCCCAGTGCTCACTGGGATGCATTTGGAAGTCTGTTGCAATAACTCATGTGTTCTCTGTGCTGTGCCAGCTCTGGCTGTGGGTTGATAGACAGCTGCCTGGTGCAGAAGACTGCAGTAAATGAACCAGGCGCATATACTGGAAAAGAGTATAAAATAAGAGCACTGGTCAAATATGTCTCTGCTTGAGGGAAAAAAAAAAGAAAAAAAAAAGTGTATTTTGTTTGGGCCTATGCTCAAAACCTTGGGGAGCTTGGCCAGGAGCATCCTTGGCAAAGTGTGATGCTGGTAGACTCAGGGATAGGGGTGAGAGCTGTATTCACTGGTGTTTTTAACCACTACATTGCCCAAAATTTCACTTTGGTATCTTTCACTATAAGTTAATGAAGTATTTCTATGAGTTCTCTAAGATTTGTCATAGAATCATTTCCAGGAGTGGTTACAGCTGCAAATTTAATAGTCTGCTCCTGTATCCTAATGCAAATGCTGAAAGCCTGTGGAGAAGGTGAGCTCATCATTTGTCTGCAGAAAAGTTCACTTGCAGTCAATGTGCTTATAAATCTTCACCTCCTGAGCAGCTTTACAAGTGTTTCTGAAATATTCAAAACATTTTTTATCCAGTATGCTTTTCTGCTGTGTTATTTAGATACCAGACTCATACCAGTGGACCTGTCTCAGGTGACTATTTGTATTTTGCTTTCTATGCTTGGTATAAAACATTCACAGAGTTCATCAGAACAAAATGCCAGATAATTTTCTTAAGATGGATATTGCAGGGTCTGGTAATAATTTCTCTGGATATGATCTGAGTATTTGGAATCTGGGATTGACTTGGATAGGTAAACAGCATTTTGAACACCTTTCTGAACCATCTGAATTTTTAAGGCCCATTTTTAAACCGGAATGAAGTTCTTAAAATCCCTCATGAAACATCAGAACAACCACTGGATTTGAGAAACACAGGAGCACACAACAGCATCACAAGGGAATACCTCCCAGTCCTAGTGAGCAGCTTGGCTCTCTCCCCACTTCTGTCAGAAAAGCTCTAAACAAGAGTGTTTGTCCAAAAAGCATTGAAAAATGTGCAGAGAAAGGAAGGCTCTTTTCTGAAGCCTGCTGTAACTAGGAAGGACTCTCGGGTGAGTCCTTGGAGAGGAAGGGGTTATGTTGAATTACTCAGAGCCAAGAGCTCTGTTGCTCACTTTGCAGTTCCCACACCTAGCTCTGAAGATGTAAATTCTTTGTGTCTGTCGTCAGCAGCTTTTGTTTGAACCCAGATGAAATATTGTAAGGTTTTCAAAACAAGTTTTGTATTTTATCTTGATAAAAGACATCCTCCCATCTTCACAAGTTCAGAAATAACCTCCCTTTTCCTGCTTAAAGCCATATGTTGCCGACAGTCCTACCTGATTACGTGGTTCTCTTTCTAGATTTTCTTTTTTTTTGGAAATAAAAAGAAATTTCCTTGACTGAAGTAAAAAATAGGTTATTTTCCCCATTAACAAAGAGAATACTTTCCCTGTAATACCAAAATAAACAGAAACCTATGTCAGATCTACACTCAGCATGCATTTCTACTCTCAACACTCTTAAGATGGCTTTGCATTGAATTCTGATGAAGTTGACAGTAGAATAATTTCAACATTTGTAATTTTTCCAGGGCTTTTTAATGTGTTAGCAGTGATACTTCTTAGACTTCCTGGGAGTAATGATTTCTTATAAATGACCTCATTGAAGTATCTGTCCTGTCCTTTTAGCAAAGAGAAGATAAAATCCTGATGTCTGGATATGAATCAAAGCCCTTTTGTAGATAGTGCGGGCTGCATATACATTTTTGGAGAGGTTTACTCCCCCTCTGTCTTTCTATCACCTGAAGATGTGAGCTGTGCATGTCTGTTCAAAGCTGCAGTAAATCTCTTCTGTCCTTTTTCTCTACTTCTCTGCACTTCTGTGGACTTAAAAGATAAAATACCCCAAAACAATGGGGAAGTCTTTTGCCAGTATTTCTGGTTTGGGTGGAATCAGAAACTACCTGCAGTTGTTGCAGTAAAACCTGGACTCCTTCATTTTCCAGATCACCTTTGGGACTTGGAGAGGAAGGGCTTATGGGACTTTGCCTTGTCAGACCTCCAGATTAATTTCTATTACATTACAGCCAAACAAATGAGGAGAGTCCACTTAGTAGGGCAGCCAGAGAGTTAAAATGTGGTTCCTTTCTGCACTGAAGAGAAGCACAAACTGTATTTTTTGTGAAATGGAAGCATTCCTCCAAGTGTTGGGGTTTTTTTATTTGATGGGAAATGTAATTTGCCTTTATTATATAGCATTCAAAAAAAAGCAATTTGTCTTACTCATACAAAACATTTTGACTGCCTCAGAATCAAATGCTTCAATAGCCTTTTGATTTTTTTGTTTTCACCAAAGTTTCAATGAAATGAACTTGTTCCTGACAGTCCCTCATGCTGAGTAGGCATTTTGTCCAGGGAAGCTCCTCTGTCAGGCTGATTCTGCTCAGCACTAAATTCCTAGTCAGATTTATTCCTGGTTGCTCCCAAAACAGCTATACCCAGTCCAGGTCAGAGACTGCTTCCTCTTGATGCTTAATATGCCTTTGGATACAGGGTAACTCCTGACCTGCAGCTCCACGGTGGGAATAAGAAATGACAGTGAAAGAATAAGAAATTATTTTGTCAATACTTCATCTGGAATTTTGGACTATGAGTAATCTCACTGGAAAATCAGTGACCTGTAGGGTCAATATCCATGGTTTTGGAGGTGCTCCCATGGAGTCATTAACTACCTTGACTGCAATGTCTTAATCATTGTGGCCATATCTCTTTTCTCTAAAGTTTTTTGCCCATGGTTGTAATATACTCTTTTGTGCGACAGAGATAATGATTTGTCTTCAGATAAACCCAGTACCAGCTGTACTTTTGCTGGAACAGTTCAAACCAGTTCTGCCTTCTCCCTGTAAATGTTTTGGAGCTACTCTTACATTGCCATAGCTTAGGTATAATATTCAAATGATGGCTATTTAAATGAAAAGTTTTTTTTCTAGCATTTTTCTATGCTGTAGACAGTGCTAAGTTCAGTGGAGCAGCAATAAACTCGGGAATAAGAACAGGAAACTAAAATAACAGTGAAACTAAAATTGCAAGTATGAAAATCCATACAACTTTAAAATTCAGAAGGTCACCAATAAGTGAAAGATATTATCCTAGTTTTGTAGTCAGCCATGAACGAAGTGAGAAAATATGCTGAACATCAAAAGAGTTTAAAAAATCCTCAAATTAAACAAAATCCCAACCTTCTCCCCCTGTTCAGTTGCATGATGAGTGTTATCACTCATCAATGTGATGTACAATTTTATGGTAAATAAAAATTCCCATTTTCTATATCAATATGTTTTACACCTCTGCAAGATGCCTTTAACATAAAAAAAAATCTTTAACATTCTCTAAGAGAAAAAAAATCTGCAAAAAGTACAGAAATTGCTCATGATGTCTTGTTCATTGTGAATTAAGTCCATGAATGAATAAAACAGAAGGGAATTTGCTCAAGAATATCCATTAGTGTCTATTTTGCTGAGATGATTTATGCCAGAAATATGAAGCTTTTCTTTCTTTAGGTCCTTCCAGTATGTTTGCTTTACAAAACTCTTGCATAAAACATCTACTTTCTAACTGTTTGGAGTAAGAAATAACTCCATTGTGAAAAGAGGCGGGGGAAAAGTGTCTAAACCTTTCCGGGTGGAAATAATTCTGAATTGAATTTTACTAGTCATTGTAGTTTTATTAACACAGATTAAAATAAAATAAAATAAAATAAAATAATAAAATAAAAAATAAAATAAAATAAAATAAAATGTGAGGGAGAGAAGAAGGGAGCGAGAGAGAGAGAAAAACATCCAGAATCCTATTTTTGTGAAGACTGTTTGGTGACTTGAATAAAACAAAATTAATCTTGTTTGGGAACAACAGGAAGTACATAATAGAAAATAAGGGTAAGATTGATCCTGAAGTTATCTTTGTTGCCAAGCTGCTTATACACAAAGGAGGGGGAAAATATTCAGCTCATCTCTGATAAATTATTAATATTTCCTTATTTCCTTTTTTTTTCTTTTTTTACAATATTGTTAATATTTGTGGCACAAAAGAAAAAGATCAAAGCAAGTATGTGTTCAGCAGCACATGGTTGATAAAAAAATCATCTGCCACTGGAATAAACATGCTTTTTTTCTTTGTATTAGTAGTATATAATAGTATTCTATTATAAAAGTTGTAAAATTTAGATTTCTCCCTGATTTCCAGCTGAAGATTTCTGCACAAAATGTGTCAAAATATATTCTTAGCACAATCAAAAGGTCATCAGTTTGTTTTCAAGCTGATTGGAAAGAAGCTCTGTGTAATCAAGAGGAATTACAGCCTGGAACACAAAAATAATCGTTCTGGCACCAAGTGAAGATCTGAGCTTGGAGTCAGACGTGCAGCCTGAGGATCCCTTGTGTCCCTCAGAAGAGCAGCTATATAATTATTCACTTCAATGCAAGCACTAATGGTATTTTTCATGTTCAATGCAGCTGAATCCTGTGTCAGCTGCAAGGCCTGGTTTCCTATTTGGCACGGGCAGTTGTTCCATTAAGCAGTTTGGTTCCCCAGGAGCTTTGTTGACAGCTACTCCTCTCCTCCCATACTGACTCTGACGGAGAGTTCATCTTTCTCCTTCTCTCCTGCTCAATATTTTCCCTGCTTGATGGACAGCTTGGCTCTCGAGGTCTGTAATGAGCAGGGGCACCCTTCACTGTTGGGGACTGGTATTGAACCTGCCCTGGGCTGGGAATACCTGAGAGGCTCCGTGCGCTTTTTACCCTCTGAGAGCTCCTGGGTGACATCTCAGGTGCGACTCCTACTCTTAATCACCACATCTTGGAACCTGACCTTACAGCTGAAAGTAAGCTCTATTGAAATGCTCAGCCAGAGGCTGGGAGTTGGATGTGGAGACTGAATTACCCTCTGCCTTGGGAGGAGGTGACTCAAAACCTGCAGAGCTGCAGTGACACAGGGAGTGCAATGGGGGAACTTTCAGCCTGCCTGGTCTTGCCTGGCGTACTGGGAGCAGCTACAGTCAGTGTGTAAAAATGAAATGTTAATTTTTTCTTCCTCTCAGCTTACTTCCTTCAGAAAGCGCAGTTATTCTCTGCTTTTGGCTGGGGTAAATTCAGTTTCTGTAGGGTAGCTTGCATGGAGCAATGTTTTGGATTGTGACCAAAAGAGTGTTGATAACAAAGGGATGGTTTTGTTCTGCTGAGCAGGGCTTGCACAGGCACCCCAGACTCCTCTGCTCCTCACATCCTCCACCAGCAAGGAGAGCTGGGAGGGATAGCTGGGACAACAGACTGCAAGGCACCAAAGGGATGTCCCACAACACGTGACATCATGCTCAGAATATAAAGAGAGGGAGAAAAGTTTAGAATTATGGCATTTGTCTTCCCAAGTAACCACCATGTGCCATAGAGCCCTGCTGTGCTGGGACGGCTGAGCACTGGCCTGCTGGTGGGAAGTAGGGATTGAATTCCTTATTTTGCTTTGTTTTGCCTATTAAACCATCTTAATCTATGAGTTTTCTCACTTTTGCCCTTCAGAGTCTCTCCCCAGTCCATTCTGGTGATGTTGTATTTAACAAACTTGGTGGATTGCCTTTGAAATATCATGTACCAGAAGTGACACAGAGACACACAGACTCACAAGGCATGAACCATAGCAGGTCATCTATGCCTCCTCAGGTTTTTTTGGAATGTAAGAATGGAGGAAACTTGGATAATTCCAGAAAGGTAATGAGTGGAGTTTACAGGGAAAAGCCTTACAGACCATCAGAATCTCAGATATCCTTCTTCCAAACTGCTGTACACAATTTTTGTGCCTTTGGAAGCCATTCTGCCTTAAGGAGAAATCAGTCTTTCAGATGTACATGACTTTTGAGTGTTCTTTTGTTTAACTGTCATAAAGAGGCTGCGTAGCTCTTTGAAATGATGTTAGAAATCATTTTGCCTAAGTGACAATGACATCACTTTCTGTCTCTTTTATCTTGCAGTTCTCTGAAAGGTCACAGTGTAATTTATGAAAATCATAATTTTGTCCTTTTTTCTGATTGATTTTCCTACTGTAGATTTTTTTTCTCTATTAAATTATGCCACTTCTTTTATCTTTTGATTAATTTTCCTCCTTTTCACACCAAGTCTATTGTAGGAATTTAATTACAGCAGACTTGTAATTGCTGATTTGTTTTTAACTGGAAGTGTGTAATTGCTGTATTATCAAGTAATTCAGTCACACTATGTAAAACTCAACATATCAGATGCTAATCTGGTTTTATTGAAGATACCATTTTCCTTGTTTTGAAAGTGATTATTCCCTACCTCTTGAATGGTTTCCTTTTAATTCTTTCTTTATACAAGGTGTTGTTTTATCTATTTCTTTCTTTAGACTCAGATGATATAAAGCGCTTTCTCTTTCCAGGACCAGACCATTAGGGAATCATTTCATTCCATTGCTTCCATCAAACAGAGTTTTGCCCACCAGATTGGGCTGATATATATTGTTAACATTTCAGAGGATGCCAAAAATTCTTTGACTTAAGGTCTTAACTAAGATTTCCAAAGAAGCAATGATCATTCAGCTTATTTTATTATAAAAATCAAGCAAGTTAAACCAATGTCATGTGTTTAACTTGAAATCAGTTTTATACAGTTTTTCTAGTTTATCATGTGAAAACCTTGTCCTTACAACCACCAGATACTTTAAAGTCTTCAGGAATGTTTTTTAGCTCTCCTGTGATGCTCTAACTATCCTTCCAGCCTACCACTCTTATTAACACTATTCAATATTTTCTGTGCCTGTGGACAGACCATAAATAGAACTGTGGCTAATCTCCAAACCAGAATTATATATTTTGTGCAGTCTTTCAGCAATTGCAATATAGGTTGTACACACCTGTCACTTAAGAGAAGATACATTGGAGCAGAAGTGATGCATGAGCAAAAGCTACTTGAAAAGACAGCACAGAAGCAAATGCCATGTGGTGAGGTTGTGGTTCAATGAAAAACCCTTTTAAATCAATCTCTGCTTCACTTTTGCCAGTTTCTAATCTCAACACTACTGCTGGATTGCCACTTTATCATGTTAAATGGACATACCTTGATGCTATAAACTATGTCTAAATATGCATCATGTAGTTACACATTTCCAAGTGCCTGAGCCAAATGAGAGTTAATATAGATTTCTGTTTTCCATTCTAAATAGATTTGAACCTTCATTAGTTTCACATGTAAGATTGGGGTAAAACCTATGACAATTGCTAGGTGAAAAGCAGTTGTCAAGGCTTGCTCCTGTGTGGAGATGCACACAGCTGGCAGAGCAGAGAGAGCAGTGTGGGAATAAAGGGAGTGTGGGTGACCCTGGGGAATGGCCCTGCTGTGACTGCTGGAAGGAGCAGACCTGGGGAGTGCTCAGGGCTGGCAGGGTGATCCCTCACAGCCTGAGGTGGTAAACCAAAGGGGGGGTGGCACAGGGAAGTAGGTGAGGCACTGAGAGAGGGGAGGGCTGGATGCAGGTGCCTGCTGAGCATCAGCTCTTACCTCCTCGACAAATTGTTTACTCACTCTGGGTGGGATTCGTCTCATCTGACTTTAGTGATCAAAAGCAACTGCTTAGCTGCTCATGGATTTTCTGTTATGCATGTGCTGAAGGGAAATGTGCACCAAAAGAGGACAAGGGTGGGTAGGAGAAAGTTGTTCTGTCAGGCTACGCTGCTGGAGATAGAAGCAATAGCTGAATTGAAGATCTCTGGCACCAGCAGGGGTGCTTTTCACTTATTTTCATACATTTGCTGGGCTAAGACTGAAGGTCTTCAGCCCTGGGCACTTCCCTGTGCTCAGGAAATAGATTTTCATCTATGGGGCAAATCTGTCCAGGCAGTTCTTTCTTTTAGTTACCTAAAATAGACTCTTAGGGATAATTCCTGGAAAGGCTTGTCTATCCTCTGCATTGCTTGGAGGCCCAAAAAGAAGAACTGTATCTGGAGATTTCTTTTTTTCAGGAAGAGACTGCTTTGGCAGTCAGCAAAGAATTTTCCCAGCCATCCTTTTGGGAAATCAGTTTGCTTTCGTTCCTGCCCAGCCAGCAGGAGAGGTAGGGTGAACCCCTGCCCAAGAACACGATAGATGTGGGTCGAGCCAGACCTGAGAACTGGCCTGAAGCATCTCTCTAGACAAAGAAATCCTTGGCTTGGTGACAGGTAGGGAAGAAAGCTGCCAAATTCAGCCACACTTTGGAGTGTGATAATTAGTGCTATGATACATTTGTCAGATCCTATAGAAACCAGTATTGATGTCAGAAATTAATCACACGTGAAAGCCAGTGGCTAGGTATTGCTCTGTGTTGCTGAAGATGTAGATACATGTTCATATGTGCCTCTGTGGTTATTTGATATATATATTTATAGACACATATCTGGGAAGTAACCTTTTACTCATGCAGCTTTGGCCCGGAGAATTAGGAGAAAATTTCCAAATCACAGTATGAATTGCTAAGCCTTTTTTTCCCCATTAAATAATTTGTTGTATTTCTAAAGACATGTGAAACATTCTTGTTCAATTTTATGGGAAAAAAGACCCACTGTATTTGTCAAGGCTGAAAAATTGCTTGGAAACTTTTTATCCAGGAGGGGATCTGCGTGTTGAGGGAAGTGTGGAAGCAGTAAGGGAGAGCAAAATAAAACAGATGGAATTGCAATCTGAAGAGAAATGATTTGACAAAGACCTTTGAAAGGTTTTACCTTCACTTCGGTGAAGGATTAGAAAACTCTTAAACACGAAAAAAATACTTCAAAATGGACTAGCTATCCTGTAAGGATGATAAAGATTTTGGTGGATTTTCAGGTAAAGCATTTTATTGCAAAATGCTCTGATAATCTTAATTGCTAGTCAGCAGTTCAAGTTGGTGGCAGATTAAATTTGCATGACACGAGATGGTGCTGGAAGATATGCATGCTTTGCACCAAGTGGAAAGATCATTGCCATGCCCAGCAATACTGCAGAAGCAGTTTGAGTTTGGCATGATTATTCTGGTCTCAGTGTTGGTGCTCACTTTCACAGCTACCTCAGGTTTCAGTTCACTAAATGGCATTTTGAGATCCCGAAACACTTTCAAACCTGGAACAAGCAGGTTATTAATTGCTCTGTGGTTTGTGCCTTGTTTTTGTTTGGTGGGGGGGTTTTTTGATGTTCTTGTTGTTTTGAGGTGGGGTGGTTTTTTGTGCTTTTTTTTTGTTGTTTTGTAGTTGTTGTGGTTGTTGTTTTTGTGAACCAATATAAATCAGTATGTGGAGCGCTGCAGTACCAGGAGCTCCTGTTGCTCTGAATTCATGAGAACACAAGGAGGTTGCCCCACATGGAGGGTTAAAAGCCCATCAGTGGTTATGGGGTCATGTGGAGTGGGGCCACTGGATGTGGGGTGGGACATCTGGGAGACCTGGGACAGCCTTGGGAGTGTGGTGAACCATTTGAAAAGCAAACAATAGGCAAGTGCTAAACTGGCAACGTGCCTCACAGAATGGATGTGGCCTTATCTTTCTCCTCCCTGCAGCGTTTCAGCAAAAGCTAAATTGAAAAAATTTACCTTCCGTGTTTATGACTTTCACCAAGGTTTCCTAAATATTAGTGTGGGAGGTAGAAAAGCTAATTTTTTACCAACATTTTGTAATGATAGTTATTCCCTCCAGTACTTCTAAGGAAAGAAACAATTTTTCATCTCTATGCCCTTCTCCAAATTATCATACCAGGGATGAGTATTAAAAAAACACCTCTCTTATTCATGAAAAACAAATAAGACATTTTTCTAGTTCAATATTCAAAAAAGAAAAAGAAAGTGTTGTAGTGAACTGAAATAACAAATGAGAAATTTATCAGAAGGGGAATAATGTTGGGCAAAAATATTGTATTTATGATCTATCTGGATGGATTTGTCTTACTAATACTGCAGCTGACACACTGAGTAGACCTTTTGGAAAAGAAATAATATTGGTTGCCACTGACAAATGCTTTGAACTTACTTGAAAGGGAAATGGAGAAGTATTCCAATTGCACATTGAAAGTATGTGGCCCCCTTTTACCTTTGCTTGCAATTCCATCAAAGCTCTGGGAGTCAGGCAGAATGGAGCTGGTTCTCCTCTCTTGCATCAGATACTCGCAAACTAATATAATGGAGGACTCAAATTAGTGAACTTCTAAATGTGACAAATAAATGGGCCAACAGGCTGGACCCCTTCACAGGGCTCTTTGGGATGGTTTGTGGTTTCAAAAGATGCTTATTCTTTAACATAAATGACTCATGAGCATTTATCACAGATTCCATATGCCCCCAGTTAGACTTTAGACTCTGGTTTGGTTTTGGATATTTTTCTTGATGTTTTTGGGAACAGGCTGCTGTATCTACATCTTAATTCTTTGGAAACGGTGGGAGGTACAGGGTGGCAATACCCACCTAAACTACTAAATGTGTTTAAAGAGAGTTTCTTTTACCTTGTGACATGGGAAATTTGTTGTACTTAGAAGGGTAATAGGTGCCCAAGCCGAGAGCCTCTGTGGAGAAATGGCTGAGTAGGAAGGTCAGCTCTTTGGCACTTAGGCTCAGAGAAGTGGTCTAAAAAGCCTGACCTCCAATTCACTGTGTGTGTGATGTTATGGCCTGGGCTGTCAGAGGCCTTAAGGGAAATAGCCTTGTCCCTCATCCCACTTTTCTCATCCCCTTTTCTTGTTTCCCATTGAGACACTGCCAAAACACAGTAAAGTAGTGAACACAGCTGCAGGTGAAGAATGCAGGGAGCTGCCTGCGCCACTTTACCCATGCTCATATGCTGAAATTAATGGTATCGAGACTCTGTTCTACCTCATTTTTGGAACAACATCCCACAATTAAGGGCCTAATTTTGACTTGATACCAATCACAATAAGGGCAGACAAGGTCAGGTCTTAATTTAGGCCAAGACTGGATATTCATCTGCAAAGTGTGACAAAGGAAAGTCTGTCCTGAGGTAGAGGCTGATGTGGGGGGTAAGATCTGCTGCTGGGGAGAGAACAATTCCCTGCAGCTTTTGTGCTCTCTTTTATCCTGTGGCGCCAACAGGTGCATGCAAGTCCAACTCTGAATTTCTCCTTTACACTTTTCGTGGGAGCTGTGCCCTTCTCATGGCAGCTACAGCTCATCCATAGAGTGGTAGATTGAATTTTCATGTGTTTCTGAGAAGTGTTGAGCCAGCTCTTGGGCACATTAAGAGAGCTGGCCAAAATCCTATTGACATTACTGGGGATGCTTGATAACTTGTGCTGTGGTAAGTGCTTAAGCCCTGATGTTCTATAGATCTAGGCTTAAACTGATACCATTGCAAGACATTAATAACAAGGTTCTGTCTATTAAATCATTGATCAGCTCTTGGGCTGTCAAAGCCCACAGTATGGGAAAATTGCTGTCTGACAAATGAAAAAAAGTAGAGAAAGTAGAAGTTGAGCAACTCAACAGCTCTTGAAATCATGAGATTCATGGCTCAGTTGATACCTGGTGAAGATAAAGCTTTTTTTTTTTTTTTTTTTTTTAGGACAAGAAAAGGCTCTGTTAAAAACCTGCCTTTCAGGTAGAGTTTTATGGAATGACTGGATGGAAAATAAAACCCTCATCCTAATAAAAGGAAGTGTTAGTTGGCAACATAATTATTATCTACACCACCGATTACAGCTGGGGCTGAATTGCTGGAAGCCCACACCAGCTGTGTTTTCAGGCAGCTCTATCTCAATTGTTTGTCCCCACCCCTCAGTTCTGGCAATGAGTTTTTGAAATGGTTTTTTCATACTTTGCTTGTGAGGACACTGCATCTAGAGCCAAGGGCACAGGCATGGGTAAGAGGGTTCCTGCGGCTAACAAGCCCACTGTTACTCTAACCAGTGTCTGATGTGACTTCCATCAAAGCTGACAGGACAATTCTTCCTTGCTGGCAGGCCAGCAGTCCTGGTAGCTGTCAAAGGCCAGCAATCTCTCTGTGAAAGACAGAGCAGGGGTGACACCTGCTCTCTCTGCCTTTAAACCGCTACCTTCACAACTAGCCTGGACTGTGGAGATACTGGCCTGAAGTTTAACTTCAAAATCAGCAAAAGCCAGCCCTTTTCTGTTTGCTGGGAGGCACAGTGAGGGATTGGAATATGTACAGAAATCACTCGCTGCTTTATGATGTGTGGATTAATGAAAGTATTAAACCATTCTAAATGATAGATAAGGAAATTATTTCCACTGTAGCTTGAAAGAAATAAAACTGCCCTGTCTAAAATTTAGGAGGTTTAAAACTTTGCAAGCTCATCAAAAGTACATGGGCAACAAAGAGGGACAAGTTTACAACCATCTACGGATCACCCTAAAGTTTTAACATTCATCATTTTTCTGCTTCATTACTGTTAGTGTTTCCCATAAGCTTTGAGAAACAAGCTAATTCTTCCAGAAAAGAAGAGTAAATACAGGTCAGGCTAATATGCTTTTATGGGCAGTGCTGGGATTTTCCCATTTTATTGCCATTTTGCACTATTAATTTTATATCATTGACATTGTTGTCTTCATTGCTCATGTCTCACGGCCTTGAATAGGATTTACTGTGCTGAGAAATTCAAGCATGAACTGAAATGGGATGAAATTCAAGTGTGGTTCAGTTGGACAGTACAAGTCCTATGATGTGACTATTTCTGACTTTTTAAAAAGGAGCAGAGTGTAGCTTTTTTGGTGTTTTCATGCGCAGCTATGACTGCTTTTGACCATGGCTTGTGTGTGAAAATGTTTGCATCAGAATATGCACAGCCAGGTGTGTACCTGCAGGTGAGTGTGACTCTCTTGTGCAGTTGTCTGTAGTCACAGGCAAATATTGTCTTGTGAATGTATGATCCTGACTCTTTCTGTGTGCTTGCACCAGTGCTTTCATGGAGGTATGGTTTTATGTATTTTGACATGAGGAAGTGTGGATTCAAAAGAGGGAATGATGCTCTGTGCAGAGTGCCTGCAGAACTATTCATGCACACCCCGTGCAATAAAGGGCTTGCTTGAGCATGGTAATTGCCAATAGAGGTTCACACAATATTAAGTAGAACCAGATCATTAATCTTTTGATTCAATCTTGAACACCTGGAAAATGAAAGACATGGGTCTGCTTATTGGTACCTGGAGTTTTCCTTGTGGTCTTGAAAATCAGCCATAAATAGGTAATAGGCTGCCCTTAACCTGATGTGCTGGATAATGACTAGTAGAATATGCTCATTTATGGCTTTTATGTAGAAAATAGAGAGCAGCTGGTTTAAAAAGAGGCTGTCAGGTCACATATGAGGGAAGAAGTCATGGCTTCAGTGGACCAGTAGAAGAATAGAACTGCAGGGCAAGGGAAGAGGAGCAAGAAGTCAAGGTTCTTTGTATGAAAGTGATGAATACCTGCCTCTGGTTTCCCAAGAAACAGTTTGTTCCCTCCTCAGCTACTTCCTGCTTTTCACAAAAACCTTGTGTAGCTTTCTGATGCTCTAATGAATCACTCTATCCTTTTCAAGCACCAGAAGCCTCTTGACCTCATAAATCCAAACTCAGAATTATAACTTTCTACTCTTCAAAGTACTAGTTATGTAAAGCTGAAGAGTTCTCTTGTGGACTGTGCAACCTCCTCATGTTGCCTGCTCTTGTGAATTTTTGTAATTCAAGACACGACTGAAATCAAAGCAGAAAAAAATAACTTCAGTTTTCGATTCCCCTGCCCTTCAGAACACACACCACAGAATTCCACTCAGCAAACCTGCAGTCATGTCAGCATAATTGGCAATTATGAGTGGAACTGCAGTGGTGTCTTTCATACAACTAGAGTGACAAAAGGATTTCAAGTTGTGGCAAATCAAAGAATGGTCTGGTTTGGGAAGGACCTTACAGATCTTGTTCCAACCCCCCTGCCAAGGGCAGGGACACCTTCCACTAGACCAGGTTTCTCAGAGTCGTGTTCAACCTGGCCTTGGACACCTCTACATTATCTCTGAGCAACCAGCTCAAGTTGCTTACCACCCTCACAGTAAAGAAGTTCTTCCTAATATCCAGTCTAAACACACCCTCTTTCACCTTAAAGCCATCCCCCTGGGTCCTATCCCTACGTGCTCCTGCAAAAGTCTCTCCCCAGCCTTCCTTTAGCACCTTTTTGGTGCTGGAAGACGCCATAAAATCATTGCAAAGCCTTCTCTTCTCCAGGCTGAGCAGCCCCAACTCTCTGCTGTATCTCTGGGTATCATGAATAGAGAAGATAATTCTTTAAAAAAAGAGGAATTAGACCTTTATAAACTGTGGTCAAGAAGAAAACTCTCCGGCTGTCTTCTCCTTCCTGTAATATAAGGATTTATTGCTGTCACAATGGTAGTTTCACTACCCAGCAGCAGTAGCATGACCAGGCCTTGACATTCAGGTGCATCATAACTACATCAGTTATATTTAAATTAATACACTCAGATCATTTTTAGCTGATTGATAATATTTTATTTCTGATCAATAGTTCTGTTACCTTAACAGAATTTAATGTTTCTTGTTCTTTGCTGCATCTGTCTTAACCCTACCTAGCACTGGGTAAACCCATTAGAATATTACATAATATTGATGTCTGAAAAATGCAGCAATTATCACAACAGTAGCATCCCAAAGCATGACATGCATGCTCTCCTGCCCCTCATTAACCATAACTCAGCAGCTCATCTGACCTCTCCATATGCTGGGCCCTGTCCTTCACCTTCTGCTTCTCATTGTGGAGACTTCGGTTGATTTTCTTTTTAATTAATTTTATCTAAGGCTTTTCAGAGTCTTATCAGTAATTAATTAATAGGGGTGCTCTGCTCAGCTTGTCTGTCACAAGGCAAGCAGACTCCTAGTCTGGCCTGCTCAACCAGTTATATCAGCCTTCATTATTTTAGTGATCAGAGATCTCTTGAAGAAACCACATAGATTCATTAAGCAGATTGTAGCATCCAGTCTGCAGTGCCTGTTGAATGCCAGGGAAACAACTGAAGGTGGTGTTGTCTTGATTAAATGATTATACGTGAGATATTACTTGAATGTTTAAAAAAAAATATTTATTTTCTTTTCAATACTTTAAATTCTCAAATTAATTATGGCTCTATTCTTGAAACCTGATATGTTTAAAACTTTTCACAGGCAAATCTGGTGTTAATTTAGAGGATCCACTACTTATATGAAACATGAACTGAAGCGGAAAATGGGTGTGGTGTGAATTTCTGCAGGGTAATCTGTGTGGATCATGGCATCTCTGAGAGGGGCACAGCAGTGAGACAGCAGCAAGGCAGAGGTAGAAGCAACAACTGTCATATTAAACTGCGCAGAATAGTAATTGAGGAACCATGATGAAGCTGCAGTTGCTTTTGGACTAAGAAAAAATACCTGCACAAAACCTTCTGCAAGAAAGGAAATATCAGTTACTTTATGGTAAAGCACCTGTTGCAAAAAGATCTGAATACAAAACACCTTCTGTTCCATGCCAAATTCAAAATTAGGTAAAGGTTTTTTTTTTTTTTTTTGGATAAAACAGATTTCAATGGATGTGGTAAAGTGGTGAATATAAATGTAACTTATAATGAAAAAAACTTCAGTTCTAACAGAACTGAAATACTCAGCTATCTGTTCAGCTTTTAGAAATAAAATGAAAGGATATTTTAAAAAATGTCACTCTCAAAAAGAGAAAAAAAGAAGCGTCTAAAAAAATCAAACCACAGAAAATACCATTCAGAGTAATTCAGCAGGTACTTAGGGTGTTAACTAGATCATCACACACACGGTTTGGTTTTATCAAACCTGGCATTGTGACCAAAAATAGTTTCAGTGTGATAATAACTTTGTCATCTCCAGGTTTCAGCAAAGCAAATATTTTTAGAAGCATAAGTTCCATTGGCTTTGAGGCAGAAGACAGCCAGTGTTTCTTCACCTCATCCTAACTTGTAACTAAGGCTGAGAGAGCTGCAGCCATGGACATAAAGTAAAATCTTTTACCATCAAGTTGGGCTCACATGGGCAGAAGTTTGTTTCCTGCTCACATCACACCAGAGAGTGGTGGGGAAATTTTAAGTGCTGCAACAATCCCTGGTCTCTCTACTTAATGCAGAAAGCAATTTTATGTCCCTTTACATGATAGCATGTGCTCAGAATCAGCCCAACCTAGCTATATTTTATGAAGATGCTCTTTCCTGCACATCGGTCAGTAATTTTTTCTCCTTGGCTTGCCATTTCTGACTGGTCATTTGTTATGGGTCTTGAGCAAAATTCCTTCTCTGCCTGGAACAGGGGGTGAGGTATATATCTGCAATCTGGCTGGGAAATGATGTAGTGTGAAAATGAACCTATTATAAGGGGTATGCTGAGCCCAGGCTAAAATTATTTATGTGGCTGTGCTCGGTTCTTCCAAGTGCATTTGTTTTCTGACAGGGATGTTCATACTTTTCTAGCTGTGGGTACACAGTGAGAGTTTTCCAGGCAACTTCAGGTTACATGGGTTATTGAGAAATAAGATCTGAAAGCAGCCAGCTTGTTTACTGAACCTGTGAGATGCCCCACAGGCAATGTCAGTTCTTGGTGTGTTTAGGAGTCCAGGGGAGGGCATGGGAGAACCTCTAGGTCGTACAAACTACACTCACAGTGCCTCAGATTTCCAAAATAAGTGTCTTTGATGGATTTCTGGATACCAGCGGCTTACCATGGAGATCAAGGAAAACTAGAAAGAAGCTAATGACGTGTGTCTCAAGTTAACCATGCTCCAAGTCCCCAGGAGTGGTGCTTCCCAGAGTACAAGACACCCCTAAGACTTGTAGTTTGGATCAGGACTAAGCTCTGAAAAGCACCACATCATCTCTCTTAGATCAAGCTTCTAACCTTATCCTCTATAATGGTGCTGTCTGCTCCTCACATTCTTTCTCCTCCATTGTCCATTCAGTAGCAGAACTCACATTTGACAAAGGGAAAGAATCCCATTTGGGATTCACTGGTCACTGCCACAGATCAGTGGCATTTACCCAGGGAGATGTCAAGTGGTGTCATGGAGGTGGAAGAAGTGATTCTTAATTCATTGAGGTTAACTTGGGAAATTAGCTTAATTTGCAATTTATGGCCCTTGACCATCATGTATTGGCCTGTGTAAAAAAATTCTTGCTGCCAGCACGATAATTATAACTCTTCAATAATGTAAAAAGATTTTTTTCTGCTTATTCCAGCGTGCTAGTACATGGCTTTCTTCCCATGCCAAGTGAAATTTAACCCTTTTTAGAGCATTCTTTTTTAGGAATGGCTTTCCTCAAATCCTCTAAGGATATTAACTCGGATTTAATATTGTCATGCTAGGACTTGATCTTACATGCTTAGGATAGACACCTTTGCAACTCTGTACTGCAGATGTGGCTTAACAGCAAGCCTAGACAATTTCTGTAAGCTGAAATGAAACTAGGAGAAGTGCAGGTGCTAACATGGGCTGTTGTTATGAGGGGGGAGTTTAATTTCCAAACTAGATTCTTTGACACTTCGACAGGTCACTTAGTCACAGATGCAGATGAATGTAATTATACCCAGGAAGTGATTGCTGAAGTTCTTTTATTGATATGCATGCAGGAGTGCCATTAAGATGAGTTCCTTTTTTCTTTTCCCTTAAAAAAAATATTCCCTTAGGGATTTATATGCCTTGAGTCAACTTGTCAACCATTATAACAGGGATGCCATGGAATAACTAATGTGGAGGAGGTTTAGTTGAATGCAGGGAGATGAGAATATTCTTGCTTATGAAAATAAGTCAGACAGTGCTCTTCTCTCTCTCCTTCATTCACACCCTGAATGCCACCTTCATGCAGAGTGGAGGTCACACGTGCTGTCCCATTGCTACAAGCAGCAGGCCAAGGTCAGCTGAGGTGCTGATGGGATCTGGCAGTAAATATGTGACAGCTCTTATCCTCAGCTCCTCCTACACCAGACCCACAGGCAGCGTGACTCAGAACAGGCACAGCTAGAGATCTGTGTGTGACTAAGTACAGCAGCTCATCCCTTTGGCTCTGGGGCACTTTGCTGTCGTATCATGGCCAAAATAATGGAAGGCCACACAAGCCTTACTGGAATAGGGCATGGCTGCCTCTTTTAGAAGCATCGCCAGATGTGTAGGAAGAAGAATGCATTAGAAGCATGAGACTGATGACCTGTAGGTCCAGAATGGGTGGGTGGCAGCTCAGAGAAGCCATAAGGAGGCTGGGAAAAGCACAGCTGAAATGCCAGACAGTAAGCTGGGGCTGGGGAAAACACATAGGTGTGAAAAAGGGTTACTACAGCATTGCTCATTGGTGTCCCTCAGCTGAATTCAGCCTCCCTTCATTAACCCTGAAGGAGGTTCTGTGGAACAGCACCATCTGCCTATTCCTTATCCTTCAAAATCACTGCTGAGCTTAAAACACATGGTATTATCAAGGAAGAAAATTATAATAGTGCAGTTTGTTTATGGATGTCTGTAATTGAATTCAGCATTACCAAAGATAATACACTGGAGTAAATGGCCCATCAGCCAAGGACAATGGAATAAAAATCATTCTAATCCAAACTGAAATAGCCTTCATCTCTTCATTGGCTGATATGAAGATGGCTGGTACATCTGCAATGCTATAAGGTGTTAATAATATCTATTTTGTTATCAATGGAAAATGAATTCACATAATTTGGTCTTGAGTCTTATAATGAGGTGATTCCAGGTAAAAATAATAAATAAAAAGAAAATGTTTTCCCTTGTTCTAAGTCAGGGCTCTTTTAGAGTCCTGTAAGAGCAAATCAAGCAGAGTGCTTGGTAGCTCTCATTAATGGTGCTAACCACTTCTTACTAAATCAGAAATTCAATTGGGCTTTTCCAGCAGTTGAGGTTGTTCTCTGCTCCTCTGCTTGTAATTGCTTTTATAAAGAAGAATCAGCATATTGAAATGTGTTCAAGCCCACTTGTCAGCCTGTGAAGCAAAATGCCAAGGCAGTAAATCTTGATTGAAACTCTGACTTGATGCTCAGCCCTGACCTCCTTAATGCTGATGAAAAGATTGATTGGTGTGGCAGGACATGGTGCTCACTCTGCAGCGTGAGCACTGCAGGGTGACCCAGTTACACTCAACCCAAGCCCCACTCTGATGTGACATGGTCAGATAACCTAAGCTCTGGACAGGTTTAATTCTTTGCAAGTTTAGAATTTAAAAAAAAAAAAAAAAAAAAAAAACCCACCCCAACAAATAAAAATACATGAAAATACTTTGCATGAGGATGAGACCATGGTCAGTAATAGCTCACAGAGGATGCTGACAACAGAAGAGAAGCTTGGTTGCATGGTCTGAAGGAAGATGTGGAAGCTAAACGTGTAGTTTTTCACAGAAATTATTTTGGAGCTTTTCCTCATCCTCTGTGCACTGAAGCTAAATGTGACTTTCCCTGCTCCCTGTGCTTGAAGGATGTCCACTGGCACTTTTTTACTCACCTCTGTAGCTTCAATTCATTTATTTCCATTACCCTCTGGCTTCGTTCTTTTCCCTTCTGGAACCCAGGGACTGGAAGGGAGGCAGTCACACGCGTCCTTCATCCTAAAGCTCAGTCCAAGTAAAGATGTCAGAGGGGAATCAGGGGTATGCCAAGGCCATGATATAAAATGTGTTGGCCTCTAGCAGTGCTGTCATTTAATTGGGACTGGAAAAACCCAATATAACACCTCAGGTAAATGGCACCACCTTTTCATGTGCCTCCCCGTTGTCTCTACAGCTTATGTACTTGGCCTATAAAAATTATAAGCTTTGTGGAGATTTTTATGTGAATATTCATGGGTGAACACAACGGTTCTGTACAGTCCTTGCCTGATGTATGATGCTATTTGAAATGACATACAGCAAAGTTATTAATAGAAATGAAAGACAGTATGTCAAAGACTGTTGTGATTCATAATAATGGTGTGATTAATAGCAAAAGTGATAGCAATATCAATGACAGTAGTAGTGGAAAAAGATGAGGAATAAAGAGAAACCTCTCCCAGGATTCAAGTCCTCTCTGCTGTAATGCATAAATAATAGGAAGAGTCACACTGAGTGAAGCCAGTGACTGCTTAGACCTTTATGTTGCTTTTGGCAGTAGTTACTAGCATATATATCTCCACATATATATATATAATAAGACCTTAAGAGAAGAAAAAATTATGCTGTGCTTTTCTTGTAGATGTTCTCAGACCCAGAGACTTGCGGCTTGGGAATTTCCTGAGATAGAGATGGCATCTGTGTTTAATAATTCTTTAAAGATTTTTTTCCCTCCAAATGTGAAGCAGTGTAACATTTTGGTGTGATCCATAGCCTGCAGAAAGGAGCTCCAAAGTTTAACTCAGAGTTATGTGATGAAGTTCTGGCTGCTCTGAACTCACTGCCTGGAAATTTCATGACTCCCTCTAATTCTTGCATTAGGAGAGGCAGAAACCAAGCATTCCTTATTTTGCTCTCTGGGTTTTTTGAAAGAATTTCCTTCACTCTGGCAATTCCAGAGCATCCATTTTTGAACACTAACTGATGTTGACAAGTAATCACTAGGGGAATTATACTTAGAATAATATATATTTGCCATATCAACAAAGTAAGGCTCCTTCCTTCAAATGTTCAGTCTCAGAATCAGTGAATTATAACTAGGTCATGGTAACAAAAGTAAAAACAAATAAATAGATCAATAGATCAATAGCAATAAATCCTCCTACACTATCACCTTCCCCTCCTCTGCAGCACATCTAATGTTCCACAGCTGCTATTTTCTTTTGCTCTCTGAAATGAAATTGATACATTCTGCTGTAATGTGGTACATTTGTTGCTCTGGGTATTTTTGTCTATTAGGCTTTTGGTGATTTGATAAAATTAAAAAATTAAAAACCAAAAAAAGTGCTTTTAAGACCAGCTTGTATTAAAGGATAGGTCCATTAAGCAAATCAGCACTGCAGTCTTGGTGATGCAGAAGGTACTGATCATTCCTTTTTGGAAACGATAAGGACGACTTTAGAGGGGATTCAGAAAAGTAAAAGATTAAGCATAAGAAAAGACTCCTACATGAAGAACTGTGAGAAGAATGTGATAGTTTAGAAAAGAAATTAATAAAAGCAGCCAATATAAAAGATCAAATACTGAAACATGGTGGTGTGTTGACCCTGGCTGGACAGCAGTGCCCACCAAAGCTGGTGTATGACTCCCCTCCTCAGCTGGATGGGAAACAAAAGATGTAATGAAAGGCTCATGGGATCACACACCAATGACTCTCATGGGCAAAACAGAGTCAATTCATGGCTGTCACATGGGAGACATGGAGCAGGAGATCTGATCTGGCCATCCAATCTACCATTTCAGGCTTGTTTCTATTGCAATGCCTGGGTTTCCAGTACAGAAAAGCTCTCAAATATGTTTAATAATGAGCCTGTGAGAAGTCTATGCAAATGAAGAAAATATTAAAGGATTAGCTTCATTTTTAGTGTATCTAAATCTAGTCCACTTCAGAATTGACAAATTTGTATTAAGCAAGCACTGATATAGGTCTCCAGCTTTAAGTACATGTTTATAATCCATTGAAGTGGATTGAGATCAATAGGTTTGAGGAATGTGCTTAAAATGAAGAGTATACTTGAGAGCTTGTAGAGTCAAGGCCCTGGTAAAGAGCTCATCAAAGGTTTTCCTAGATGCAAAGTTGCGCTGATATAAATTTGAAAGTGATTTGGAATTGATTGGATTAGACTCGTCTGAAAGTTTGTCGAATGCATTTGAGAACAGGGAAAGTATGAAGGTTGAGAGTCAAATATTATTAAATCTAGTCAGTTAAAGGCACTGCCACTCTCTCATCTCTCTTTGCTCCCATCCTGAAGACCACTGCCCCCAGGACAGTACAGCAAACAGCCAGGGAGTCAGAGCATCTTCATCTGCTTCCACTGTTTGAATCAGTGCGTTAAGGATGGTAAATAAATGGAAATGAACCACTCAGTCTTGAATGTCTTCATGCAAAAGTGTTGACACTTTTGCATCTAATCAATTTAGCAGGACTAGAAGTCTGCAATGACCCAAACCTCCCAAAGTTTCACCTGCAAGGCTGTTCTGGGGATGGGAAGTCACTCTTTAAATATTCTTTATTGAATAAATGGTTGTCAGCCAAACTGCAAAAATTGTGTGTATGCTCACAGCTCATGGCAAGCACAGTGTAAATCATGTTAAATTCACAGTTCATTGGAGAGCCATGTCTTTGAAGCATGCTCCCAGAGTTTAATAAAAAACTCATAAAGCCTTTAACTCCCAGTTTTGCCTGCACACAGAGTATTAGCATACTTTATCATAGTTCTGAATAGGCACTGTGCTTGTAAGACATGGTGGATGTCAAGAGAGACCTCAGAAATTAGGATATGGTTCCACAAATCCACACCTGGGATGTTTGTGACTTCAGTGGCTTTCCATTCTTTTTCATATGTTAGTATCTATCATTCACTGAATTTCAGTCCTTATTCCCATTCTCATGCATTTTGTTCTCTTGAAACTTTTTTGTAAATGAAAATAGTACCTTAGAAACCTCTCTGTGTTCATTTCCCCCCTCTGTAGCTCCTGGCAACACAGTCTAGTTCAAATTGAGTTATTTTTATTAAGCCTTTGATTCTGGGGGAAAATAAGAACTTTTTTTTCCCAATATTACCAGTATGAGATCCTCACATGTTTGAGTTCAATTCATTTCCCAGGAAAATCTTACACAGATGGTCAATAGTTCATGCAAGGAGGCAGCAGACCATGTAAACGAGCCTCTGGATTCAAGCATTATTATTACCAGAGTAGCTTAGTATAAGCCAAACCCTCTGAGAAATTGCTCATTGCTATTGCTAGCATTCAAGCCCAATCTAATTTAGGATTTTGACAAAATCTAGAATAAACTGGATTGCTGGAAATACTATTTTTGCTGAAGTTTATACATGTATGTGTATGTGTGTTTGTATATATATATATATAGCTGTAAAAGACAATCAAAATTAGTCTGATCTGAGTATATTTTAGTAATTTTCTAAGTATTTTTTATGTCTCAGCTATTTTCTGTAAGTTTTAAAGTAGGGTGGATTTTATTACTCCTAAAATATATGCATGCTATAAAGTGCAAGCAATAGGAGATAAATATGTAGTATGTAGACTCTAGGAGGAAAGACCAGACACAAGTAATAGACCCCCAGTTAATCATAAGGCAACTGCCCTTTCAGAAGATGGATTATTTTATTTTTATTTTTGGCTCTGCCCACTTTTGATCCAGGATTTGAGCACAAGTTTCACTACTGGATTTTAAATCTCTCGGAGTGTTGTGCAGTGCTCTTTAGTCCAGCACTGACAGCTTCACAGCTCTGCAGTCTCATTTCTCTAAAAACTTTCCTCTAGTGAGATCTCCCTGGAGTCCTAAGGAACAACAGCACTGCTCTTACCTTATACCAGCATCTGGCAGTCAAAGCTTCTTATTCATCATGATTTAGTTTGTTGCCTCTACAGAGAAATGCAGCCACACTCCCTGCACAAGCCACTGAGGTTCAGAGTGGGAAGAAGACCATCAAACTTTGTTAAAAGAGAAGGCAGAAAAATGCAATGGTGTTGGAAACCAACTTCATTCATTCTTAAGTGGGTTTTGGTAATGGTCTTTGATGAGATAAGGAGTCAGCTGGGTGAGTCAGTGGAAATCACCTCAAGGCACATGCTACTGCTCAGGCCTCTCAGAGAAGGTGCAGGGATGAAGGGCTAATCCTGACTCTTGGGGCAGAATCACTCAGTGAGGCAGAAAGTGGGGAGAAAAGTGTGGCTCCAGTGCAGAGCACTTCAGCTCTCTTTTCCACTCTCCAGCTTGAGTTATCAAGGGAACAAAATAAGCCAAACTAATATCACTCTCAGAGAGAAATGGGGTTTTCTGCTCTGCTGTCTACTTAAAATTCTCTGTGTTACTGACGAACTTGAGGTGCCCTGCTGTTTTACCTTTTTCTTTTATTGAGTTGTGATGTGAAGTAATGGGAAAAATGCACAACTGCAAACACTCTTGGGCTCTCTAATGGTTTAGAAGACACACTAGAAACTGTGGAGCTCCTCAAAAATCGTGTTGCACACTCTCTGAGGAGAGACCAACCACCAGACTGCACAAATGCATCTCTTAACAGACCTCAGCGTATGCACTGACCACTGCAAGAGCATTGGAGGCAAGCTGCGAGCAGATCTGACACATTCCCAGCAAACCAGAAATGGTCCTTCTGTGTATGCTGTGATATCAAACCAATTTCAGAGGTTTACAAATATAATCTCTCTTCCAAGAGATTCAGAAATGCAAGCGGCTATTTATAAAACAAGAATCCATGATAGGAGATTAACCCCAAAGACCTCAATTCTTGCTCTGGGAAGCTCTGATCCACAGATTTCTGGATCTGGAGAGCTGTTTCTTGGGGATATAAATTCTGCTTGCCCTGTCACTTATGCATCTGCTGTGGGATGGAGCTAGGCACAGAACACCAAACTAAAAAGTCTTTTTTTTGATCCATCATGATTTTCTTAGAAACTAGCACTGATTAAAGCAGGAGAGCTGTCTCTGTTCCTGGTGATCCACAGCTAGCATTGAGTAAATACTAAGCAGCCCCAGGTGAGAGGAAGTGTTGATATGGATTAGATGTCCTACAGCTAAGGAATGGGTTGGAAGGTTTGTATTTCTTGTGCAAACAAAGGACAACCTTTGTCCTAAACCACTCTTTGTGTCTGCTGTGACATTTTGGCTCTGTGTTATTTGTGTGTGTCATGGTTCTGAAAGGTGATGGGCTATAGGGATTGGGTAGGAAGAGGAGAAGTTGCATCTTTACCTTTTCAATGATGATCAAATCAATAGTTATTTCTGTGCCTGAAATCACAGTTGTCTCATTAAAATTTGAGTTATGGCTTGCATGTTCTGCTTCTTCCGTTCCTTCCCTGGTTTTAGGGCAATATTCTCAAACTGTGTGCAGGAGGTTACTCCTTTCATTCAGGCAAAATATGCAATTTCCTCCCCCCCCCCCTCCATTTTCCCCCTGCAATGTCTCCTTAAACACATAAGGATTTACATCTGTTAAAAATCTGTGTTTGGCAAGAAAAGAGAGAGCACTAACATTTAGAAAAGTGGGAGGATGAATCTTCACTGGAGATACACAGTCGATAAAGAGACTTGCAGTGACCTGAACGTAGGTAAAGTTAATCTATGTGAGAATAGAGAGAAAAGAATGAAAGTAAAATAAGTTAGAGGAAAAAGCAGCAATAAAAAGACGAGCTGCAACCATTAGTTGGGGTGGTCCCAGTTACTAAAGATCCTGGGCAATCCTTTCCTTGTGTCCTGTGCCAGGATATGGAAGCACAGGACAGAGTCATCCTGTGCACTTGTCTTGCAGCAAACGGAATAGGTCTGTTTTCCTGAACAGGGAAACTGAGTTGTGAATCAGGAAAATGGGCTCCACCGGGACATGAGCTAGAACATGTCCAGGGGTAGAAGAAAGATCTCATGAGCCTGGGGCTCTGTTCAGTTGCTGACTGTTATGATGCCATTTCTCTCTCTGACCATAACACTTTGGATGGAGACCCTGATTCCTTGTTTTATGTCATTACAGAAGCTCTGCATACAGATTGGCAAGGTAAGAGGCAGGGTTATAAAATAATCCAACTATTTATGTCCTTCATTACCCATCAGCCTTTGTAATTCTTGGCTTTATGTATTCCAGGCTGGCACACTTCTTACTGTGGACCATAAAAGATAATTTGGATGAACTGCAAAGTAGATGCAAGAATATTATACTTCTTTAATTTTTACATTTTTCGTGTCCAAGATGTCAGGAAGTGGTGGAAGAAATTTCTTAACATGTGGTATGGGGATGCTCATGCGGATTCTTCTTCCTCTGCAGAGGTGGCAAGGTATCAATGGTTAGGGATACATAGGAATGTCATACTCAATTAATTTTGTGAAATTACACTCTGAGGTTGTGTTTAGAAAATGAATTAATATTGGTGAAAAGCACTGATATCCTTGGATAAAGGGTAACAGAAAAGAACACATTGTTATTATTAAATTGTTGTAGAAATCCTCTCTTTTGCTTAGACTGAATTATTGCAGTGAGTTTCCTTGGTGATGTGACGTAGAATTTACTGGAGTGTTTGTGTTGTATAATTGAAAATGACACTACCTTTATTAAACTGTCTGTGGGACCCTTAACTCTTCTCTGTGCTGCAAACCAGCTTTGCCAGTGATTTTTATCAAGGGTCTTGAGCCAGTAAAGGGGAGGCTGTTCAGACAACCACAACAGAACACCTGAATTATGAGAAGGCTGAGGGAAAAAACACATGCCTAACTTGAGGCAAGTGAAATAATAGTAGATGGATAATGAATGAGGTGGAAGGCTCAATTAATCACTCTTTAAATTGTTGCCCACTGATAACAAAGAGAAGACTGCAATTGTTTGTCATCTCATCCTTTTCTCTCTCAAACTAAGAAAGTTATGTTCAGGATGTAGAGACATCCTCCTCAGTCACTGGTTTGGAGCCGGGTTTGTTGTCATTACCAACACTGGGTGTCACAAATGGCTGCTCATTTACCTGAATAAAGAGAGTTAATGCTTCTAGTTCAGTTTTTCTTACATAGATGTCTGCATAACAAATTTCATCTCAATCAACCCTAATTGCTGCTTCTAGCAGCAGCCTCCCAAGAGGGTGTTTAGGGAGTGAGCAGGCTGTGGAGGTTAGATCTGGTCAGATCACACACCCAGGGATCAGTGACGGGGCTTGCCTTTCAAAAACTTGCATTAAACATGAGTACTGGAGACTAATACTGTGGTTTGAATTTTCATCACGCCAGAGATGTTAGTGTGCTCAGAATAAAGGTGTCCAGCTTGTAAACTGTTAGTGCAAATCATTAAGCTCTCTTTTCAGCAGTGCTCTCTGTTCCTGTGCAGCAGGGTGGCAATGTGCTTCACAGCTGAACTCCATCCTGCAGCAGCACTGATTTTATCACCCAGGGTGTAGTAGGACCCTTACATTTGAAGTGACTGCAATGCAGCAGTTTTTCTCTTTGGTAGTGGGGTTTACTGGTGCTGCACCACTGGTACCCTGTGGAGTTTGTCAAAGGACTGAAAACCTAACTGTGTTCTCCAAGCATGCACTGATCTCAAAAAGAAATTACATCTTCATAAGAATATAATCACTCCCTTGTCAAATTAAATTGATTAAATTTTCTCCTCTTAAATTAAGTTTGATTTTTGTAATGACTGCTTAGTCCTACCGATGTTGGTGTAAAGGCAATATAGATACACTTTGATTGAATATGGATCCTCTCCTGAATACACCAACTTGATTATATATCTCAGTGAATCCTAACTAGGAAGCTCTTGTTTCCTTGAATCAAAATGGTTGCTTCATTGCCACATCATTAATAAAAAATCCAGGAGCCTGATTAATAGCTCGGCTTCAGGCTTCTTTCACCAAGACAAGAGAAACTCTGCAGAGGAATCAACAGGAACATTAAATATTGATATCTGTATGGCTCTGATGATTTGTAGGTTCTCATTCTGGGATGGGATAGAATAATAGATAATGGAAAGAATGAAAAATTATTGTACAGTAAAAACATATATTTAATTAAAGAAATTTAAATTATTCCCTCATAAGAATCAGGAAATTGTGTAGCTATCAATCAGAGAGTATCTGATCTTGGATATTGGAAGTCTTAATTGTTTGATTAAGCAAGAAGCAAATTTTTTCTGGATGTTCTTTCTGTGAGGTCTTAAAATGTGGCAGTTTTTTATTTTATATTTCTCCATAAACTTCCCTTTGACACCCTGAAAATTAACAGCTTACTAGAATGCTAGAACTTTACACAGGTGCAGAGCAGGCCAAATGAAGCAATTCATTGAACCCCACATCTATAAACCCAACTGCATTTACTGTCAGTCTCTCTGTTGTGGGTGAGTCCTTCTGCCTTTGAGCTTCAGTTCATGAAGTTACTGAGGTGTCAGATTCAAACTGGCACAATCCACACCAGTGCAGATGAGGGCGGAGTGTGAGGCAGAATATGATATTTTGTTAGTGATTTGTTTATTATTTGCATCTTCCCAGCCTCTCAGGGAATGCAAGCCTTGTGGAATGGACAGAAGAGCAGCTGGATGAGTTGAGGTCAAGGGAGAAATCAAGACACCTTAGATCAAGTTCTACAAATGTTTTGTCACTGAAATGTGATATATCTGCACAATTAGGCCCTGTATTGGTTTATTGGTCAATCCAAGGAATTAAATTATTTTATTTCCATAGCTGAAAGACTCGGAATGGGACAAATCTAAGTTAAATTGCTCACCACTGGGCCTGTTCCCTTTGTGTCACCCAAGAGAGAAATATGTGAAAGCACAATAGGAAAAACAACTGAGTAATTAAATAACTAGGGAGGGGCAAGGGGGCAGTGGTCCTGTTAAACTCTCTTGGATTATTTGGATTTTTACCCTGCAATCAGTGCTTGGGAAGATTACAAATGCCAAGAACTGCACACAGCCTGTGTATCTACTCCATCTAATTGCAAGCCATGTACAGTTTGAGAGTGGAGGTATAGCTGCTAATCCCTTCTGACTTCCAGATGAATTGAAATGTTCAATTGATACATAACAGGTCACAGGTTCCTCTCATTCACTGGGAAAAGTGAGTGCTTTCTGCAAACAAACCTGCTGCACTGTTGAGCCAGGACAGATTTGTTATTCCTTTTCTTCCATCGAGTTGTGGCGAATTGTTTCAGAGCCCAGTGAACTCCATCCAAAGCCTGTCTTTAGTTTCCAAGGTCCAGGATCATTATGGGAATTATCCATGGTTGCAACCCAGGTGGCAGCTAAATGTCTTCTAGGAGCTGGATGAAAAATATGTCAAGACTCATTGAAAATCTTTTGGTTTAATTTGGGTTAACCCTCAGTGTCAATTACACTTTCAGGTCAGGCTCTGTCTCCTGTTAGCTCATGAAATTGGCTTTGTGACACCAGTGTTGCAGGAGACATTACATCAGTTCAATGTGCCTGGATTGCACTGACTTGCTCCTTCACAGCTGCATATTTGGGCATAATCCTGGAGTGTCCATTAAACATTTCTCTCCTCCTGCAAATGGCTCCAAAGCAATTCACCACGTTCTATCACTTACCATCTATGGATGCGCACAGCCTGCTTACCATTACTTGGAACTAATGATTTCATATCCAAGTGCACAGTGTATTTAAACTGTGAACATGTCTAAGAAGCTCTATTCCTTTTTGATGCCTTATGCCCACAGGAAAGAATGAAAGGAAACATATGTGCATTTTTGAGAAGGAGCAAAAAAAAGGATTGCTCTCAGGAGACTTTCTCTTCAGATGCTGTGATGAGTAATGCTCCTGTCAATTATTGGGTTTTTCAGAAACAAGCTAAAAAAAATGCCTAATTTTAGCTTAATTTGCTTTCTTGGATTGATGTCATTCCTACTCCTGCGAAAATAGGTATTCCCTGTGGAAATGAACAGCTCTCAGCTGGACGAGAAATCAATGCCAATCAAGATCACAGACATGATTAAGGACTTCCCATCCTGTGCCTTCAACTTGAAATTTTATTAAGAATTGTGGAGAGACATATTGAAGCAGTTGTGAAGTTTTCCCCCACAATATTAGCTTTGGAACATTTTGTATAAGTCACAAAGTACTAAAATAATTAATTTTCTTCCTTTTAGCTGTGGTTTCTTAGCATAGTACGAGGGACTATAATGACTTGATGGATTGATATCCATAATTAAGCATTTGTTCTTGGGAAAGGGAGAGTGTAGCATGCTTGTTGAGTGTTTGTTCCTTTAAAATTTGTGTTAATTACTTGATAGTCATATGACTCTTTTTTTTTTAGTAAAATCCCTCTCACAGGATGAGAAGTCAGTGCAAGATGTAAAAAAATTGACCGCAATGCAGATTTATGCCTGTAATTTAAACCAACAAAAATATACATCTCTAAAGCACGTTCATTAGCTAGGACCATTTACTGTCCTATGAAAATTACATGCCTGTTCCGTCCACCTATTTTATGTCCCTGTTTTAGAAGGAAATTTTGATGCCAGGTTAGAGATGTTGTATGCATAATTTTTATATGGTTTTATAGAGCTTCAGTGATGTGTGAATCCTACCTTGGTGTGTTTAAGAAACCCATGTCTCCTGTCTAAAGGGCTGCAAGGGTTAGGAGTTAGCTACTCTGCTTTGGAGAATTTTATGTCTTTTTGTCCTGAATTCCACTGCTTGACCCAATACTGTTGGATGGACTTTGCAGTGATTCACCACAGAAGCATCCGCATTATTATTGTGGAGCAACTTGCTTAGGTCAGGTATTTAACAGACAGTGGTCACAGGACACGGGGCTATTCCATGTAACAGGACGGAATGCTACAAGTCTGCAGAGATTCATGCATGGGTATTATTTGCTTCTTTAGTTGATTTGAATTGCTGTTTTAATGAAAAGGCTCTGCTCCTGCTGCTGTACCTGGGTACAGCACAATGTCTTTCTGTGGGAGTAGGTGAAGCTGCAAAACTTACAACAGACAGCTAATTTCCTTTCACAGCTGATGGGGCTTATGCCCTTAAACCGCCACAGAGTTAAAGCAGATTCTCTTCTGTCAGTAAGGAGCTCTAGAGTCAAGCAAAAACATTGCATTAAAGGTACTTGCTGTTTCTAGTAGCTAAAAAATATCTCGTGGGCAGACGTAATATGGATAACTCAAAAAAAAAAGCTGAAAAATAGGAAATTCTCCACAGAAATACTCTAAGATTTTTTGCAAACATGTCTTTACATCTCTGTTTTCTGAACCCTTGATAAAACTCAGTCACAGTGCAAACAGAAAAATGTTGGTGAGATTTAAGAAAAAAAAGAAATTGAAGAAAATAATTTACCTAGAGGGAAGGTTAGAGAAAATGAAAAATAGGAAGGGAAAAAACAACCAAACAACTCGCTAAGCTAATTTCACCCTCTGATGTGTTTGGTATTCACATTATCCAGTGCAATCTGGTACGCAGGCTAAGGACATAATTCTACATTGTACACTTATTTAAAATTAATGAGACTGCCAGTTTACATTCCTCTGACAATACTTTATGTGCTTAATTTTATGGGTTGATCCTGTGTACTTTTTGGGTTTTTTAGTCCAAGTATCCTTGTGATCATAAAAGGAGGAAAAGAAACCTAAGTGTCAAGGTTTCTTCTTACCCCTTCTTACCTTGTGTCCCCTGCACTTTTACTCTCTCTTTACATAATTTCCAAAGTCTGTTTTCTTTCAGCTAATGCAGCAGGGCAATGGCTGGCCAAGAGATGTGAGAGCTAAGGCGTGGATCTTCCTGTGTAGGCTAAAAGGTTTTTTTAACCTGTGCACAGAAAAGTTGTTTCGACAAGTTAAATGTTGAGGTAAATAAAATCGAGAAGGTGGTTTCAGCCCTTGCCTGTATTGCTGATCTCTGAACAGCCACCATTTCTGCACTTATTGCAGAACCCCCAAGAGAGCCCTGCATTGTCAAAAAGAATAAATTGCTTCCTCACTTGTAGAAGTGGCCCCTGAAGTTCAGCATTAAGGAGTGAATGGGGAGGCATCACAGGAGAGATTTTGCTGCCTCTGTCTATAATAAGGTTAAAAGGTAACCTCATCACATTCTTTAACTATCTCCAGTGGGGATATCTAGTTTAAAGTGCAGGGATGGGAAAGTGCTCATTAATTTTAGACAAAATCATAACAAGAAACAGTAGCTGGAAATAGAAACTACATGAATTAAAAATGAAAATAAGATTTTTTTCATCCTTGAATTTTGGATTCATTTATTTTCTTAACAGCAGAGGTAATTAACAACATTGGCCAACTGCTCGGAGGAAGAAGGTCTTCCATTGCCTGCAGTGTTTAAATTGCAAGGAGATTTCTTTCTAATTTCTTTCTTTTTAACCACTCCACAAGTTACTGAGCTGAGTAGAGGAGTTCCTAGGTGAAGTGTTGCCATTAATAATATCAAGACTTTGAGGCTGCAGGATCACCCTGGTTTTTTGACTTCCAGACTTTCCTTGCATGGTCCTCTCCCTGTAAATCTACTATCTATTTCAGGGGCTTTATCCCTTTTCCACAGGCTCCTATCTCTGGCCTCAGTGCAAGGAAAATCTAAGTTATCTCCTTCAAACAAATCAACTATCTTTACTCCATAGTTTCTGCCAGTGAAGGTTCTGATGTGTAGAGCCTGGAGCTCTCTAGGGCAGGCAAAAGGAGATGAGGTAGAACAAGGGATCTATTTAGCACCCATATCAGGAATAAACACTCATTTTCATAATGAATTTGCCTGTGTTTGTCATCACTGCAGCCTTTCATTAGGAGGATGACAGCTGAGATTCCTGCATCTGCCATTTCCATGGTACCCCCTGCAGTAGGTTGCTCAAGGAGCACTCTCTCACTTTAATCACTGCTGTGAAGGATTGGGCTGTGGGTGGAACTGGGGCTGTTTGTGGTGAGACAAGGAAGGGGAGAGAATTAAAAGCAAGTTTTCTGTGCTAATGCTTGTCAGCTTAGCACTAATATATGTGTTCCTGAACTCTTGACTCACTTCTATATTGATTTGTTTGTATATGTGGAAGTTCGTGACGAAGGAATATCGTCCACCCTTCCTCCTGAAATATGGCTGCCTGCGTGGAGAGCGTGACCGGTATTTAGCACCAACCTGACAACATGCATTCCAGAAACAGAGAAGGGAAAAAGGACAGCTTTACCTGAACTAGAGGGGAAACTAAGGAAGTAAAAATTCCTGCACCATTTGGGAGCCCATCTAAACTGCATATCAGTGTGGTTCCTTCACGTGGCCCAGCAGTTTTATACCTCTCTAGCTTGCAGAAGTAGCAATCTGGGCTTTTTAGCCACACACTTCAAGATTTTGATATTCTTAATTTACAAGGAAGAATTCCTTCGTAAAGATGATGAGAGAGCTCACTAGACAAGGCTGTATTGGCAACCAGCTTGCCTGCCAGCGCTGTCCCTTGGCAGCAATGTGAAGGGACACAGAAGTGCAGCTGTTTTCCATTTTGGGGATGAGATTTATCTGATGAGTCTTCTATCATCTGTTTTGTAGCACAAGGTGTTAAGAGTTGAAGAAAGTGTTGGTTAAATGTAGATAGAAGCCTCTAGCAGTGGCTTGCACACAGTGTGGCTTTACTCAAGACAAAGAAGCACTGAAGCTCTGCTTTGCACACTTCAAGTTTTCCTGCCTTTGCTGGCATAAGTACCAGGGGAGATCTCACATACGTTTGAGTCAGAGAAATGATTATCTGTTTATCTTGCTTTCCTTTCAGAGCAGCACAATGAAACCGGCAGAAACTCTCTCCCCTCCCGCTCCTCCTCTCTTCCTACCAGATAAGCCTTGTTTTAGGAAAATTAGAATGTGTTGTGGATAAAGGAAGGTGACCCTAGGTCTTGGATCTGTTTCCTTCATTAGCAGTGAATCGGCACGTAGTGATTGCTGCTGCTGGTGTCAATGCTGGAACGTTTAACCAGGCAGAAGAGTTTACAGATGCCAGAAGAGAAAGCCAGTGATGCGTATAATATATCCATGGAATCATAATCAGCTCAGACAAGGGCTGGTTATTGCTTAGTTCAATATTGTTGTTTAATAGCAACTCTAAATATACTCTGCTGGGTTAAATATTGTACCATTAACTCTGGAGATAATGATCTTCCCAGACTGAATGAGAGAAAATCATATTATTATGTGTTATGTTTCTTTGAGCTCCCCGTATGTGAGCAGGGTAATTGAGGGGACTGGCAATTCTGTAAGCCATTTTGAGAGTCAGATCCTCCCATTGTACCTCCCTGCCCTTTCCTAGAGAGGGCAGAAGAACTTACTCTATGAATACAAAACATTAGATGAACCTGCTTTTTGCATGTTTGTAAAGCACACATCAAACCATCGTCTCAGCCTGTGGATATTATCAATCTCATAATTATAAGATATCCATTCCACAGCAGTAGCTTCAAAGGTAACAATTCACTCAGGCCTTTCCCTCACCCTTTCTAATAAGTAACTGAAGGAAAAAAAATTAGTTTTCTTCGTGTTGATCTTTTTCTCTCCTGGCTCTCTGTGCTAGAAGAAAAATGAAAAAGGACTCAGCAAAGAAAGGAACCCTGTTTCTGAAAGAACAGTAATGTCCCTGGAAAATGTCCCACCCTTAAACCCAGCTGAATAGTTCAATGAGAGCATAGATCACATAGACAGTTGGAGTGGAAGTTTTTATGATATTTTAAGAATACATCTTTAGCTGGCCAAACAAAGGTGAGATCTGGAGGATGAAAGGAATGCCTGCAGTTTACCTTGGCTTGCAGTGTCCTATTCACTTTACTTATATTGTGCTTCTGGTATCAGTGTCCCTCCTTTTCTATTTCTCATGTTCTCAGCTGCTATTTTGTCCAGTTCTGTATTTAAATGTTTCATTTAAAGGACTCAAAGTTATTGAGGAGAGGAAACACCACATTTCTATGTGTAAATATATACATCTATACATGTGCATGTGTGTACGTATACACACGTATAAAGTTCTAGTACCAAAGCCAAATTTTGGGTAGACTTTTCTGTTCCCTTCTGAGATTACTCTTTCACTTTAAATTCAAAACCTTTAGAGAACAGGTTGGCATTGTCTAAATTTACAAAGTCTAGCAAAGGCTGGCATCAGCAATCAGGAGGCACTTGCACATCAGTTCTATTATATCTCTTCAAATGACCATTTTAATTTGCATGACAGACACTTAAGCTGTACAGAAACTCCACACAGGCATATTACAAGAGCACTGTGCTGGTAAGTTATATGAACATTTTACAACATTCTGTTTTAAACCCTAGAGCTTTATGAATCTCTTCACATCAGCTGTTTGGTGCTTTCCTGGGTAAAAATGGTAAATCAAGAACTATCCAGCAAGGACTATAAACAGTTGTTTAAAGCTTAATTTATACTAATCTATCTGCAGAATTACCTCTTCAAGTCTTGCTTACTGGGGACATTCAGCACTTGCACTTATTCTCAGGTTTGGTTTCTTTTCACCCTTTGAAGGTCATCTTCGAGGCAGGTTATCTTTTAGGCCTCTTCCTCTGTGGAGATGTGGATTTATTTTTATTGCTTTTAGAAACAGGTTAGATGTCTCTGATTTCCTTACTGGTATCTTTTTAATTTCATCATGGGAGCCTTGCCACTGGATTCACTGCGGTTTTGAGTTCTAATTTTATTTTCTAGGTAAAACAAAGGACAAATCTGAAATGTTTTCTACTTGAAGTTCCAGGATACTTTCTATTCACAAGCCTGTTGCTACCGGTGAAACTACTTGAAAAATAATTTCTGCAAAGTTCTATTGAACATATGCAGATGTAGCTGTTTGGTATGGAAATCCTCACATGATCATAAGCCATGGAATAATTCATGATACAATAGCAGAGACATACCAGAAGTGTAGGCTTATTTTATCTGAACGAGAAGAGATTCTACCTGTCCAAAATAAGCTTCTCCTTTGCTACCTTTGCAATGACTTATGCATTTCTATTGAGCTCCCAGTGTTCCTGTAATATATTTTTTCCATATTGTACTTTTTGACTTGTCTTAATTCCCAGATTGAAGAATATACATTGGTTTGGGATTTCTGTTTATTCTATTGGATAAATATTCCATTGAATATAAATATGCTTTTTTTCCCTATGGAAACTCTAATAGAACATAAAATAATGAAAATAAAGCATGGGCAAAAATCTATACTATTCTTTGATTACAATGTTTTTTAAGAAAAAATTTAAAGTACTCAGATCATTGGAGATTATATTAATTTGCACTAATTCAAGACTTTGTTATTTTTGTGTCTTCTCTGTTTTTATTTTTTTTCATTAGCAAATCTATCATATTCTCCCAAAAGTAGAAAGAGATAAAAATTCCACATGGCGCTGTATTCCATTGCAGAAATCAGGGAGATATACTCCAAGCCACTCCAATTCTCATTAAGAAAAAAAGCAAACCAAGTGAGCAACCCACAAAAAAAAAGAAAAAAAATCGAAACAAAAAAAAAAAAACAACCAAACCCACCTCACTCTTTATTGAATTACTATAATGTAGTGTAAATACAAGATCATAATATGAAGAGGCATCAACCATCCTCATAATGGATAAAATAGAAATTATGAGAAATTACTGAAATTGGTGTGGACTAGATATTCCTTTTTATGAATGGCATAGCCATTGACACTGAAAGAAATGTCTGGCTACCTGAACTGATCCACATTGTGTATAGAGGCTTGGAACATATTTGGAAGAAAAAAAACAAACAAATAAAGGCCTGGATTTAAATAGCAACTGGGAAAACACACAACCTACATTTGCTAAAATTTGGTTTGTACTACACAAACGTACTTTTTTAATATAAACATGCCTCTATACAAACAAAAAGCAGATATAATTTCTCTTCTTCATTAAAGCATTTGGTGTAGGACTACATGAGGACTTATGTGTTAAAAAGAAGAAAGTGTTGAAAAATGAAAGAACTGGATAAAAGAGAATATTAAATGGAGAAGGTTTGGACTGGAAATAGGCTCCTAGCCAAGTTACCTAAAGACTGGTTTTACACTCAGCTTTTTGTAATATTTTCATTAGGTGCTTTGGTGCTGTAGGAATTTGCTGATGGTACAAAATTTAGAGATGGTAATAGAGAGAAGCATTGGGATATTGTTCAAATGAACCCAGTGACCTCCAGGGAGGTAACAGAAATGGAATGAAATTCAAGATGACAAACAGCAAGTTTTTACATTGTGGGACTAATCATAAGATTTTTCTCATTTGTGTGGGAACCCTACAGAGGAGATGAAAGAGGAGGAAAAGCAAACGGGTTAGTTGGGCATAGGATGACTCAGCCCTCACCTTGCAGAATTTCAGACAACACAAACAGGATCCTTGAGCCTATCAAGATAAATAATTTCCAACGAAGATAGAAAATACTGAATTCTATGGCCGAAGATAGTTACATAAAGCAAACTACTGCAGCTTACAAAGTATGGTGAGATGTTTTTTGCAATCCCGTGCAGAACCTGGTGACTCCTTGAGGAGAAAGTACAGGGGCTTAAACAGCTTCAGGTATGGTCTACCAGGAGGATAAGACAGGGCAAACCGACAGAGACTGGTTTGGCAGCCACAGCGAAGGCTGAAGAAGGAGGTCAGGGAAACTCATTAATGCAGAGAATTTTAGTATTCAGATCAATTAAAAAAATTGGAAGACATGACCAAACTAATGAGACTGGTGTATCTACTAAAAATTACATACAACCCTGGCAAACTGGAATGATTTCACTGCTTTTCAAATGCAACGTGATTCCCAAAGCCTGGCAGGGAGTCCGGTCATGAAGGATTTTGTATTTTTTCTTCTCCTGAAAAATTGTGTGTGTCCTTTCTGTTGTTCCTTAGTGAACAGCTTGGTGGTCTAATTCATGAAACAAATATGCGGACAGAGATCAAGTGCAAAAATCTATTTTGAAAGCTGGGGAGTATCTCACTGACTATCATGCACCATGTGATAGCTAAATTAGGATGAAACACAGCTGAAAATATTTCAGGAAGGATAATTCTCTGATGAAATGAACAGATGTTCCCACTGTAGGTAACTCTCTTTCCAATAACTTGGTCTTTCAGAGAGCAGTAAATCCTTGGCGAGAGTCAATGAAATGAAAACGCTGTGCACAAGCAGTGTATGCCTTAGTAGTTCAGTGAATCAAGCCTTAAAGCTACCACAAAAGACCCCATAATGTAAGGAATATGCCACTGTTATGATTGCTTGCTTTATTCTTGGGAAGCTTGTCTTCCCTAGAAATCTGTTACAATTTCCTCATATCTGGCTACATATGGACACAGATATAAACAAAGCATTTTTCTTCCACCAGGTGAAATTCCTTTTTAACTTGGGAAAGACAAGTTAGCAGGTATGACAACTAACTGTGGACAAGGAATTCTGATGATGGTGTCTTCCTTATTGCAGAGTTTTTTTCTAATGGGCCTAGAAGATTTCTCATGATTAATTTGAGACAGTGACTAACTCCCACAAGTGGCTTCCAATACATCTGCCTGTTTTTCTAGGTGAGGGTGCAAAGAATTTTTCTTCTTCCTGTTGCCTTTCTTCTGTATGGATTTATATTTGATATCTACAATGCTAAATTCACTTGGGAAACTTGTAGAGTTACTCAAATCACACCCCAACTTACAAATGGGGAGCTTTGCTCTGGCAGAGCCAGGTACACAGTGTCTGCTCCTCTATGTACTGCAGCATGCAGTGGCACACAGAGCCAGAGGGTTTGACCACCTACAAATTAGGTTGGTGTTTTTTTTTTTTTCTGCAAGGTGTGAGGGGAAAGTGCCTGCCAGTGTTTGCACAAATGTTCAGAGAGGGTTGATGTCAGCCTGTCAGGACACGTGGAGCAGAGCAGGAGGGCAAAGGTGATGCCTTGTGGAATGACTCCCAAACAAAACAACGGGGCATCCTGACCAGCTGGCCAAGTGCTGCAAATCCTGAAGTCAACCTGGTGATTTTGGTTCAGAAAAGGGGCTGATGAATGATGGATTTGAATCTGGACCTTCCCTTTGTTCCCAATTCATCTTCCACTGAAGCTAAAGAATGATAATGAGCAACCAGGCAAAAGCCCCCTCCAGCTGTCTGGGGATTGTGTCACCAAGTCAGATGGCAGTAATTTAACTTTTCCCTCTCATAAGGCCAGTGTATACTGGCACAAATTTATTGTTTCTTCATTACTAAGGGTTTACTAGATGTTTTGTTGTTCTTGGGGGGAAAGGCAATATTTCTTGCTTCCTAAATGTGACCTTTTATTTCTGATTATCTTTCAGCTATCTATATTTTACTTGAATAAGATAAATCTATGGAACATTACAAGACAAAGTCTCAGTGGATGATTAAAAAGGATTGTCCAGCATGGTGAGGAATACTTAGCTGTGTTATTACCTAAACCTTCACATAGAATACATCCCCAGAGCTGTGATACAGCACCATATGGCTGTAGAATATCACCAAATTCAGCTGGAGGGAGGGATGGTTAGAAAGCAATGAATTTTTAGGAAAACATATACCAAATCCTTAATTATACAATTAGTGATGCTTGCTTAGAGATAATGACACTTATACCCACATTAGTTCTCATCACAGGCACTGCATTCAGGGAGCCAGGGCTGTGAGAACACAGACCCCAGGATAACATGGAGCATGTACCAAGACCAGTTTGTTTGCAAGTGATGTGAGCACTTCTTGTTTTGCAAAAGGGAAAATCTGCTCTAGATTTGCTCTAATTAGTCTCCTGTCTCTATGGCTGCAACTGAATGATGTGGAGCTTTTTGTGCTGTAAATCTCTTTTTAGTCTGTGCAAAGTCTGTAATTTATTTTCAGAGCAGCTGTGTTTTTCTGATAGACAGAGAAACATCTGTTCTAGTTACTGTATCAGTACAACACATTCCTGATGGCTTTTCCACCATCTCACTATGCTCTGCTATCCCATCTTTTCCTTGTGAGAGGAAGCAGGAGGGAAGGCACCTTTGATCTTTGGAACCTGTTAAGGTTAAGGATGCTACATCCATGGTGCCTATCTAATTAGGTGAAAACACAAACCACTCTTTTTTGAAACACTTTGAAATAACAGCTCTGCTCCCCGCAAACAAGCAGGCTCCTGATATCTTTAAAAGAAGCAGGCTAGGAAAAATATTCCAAATGAAACTTATGCAAAGTGAACAAGTTACTTATTGGAAAATTGCTCTCATAGAGTACCTGCTAGTGGTACTCTGGTACTCTTCAAATTGGAAGAATGTGTTACACTGGGTGCACAGGGAGCTACCTTAGGACTGGTAGTGCTCATTACTTTATCAGTAATTTATTAATAAATTAAAATAAATCGTTATTTTATTAGCATCTCTGTGACTTAGGCAGTATAGCCCACTTATACCAAACACAGAAATTCTGCAGATGCCACAGACACTGAGAAGAATTCAAAATGAACTTCATGAATCATAGGAATTGTGTGCAAGAAAAAAGCCTGTGATTCAGCAAGAGCAAATGTAGCTATGACAGAGGAGCTGAGGATTATGGTCTGTGGTGTTACCAAACAACAGGAAGGAGTAATAAAGCAGTCCAGAAACTACAGAGATCTTTTACCTAAATGCAGAGAAGCTAATGTAGTGTATTAGAAAACCCTCAGCTCCAATGTTTCCTCTGCTTGTAGGCTTCACATGTTGAGAAATATTAGGGGAAAATGAAAAGAGTGTTAAGGGTGACCAAAGAAGTGATCCCAGCATCTAAAGAGACACAGACATATGAATTATGGAAACTTCACTGGAGTTTGCAAAGACAGGGTTAGATTAAGTCCAGTAATTTTCCAGTATGATCAGGGAATAGACCAACTGATACCTCGAAGTCATGTCCAATCATAACGCTTCCCTAATTTTGTTTCTTTTGTAAGCAGAATTCCCACCCCCCTAAGTGAGAATCAGGACAAGTTTTTCGTACCTGAATTTAGAGTAACATTGTGACTAAATATTAGGGAACAACCCTGAAAGCTATTTTGATCCAAAAACTGGAGGAGATCCTCAGAATATTTTTGCAAGTATCTATAGATTTGATAGAATTACACAGGATGAGAGTGCCTGATATCCAAACTTCAGGAGTTAAAAAGTTAAAAGTCAAATTTGCACAGTGATATTTGTAGCTCTGTAATACCAAGAAAATGAAGAAGAGTCGTGTCACTAAAGCAGAATTTACTGTATGAAGTTTTGAGTGAAACCTCGTAGTTGGAGGATGAGGGAAGTGCAGAGTGAAGGAGGATGAGCCCTGATCCTTAGAGCAGCAAGCTCAGCAGTGCAGGATGTTGTTAGGTGGGTGGGCCTCCCATTGCTGGAGCTTTCATTTTGATTTTGTATTTAGAGCAACATCTGTAGGTGAAGCAGCAGTGGCACTGACTGCCAGTCACACCCCAAAGCTGCTGCAAGTGCTCAGCACAGTCTCAGCTTCTGGGCTTTCCTAATGTCTTACTGTACTCTTGGAAAAAGATGACAGGAGAAATCAAATTCCAGACTATTTCTTGAGCATCCATATTTTATTAAATAACCTTTTTTTCTGTCTGTAGCCCCTCTGCCTGCATCTACCTTTGGAAGCTTGTTATGGTTGTGATGCTGAGGCAAATTTGTGCCAGTCATCCGAGGAACTGCTTCGCTCCTCTCATTACCAACAAAGCAGCATCTATTTTTCAGACGTGAAGCCGAAAGAGAAATGTATTCCTCTGCTTAGGTATCCTACAGCACCAAGATCAATTATACAAAATCCATGCTCTTGGGCTTTAACGACTGTAGATAGTGGGGATTTTGGAAATTAGATTGAAGTAGTTAAGTGTTGCAAATTTCCCCTCTTGAGCAGCTGTGGCTTGATACGGCTGCTTAAAGGATTCTTTGGCAAATAGATTGCATCTCCTAGTGGGATTTGTGCTGTGAATAAATAAATTTCTATAATCAACTACTGATACCTCTGCAGTCTTCGTAGCCTGCCTTTCAACTAAATAGACACATGTATAAAAATTTCTGTTCATTTAAAATTAAGTAAGGCATCAAACCGGAATGAAAACCTCATATCTAGCAAAAAAAATCATGCAGCTTTTACTTTGCTTTGTAAATTCATGAATTTTGTTAGTGCCTTGGCCTATTTAATGCTAGCTAGGTGTCAATCAAATGCAAAGCTTGCTTGCCAGTGGGAGTGCTCTGGAAGTAAGAGGTAGCATCTTGGAACATCTTGCATTTAAAGAGTGATGTGCCCTCAGCTTTCCAAAGATGTCTAATTTCCTTTTAAAGTGGTTCTGTCACAAGCCCAACAGCCTCTTGTTTCAAACAGAAGCAGAATTAGGCAATGCTAGTTGGGAGAAAAGGGAGCCTGAGGGGAGAAATTCCCCAGGCTAGACAATGAGAGATCTTTAGTCATTATATTTATGTTTAAGTTGATAGTTCAGCTTCCAGAATACTGATAGATTTGGCTGCAGTTTTGGCAGGTCTTACAGGGTTGGTTTTGGTTCGGTTTTGTTTCTTTTTGTGTGTGTCTGCTTTGCTTTCTCTGACCTTTGGAAGCCCTTGATTCTTTATATGCACCCAAAAAAGGGTACTAAAATCTGGTCATTTATTTCCTGAAATAGGAAGAAAACTCTTCTGAAAATACAGTTTTCATAGTAGCAGCTGGTATCAGGCGCAGGGCCGGGGAACCTCTACAGTTACAATTTTGAGTCTTAATAGCTTCTGACATAAATAGGACTGGCTGTGAGAAATACTTCCATGGTTTGCATGTTGAACACTGTTGATGATGAACAACAATGCGACTGCACCACTGTTTTTCCTTAAATAACTTCCTCACTTCTCTTTGAGTCTTGACGTAGTGATGCCAGTGCTTCTGTCAACTTGGGGAGCTCAGTGCCAGCCAGTGTGAGATTATCTGAGAACTCATTAGTGCTAGCTCCCGGAACATCTTGCTGTTCATCTGCCAGCTGTTATAGCATCTGATCTATTTTCTTGACATAGCTAGACTAAAAAATAAATACCTCATGCTCACACTTGATATCTACCATTTCCCACGGAAACTTTTCTTCTTCGATTGCTCGTTTTTCTTCTTCTCTATCCTCTCCCCAGTCCCTCCAAGTATTAACCTAACCTAGACAGGGAGCTTTCTAGAAATGTTTTCCCAGGCTTGTCTCCACCTTGGAGGAGTGAATGGTATTCTCCTCTCCCTTCAGAAAACAAAACATCTGTTTTCAGTTGTGCCACTGCGGTGCTGAAACGTCCAAGCTCCAAAGAAAATAAAGTAAGGGACACAGATGGGTCTGCCAGATCAGAGCCCAGGAACAAGGCTGAAATTCAGTCCTAGTTCTGGCAAATAGACTGTTGCCATTTCTGATAGGAAATAAAGTGTTTTAGTTTCATAGGAAAGCCATGTAATGGTGCAAAGAATAGAACTAAATTCTCCAGTGTCTTATCTCCAGTGAATCTGAATTAGTAGAGTAACTTTGTCTTGCTCTTTCCTCTGTTTTGGCAGCAAGGATCTCATTCTAAGTCCCTCAATGTAATCACAATACTTCTGTTTCCCCAAATGATCTATTACAAACTGAAGATAACTACTCCTTTTTCATTAACTCACTTAATATTGTACTTGATTAAACACGAAGGGCCTGGAGCTTACACACACATAAATGTATGTATAATCAGTCTGAGAAATCCGATCTTCACACATTTTCTACATGTTTGACTTTCATTGACTAGGACTGAGGCATTTTAAAAGGCAGGGAATTGTCAGCTGTCACTACTCTGTCACAGTAATTTGGAAGCCAGGCAGCAGAACTCAGGATTCCAATTGTGGTGATATGAAAGCTGTGTTACCAATTCCCAAGGTAAAATTTCAGTGGGGAAATGGTAGGAAAAGAGCCTCCCCTGCAGACAGGTTGCAACTAAGACAGAAGACTTTGAACAAGGAAAGGAATATCTCAGCTCACTGTCTGAATCTGCTGACAAAGGGAATTACTGCCTTCCTTTTTACAACCCTTCTATTAATACAACTCCTTAATATCTCTTCTCTATGGTTTTCCACAGTAAAGCTCAAAGCTTCTTCCTGGCTTTATTCTAGTCCTTGCTTACATCTTGGGATGGTTGTCATCTTTAATGGATCCAGCTCTCATGACACTATCACAAGCCTGTAAAATTTGGAGTTTGTCTTAAATCCTCAGCAGGAGTCTGAGGCTGTGGGATCAATTTAAATTGTGTAAAATGAGAGTTTCTAGCCCTGCTCACAGTTTGGAGTTTGTGCAAAGTGTGCTGAGCAAATTTCCAGTGCTCCAACAACCTGGCAGTGACATCCTTTGAAAGATGGCTATAAGGTAGCTTGTCAAAGACAAATTAAAAAGTAGATGTCTGTTTTCAAAAGATGACTGAGGGGTCTGAGTCCCATGGAGTATGATGGAAGCTTTCTCTGTCCTGCATCTGCTTGTGAGAATCTCCCATCAAGTGCCTGCAGCAGATCAATGGTGCTCCCCAGTGAGTAGCAGTGATCTGAAAGGTGAGATTCAAACACCTGAGAAACCCTCTGAGCTGCTGTATACCCTGAGCAGTCACCAGCCCACCTCTCCTTTGCATGACAAGAGGGTTTGGGGTCGGTGTTCAGCTAATGCTGCCTGCAGATGAATCCCCGGACCCCACTTTGCAAGCAAGGTGAGATTAATTGAGTCTGTGCTGGCACACCCAGCACACCTGTTTAAATCCAGTGTGCTTTGGCAGCAGTGCCCCAGCTGCTGGTGCCAAAGAGGTGCTGAAAGAAGGCTTGAGACTCAGAAGGTTAGTGGTGGAGGAAGAGCAGCAGGTGCCAGGAAAAATTAAAAAAAAGAAGAAAAAGAAAAAGAAAGAAGCAATAGCATTCATGAATTTTTGATGGCAGTACTTTGTGTTCAGCAACTAATGCAGCAAGTACTGCCCAGCTGGCATGGACAGGAAGAAAGTCACAAATAACTCCCTTGACAAATTAAACTCAATTTTCTCCAGATATCTTTCCCCATTTACAACCTCAGAAATTGCTCCCATGTGCGAGTAACATTTGTTTTTTAACAGTGTGGATTTGATCAGCATGTCTGCTCTTGAAGGATTGTTATTAGGGTTGGCTTTCCCATCCCAGTGAACGTGTAATTTCACAAATAACACCTATTGCAGCTTCATCTTCGGAGAGAAAAGAGAAAGAAAAAGCAGGAAAAGAGCAAGGGAGTAATTTCTATCAAAGTTTGGGGCCAAATTTGTGGCTACTGAAGAACAGAGAAGCAGCCAAGGAATAGCACAATTCCCAGATGTTTCTTTTTCCTCCAATGAGGCAACAGGTGCTATGATTTATCCAAACTGTAGACAATGACTCCAAAGTGGTGCTCAAGTGTTGGTCAGGAGTCCTTGAATTTGTCAGAAGAGATAATTCTTCATCCTTGGCTCATTTTGAGTTATTTAGCTATTCCTTCAGATAGAAAATTGAACTGCATTGTATATAATGAAGCATGTATTAATTGAGATGGAAAAAATGAATGTCTAACAAATGAATTCTCCCCATCTTCATCTAACTGCAAGGGGGATCTGCTCCAAAAGGCCTTGGAGTTAAAGACTTTTTCTTTCTTTTGTTCTTTTAGCATATCTACTCCCCACCACAACGCTGCCAGAGGATCAGCAGCATACAGCTGCTACAGACACAGGAGGAGCATGCCTGACCCCAATCTTGTCCGTACAAGCCAAGGCGGGATAAAACAGCACAGGCACTCTCTGCAGTGATACACTTGCTCTTCACGCTTGTTTTTACGGTAGTTTTTGATGAAGTTGACTTTACACCGTCACGCAGTAGGATTAGCTAATGCATAGTTTGGGGTGGTTTTCTGCGGCTGCACATGCATTTGAGCTCGGCTAGCTCCACAAGCGCGCAGCCACAGCCGGGTTGGGCCAGCCGCGTGGCCACTTCGGCCTCCGCTGTGGGCGGGGAGCGGCTGAGGCAATCGGCCGGCTGCCCGACACCTCTCCCACGGCAGTGGTGGGAGAAAGCGTCTCGGAGAGGCTAAGCGAAGCGGGCGGCAGCGATGCGAAGGATGCAGCGAATGAAGACGTGAGGCAGCAGTTAGTCGCAGCAGGGGGGGGGTGGGTTTATTGGAGGTAGGAACACACAGAGCACGTAGGGACAGCTAACTGCCACAGATCCGCCCCTCGGGACGGGCAGTTATAGAATTCCCAAGGGGAGGAGCATATCACAATAAACCAATAACCGTACAGAACAAACTGATGAGCATGAGACTTAAACCAATTAGGGAATAATAAAGGAGGGGCTGCCCTCCCTGCACCAATCACTCTCTGCCCAGGAGAGAAGTTTCTAGGGTTGGGGAGTGGGCAGAAGATGATGGGCAGGAGGGTTGCCAGGGTAACAGAGGAGGGGAAACCAAGATAATGAAGGAAAACAAGGCGGGGAATACTGACAGACAGGGAAACTGATACAAAAGGGCGGGAGTAACCATGGAGATTGTGACTGGCAGTTGGACTACGTGAGGGAGAAGGGGGATGAGACCTGAGACAGAACCTTTTTAACAGACAGAGAAGCCATTTTGAACGTTAACAAAAACGACTTGTAAAATAGTTCAAAACACAATACAAACCAGCTTAAAACAAACACAACACACCGCAACAGTTTTCTTTCTTTCTCTCCTCTTTATTGCCTCTGGGGTCTTACACACAGTATACACTCTATTTCTCAGTTACAATTTGAGCCTGTGTGTTGTTGTGACACTTTCTAGATGACTAAAGCTCATTAGAGTTGTAATATATGTTTATAATCACCTTAACTGGGTAAGAAGGATCTCAATATATCAATATATGTAATATATCCAGGCCCATTCCCTTGATATTTCTCTCAGCCTGATGGACATATCCTGACCTCTGAGACAAATTCTATTGAATCCCGCTAAGTTTAGAGAGAACAAGGTATTTCCACAGGAAGTTGTAAAACTAGGACTTCCACTTCCCTGGAATCACAAGCAGGCATATCGTTTAAATTCCTTCATAAACTTCTCAACATTTTTCATCTTGAAAGTAGCTTGGCCTTTCTGGAGAACCCAAAAGGGATTTGAAAGGGCAGAATATATCCAGAGCATTTGATGATGGTGACTGCACAGCTTTAGAATAAAAAACTACATGCTGTATGATGTTTGGCTTTGCTCCTGCCTTGAATGCAGCTGGAAATGTTATAATTGGAAATTATAAAATAAGGGGAAAATCCCCAACATTTCAAAGGCATCATATCACTTCTTTCCTCTCCCAGTGAATAGTGTTTTTCTTCCCAATGAAAGGTAACTTTTGATCTCTAGGAAAGGACCTCCAAAGTATGATTTCTTTCTCTTTTCGATCCCCCACAAAGTTAAAATTTTATTTGTCAAAGAACAATGAGTCCCAGATGTTGCTCCATCTTTTAATCTATTTTTGCTTGAAAGAAAGAGAGTGGGAAATGTTTACAAATTGTAGTTCTGATTTTAAATATCTTGGAAGCCTGGGCTTTGTCTATGATGGTGGGATGGATAGCAAAGTGGTATGTGGTATATAAGAGTTTAAGAACAAACAATCATCACTTAACAGTCAGCAACCAACTCTCAGGCAGTCAGTCTAGCCACGGTTTTGTACGGACACGAATTTGTGCTGAAGTCAGGCATGAACATTAAAAGAGGTCCCTCAGCTTGTTCTGTGAATGGGAGAGGTTTAGGTGGGTGCTTTTAGCTATTCCCTCTCCACTCTGTGCCTGCAGGAAGCAGCATATGGAAGATGTCTGCTGCGTCAGTGTTCAGCTGTTAGCGCACTTACGAATTTTTGGTCCCTTTTGCCTTTTTAGTTCCCCAGATGACTATAGTGCCTAATTCTTTAATTTCTATAAGGAATCAAATCCCAGGAATCCTAAAGAGGGGATGACAGGGAAAAGGGACTTAGTCCTTTCATTTGCTGCCATACAATTTTGAGAGAGTAGCCAGAGAAAACTAAATTCTGGCTTACCTGAGGGGAGCCCTTGAACTAGTCTGCATGAGAATTTCCTGCTTTGCTCAAAAATGCTCCTAAGGATATGTTAGAATAGTCAAAAAAAAAAAAAAAAAACAGGTGTTTATAAGAATAATTGGTTACATTCTGGTCACATCTGCTCCCTTGGCAGACCTCATGAGATACCCTCTGGCTGGGAAACTTTGCAATTCAGATCTCCTTTGGACAATGTGTAGCCGTAGCAGTGAGAAATCTAACTCTGAAGAAGTTGAGGCTATTAAAGATACTACTGTGATTGAAAATGTTTACAAGCAAGCTTTTGATGGTGGTTCACAACACAATGGGTTATAAATATGTCTCTCTCTTTTTCCTCTGTCCTCTTCTACCCACAAGCTGGCATCTGCTGCCAAGTCCCAGACAGTACAGTCCCATCAGTATATTTTAGACTTTCTTTCTTTGTGAAAGAGAGTTGGGTTTTTTTCTTGTTAGTATTCTTTTTTTTTTTTTCCAAGTGGAAAGACAACAAGCACTGGAACCTCTTCTGATAATAAGATCTTGGGAGCCAGTCCATCTGTTTCTGTTAATATGCTACCCCAAAAATGGTCAATTTTAACAACACTAACCGCCAGCAAGGTCCAGAAGTCCTTTTCAGTAATTACATACTTTTGGTCTTTAGAAAACACATTTGATAGCCTGCTGACCCTAGAGAAATACCATTTTATAGAGGGGATCTTTACTAGCAGTAATTGGCCAGCTGGAAATTTCCCTTGGGCAAGTTTAAAACACATCTTCTTTATCTACAATGGAAAAGAAGTTTATCCTATTATCCTCCCAGACATAAAGATGTACTTTAGCCTCACAGATAACTTTAAAAACATTCCCATTATTGAGAGCTCTGCTTATGGATGGGAGGGCTCAATATGTTTAATAATTGTCACACAGGGTGCATTTGCAGAAAAATGGGAATTTTGTGGCTTGGCAGTTCATGTATTTCTCAGCCAGATCTGCCATTTGCTGTCACATCTCTAGACTCTTTGCAGCATTTTAGTAAATAATTAAAATACCAGGTCTGACTCTCCACTCCATTACCAGCTTTTATAGCAATGGAACTTCTTTGAGAATCTCACTTATGGATATTATCTGTCACCTCCTGGAGGAAGATGTAAAGCACAGAAAGGCCCTGACTGGCAAATCAAACATTGTTAAAGAAAGTTTCAGATAGGAATAATAATTTTGAAGAGAAATACAGAGAAGAAGAAGAAAAAAACAATTTCCTCATCAGCTACGAGTCATCTCAAGGATAAATGATAATATCAGAAGAGAAACCAAGTTACTTTAATTTCACCATGAGATTTTAATGAAAAGTGTATTCTTTCCCCTGGTCTTGTCACAATTAGTTTCTAGGAGGGTAATTGGAATCAAACATGATTGATTTAATGTAGGAGAGCAAGCAGCAGGGATAGATGAACTTCTGAGCCACAAAGCTCTTTTTTTTTCTTTCTATTGTCATCAAGAATAGTAATTAAAAGGAGGCATACCTCACCTGCCTTCAAGATATGATATTTCAGCAGAAGTGTCGCTAAAATTAATGTTGTACAAGTTTTCTACCAAGTCTCAGCATCTATTTAACTTTTGATGTCTCTCTTTTGTGCTGGCAACCAAATGCACATTCCCTCCATTAACAGTAAGACCATTCATAAGAAAGACTGCCCACTGCCTGTGCCGACGGGTGTGGGGAAGTCTGCTGGGACAGGGAGCATCCCTGCTGAGCTGCTGTTTCACTCATGGTGCTCATCCAAATGCAGGTTTGGGGTCTGCCCTGATGCAGGGGTGGGATGGAGATGCAGGTTTGACATGGAGAACCTGCCCCATAGGATTTTCTCACATCCCTTGGCAGACATAACAAAATATTTTAGTCAGGAAGCCATTGGCCCTTTAAACACCCATGGGATGAAGGCTGCTCTGGAAGTGTTTCAAGGAGTTTTCATCAGCCAACATCCTTTCCAGCATTTTCACCCAGACTAACACCTGCAACAAACCCAACATGATGTGTGTTTAGCTGCTGTGTGTTTAGAGCTGTTCTCTAGGCAGCTAAAACAAGGGTGGATCTGTAGAGTGAAATGTTGCTGAGAAGGTATGTAGAATTTGCAGGAATTTCAGGGAGCTTTACTTTGGATCATTTTAATGTTATCCCATAGGCTGAAGGCGTATTAGCAGCTGTAGTGGCTTGATTTCATGCTAAAAGAATTGAATTCACATGTTCCAAGGCAATGTTGTGATGTAAATTAAAACTCTAGAAGTTTTGCTCAAGCAATTAACTCTGTTTTAACAAGATGCTTTACTGCAGATGCAGTCTTAGATACTGCCTTCTAGCAGCAGACTTCTAATGTGGACACCTAGTCCTCTCTTCTCCTGTCTTAAAATATTCTACGTTGAAAATTTTGACCTTCCAGTTATAGAGATCTTGGCAGTAAAGGGTCTACTATCATGCTTTCATAATGGTCTTGCATTTGCCACATGGAAAGAATAAAATCCCCCACCATTTATTGTTGTTAATAGCAACTGTTAGTGCAATGACAATTGCTGTGTGAATTACGTGAAAGAAGGAATATTCATTATTGTACTTGTTTAGAAAATGGCAACTTTTGTTAAATAACTATGAAGACAAGTTTGGAGAGGTTCATCTTTCTATTTTTTATCTAAATAAATGCAATTTTAAGATTCAAGAGACCAAACCCCTATTATTAACTTCCAGAAACATAAATTGTTTTGTCAAGTTATTAGCGGAACTGACAATTTGTCAGGCTTTTGTAAACTCTGACATGACGTATCCATACTTAAGTGGTTTTGCTCTGCAGGAAGTAGATTAATTCAGACTCCTTATTGCCCCACAAACTGTCATCTTAGGGAGATGGTTTATTAAATTTACCTGAACATGAAATTAAAATGTGAGTAATGTCTTCTTATTTGATATGTATAATTTGTGATAATAGTGAGAGGCGTGTGTTTTGAACATTATGTACAATGAGAATTTGGCTGCAATTAAGGTAAATAGAGGATGAGGAAGCAGTGGGTATGGAAGACATTCATGACAAATTAGTCCTTGTAGTCTCAGAAATGGTAAATGACCTGGGAGGATCTGAGATTTCTCTGGCTATTGAAATTGAACTGTCCTTAGGGAAAGTAAGGGGGAGATTGTCCTTCAAGAGCAGTTTTTGAAGACATTGACTTTCTGCCATTTCTTCAGTGAAATCTCTTCCCATTTACAATACTGACATATGCTTTTATTGTCCTAAACATGTACTAGAAGAAAATTTTGATTGGAACCTACCAGATCCTTCTAATTTTATGGAGGTATTAGCCATACTAGCCTGGTAATGTCCAGAAGCAGGGCCAATGACAGGGTAGTAAAATTCAGCTCTTCTGAACTGAAAAACCTGATGATGCAGATTCATATCAGAATGAATCCTTGTACCAGTGCTTAAACACTTTAAGCACACATGCCCCTTTCTTCTTGTATATAATGAAGCATGTAATTATGTCTCTTTCTTCCCCTTGATGGCTCAGAAGAGACTGTAAGTTACTACTCTGTTGTGTGGAAGACATTTACAAAGTAAAATCTTCTAGACAGATCTTTAAGGAAAGAGATTTAAATTTTGATATAAATGATAGAAATGAAATAACGATTTGGAAAACTTCTTAAAAGAGTTAATGCAAAAAACTTCCTGTAATGCAGTGTTCTGGCTAAAAATTAACGTGCAGAAATCCAAGACAATTTAAAATTATAGTTCCCATAGCTACTGTAACTCATCTAGAACCTGGTTAGGCAGTCCTTGATAAAAGTGCATCTGTCTGTGTCTAATTTGGAGTTTTGGAGATGGACATGTTAACTCCTTAGTGGGAAAAAGGCAGATAAGAACTTGTGATTTTAGCTGTCCTCATACTCCTTCAGTAAGCGTGGCATGACTCAGCTAAATTTTACTTTAAAGGTTAAACTTTGTCATCACCTGGATACATTATTGCAGGAAGAAAAGGCTTTTCCATTCAAATGAAGGAATTGCCTGCAGGGGTCTTGTGGGGGGACAGTCCAGAGATGCCATGGGGATTTTCATGCTGCAAGTGGATGCATATTGTGAAGGAATTCTTGTCTGTCTGCTGCAAACTACAAACATCCTTTCTCTTGGGCAAGGTGATAACACAAGAATGAATAAACACCAGTTAACATTTCCCTGCCTGTGATCACAGAGCCATCAATCAAAACCTAACCAGCTGCACCAGAAAAAAAAAATTAGCTGTTAGATGTGCGTTTTAAGCAAAAGCATCTTCTGTGCCTTTGGAGACAAAATAAATCTTAGTGTCCTGATGATAGTCTCTGAAATTTGGTGGTCTAGATAGATCAGGGAAAATGGAATCTTCTATATTTGACAGCATAATTATTATGCTCTGTCAGATTTATACAGCTCTTTCGTAAGGAACACTTAATACTTCATACGGATATTACTTTTCCCATCAAATATCACTTTAGAAAAAGTTAATAATTTAGGACCCTTTATATTAAAAAATGGCTAATTCAACAGATGCATATGATATCATAATCAGACATTGCATGAAGACTCTAAAACTTTTCCCTTTTGCCTGGAAGCAGATCTGGTGTTTATACCAGACTCTCCCAAGCTTGCTGATCTTGAATTTCAAGAATTTAAAGCTATTATACAGAGGATGGATGGTTTCTCCCTTCAGTATCATTTTGTCCTAAGATGGCCAGCTTACTCTCTTTGCACTTTCTTTGCTCTGATGTATCCCTGCCCTCGTTAGAAAAAATCCCAAACTATTAATCTCTTTAAGCCTTGATTTTCAGGTTTATCAAAATTTCATTGGCACAAAAAAATCTCCTGTAATATGTACTATCAATATTACTTGGAATATTACTTTGAATATTACTACTCAATATTACTATACTCTAATATAGTTCTTAAAAGCAATGTTGGCACCATATGAACATAAGAAAGTTTTTTAACTAGTTCAAGCAGTGAGTGTTTTCCTGTTTTGGAAAACAAATAATTCAGGATATATAATAGAAGTTTTGTGGGAGGGGAAAAAATTAAAATCTGTTAAGGTATAATTAATTCCATTTTTTTAAAATTCATAAATGCATGCTGAATAGAAGCCTGGATGGGACTCCATTGCCAGAAGCAAATATAAATTAAGGTGTTTTTTTTTTAATCTCAGCATACATACACACACATGTACTTAATATTTATATAGATGTAATAAGTATGTAAATGAGCTTCTTCTCTCCTAATTTGTCACCCTGAAGAAAACAAAGTGCTGTGAAGCCCTGTTGTGGGTGGAACCGGATTTGGAAGGAATAAATATCCAATGAGAAGTGTTTTAGGACATCACTTAGGCTCAAATCTCAGTCTGTGAAGTCAGAGGGAAATCTGGATAAGATTGAGTAAATAGAAGATGTTTCTGAAGTGCCTTCCGTGGGACCTTAAATATTTCATCCTTGACATTACAAATGTTCTTGCTCCATCGGGGACACCATTGCCAAGTATCCTCATTGATTCTCAAGTAAGAGAGCTGTAGCATCACTTCATTTTTCACTAATCTGTGGAAGAGTACAGCACATTAAGTGGAATTAAGGGATGCATGTCTCATCTCCCCACAGCAGCTCCTGAGACACCCATCAGTCTGTGCCTCCTGCTCTGCACAGCCCATGATAGATGGATGCAATCCAGAGGCTGTGCTGTTGCCTAGCTCAAGCTGAATGTCACCAAGAGCCAAATGGACACGTCTGAGCAGCCTGGGATGAGGGTTGTTGTTAATTGTTGGTGCTTTTGAAAGCCTAAGTTTCTTTGTATCTCAGGAGGAGGCAAAGTAAGTCACACATGACACAAAAAGTGGGTAGGTTGGAGGTTTTGGTAGACAAGACTTGCTCCTAGAGACATTTGAAAGTGTTTCTCTCCATTTACCAGGCTGGGAGCTTAGGCACTTACTTTGACAGTATTACCTTGCTCAGTACTTAAATTATGAATGACTTGAATTTCGCTGTGCTTTTTTAGGATCTATGAGTTGTATCAATAATGGAGTACAATACCTGAAATTTGTAGGGTTATGAATCATCTCTCTGGAGATGGCTCACTTGATTTGATTCAGAACTAGGGAATAACTTAAAACAAGGATCATGACTGCCTGTGGTAAGTGAAGTGACTTTTCCACTTCTGTCCTGTTTGTTTCTAGGCCATAAACCAGCCTGGAAATTTGAATTATGGTAGATGCTGATAGGCAAGGAGAGATCTACGTTCTTTGGGAAATCTGGTTCAAGGTGAAGGAAAACTCCACGAAAGGGGCATGCAGTCAGCTCAGGGGGCACCATTTGCCATTACTGTGTGCACACTCGCTGCTCTAACTTCCCATCCCACCCCACAATCACCACTGCTAATTTATGCCCTTCCAGCCACGTGCAGGGTCTTTCAGCATATTTCACATTTTTCATTGCATTGCTTCACTGCAATCAGAAAAATGACAGTAGCTGTGTACAATCAGAAGCAGCTGCAAACATGAAGTGCAACCCCCTAGAGAAAATTTCTCACTGGAGTTGCAGTTGAGGGAGATGGCACTGACCTTGGTCTGTGTCCCTTTAAAGATGTGGAGTCATCAGATCTATTGGTTCGCTTCAGATACCAGCAGCAAAAAAAAGAGACATTCTTCCAGAGCTATGAAACACATTTACTCAGAGACTAAGCAGCATATCAAGCCTTGAAATATGTGGTCTAGTGAGTTTCTTAAGGATATTTGGCCAGCACAGAAAACATTCAGTCATCCTAATCTTAGAGGATTGAGGAAAATGACTGTCAACATGTGGAGGAAAACTGCAGGGTGAATTGAGCCCATCCTTCTACCTCGTGCCTTGGCTGGACAGAAAACTGCTATTAAGAAGAGTCAGAGAGGCAAATGCTGACACCAATAAGGGACCTTTGCCACTAAATCCAAGCCTGGGATACATCTTTGCTAGGTGGTGCTTTGCTTCACCAGGCCAAGGGTTAAATCCAAATCACTGATAATGAAAATGTTTCTGTAAATATGCAGTGGTTATTGCTATGCTGACAACTTTTTTAATATCCTGCTATGATTAATTGACGCGCTTATCTCACACTTGCTGTATTCTCATCTAAACATGTCATGCCTTCACTTTATGTCTGTTTCTTGATCCTGTGATGCATCTGAGACAAATATTAAGAAAATTGTGTTATTCTGGAAATCAGAAGCTTTCTCCTCTTCTTTTCCCCTCTCTACCAAACCACAGTCACATATGTAAAGGCTCTGAATGTGGGTAAGGAGGACTGGAAACCTTTGTGTGTTGCTCCATGGTTGAAGAGTCTATGTATCTATCTTCTGTATGGAAAAAGCATATGTTGTGCCAAAAAAAGAGAGCTCCTTAAGAGCATGGCTGAATCATCAGTGAGTTTCAGTAGAGGAACAGCAGTTTCCACAGCCAGCAGTACCACGTGTGTCACAGAGACAGCATGTCATGGGAGTGCTTCTGTGGCCCACCCTGACTGCCTGGGATTGCACTTTCCAGGAGGAAGAAAGGACAAAAGAAGTCACAGACAACAGTAAAAATGGAAAATTTGGGTTACAGGATTTGACATTTTTGGAAATGAAGCATGTAGTGCACCTTTTTGCTACCAAGAAAGCAACTTTTTATTGGATGGTAATTCACTAGAATTCAGCTACACCAGTTCAAATAAAAAAGAAATATTTATAACTCCTAGGAGAGGAAGAATAAGTGAGCTTTTGAGATATTGCAGTAAAATAATTTTTTTCTCCATCTTGATTGGTATACCATTTTGAATTTTTGCTACAACTTTTTTACATTTTCATATTTTTGTTATGATTTTCTATATTGGGAGAATACAAGGAGACTCATGAGGGTTTGGATGTCTTTGAACAGGATTCATACTACTGCAGAAGGGGAGCTGGTATTTTTGTTTGTCTGCTTCTAGCTTCTGAACATACAGAAGACACTGTTGTATTTCAATACATTGCAGTGTTATCTTGATATAAGACAGGCTGTGGTTGTGTTGACCTGCTTACACATTGCCTTCAAGCAATGGAGCAAACTCAGTGTGTTATAGTTTTGTCAGGAAAAAAAAATCATAGTTGCATTTAGAATAATACCATGCTCTTTTCTAATAGACACTCTCTTTTCTGCTGTGTGTTGGATCTGTATCCAAAAGCCTTCACTGTTTTTTGAATGTGGAGTACCATGTTGCAGATACTCCCAATTAAATACATGGATTAGATAGTTTTATTTTGAAGTACAGTTCTGGCTCCTGCCATGGGATTGTTCGTTAAGGCTTCTGTGGCACTGTCCATTGGGTGGGTTTGTGCATTTAAGGGTTGTTTCCTTAAGCTAAAGCAAATGTTTTAACAAAAGATGCCAGAGCAGTGGTGCAGTCTGAGCTGAAACTGGTTTTCCCATAAGTGCAGGTTAGCAATTTGCTGCATCCGTGGATGTGAGCAGAGACACAGTAACAGCCCCCAAGGATGCTCTGAGCACAGCCCAACTCAGCGAGTCTGTTCAAGCTCAGTTGCAGCAGACCTGTTTCCTCTCATAGCCAGGGTGAACCAGAACTCAGCATCCTAATTACTGAGTGCCAGTGGGAGGTGGGAACTCAAAGTGCAGTAGGTTGGCTTACAAAAGTGTGAATAGGTTCTGTGGCTCCTTAAATCAGCTCGCAGAGAGCTGATGCCGTGGCATAAACGAAAGAAATGTCAGTCTGATACAGGCTTAACCTATTCCTGGTTGGAGAACCAGGGGGTGGTATGAAAACATCAAGCAAATAACCATGCATAGCTATTGATTTCCTCTTTTTGATGTTCACTTCTCTTTCCCCCCTCTGTTCAATAGCTTCCGTGAATCTTCTTGGGGGCAGTATGACTTCATGGAGAAAGGGAACATGCCAAAACAAAAGAAAACATGAAATGCTGCAGAGATCAGTGCAGGCCTCCCTGGGGTTTTATTGACTGAGTAAATGACTTGAATGTCAGCAGCTAAAAGGTAAATTCTCAAGTCACAGATGATAAAAAAAAAATGAAAAAACAAACAAAAACCCTACCTCACATAGGAATGAATAATTGAAATCTTGCAACAGGCATATGAAAAGCTGAATTCTAGATTAACTCCAATGGCTGCAATTTGGAAAGCAGCTTAATATAGATAACAGCAGAATAAGAAGATGCAGCAATATGAAGGGAAAAACCAGGTACATTTCAGAAGAAAGGATGTTGAAAGTTGCATACTGAAAAGGGAAAGACTTGGGAGTTTAACTTAAGGGAAAAAGTAAAGTAAAAAATAAAAAGGCACCCTGTATTCAGGTGCATTTCAGGATACCATAAGTATTCTAAGCAATCTTGTAAGAGAAATGTTGTATAAATCAAAGAAGGTAGTGTTATTGCTAGAAGGCTTGGGGAACGAGGGCCATGCTCACAGCAGTGTTCAGGTTTGAGGAATAAAATTGAGAAAACATGTAATCACTGTTGAAGGGAAAGCAGTGCTGAGCAATCACAGATTAGTCCTGATTTCCAAGATTCAACTACACTAAAAAGAGTAAGAAAAGTCAGACTTATTTCTCCCTGATAAAGATAAGAGCTCCATGGGGACCTACACATTTCTGATAGAATCACCAAAGAAGCTTGAGAAAATGTGATCCAATTATATTATTTAAATAACCAGCAAGTGGGAATGTTTGGCTGGATGTGTGTCAAAAGGGAATTTCAAGTGAAACCTTGGATTTCAGAATTAAATTGGCAAAATCAGAATATTACTTTTTGATGGGGAGGGTCAGAGAAAGAAAGAGAACTATGGAGCTGAAGAGTAAGAATGAACAAGTCTTTCTCAATATAACAAAATTGTCCTTCTTGGTCACAAAATTAAACAGTGACCAGATGGTGACTCACTAGAAGTAAAAGCTGGGTGTTGTTCATTGCACCTCTCCATTCACATCTTGCTTTGCAATGTTTTTTCTTGGTGTGCCCAATTTCTTGGTGTGCTTCCTAAGAATCACAGCGTTCTTTATGGTGGAAACTTAGAGAAATCAATGTTTTATTTTGCACATAACTTCAAAGCTGTGTGCAAAAATCATCATTGCTCTCTTTTGTTGTTCCCTTCTGTTTTCCCCCTTTGTGTGTGTGTGAGAACAACTGTAGCTTGGTACAGGTGCAGAGGGCAAAGAGGATGGAAATGTAATCTGGAAGAAGCTGTGAGGGCATGAAGGACCTGGTAAGAAGTGCCTGATATCATCTGTTGTTGTTGTTCCAAGCAGCCATAGCATAAGCGACATGTGTTTCTTTTAAAAAAGTTTCTCCTATTCCATCTGTTGGCCATATGGGTGAAAAACACGGTTTTCAGCATGCCCACACCTACTCACTGGCCAACAATCTGTCCTGGCCTAAACATGGCTGCTGGCTGTGCCATAGCAAATTGTTCTTCTTAGAAGCAGCCGAGGGAATCTCTGCCTGTGAGATGGGCTTCAGGAAAAATTTGAGAAAAATGAACATATGCAGCAATCTATTTTGAGCCAGTGGGATTCTTTAGCTTGCCTCGCTGCTCTTTCAAGGGATAGAGAGAGAAATTTTGCTGGATTTTCAGTCAACTGGATTAATTGAGATAGTTTTTTGAAAAGGGCCTGTGCAGAGAGTTGGTGTAAAGTAGGTTGGCCCCATTACTGATTAGAAGAAACCAAAACCGGTTCATATCTTTAAGTCCATCTCAGATTTTACGCTGGATCCATATGCATTGATTTGGTGCACTGGAAAGGCTGCCTTAGTGGGAATTTGCCTTGCATCTTTATGCCTTTGGTACACACTGGAGAGCAGTGCTGGCATTCCCAGAGCAGTATTCTTCTTGGTGGAGCCAGAGTGAGTGAAGAACACACTTGAGCACTGCCACAAGTCCCCACATTCCTGATGGATCCATGCCCTCCATCAGGCACTCTCTCCATATGCATGATGTACATCTGGGAAAAGCAGCTGGCAAGAAATGTCCCTGCAATGAGCACAATGCAGACAGAGCTCCAGAACTGTTATGGATGTTGTCAAATTAAACACTCCTCCTTCCCTCTTTCTGCTCCACCAGGTCATGGTGTTTCTGTTGAGGCTGGGGCTTTCTGGAAGGGGGTGCAGCCATTCACATGGCACAGAGACAACCACAAAACCCCTAATTGTGCGCCCAGCCAATCAATCTGGAGAGCTGATCCAAACATGATTAATATACTGGAAAAAAAACCATTTAAAAACTCTTTACTGATATGGTTGGGTTTTCCCTCGAGGTTTGGACCTTGACTTAATTTAGCAACTAATTTTGATACACCTAAGTATCAAATAGTGCTTTTCACAGTTAATATTCTTTATGTCTTGCTTTCAGTCTGGAGAAAGTATATTCCTATTTGCAGGGCAAAGGCTTGAGTTCATCTAATAGTGACTTTTTGTAATTGTCATCTGTGGATGTAATGTCTTTAGATAAGCTGTTCTCCCAGTATGAAAATGTTACTGTGGTTTTCAAAAACAATACCATTTCAAATTTGTGGCTCAATAAATCATTTCAGTCCTTACATGCTGCAAGTCACTGGGCAAGAGATCTCTAATGTCTTGTGCATTCAAAAGCAAAGAGAACTGAGAACAGAGTCTGAAATCTACAACTTGATTAGGTTTGGAACATGAACAACACAGCTTAAGGGCCCAGCAAGCCTTGACCATGATGCTGTTATCTTGCTTCAAAAGCTGTAGCAATCAGGAAACACTTGCACAATGAAAAGCAGCTAACAAGGGAGAAGCTTCTTCAGTTGATGCCCAATCTGAGAGTCTGAATCTACTAATTCTCTGCCTGACTACCTTCAGCTGTTTCATGCTGTATTTTAGAGGGTGGTTTCTTGCTGCATCCATTAGGTGTGCTCCTTTTTTTTTCAGGAGAAGGAGTAGAGTACCAGTCAGACTTTGCAGAAGAAGCTGTACATCTCCACATGCAAGATTGTGAAGCCCCTGGATAGTAAGCAGTCTGAATCACTCATTATTCTCTTAATCATAGATGCAAAGTACAGGCGCCTGAATTCAGCAGAAGATGTAATTGTTGTGTTCTCTAAATACAGCTCTAAGTGGCTAGAAAATGTCAGTATTTCCTATCAAAGAAGCATGGAATAATATATGAAATGGCATAACACTTTGGTGATTCTACTTATTTCTGGTCTTCAAGTGATTTTTTTTCAAGGGTTACATGAAAATTATTGTGTGGTTAGGAATATATTATTGCTGTTGGAAACAATAATTGCAGTTGGAGGCAAATTATCTCTGAGCCTGTACAAATGAAGTTGTTTTTCTTTCTGTTCTAAGGTGTGCAAAAGTCTGTTTTCCCAGAACAAAGGGAATGCTGGTTCTCTGCATTATTCCAAATAAATCCAGAGTCCCTGTTTGCTACCAGTCATCTTGCAGCACTATAGAGGTGTTGTGATTCAGTTATTAAAATTATTAGAAGTGTCTCTGCCCAATTCAAGGTGCAAATGAGACCATATGCCAAAGTGAATAGTATGGATTTTGTATAATAGTAAATATGAGAGAAAAAGAGGTGGGTGGAGAGAAAGAGAGTGACAGAGACAGATTAAATGGAAAATATCACCACTCTGTGAATCCCAGTGGTGTCCCATTGATCCTCTCCATCTGGTCTTGGTGGTGAGGGTCCCCCAAAAGCACAGAGTCAAAGGGTTAATATGCATTTGGGGCAGGTGGGAACACACAGGTACCTGCCCTGGTGAGGGACAAGTTTGACACCATCTCTTGCAGCAGACTCTGCATCTGTTGCATCCCTTTGCACCACGTGCAGTGCTCTGCTGCAGGGCCGCAGCAATGGGTCTGGGAGCACTTTGGGGCTCTTTGATGGATTATGGCACCTCCTCAGCTGCCCCTGGTGGGAATGTCCTGTGGATGTGGCCTTCCCAAGGTGGGGGGTGACAGCTGAGCCAGTTTGTGTGAGGGAGGATGGGTGCTCACTCCTCTGACCAGAGGTTATGCCATACAACCAAAATTCTCCTCCTCCATTCTTGGCTGCTGAGGGGAAATCTGTGCAAACCTGACCTCAGCAGAAAAGCCTTTGGGCTATGGCCTCCCTGACCCCAAACCCAGCCAGGGATGGTTTTCAGGATAGCTGCTGAGTTTGGCTTTCATTTGGATGCATTCTTCCCCCTGAGCCTTACTTGCTTTTCCCTAGACCTGAGGTTTGAACAATAGTGTCACCTCTATCTTCTCTCAAGTTCCCTTAGGCAGCTGAACTCACAGTCTGAGGTTCCATCCTGCCTATTCAGAGCGGGGAGGGTTTTGGTGTCACAACTTTGTTGTACAGTTTTGCCATAATGAGCAAAAGTCCGTCATAATGATGTTTAAGCCAGGAATGGTAACATTGGCAAGAGGTAGGCTGGTGCTTTGGATGTGCCTGACCCTTCCTTTTAGACAGCAAGATATCTTGAAAATCCCAATTATCTAAAGTGGGTGAAAGAGGAGTGTTCTCAGCACAGCAAACCCTCATAATATTCCCCTGCTAATGACTTTTGGGGGCTGTGACTCGGGAGTGTTGCATTGACCTTTTGTTATCTCCCCATAGAAGAGCAAATAAATTACCCTTAAAGGTCAGCTTAGGGAGGAAGCAAGGGAAGGGGTGAAATGGGCAGCACCACATCCTGGTGTTCCTTCTTGGTCTGGATTTTTATATTCAAAATCAGCAGGATACGTTTTCTAAGAGAAAAGCTATCAGAGTCAGAATCCTAATGACCAAGAGGTCATAGCAAAATTTGGAATGCAGATTTCAGTTTTGAAAAGAGATGAAACCAAAGGAAGGTTTGAAACAGATTAAACCTGTCAGGAAGCACAGGAGTTATTGCCAAAGGTATTTTTCCTTTTTTTTCCCCCTGCCTCTGGTTACTCTGCAGACTGGTGCACCCTTCATAACATGGGAAACATTTTTCCAGGTTGTTAACTAACATTATGAACGTATTTCCTTCTGGTGGAACATGAGATTTTATTGCTGTTACTCCCTGATGCACAAACAAGACTGTGAAGGAAAAAGAAATCCCATCATAATAAAACAGATTTATTAAATTGGGGCTATTTGCTTACAGACTGAAGCTGAAATTAGAAAAGGCCTCATTCCCTTGGATAACCTGATTCTGAGACATGACTTTTATTAAAAACACTTACACAGTCCCCTCTTGCAGTGGAGTTAGTAAAAAATAAAAACAAACAAATTAAAAATAATCATCCAAAACAAAAAACCAAAGAAGAAAAAAACCCTGACTAACTTCAGTGTGAAAGGAACCATGCCTTGCACCCTAGCTAATCATACTGAGAGAAGGACTTTGATGGTAGAAGAATCACTGATTAATGATCATCTTTGCTTACCTGTTCTTGTTGATTCTTTGCAGTCCTGTTTCCTTGGGTGCTCTAATGTATTTGTGATGTTCTGTGTGGTCATACTGAGATATATCCACTTAGGAAATATGTAGTCCTCAGTTAAGAAAATATTAAAAGTCTGTGAGTTCTGTTGAAACACCTGGAAACAGGAGTTTTGGTATTGTTACCCCTGACAGTAATGGCTGTTAAATAATAGGAAGACTACTAAATACTGTGACACTTCCTCAGTTTTCTCCACATTCCTGTTACTTCTGCATGATCCTCAGCAAATGTGTCTGTATTTAAAAAGGTTTCATAAAGCACTTTTCTTGCTTTATTTAGCTCTTAGCTTATTTCATGCATTTTTTTTCCCTGGTGGTTACTTACCAAATTAGACATTTATTTTGATTTAGAAAGCTTTTGCACAATGAAAGCTTGATCCTTGTCTTGTGGGTGCTTCCCAGTGGCAGAGATGCCCTATGGATGTGTTTGGAGAAAGATTTGGGATTTATGAGTCTACTTTCATTCTTTATAACTGAACAAATTGGCCTTTAGAATGGGCTGCACAGGTGACAGCTGATGTGGCCTCGGTCCAAAGGAAATTTGTGTCCATCTTGTGCCTTTCTGCCCCTAAAATTCCATCAAAGCTGGAGGCAACTGTTGTAATATATTTTGGAGGCTTTTCAAATCTCTACCCAAAGCACCTAATGGAAACAGAGGTTACTGCATGCTCTTGTCTTCCCAAAATCCAGATGCTTCCTGCTTGGGTTGCATGTGATTAATTATTAGGGTTATTTCTTAACTGAATGAGATGTTGCAGGGCCCTACAGGATGGCAAAGGTGTCACCCAGGGGTGTTAAAGTGGCATCTGCAGAGTAGGAGGCTGAGGCTCAAGGCTGTTGTCCTGTTTGGGGAATGTCAGGGATACACAGTGCCTTGCTTTAGGAGGGGATAAAGACCACAGAATTTGCAAAGGTTTGTGGTGCAGGCCAGTGATGAGAATCAGCCCAAATTTTTCCTCTGTGAGTGTGAAGAATACCCTCTGTAGTGACACTGAATTGCCATTTTCAGAGAGGCAGAAATTTACCTGTAGTTTCCCTTTGTCCTCCCGTTCCTCAAGAGCTGCATCCTCATCCTCCAATCTTAGCTGCATTTCATTTCTTCAGTTAGCTAAATGCTTTGGGCAACATATGTCTGAGCCAATGAAGGTTAACAGGATCAGATCCTCAGCTGGTGTCAAGCAGCATTGCTCCACTATCATTGAAGAAATGGCACCAATTCAGGTTTATTCTATTGTATTTCTCCTGAGGATTAGTATCAGTAATGGGTCTGTGCTCATTAAATGGTGTCTTCCTGACTCTGCTTTTCTCTGCTCCTGTGGAAATACATTCGTTTAAAAGTTCAGTCCCTGTAAAACAGAATATACAAAGCAGCTCTTCTCTGAATGGAAAATGATCTGGTTTGTTACAGGAATGTAGATGTAAATCACTGTTGGGAAACACTGTGTTAAAACTTATTGTTACCAAATCCTCCACAGTCTGAATGGGAAACTTTGTTAACTGCGAAACTATTTTCCCTTGGCATTTTGGAAGAGGGTCCTAAAGACGTCAAGAGGAGGGAAGTGGGTGTTGATGAATTTTATAACAATGAGTCATTTTAGCTCTGGGATAATTTTTGATCGGCATGGATGGTTCTTTGCCATTCCAGGAGGAATTCAAACTTCATCTGAATTGGTTTTACCAGTGGCCAGGACAGACAGTTCCTTGCTTGGAGATCTCAGGCTCTGGGTCCCTGTGGTGGGAGGTGACGGCAGCCAGTGTGGTACAGACTGGATGTGGGAGGTGAGAGCTCAGCAAAGGAAAATGAAGGCAGAGCCAGGATGGTTTACTGCTGCTGCTGCCATCTCACTCTGAGTAGCCAAGTGGCCTGGGTTTGGCTCAGCTAACACAGGAGCATGTTTTCTCTTAAAGCCTTTTACAAAGAGTCCTCTCCTATCCTGAATAGCTCCCAGGGCATGAGCCACGCAGGAAGAGGTGTCCTCTCCTAGATCTCTCCTGGAGATCACATAGTATTAATCTGTGTTGGTGCCATGGGGAAATGTAAGCTTCTCCTGAGGGCTCTGTTAAAATTCAAGAATCCTTGATTTAAGAGAAGTTAGTGGGTTAACCACCAGCTCAGCCAATGCTGCTACATGATCAAAGTAGAATTTAAATAGCAGTTTGGTGTACCAAAACTAGGCCAAGAACAATGTATGGCATATATTAAACTCAGGGCAGAAATCACATTTTCTTTTCCTGCCCTTATCTTTCCACTTCTGACCACACTTTTTCCAGACCTGGTAAAAGAAAGTTGTCTGCCCAGAAGATGAGAGCTCTCTCCAGGAGTCAATCTGAATTGTGCCGAGTGCCCTGCAGTGCTCTTGCACATGTGTATCATCTCTGTGCCTCTCTTGTGCATAACAGGAAAACTCTGGAGTTTAAATTAGGTGAACTATTTTTGCTTTGCCACATTAAATGTTTGATGGCATAGTGCTGCTTATTGTATTTGTATCCTTTGCATTGTTGGGTTCCTGTGGCATTCAGATTTGTTTTTTAGTTTTCTAGGTTAATTTTTGCGTTGTGTTTTTCTCATGTGATGTCATCTCTCTGCCTGTGATGACATTTCAGTTATTCACAATCACTGCTATAACACAAGACCTCTAATCAACCTGGATTCTTTTGACATTGTTTACACTATATATGCCTAAGTCTTTCTAGATGCTAATGTGGAACAAGATCTGCTATCACAGATTTTTCAGAGGCACAGAGCCTTCCTTGTTCCTATGATCTATTCTAAATTCAGATAATTTCCTAAATTTATCTTTCACCTATTTTCACACTTAGTCACTGTGAACTCCTGAAATCTATTCTGGCTCACTTTCAGATTAAAAACTAAACACAATCATGATCTTCTAGGTGAATCCTCCTACTTGCCTTATAGCAAAACCATGGCAAACTTTGTCTTACTTTTAAGATGGGAACTGTCTCACAGTGCTCTTGACAGGTATACACTCTCCACCTAAGAAAACAGACAGCAAGCTTCTTCATATATTCATGTGCTTTGCAATTCTAGTAGCACTTATCAGAAACAGTACACAGAAACCAGAAACAGGTGATGACAGCAGAAAAATCTCCCTGCTGACTTCAATACCTCCCCACCATCTGGAAAGGCACAGCAATAGCATGTCAATATTGAGTATGTATTTCTGTGTGTTGTGCCATGGACATGGACATCAGGTCTCTTCCAGGGGGAGATTCTCTGCAGAAGTTCCCTAACTTCGAGGGAATTGTGCTCAGGTGAAAAAAGTCTGAGTGAGCACAGCACTGATGCAGGAATGTGCCAGCAGGCAGGATTTGTACTAAAAGCCCAACCCCAGTGCTGCTCCTCCCGCCTGGACGGCCCTTTTTCATGACACTGACTGACTCCTGTTGGTTTACATAGCAGACAGCACCATATTATTTATTTCTCTCCTCTTGCGTATTGTTGTACGTCTAAGAAATAACAGTGACTGGGTGGATGCACTTCAGGGGAAGGAAACATTGCCCCATCCTGCAGGACCAGCTGAAAGGTGATCACAGACTTCATGACAGGTTTGGAAGAAGAGACTTCCCCTTAAGCACCTGCAGAGCCAGGAACACTGCTCAGCAGTGGGGACAACTGGGCATGGACACCCAGACAGAAGGAGAAATGTCCCAGGAGACAGGCAGGACTTGTATGAATTTATTGAGCCCCAGAGCGCCTCTGAGCTGACAGCAGCCAAACTGACAATAGGCTTTGCCCTTGTCCTCCACATCTGAAATGCTTCAGGCTATAAAACTTTCTAACACTCCTTTCTCATCAAATCACTGTAAGTTTTCCCTTCTTTATACAATTATTTTATCTAGTAAACCCTGGCTTTCTGGTTTAAAAACATGTATGAGAACTTGTTAAGGAAACAATGAGGATGATGGATGGATGTTCTGTGGCTCTGCTTGGTACTGAGGGGGTTTGGGTAAGGGCAGTGAGCAGGAAGGAGAACTCAACATTTCACTGGGGGCTGCAGCTCTGCGTGGGCAAACCTCGGGATGCTGCTGCAGTCACGCGGAACCACAGGAGTTATTCAAAAACTTTCTCACATGGATGACTCCTGGCTGCTTTTCTTAAAGTGTGACTCATAAAGCCCTTCTTGAGATAGGTACCAGTCATCATAAACATTGTCAAGAGGGAGCAGGGAAATATTGAGATCACTAGAAAGTGGAAAAGCTTGCCTGTGTAAATCATACGCAGTCCTGCCTGTTCTCAGATCCAGGTGGTTTTTACACAGTTAGAGGCAGAGGATGTGGAGGGAGAGAGCACTAAGAAGATTTTGGCATGAATTTCCATCATCTGTCTCTAGTTTCCAGCAGTGTGTTGTCACAGATGTAACTTTATAACACCTTCTATAAGATGACACAAGGGCAGGTCTCCTTTCCTCCCTCTGTTCCCTTAAATTTCAGCGACAGTTGCTGTACTTAAATCTTGCTCCCATTTTTATAACAGTGAAACCTCCTTCCTCCTTCTGGCTAATTGGTGCTCTAGCAGCAGGAGATTGTGTGCCAAGGCAGCAGAATTCCCTGCTTGCTCAGCATCTGCAGGCTGCTCACACATGTAATGTCAATAAGAAGTTTAAACATTATAAAAGTGAGCATAGATAGTAATTGGTTGAAATACATACAGTGATATCAAAGCTTTTAGAGTTTCATGGTTTTGCTGAAAGTTATCATCCTTTTAGAAACAATCATAAGATTATACTAAAATAAAAGATTATATATTAAAATTTCAGAATTGGTAATTGTTGGTACATTTCTGAGACAAACACAATGTTCTCTGAGAGGATATTTTTCAAAATTAAGTACCCTGTATGCCCACTTTAAAAAATACGTGTATGTATTCACACTGTCCAGAAACTTTCTGTTTTAGTGTACGTTCAAGATTCATTTTTTGTCATCTTTTCTGGGTGATGTGCTCTCAGAATCTTCTAGACATTGAGGACTAACTAGACAGGCCATCATAGCAGCCAAGGAATCTCCCTACATTCTTCAGGAAACTGCTTCTCCCTGAACCCCAGTCTATGTGTTGGATACATGAGAAATCAGGGAATCCAGGGTTTCAGTCTCAAACCATAGCTCACCTCTGCTCTGCAACCCCTTAGCTAAATCCCCAGTGCGCTGAAATCCATCAGGGACATCCTGCAGTCCCCTGTCACCTTTCATCCTGTTTATGGGGAGGGAGCCATGACAGGGGACAAAGTGAATTTGAAAGCTGTGCTTGTGGGAATGGTTTATAGACAAGATGGATGTCATCTAATCAACCCACAATAAGTTCCCGCCTGCTTCATGTTGTGTTGTTCTTTTGCTGTCCTCTCTCGTTCATTCCCATTATCACCCAGGGCATCCCTTTCCTCTTCTGCACTCCCAGCTCCTGAAAACCCAATCTGCATTTAGTAAATAAGGGACAAAATGAGTTCTCATTCACATGACTGACATTTTGGGTTTGAAATGAGAAAGCCTCTGTTGTTGATGCAGTGCCCAATTTAAAGCAATATCACCTGTCAGTTTGATAAAAGGCATGGAGAAAATATCCTGTCTCGGCCAAGGGGGAAAAAGTGTCATCTAAAATAAATTCAAGCCTCGGAAAAAAAAATGTACACAAATAAATGGCTGGGGATTGTTTTTATGGTTCTGTTCACTGGGGTGAGTCATCAAAACATAAATTACTGCTTATTTGTGACAAACAGAATGGCCAGGAATGAAGGTTGCAGGACAGAAAAGATACAAACTTGCTCGTGGAGTTTTTTTTTCCATATCCATTGAAATGTGCTGTGTGAAAAGCCTGCTTTCAGAACTTTGGGCTTGGCTTTCTTGGTGCTCTGATCTTCATTTTTGTTAAAAAATTAGTCGGTGTATTTATATTCCGCCTTTGTCCTCCTGAGCTTTTGCTCATGTTTCAGCTTATAGAAATGCAAACAGTGTCCTGCTTGTTTGTTTTTTAAATAAGTATCTTGCTTAATGCTTTGGCTCTTTGTTGCTCTGCATGTCACTGCTGCAGGAGAACTGCTGCACAGAGAAGGGAGGTGATTCTGGAGCTGGTGCTGTTGGCTCATGAACACCCTTTTCACCTTCAGTTGCAGACTATGACACAAAAGGCTTTACTACTTCAAGACCCCATTTGAAATGCATCCAGTCACCACCATCCAGCAGTGATTGCTACCCTATACCTAAAGTTTGGAGAGTTTTCCACCCAGATGAAATGGAGCACTTTGACTGGGCAGCCAAGCTGCCAGAAACTTGTCTATAGGTGGCAGAATGGGGGTAAATGCTGGGGAAGGTGATGTTGTGTAGCAGAATGCTCATCACAGAGGTGAATCCCCTAGTCTGGGCCCAACTGATCTGTCCATTTAGCCAGAGTAATTGGCCAAGGCAAAAGAAGCACAAAACCCACAAGAAGTTTCTGGGAGTTGACAGATGGATCAATCAGTTCTCTATTACTTGCCCAGGTTGTTGCAATGGGAGACAAAACATCAGTTAGATATAGAAACAAGTATATCGTGTTCTGCAGTATATGAAATCATCATCCAGGAAATCATCTCCCTTCAGCTGGATGGTAAAGAGGGGGGAAAATTTTCCTGTTAAAGAGATGTGGCAGCCTGAAGAGCTAAGAAACTGTTGCAGGAAAACACTGTAAAGACATCTATGAGGTGCCAGGCAGTATATCAAGCAGCAGTAAAGCCCATATTAGGCTCAGTAACACCTGTGAAGACAGTCTGAAAGCCATGCAGCTCATGGGAATAACTCACATCAGGAGTTGCCAGATGTGGGGAGGAACATGTGGAACCTGTGAATCAAAGGGAGGTGTTAAATATAACCCTGGCTTTCTCACCCTCAGGGTTTAAGTTTTTCTCCAAAGCCAGTTTGAATCTGATTTCAGAGGAAAGCTTTTACTCACTCTGTAATGCATTGCAATATCCAGCAGGTAGAACTCATTGAGGAAAATTGCTTCCCACAATGATATATAGGATCATTCAGTCACATCTCTGTGCTATTTAGGGGAAATTATCCATGGGATTGTGTCATTAGTTTAAAAGCTGCCTCGATTGTTTTTCTGTCAGGATAATTTTAAGCTGCACAAGAGTATTAGTTGGAAAAACAAAAGGAGTCTAACTGCTTCCATATTGCTTAAATCTGGTTTTCAGTTAGTATTTTCCTCATCATTCCTAACAGCTCTGTTGAGGAGTGGAGAGAAGAGTGAGTTGGCCAGTGACTTTGTGAATACAGCTGCCCTCTGTTAGTCAGGTGCTCGGCTTTCATGGGCTTATCCTTCAGCCACTGGCCTTGTCTGCCCTTGCTACATCAAAAGGAACACAGCTTTGAAAATTTCCAGCCACAGTTCTAACTAATGGCAAAATCCATGAAATAACAAAGTGTTGGCAAAGCAGAGACCCTATTCACATTAATCAGTAATGTGAGCTGTTTCCAGGGGAATTTGTTTAATCTAAAGTCTCTAGAGAGAGTCAGAAAGGAAATGTAGAATAAATGATGGAACTATTCAAAACTAGAGGTACTTAATTACAAATAGAATTGTTGGAGCATTGATGAGTTGAGCTGGTGGAAATCAACTTTCTCTTAGGGAAAAGTTCAGTACATCAAAGGGAAAAACTGAATTGATAATAATGGTAAATAGCAATATAAGCTGAAGACTGAAAGAAAGACTATGAAGGCAGGCATGAAGGGAATTCCTGGGTGACCTTTGGCAAGTCACTTTAGCCTCTACTTACAGAATAAGGTATCACAGCCATGATGCTCAAATTTGGTGTAAGGGGAAAACCTGTGATGAGCTTGAAGGGTATGAGTACTCTGACAGTAAGTGCTCTCTGCTGCACCTCAGAATGCTCAGAATGCAGCCTCTGTCTTCAGCTCAAGCCTGTTTACTGAGCTTTTCATAACTGATTTCTCCCTTGAAATTTGGATGCATGTTAAGATAACACAGCCAAGCATTCTGCCCCAGGATGGGTGACCTGGACTTGCAGCTGCTGTAAGAGCAGGCAGGCTGGGATGACAAAATGTTTGTGCTTTATTAGTCACAGTGATCTTGAGGCACATGGCAGGACCAGCAGCCTTAGCAAAAATGCAATGTACTAAGTGCTGTAAGGGCAGATTTTGAAGAGGGGATACCTCTATTTCATCCATAACAAAGTAGAATTGAACTTTACTTGTGATAGACCAGCTGCACTTGTTTGCTCTTTTATGAACAATGGTTCTTGACAAGTCTGCATGTCTCCAGATAAATAGAAGTAATTCAAACATTTTTCGTCCCAAAATTGCTTTTCCAGTTCAATTGTAAATTAGATTTTTCTGTTTGCAACCATAAAAATTATCCAAAGTGGGTTGATGCATGTTCAGTTAGCAAAAAGATGTAGCTAGAGGTATCATAGCCCACATGCATCACTAAGAAAAAGCAGAGCTTCTGAAGTTGCCTTGGGCTCACTTGCTTTCCACCAGAGGGAAGATGTGACACTGTCATGCACTACCAGCATATGAATGCTTCTTGAATTAAGTCTGGGATAGAACAGCAGCACCAAAGTATGGAGTTTGAAATACACACTAAGAATTAGGAACTCTGATGGGAGGAGCATTTTCTTGTGTCTTTTTAATTTTTCAGCAAAACATATTCAGTAGTTAGTAGGAATGCTCCTCCTTTCTGTCCTCTAATGTTATCCCTCAGCATTCAGGAGGAACAAAAAGGTCTTAAAGGAAATGTCTTTCTGAAATGGATGTCATAAATCAGAGAAATATCCAATGACAAAACATTTAAAAGCATTAAATTTATATGACCAGAACAACACATTTATAAAACCACACACAGAGTCAAATTTTCAGAGCCACCTCCAAGGTGTGCCTCAAACCACTGCAAGGTGCCAAACAAATATTTGGATGTAAATAGTGCCAAAGAATAGTTGGAATCTGAAAAGATTCTGGCACTAGAGACTGTGAAATCTGTGTCATTAAAGGGCTTCTCCAAACTTTGGATTTGGGTTAAACACAATTTTTGCAATGTAAGATCTTCTATTATTAGAAGAGATGGGATGTAAATTTTGTCTATTCAGAGTTTGAATTTTATACAGCTGGAAATAAGGCAATCCGGGATTCTGTCTTCCCTAGACTTCACTCTCTCCTGTTGCCAGTTACCACTACAGTAACCTTAGAAAGGACTTAGTTGCTTAAACAGGTGTACTGTGCTTTTTGAGATGTTGTAGAAAATCCTCTATTCATAAGAACATGTCTAACAGGTGAGAAACTCATACCTGGCAGTCCTGTGCATGCTCAACACACCAGCATTTCTGTACCTGACTTATCCTCTCTCTATGTTGAAATTAAATCCTGTTCCCCCATATTCTAAACCCACAGATCCTGATAAAAGCTTGAATCCCTGTCCCCGCAGCTGGTGGTGGCAATCAGTAAATAGCAAGCTCTTACAAGGAAAGAAGTTCTGCCCAAGGACAGATGTATTACGTACACTAAATTCAAATGTCCCCTAAACAGAAGCTCTGAGTGAAAGCAGCAAAAAATGTCAATACATACCCATGTCTGATGTAATTTGCAACATCCAGTTTACACAGAGTTCAGTTCAGCTCATCCAGGCTTTTTGGCAGACATGGAAAATTTCAGCAGAATAGGAAAGCCTACAGAGAAGGCATCAAAGCAGAAAGCATATTTAGTGGGGCACACTACAAAAAGAAATAGATGAACTTTATGCCTAGATAAGGGAAAAAAAAGTCTTTGGAACAACAAAATCTTATCATTCTGATCAGAAATCATGCCTTTATATTCCAGGATTTCATCGTGTCCCCTGCAAATCAATCCTAGCTGTTTGTGGATGTGCTTCATCCTGGTCACGATTATTGCAAAAAATTTCAATAGCAAATATCTATAGAAAGAACTATCCATGAGATAGCCATTTTTCAAGTTCCTTATTGGGAGAGACTGGGAAAGGCTGACTTTAATGAATATACCGTCTGTGAGCTCATCAAAGAATAGATATTGGAACCCTGAATAATGTATATTTTATGCATTGCAGATAGGCATCCACTGTGGATTTTGCCACAAAGCCTAAAACCTCACAATATGTTATTTCTGTGTTAATCTAAAAAAGCTCATTTTCTGTCTAAGCACCACTAAGTAGTGAATTGCCTAGTGATCTTGAATATAAGGACATTTGGCATCTGGTTTTGATGGAAAACAAACCCCATCATCTGTCCGTGCCTTGTAATTATCCTTTTTCAATGATTTTCGTGACTGCGTGACTGAAAAATTATCCACCTGCAGCTTGAAAAGACAATCTCCAATTCATCCTCCAGAGGTAAAACATTCCACAAAAAATCAGGACATCATCTCAGGCAGGGTGCCTCTGCATTAGCAAAAGGTGTGTGTTTTGCACATCTGCCTACTCTGCTGTATCTCAAAAGACACCAACATAAACTGTAATTACATGTATTCAGAGAGAAACAATATCCAGCATGAACATGTTTATGAGAAAATAAGACTCTCTGATTCAGAATTCAATGTAATATGAGCCTGGCTAATTGAAATCCACCTGTTTCTAATGATCATGCATTCCCACTTCATGAAATCAGCATAGGAGTCTTTCATTCTTACTGTAAATTGTAAATCTAATTTGGCTCTTGTAAATAATGAAAGAATTCATGTGATGCTTTTTAAGTGACCCTTGCTCAATGATCAGTCATGGGGGCTCCTTGGAATGAGAGGACAGCTTCTGAAATATGGGCTAGCTTACATGGAAGGCATTACCATAGGAAAAGCACCTCTGAGGAGGGTTTGAGAGTGCATGTGACTTATCTATTTGGAAGATGCAAGATGTATAGCAGCTGACTCGGCGGGACCCAAGGAGAAATGTGATAAGTGAGCACCAAATACCCAGAGATGCTACAAGTGCTGAGTGATAGCAACATTTCAGCATAATCCTTCTCGGGAATGGTGTCATATCCTCTGATATATACTGAGCTGGTGTCTGGCTTTGCTCTATAGCACAGAAAATATGCAGACAATGAGAGAAAATATTAGTGTGTGTGCATGCATGTGTGAGAGCGAGCGGGGGAATACAAACCAGTGACCTTTAATGGAGGAGTCAGAAGCAATCAAGTTCACATCATAAGATCAACTGAATGTCAGAAGCTTTTCAGAGTGGCAACACTGTTGTATATTCCTATTTAGCTTAAATTTTTGAGCTTCATAAGTAGGGTGGTTCCACCAATATATTTTGGAAGTTCCTGTGGAACAATGGCAAAGTTCCTAGACAATGGTGTCTTTGTACTGGGATGCCTGCATCTGGTAAATTTACAAATATCAACCTCATTTTAACAAAATGCAAAAATATTACTTTTTTCTTTTTTGGGAGGGGCACCTGGGGGCCATCACCACAATTCAAAGATCTTCCCCTCCCACCTTTGAGGGAACAAGTTGTTTATATGTCACACTTATCCTATATTACAGCTAGCCTTGAGCAAATGTAAGGTGTTTTGTGTTATACACAACAGGAGTCTGTAAAACATATGAAGATTTGTCTAGTCCTCTTTGTTTCATTTCAGTTTCTCCTAGGTTTTGAGACTCTTGTGTTTCCAATGCTTCCGAGACATTTGCACCACAATGCATTTGCTTTTAAAGCCTTGCGTTGTTTTTGTTAGTTTGTTTGGGGTTATTTTTCTCCATAGAAATTGAGTAAACTATTTGAAATTCTGGAGTAGGCAGTACCAAAGCAGAACAAAATGGTATCATCAGCTCTTCTCGCTCCAGGTTTTACAGGACTAAATAAGTCTTTTTACCCTTTTCTCATCAAAATCATCTTCAGTTCCAGAAAAACTGCTGCTGTGGGACCAACCAGGTACTACTGAAGTATTTTTCTAATGGAAAAGTTTGCTGTGAGGAAATGGGGATCTGACTAAGCTGCTATATTTCACAGACAAGTCTTGATTACACTGGACTTTTCTGTGCTTCATTTGTGAGAGGCTCAGGAGCAGTGCTTCAGTTTCACAGTACAGTAATGTGCAATTCAGTTAGCTCAGTCTAATCCAGTCCATTGCAAACGCTTTTATAAAGCATTTTGGCATTATCAAGAACTTTGAAACTTCTGGTTTCTGGAAAACCTCAAATCTTCAGCCTTTTAGCCAAGTCAGTTTGAAATTTTGAGTTTTAGTCAGTTGTAACATGGGTGGATGGATAGTATGCTGAAGTTAAGTGAAATTGTAGAGCTTTTCCAGAAATTCTGAGTTTATTTACAATTTGTTACTAATCCAACACTGAATTTTAGAATCATAGAAATTGCCACTTAGATTGAAGGAAGCTATGGCCAGGTTTATGAGGAAAGTTTAAAAATTCTGAAAGAAAATAATAAAAAACCATGGTTAAGCTATGATGCACCACAGTCCAGACAGACATCTCCTATTTTGGTTGTCAGTTTCTTAGGTAATTTGCAGTTGAAGGAACCTGGGAGCTGTATCAATGTCTAATAAATACTTAAGGAATCCCAGCAGCACTCTAAGCTCTCTTGCTACTCTCTTGCATTTGCCTCAATTGCTGCTAACAATTATTGCTTACAATTGCTCCATGGAGGGAGGAGGAATCGGTGCAAAAAGAGGTCAGAGAGCTGAGAACAGAGCTAATGTGCAAACAGGCTTGCACTGCTGTATGCGATGGTGTTGTGATCCTGCGCACCAGTTAAGTTTTGGCAGAGCTGCAGTTTTTGTGTGTTGGTTTTGGTGATGCTATTGAAGCTGGAGAACAGATTTAGAGAGGAAAAAAAAGGGCTTTTCTCTGTGTTAGTGTCTGCTCAGTGAGTATCTTCTGGGGGACATAAAACCATAGATGTCTGGAAGGCTTTTTGCTCGTTTGAGCTGAAGATTTAAGATAGATGAAGATATTCTGTGAGTTTTCCAAGAGCATGGTTCTGATCTTCCAATATACCCTGTTCATCTGTATTTTTGGACTCAAGAAAAGTCTTGATTTCAGTTGCTTCTATCCAAGCTGGGGTGTGCCCTGAACATGTGCTGTCTCTCCAGACATGCTTGTGCATGCCATACCAGCTTCTATGGGAAAGAAGCTGGCACAAGGAACCAGAATTATCTTCCATCACCTCCCCATCCCGAAGCATCAGGAAGCTACACTCCCAGTTTGTACCCAAGTTTACTTTTTATTTAGACACAGCTAGGATTTCTCAAAATTAATCCTTGAAAGTTTTGTTATAAACCATTAATTTTGAACAGAATCCAGTCATGATCACATGCACCAGTTTAATCATGCAATGGCTACATCTAAAATCTACAAAGACCTCAGTGGTCAAGTCTAAGTCTTCTATAAAGACATCAAAGTTGAGCACTATTTACATTGTACAACTTGCTCTTTCTCCACATTAGAGCTGGACTACTCCCTCCAGAAATGTGCTAAATGCTCTTTGCAGTAAAAAGCAGCTTCTGGCCAGAACATGTTCCTTTTTAACACTCAGGTCATAAAGTGCGTATTAAAAGGACATTTAAGCCAAAGAAAATCTATCCAAAGCACTGGATAAGGCCCACGCTGGAAAATATGCTATATAAGCATGCTTATAAATCATTAAAATTAAGATTGGATCTATCATTAATAAGTAAAGTTCAAGGACAGCCTTTATCTTGTTAAATTATCCAAATTCTGCTGTCTATTAGCATACCATTTAGAATGTAAGAATGGCTGTAGGGTTTTTTTCACCCTTCTTAGTAATGACACATTATGCAGAATAAAAAGCCTTAGCAACTGTTCTAAGATGCAATAATAATGCTGGAATTATTCTTTGGGGGAGGTTGTTGTATTAAGCAGCAAGTAATTAATGGTAAATTGCACTGGAAATTCTTGGAAAAAAGACAAATTACACATGCTTTTGTACTATACCCAGCAAGTCCCATGTAATTAACAATATTAAGATAAATACGAGAAGAGTTATTAATGATGAGATTAACTTCACATTGTAGTGCAAACAGATGTATTTCATCCATGTATGTGGTAGGAATTGAAATTTAGTTGTAATTACTATAAATATCTGACATTATTTCTTGATGGAAAGTCACCACAGAGCTATCGATTATTATTCAGTCCCTGACATTTGTGCTGTGACTTCCGTCCCCACAGATCAGCTTTGCTGAGTGGATTGAGGGGTATTTTGTTGGAGCTGGAACTGCTTGAGAATATGAAACACTCACTCTAGATGATGGGGGTCAGACCCTCAGTAAGCACCAAGCTGCAGGGACCAGGCAATATATCATAAATTACTGTCAGAGAAGGGGCTGACCCACTTAGCACTCTATTCATTTCAGGTTCATGAGTTAACTCACCATTAAAAAACAAGAACAAGCAGGGAATTGCCAGAAATGAAAAGGCAGCACATAACAACAGAAAGCAACCATTTCAGCCAGGAAGGGAAGGTTGGTGTACCCAGAGAAAATTCCAAAGGCAAGAGGTGTAATTAGCTGAACAATTTCCCCATTGGAATTATTCTTCAATAGTGGAAGTAGTTGTTCTGTGCATCCTGGTTTTTCTAGACATAGGAGGAAATCTAAAGACTACTTTGGGATTCAGAAAAAAGTTTTCCATTTCTTGCTTTAGTTCAGTGTCTTTGTGCCTCAGTTTCCCCACCTATACCAACTTGCTATGGATTCTCAGGCATTCCTAAGTATGTTGACTGTATGAACTAAGGGCAGTTTTACTCTCATTTCCATAGAGAATCATGTCGGCTAATATCAGCTGAAGGGCTATTGCCTTGAGGGAAGGTCCACACATCTCAAACCACTCAGACCATTTCTTCTATGACTTCCCAAGCCACTGATTTTCCTGCCTCCCTAAGGAGCTCCTTGAAATCTGTTTAATTCTGGGATGTGACCAGCTATTACAGTAGACTTTGCCTATGTTCACCTTGATGCAGGCCCTTCACATAGCTGCTTTGAATTTGGGGATGAACACAACATCACTTTGGTGCCGACTGTGAGCATTTTGCTTAATGAGACCACGGCCAGGAAGAAAGAGAGTTGTGTTTACATGAGCACAAAGGCGTAGGGACAACTTACAAACCCTGTCTCATTCAACCTCACTGACACAGAGGAGCAAACACTGGAGCTTTGAGGTTAATTAATCAAGGCTCTCAGAAATGCACATCCTTGTGGCTTCAGGTGCCTTTCACCTTTCTTGTAGGTCCTGGTTTGAACCAGCTCAAATTGGCAGGGATGGAGGGAAGTGAGTGACTTCTGCCTGCTGTGTTCAGCAGCGGCAAGACCTGGGGACCTCAGCTGAGCCTCTGTTTCTTTAGACCCCTACAGGAGTTCTGTCAGAGCAGTAATTGGCCATCCCAGTGGGCAGGCTCAGGCTGAGTGTGTGGGAACACAGATATGGGATGGAGCCTGGTCAGGTCATGCTGCCCTATGCTCAGCTGGACACTGCAGTGTCACCATGTGCTCGGTACCTGCTCTCATCCTCACAAATTCCCTTTCTGAGGGAAAGGTGAATTAAAGGATTTCATTTTCCCTGCCAATCAAGCAGAGTGGTGGCTCTCATGAGTCTCACTCAAAGTCATTCAGCTTTTTGCTAGCCACAGGAATAATAGAAAAATTTTCTGCTCTTGAATTATTTCTTTTTTTTTTAACATATAAAGACACTTCTGTGGCTTTTTCAAGGCAAAATAATTATCTTCTGAATGTAGAGGTGGCAGACTGTGTGTCTCTTCAGGGACTTTTAAAGCTTTGCTATGGGGTCTGTATTTTCTGATCTATCTGTGCAATGTCTGGCACAAAAGGATTCTACTTTTGGTTAGGGTCTGCAAATTGGTCCTTGAAGGAAACACGAGGGTACTGTATCATTATTAATACAATTTTATGTATTTTCATATGAGTGCACTGCAATTCTGACAAACTACATCCCTTTTTTAGGATTTGAAAAATCTTTATGCAACCTGAGCCAAGGCAGACATAGAGGTAGGGGACTGTTAGAAGAAACAGTAAGGCCACTGGAGACAGGAGGAAGTGAATCTATTGCAGAAGAGGAGACCTCTGGGATACATTTTCTGTTATTCTTCTTTTACAGTACTGAATTAAGTTGTTTAAACCTATAATTTGAAGGGTGTGTTGAGGAAAGCATGCTTCCTGAGATTGCTTAATGCACTTTTTAACCTGTTTTTTGTGGAAACAAGATGATTTTTTTAGCTGTCTCTGGTGGTTACATCTCACATTTCTTTTCTGCCAAGATGGTCCTTCATTTTTTGTTAAACTGTGGGATTTCCACAGGTCTTTTTAGTTTCTAATGTGCCTGACAACACAAAAATGAAAGTACTTGGGAACCTACACATAAATAATCGACTCTTTGCATTTTTTGAGGAATACAAAAGGTTTACACTTCAAGCCCTCAGGAAATGAAACATTACTCATGTATGACCTCCACGGTATGCTGCACTCTTGACTGAGCACATCCCTCAAGCCTGGCCTCATGTCCTCAGCAGTAATAATGACTGAGAAGACACCAAGACTAATGATTTTTTACTGTGTCCACAAAAGTGCTGCTTTAGCAACTGTAACTTCTCTTTTAAATGAGGATATCATCAATGCAAAGGGCAGCTCAGTATTTTTCTGTGACTACAGCAGTACCATTACTGTTCAGAAAAATGACAGAGGAATGGATTTACTGTTTTAAGGGCTCCTCAATCAGTCACTGGATTCAATGGAGAACTGTTTGCCTAATTTATTGAGGAAGCAATCAGTCACCAGAAAATACATCCCATCCATTAAAGAAAGTCTTTGGGCCTCTGCCCAGTTCAACCAACTGACCTGACAGGTCTCTGTGAGGGTAGCCCAGACTGCTAGTCCCTGACATTTGGTGATTTGGGGGTTTTTTAGTTAGTGGCCTTGGAAGCAGTGTGGAAATGAAAGCATGGGGAAGACACAAATTTTGAGAGACATCTGGGAGATGCACAGAGATAGGGGTTTGATCTTTGTCTGCTGTGGAGGGGATGAGGACTTGTGGGCTTACATTCCTGAGACAGAGATCCAGGTGAGGCTTTAGAAAAGAAATGCCTAACAGGAAGGATCACTACAGGTTTTAAAGGTATTATCTAAGCATACTAAGTACAGTTGAGTCGGTCAGTTTTCAGACCAGGCAGGATGTGGTATTCCTCTAGGCCATTATGGTAGCTTGAGATGGATTTCACTGTGCCAAGATTTTTATGCACCTTGAAAGAAATGTTCAGAAAGCAGGAGGATGTTGAGGTTTACAAGTCTCATAATCAGCTCGTGCTGGAGCCATCCCAGCCTTTGTGGCTTCAGCTTGGGGGGGATAGAAGAGAAGGCAGCCCACAGCCAGGACCCCATGTCCCTGGTCTCTACCAGGTGTCATCCTTCACAGTTAAGGCCACACAGAGCATCCTGTGATCCCTGCAGGACTTGTTACTGAGGTTTAATTGCCTCTCACAACCACTTTGCAGATCCCTCTCCCAAGTGTCAGCATCTCTCCATCCTCCATTTGCCATTAGGGGTCAGTTCCAGGAACTAGAAATGGTCTGTGCCATTTCCAATCTCTTCTGGAGGCCAGGACTTGGCTATAGGTAATAGACAGTGAATTTAACCACAGGAAATGAAGAAAGTCAATGCACACTGACCTGATCCTCCTTTGCTGTTCTTTCACAGTGATGCATCAGACCATCATAGAAATGTTCTCCTTGCCCATGCCTTGAGGGGAGTAAACCCAACAGCTCTTAGCAGTGTCTGGTGAAAAGCACTGACCTCAAATCCCACAGCATCCTCAGGAATAAATATATTTTACTGCAAACTGATCTGCTCTATGTGATCATTTTGTAGGTGACTGCTTTGCTTTGGAGAGTCATTTACTTCTCCTTCAAAAAAGGGCTAACAGCAGCAGAATAAATAATAGGTTAAATAGCCATATAAGCTATAGTAACAGTCTAATGAAAACAATTTCCAAGGTTGAACACTACTGTTTCATATGTGCCTTTTTGATTGAATGTCCTGACTTTGTACTCTCATGGACAACAGTAAAAGAGGAAAGAATGGAGTAATAGATATTAGTATTGCAAACCTAACATATTTCACTTGACTGATTTCGTTATTTTTCTTAACAGTCATCCCTGAAATATTGTTATGAGTAATATCAACTTTCATTAAAAAGAGAAGTTGGTTTTGACCCCTCATAGTCACATAAAAAAGTGAACTTGTGAGCTGTGAGCGAAAAGCTACAAGGCACATTCTTCTTTAAAAAAAAAGAAAAAACCCAAAAACCACCAATACCCAAAATGCGCCTGAAATGCCAAAGTGCAAAATATATTTTTCTTCAACTTTTCTCCTTTTAAACTCATGTCATGATTTTGAGGCACGTGACTCTCGGTAGCTGAAATCATTAGATTAGAAATACCGTGGATGTCAGCAGGCAAAGAGATATCACTTCTAACAGGCAGGTCCGCTCTGCAGCGCTGTTGTCATGCTATTGATTTCTTTTGAAGTCTGCATCTTTACTATTGACTTTCCCAGCAGAGGAGATATTTCCTGTATTTTTTTGTATCAGTCCTGCTGGGATCTAGAGCTGAAGCATAGTCCTTGCCCTTTTTATTTGTATTTCAAGTGTTCTATAGGACCCATATAGCTGATCAAAAGATTCCTGTAAAAACTGAAGAGAAAGGTCATTTTTAAACTAAATCCTCAGTTTTGAGTTAAATTCTACATTCATGTCAGAAAATGTCTGTTCAGAATTTTTTTTCCCCAAACATTTCAAGTTCAAAATCTTACATAGTTACACCAGGAAACTTTTGCCCTGAGTGAAGACCCTTCAGCCTTTTTCCTCTGGGGTACATCTCCAACACTTACTGCATCTCCAGAGATTGTTTCTACTCTCACAAGCCCCAAATATATCATTTTCTTTTCCCAGAAGCACTGGAGGTGCATCCTGTAATGTATTAGTTTCAAGATGCTTCTTTTACAAAGGTATTTGAGGCATTTCAGCTACAGGTCCCGTGAGGTACACTGAAAGAGCTCAATATCCTCCCCAGTACTTTCTGTCATGGTTCCACTGTGTACACTAATCCTTCCAAGTAGGTGACTTCAGTCCTGGGATTTTCTTTCTCATTCCATTGATCTGACAAAGTTATTTTTTAAGCTCCTTGACATATTGTAAACCTTATCTACTCATTCAGGCTTTTGCTGGAGGCCAGGAGTTGGAGAGGGTTGAATTTGATTTTGCAGGTGTGAGGGAATTCATTCAAGCTGGTTCTTAGTCAATTTTGTGTCTTTTTAATTTATGCTTTATCAGTCTTATACATGCATCCAGAAGGAACCTGCACTTGGGTCATTTTTTATGGTGTGAAAAATAAATAAAATTACATAGTATCCCTTCATCCCATGCATATCTTTCACCTGTGGAGTCTTTTGCAAAAAATAGTGTGGATTCTTCTGGGGTCACTAATTGTCCCAGAGGTGGAGATCCCAGAAGAGAGTTCACTTCCCTAGCTACATCAGGTGTTAGTCTGCCCCATGGCACATCCCTTTTGTATAGAGACCAACTTGACATATTTGACATTTTCTGGTGCCATCTCTGGTGTGCAGATGCAGAACTGAGGGAGAGTCCATAAACATTTTCCTTGAAAATGGAACAATGTCATTTCCCATGATGGATTCTGTGGGACTTCTCTAAAGAAACTTATTGTTTTCGTTTAAAAAAAATTAGTGAAAGAGAACATAAAGTTGATTAAAGAGCATAGCTTTGCCACATTTGAAATTTCTGTTCATGAATGGTAGTAGTAATGCTGTAAAGCTAAAGGTTTGCTATAGCCAGATAGTTTAATTAGCAGGACTTTATTGTGAGCTGAATCTAGCAATTGTAAAAGAGACAGGGCTCCATAGAAATGGTTTTAAAAACTAACCAACTTCCTGATAGATGCAAGTATCTGCCAGACACAATCTCCATCCTCCTTTCAGCTCATATCATGTAGGTAACTGTTGAGATACCTCTCGAGGATTTTAAGGGCAAGGAGATCATTACAATCAATGATTTATTGTGTCAGCAAGAGTATGTATTTCAGTAGGCTCACCACATCCTTTCAGAAACATTTCAGATAATTGCTCCTTATTATGGGTTATTTTTGCTGTTACTGAGCCATTTATAATGTGGGGGTGAGTAGGAATTTAGTACAGACCTTTTCCTTGAAAGCTTTTCCTAAGGTATCATTCACAGCATGTGCATATGGAGTCATTTGGGAAAGGATCAGTTAAAGTTGATGTTAAACTCCAGGACTCTTTCTAACTAGCTGGCTGAGAAAGGAGTTTCATATCAATTTTGCAGGTGTCTGGGATTTTTATTTCTGCTGAATGTTTTCTCCATTTTCAACTTTTTTCTGTTTTATTTACCAAAACATATTGGTCTAGACAAATCCCAGGCTGGGTATGGAAGACTCTTGCTGAATTTCCAAAGAGCTGATTGGTGTGAAGATGTTGTTTGAATAAGCACTATATGTAAAATCAGAACTTTCATTTGTACTTTTTCCTTTGTGATTCCAGTCCATATGACCAGCATGGCCTCATATTGTGCACATTGTGAATATTTCTGAGAATTTTTGCAAAAATACCCTGAATGTATCCAGGGCTCATCATTTTTTGATCTATTTCTCATTTTCCTCTAACTTGTTTCTGCCTTCTTATTTCACTCTTCAAGTTCTGTGCTTTCTCTCCCATGTTGATAAAGGCTCTTTATGAATTTCTATTTCTTTTACATTCCTTCCTTTCCCCTGAGTTCCTTTTTTCCTCTTTAGTTCTTTGATTGCTGCTGGGGGCTAAGGTTATAATTTAGTCAGCCTGTTCTGCTCTGCTGCATAAAAAAATCCTCTCTTTTCCTGGACAGTAAACAATCCTTGAGCCTGCCTGCCTGTCTTTTAGCTTACTCTTTTTTAAAATTATTATTATTCTGGAGTCTTATTCTGCTGCTTCAGTGTCCTCTCATCATTCAGTGGAAGTGCCTTCCTTCCTCTGACCTCCCTGCCTTCCCTGCTTCATGCCTTATGTTGGTGGGCTGCATGTGACACAGTAGAGTGGAATGTCTATTGTTAGAGATTGTGAAGAGATGATCAACCCCAGGGCCACCTCTTCAACAGCTATACAGACAGGGATACCTTCTCCTCTTTCCCTGTGCCTCTAGCTGGAATTTGAAAGTCTGAATTCTCATTTGAAAACTCCAGCCCTTGCAGAAGGACAGCTGCAGTGGAGTAGATGTCAATTTGTTCCAGTGAAATGTGAATAAGAACCAGCAAACACAGGAGACAGAATGAGCATCAGCAGTGAAGGACTATCTGAGCAGGGGGCCTGGGCCACCTAAAACACTTCTGCAGTTACAGGTTGATTAAGCCTTCAGTCATGTACCTTAATGAACATTTTTATGGTGAATCACCACTCATTAAGTTTGTTTCCAGGATGGCCATTGAAGAGGCATTTTGCACTTTTGCAACTAAGGGTAACAGATCAGTGATCAAATCCTGTCTTGTTGATGCTCAGCAACTCATTTAAAATCTTTAGAACCTTAGTTCTGTAAAGTGGCAATGGCAATAACCTTTTAGCTGACCTTGCTAATTTAAGATTATGGAGTTTAGGAGCCGTCTGACTGAACAGCACCCTGACAGACACTAGACCTCACGATGCAGAAACCACACAAAAACTTGAATTCACAGTCCAATGCTTCTCTAGGTTTGTGACTTCATAGGGTAATGTATCAAAGCCTCTAGTTCTACACTAGAGGTCTTCAAACTGTAGTTTAGCAGGAACTCCGGTTAGGATTTTAGTCTTGAAATGGAGACTCATCTGAAGGCCTCATGGCACAAGTAGCTTCACTAATATACACAAGAAAAAGTTGTGGAACAAATACTTGAGAGCAAAGGTGAAAAATTAATCTAGGATATGAAAACCAGGAAGTAATTTTGTATACTTACATTTCAAAGACACACTTTCTATCCCATTTTTTATAGAGAAACAATCAATTTGTGGCTCTACACCTCTGCTTACTGTCCTAAGCAGAGACACTGCTCCTGCATTAATAAAAGTACCTTAGCCTAGAAGAAATAAGGAAACTAAAATGGAAAGAAAAGATCATTGCACCTCACAGGGAGCACATTAAGATTCAGCAACTCAGAAGTTACATGATTTGCAGAAGGAGTAAATATTAATTAGGAGGGGGCAGTGTTTCCCTCTTAAAAACAAGTTTGGGGGTCTAGGAGCATTTTTGATATCTAGAGACCCCTGTTTGCAGAAGGGTGCCTGGCACTAGATGGATGGCTGCTTGCCAGAACTGTAAGAGCAAACTCCAAAAGTGTGAAGCACAAATACAGGCATAGCCTGGGGAAACAGATTGACTTGAATAATGTAGACAGGCTGGTCCTCTCTCACATTTTACTTTATTTGACCTAATTACAGCTGCATTTCATTCAACAATGTGCAGCAGGAGTGCAAAGGTTTTTTTTCAACCAAGCTTAACAGCAAAAAATCTGTACCCTCTCCAACTTCAGGGAATAAAAAACATTGTATAATTCCCAATTTTTAGTGAGGGTAGGTACTACCTCTAGCTATCACTCCTTATTCTTTATGCAGCTAAAAATTACCAATTCACTGTAGTTATCCCAACCTTATTAGGACATCAGCCTGACTCCTTGTCTACTGATATTTAGGAAAAACAATCTTACTCTTGCAAATCTCTGGGACAGAATTCTAGTATTTCATAACTAAATTTCAAGCCCCTTGTATGAGGAAATCTGAACTCATACAGAAATAAAATCTCTTTCCCACATTTATGTAACCCACTGACAATGTGTATGACATTTATCCTGGTATTGCCTGTTTTTATAGTACTGAGTTCAGTGTCTGGTTTTTGCTGTTGAGTACTGTGCTTCTGGATCTTGAGGGTGTTAGTTTGATCTTTTTTTTTCATCTGCATCAGGTGGTTCCATCACAGAATTATGCACACACATTTCTGTTTGCATGTATGTACGTAACTTTTTCTCTGGCATACGGTACATCAGTGAATAAAGAATATATTAAGGTGTATGCCCTCCTTTTGCATACATACTCAGTCACAGCCTCACACATGTACACTCTCCTATTGTTAATGTGTGTAAGAAAGCATCTTTGTGCTATTCATTATTATTTAGTATCTCTTGATAGTTTTTAGTCTTTAGAAAAATCTCAGATCCTCAAATACAAAAAAGATCTCACACGAAAAAGTATAGAGATAAAAGTTTTTCTTTTAAGATGGTAATAAAAAGCAGAAGGGACTGCTTTTTATTACCATCTTAATTTATTTCTCATTTCTTCATCTCATTTTATTTGCAAGATTCATTCAAAACTGAATAGTTGATGGGTAAGTTAACATGGGTAGAAATAGATTTTAAAATGGATTAAATACCAATTTGAAGTTACCAACCTAAGAATAGGCCAAATCCACAGAGAATACTGAAACAAACATCAAAAGACACATTTCAGGGCAGACAGTGCTAGGAATTAAAAAGGAAATTTGCTATTGATTCTGGGCTGCTTTCTGTGGCAGTCTCATTATTGCTCAAGTCCGAGCAGTTTGAAATTTTCCTCCCACCACTTTCCTCATGTGTTGTTGTGTCTTCATGGTCCCCTTACTGCTCCTGCCTACCTTTTTAAAAAAAAAACTATTGCTGTTTTCCAGTGGGTCGACTTGAGTGGAGAATTTCTATGAACCCTTCAGAGATGGTCTAATCAACATAAACAGCCTAAATTTACCTGCAAAAAATATAAATCCAAGTCAATAGTGTTTAGGAATTTTTCCTAGATGAGATAAGAAAGACTTCCACTTGTTGGAGTATAGAAACCAAGGTGTGCATGTGCTTGTCTTCAATGCAAACAGAATAAACTCAAAATAATTTGTATTTTTACCTCATGCGTTAAAAAGGTCAGATTTTCAGAGACAGAAAAAATTATGAGCTAAATTTGCAAAGATAAAACATTATAAATTGGAAAATGTAAAAGATAATTGGGACTCGTTTACGAACATTTCACTGATTGTGCCAAAATGTCACAATCACATACTTAAAGGAAAACACTACTCTGCTTAAAAAAACACCCAACTCTACTCTGAATGAAAAAGAAAGCATCAAAATTTGAATTTATATATATACGAATGCATATACAAGTTAAATGGAAACAAAGAGACGCACATAGAAATTTGTAGTCAGCAGACATAAAGTTAACACCAAAATTATTTTTTTAAATTATGTCAAAACCATGAGAAACATAATAGCATATTAAATTGCTGGGAAATCTCCAAATTACTGAAATAAAATTTTCTCCATATTACTAAAGCAAAGTTTTCTGTCCCAGATTTCAGAGTCCATGAATATTAACATCACAGGTGTGCTGGTTTTGGTCAGGGCTAAATCAATTTTCTTCACAGTGGCTGGTAAGGGGCTGGGTTTAGGCTGGAGTTAAGCCATGATCATGATGAAGAAATCATTGCAACTACAGTCTGGGATAGTGTCAAAGAGAACCTTTAAAATCAGCAGGTTTTAAGAGAGCTTACAGCTAAGACAAAGAAAAGTAGCGATCAACACCAGCCAATACTGATTGATTCTAGGAAGGCAGGGAATATCTCAGAGAACTTGAATAGAATCACAACAGCACCAATACTTCAAAAAAGACAACAGGCTGATTTAGGTAATTACAAGTTTGTCAGCCCACCATCAGTTCTGGGAAAGTAACAGCATGTTTGACATATAACTATAGTAATAAGACTTAATGAGGGGGGAATAACAAATGCCAATCAACACATTTTTATGAACAAGACATTGTTTACCTGATGAATTTATGCTATTATTTAAAATGAAATTTTATATCTGTTTTATCAGTGTAATATTGTTGCTATAATGGACTTTCAGACATTTGGAATGATACATGGTGTATTTGTAAGCCAGAGTGATATAAAATCAATGGGGCACACATTGAATGCGTTGGGATCTAGTTCTCAAAATCTAATTACAAAAAGAGATTTTTTTTCAAATGTCTGTGTTTCCCACAAGAATCTACTCAGAGAAACACTATTCAACAAATATATCCACAACTTGGAAATAAAAACCAGAAAGTAATTATGGATTAAGTCTATAAATAACATGAGCTTGGGGGAGCATGGAAGGGAACAGATTGCTGAGTGATCTGGCTGTTTGAAGATATCAAGCAAATAGCATGTGCTTCAGTTGAGCCAAATCGAAGTTTATATGTCTGAAAAATAATAATATAGGTTATACACAGAGCATGGATGACTTTTGAAGGCAGTGTGAGGAAAGAAGTCATGGGGACCATAGTCTTCATGCTTACTGAGCATGGTTCAAAAAGCTCGTGTAACCTCTGAGCATTTAAATGTGAGAGAACTCAGCAGGGATAGCGAGGTTAAATTAACTCTACATTTGGCACTGGTGAGATTGCTACTGGAATACTATTTGGTTCTGGTGTCTACACTTCAGATGGATATTGATGAATTGGAAGGGATTCAGAGAAGAACCACATGAATGCTTACAGGCTTGGGTAACGTGCCTTGTTGTGAAATTCTCAAGCAACTCTATTTAGTTATCAAAGAAGGCTTAGAGAATGGCCTGATTGCAGTCTAAATATAACCACAGGGGGAAGGGAAGGGGCAGAAGGAATAAATTTGATAAGGCTCTGCAGTGTAACAAGCTAAGGTGAAACAATGACTGGTAGTTCAAACAAAATAAATTCCGACTAGAAACAAAGTGTGAATTTGCATAGTGAGCAAGCCAACCTCTGGAACAACTTGCTAAAGGCTGCAGTAGATTTCCCATCATTGGAAGTTTAAATTCAACATTGGATTTATCTCTTCCGAAATGCAAAAAAAAAGACAAGAAAAAATATTATGGTTCTTGGATATGGAATCAAAATGAGTAGTGTGAATGCCTTGTGTCTGACATGTCATGCTAGACAATCACTGGGGTCCTTTCTGCCCTTAAAAAATCCATGAATCTTTTTCTCCACACTGACTTCAGGGAATGAAATTGAGCCAAGAGAAATAGAGCCAGAATATAAAGTAAAACACTCCAGCAGTGACTTCCATTTATTTCTGGGACGATGTCCCAAGATGAGAAGGGGGGAGGCCTTACTGACTTATTTAAAAGAAAGGTAGTAAATATAAAGGGAGAAATATCTCAACACTGAGATGGCAACCAGGGAAAAAAATCCCAGACACCTTTTGTTATCCTGGTTGTTTATACTGAGGATTTAATGGAGCCACAGCTGGAAATCAAACAACACATCTTCAAAATATGCTTTATTCCCCAAAGCTGTCAGTCCCAGATATTTGCCTGCTAGGAAAAAGGTAATCCACCTTGCCAGTGGTGACCACTGTTCCCATCACTGCTTTAGAGATTAAACTGAGAACTGAAAGGTGACGTTGGCCAAATACCTCCCCAGAAGAAACATGGAAGAGATATGAGGGCACTGAGAGTGTTTCTCTGCCCTGTGTTCACTGGAGGTTAGTTTGAAACCTGTCCCTCTCATTATTCTCCCAGTAATTATTCATCTCCCACCCTGCCCCAGCCTGTTTCTTTAAAATCCTTTCACCATGAGCTGACATCTTCTTTCTGAGGGCACTCTGTCTTTTAGCGGGACATGAACACAATGTATCAAAAATCAAGGTTTACCCTTGATGAACATCTGGCACGCATTGCTGTGAGTTTATATCTCAGTGGGTAAACATGGAGGAAGACAGGCTATTTCAGCTGAAAGTAAATATTCCCACAAAAAAATGGATATAAATTTTCTACAGCCAGCTTTCTGCAGTGTTCCAGGGAAAAGCCTAAATAGCTTAAAGATAGATTCTGATATTCTTACTGTGATTACCTGCAGCATCAAAGAACTGATGTGGCTGAGGTTCTTTCAGGTTGTGTTTCTGTGAGACAGACTTCCATTTCTAACTTTACATTACATATTCCTCTACTTTGGGAGGTCTCTGGTGGCTGTGTAGTTCTTATGCAGTATAAATCCATATGCCTAATGCAGTCTGTCGTATTTAGAAACTCACTGCTCCTGTATTCATGACATGCAAGCATCTGTCACTCAAACCTGCTCATAAATCTAAATTCACTAATAGGACTTCTACATGTCCCTATTTACCAAAGAGTAGAGTGGTGACCCTGGAATAAATGGCAGCAATGATGTAGTTGCAGCTTATAAAGTGACAAAAATTCTGTTGCACCAGAAAGCTGAAAAACCAAATTGATAAAAAAACTCCCCAAACTCCCCAAATGTTAGCAGTCATTTTCAGTGAGAGGAAAATTAATTGAAAAAGGAAAAAAACTTAAACAAATACATCATTTTTTCCAAACCCAGATTGTGACCACCTAGCCTGAAAACATGTTCAGTTTTTATAATTCTCACAATATAAATTGCCAGTCCTTTCTGTTTCTGTCTGCTCTTGAAGGAGAAAGAAAAAATAGAACAAAATTATGTGCTAGACTAAAATGTTATTTTTCTCTAAAAATAAAGTAAAAATAGTGTTGTTATAATCCATACTAAGGCTGTGACAGTTGTCTGAATTTTAGGGATTCTGAGTGTTGGTGGCTCCTCCAAAAGCAATGGGACGCTGGTGAGCAGTGGGATTTTACCTGGGACTGAGATTTCCTACATGAGAGTATTTAAGGAAGTGCTGAGCAATACTCACAGATATGGTATCCTTTAACCCTGCTCTCTTGTGCTCGCTAAGCTCTGCTGGCTTGTGCTCCAGGCAAAGTTACAGAGGTTTTAGTTGTGCAGCTAATTGACTGAGGCTACAGCATTAACTTGCTGTTGATGAGGTCTAATTGCAAGTGCAGAGTTTGCTGCATTAACATCATTTTCAGCATAAGCTGAGTACTCTCCACAGCTGACTGCACCGTGGGCTAATGCCAGCTCTTCTTCCATCACAAGTAAAAAATAACATGAAACTGCAAGAAAACTTTTGTCTTTGTGTGTATAAATGATTTTTGTTCTTGCTTTCAGAACATGCTGAAGACACTTCAGTGTGGCAGTTTGGTGGGTCACCTTGTCCAGTAGATCCCAGCATTAGGACTGGGTTTAACTCAGCTGGATTTAACTCCAGCTGAGCATCAGTGTAACTCAATACCCATCAGACACTGCTGGCACTTAGGTGTGGTCTTGGATATTTTCCCATCTTTTCTGGGCAAGAGTGAGGATTTAGATACCAACAAGTCTGTAACCATCAGCTCAGGTGCACAGCTGGTGTCAGGCTCCCTGTGCAGGAGTTCTGTTCTGGGGGCATGGCCTGGGTTTGCTGCATGGTAGCTCAGGAGCTTTTTCCCATGCACTTAAAATATCTGTGGTTTACATCATCTCACTGAGGGCTGGGGCTCCTCAGGGAGTAGGATGTTGCAATGTGACGTGCAGCAATGTCAAAATATTTTAGAAGTCTGAGCTTTAGCCAATTAATTTTCAAGGACAGGGTATTCTCAACTCGATCCCAGTGTCTCTGCAGCAAGCACATCTCTGACTCATCAAAATCTTCCCAAAGCCAAATTGATTTCTTCTTTCTTGCTTTTTTTCCCTTTCACTTTGGCCACCAAAGTCAACAGAACAACCATGATTTCCCCTCTCAGTAGAGAGCTTATGATGGCTCCGTGGCAGCATTATTGTTTGGGAGGGGAGCTTTCCTCTAAGGTGGATTTCTCCAAATGCCAGGGAGCAGCTTTGCAGAGCTTCCCCAGGCCACCAGGACGGGTAGAGCAGAGCCAGGAAGGATTCCCTTTAATCACTCACCTCAGGTGAGTATTGCTAGTGTTGCACCACAAGAGTGTTGCTAAATTTTCTGTGCAATGCATAATCCTCCTGAGTCTTGGCCCTTGTGTCCTGGCATCTCTGGTGATATTTTGGGGGTGGATTTAAATGTTGCCCTCTCAGCCTTAATCCTCATGTTTTCTGGAGAGATACAGTGAAAAACTGACAGCTGTTGGTAAGCTGTACTCTATTTTTCCACTCTACTACAAAGAACAGGAAATTAAGCAGTTGTCACATCAGAATTCCCCAAAGTTTGGGGAATTCTCTTGGTCCTTTTTTTTTTCACTGGGTATTCTACCAGTTTCCTCAGAAATAGAGAGCCATCCCTGAAGATAAGTGGTGCTTGCAAAAAGTGTAGAAAACTGTGTCCTTTTGGTATTAGACTTGATGTTTTGGAAGTTATTCTGTGGTTCTGACTGAACCTTGAGCATGGTTAGAGCATGGCTAGATCCTATCACAAAGTTTAGAAGCAGAGCTGGACTCTAAAGCTTGAACATTAGAAATATGTCTCTGTATGAGCCCAGTTCCAAGATGCAGGACACTTTCAAAGCCTGCATTACATTTTGATTCATATTTAAAATACCCCAAAATGTTAGTTTACTAAATATTTTCCTTTACACTTAGTCTCTATGCACTAAAAATTGTAAAAAGACTGATTAATATTTTACAATTCTATTTTTAGCTCAGGAAATCTTATGCTTCTATTTTCCTGATTGTGCCAGCACTGATCACAAATCTGCTTAAAGTGAAACTGTGCTCCAGTTTCTGGACAATAAGAAAATGCTTACAACTTTAATGCTTCAGAGAGCAAAGCACGGGAAGGATTGTGGAGACAAAGATGAGAAAATAAGGACAAGGATAGGTAGAGTAGAAAGTAAACATTTTTTTATGACAAGGATAGGTAGAGTAGAAAGTAAACATTTTTTTATGGTAGTCCTAAAGAGCAGGTCCTTCCAAACAAGAGGGAAAGTGCTGGTGGAACCTGTTCTCCTTCTTCTCTTTCCCAGACAGAGGACTGATAGAGATTTGCATTCTCCAGATACAAATCTGAAGTCATGTCCTAGTGCACACTCAGACAAAAATTACTTAAAAAGAAAATAATAATCCTATTTGCTGGATAATTAACAGTGAGCAATATCATTCTGTGCTTTATATTTTTATTGAAATTCTTTATCTCACAGAAACATGGACAAAATATATTTCAATTGTACAGCTAGGCATGTCTTTATATTAGGTGGAAATGTTTTGATAGATGTTTCAGTTATCCATTTATTGATCTTAATGTATTTTTAATATGCAGGCACTGGTCTCTGCTAACTGAGCTATATCTGCTTCTCCCTAGTTGAGTTTCACAAATTAAAAATAATTCTTTCTGTCTTTCAATAAATAGTATATGGTGGGCTTCTGTCTTGTGGGCAATATGTGCTGTGAGCAGCCTTTCAATTTATGAGATTAATCTGTGCTCACAAGAGATCTAAATGTGAGCAGCAAAAGTTGGCTATAGACTGCAAGAGGAACAAGATCGGAGAAATATGTTGACCTAGGACTTTTTTTTCTCTTTCACACACCATTTGAGCCCTTCTTCTGGCAGAAAGAAGCCCAAAGCTGAAAACCATCTGTTTAAATAGCAGTGTTGTTCCTTACTTCTGCCTCAAAAAGAGATTTCCCAGAAATTTTTAAGAACGAACAAATTAAAAAAATACTAAATTCAGCTTTGAGAATCTGGGCACAAGAGAATCTCCTCTCTTGTGACCTATATAGGAGGTCACCATTCTCTATAGGATCTCTAAGACTCCACCTGAGGATTGTCACTTGGGAATTGGGACATCCTATACTTGGGCTATTGTGCATAAGATAACATTTTTCAGTGTTTGCAATTACACATATTTAGTTTAGGCAGATGAATGTGGGAGGATTTGTTTTCATCCATTCCAGCTGTGTTTTTGCCAGCCACGGGGCTCACTGGTTCCTGATTACAAGTGTTTTGCATCCCAGTAATTACACAGGGATGACCCCTGTGCCAAATTACACTTCCCACAAAGCTGAGCAGGCTACAAGCATTTCTTGTTCTTTGTTTGATTCAAAAGTTGAGTGAATTTCTAGTCACTTAATTCAAAATCAGTGAAGACCTTTCTCTTAACCTTTTGATGGGGGTGAAGGGTGACAAGCACTACATTCTGAGCTATTTTTCATTGCAGTTGTTATGGTCATTTGAACACAGGGATAACTGTGGACCTTTATCCTGTGATGATCTGGCTTACTCCAGCAGTACCTTTGCATGTTGTGTCTCGTTCTTTGTTGGTCAAAGGGAGCAATAATTCCTATTTTGTAGAGAGGGGTATGGATTGATTGTGGTTATTTCCAATGCTAGGGGTCTCAAAGGAAATATCCCTTGTCTTGGTGAAGCTGGGATCTGATTGTGTTGAAATATCTTTGAAAATATAATCTCTCATAGTAAGGGTAAGGACATATTGCGAAGGGTCCCAACACAGGACATCAGCAATGAAAACAAAAATGTTATGAGATTTGATGTACAAAGGCAAAACACAACAAGAAAACCACCCAGAAAAGGTATTAACTTATATATGAGGCAGGAATCCAAGAAAAAGTAGCAGTAGAGAAAAGTGAAAGGAAAATGGCTGTGTGTCATTGGCAGACAGTGAACAGCGAGGAGAAAAAAGGAAGAAATTAAACTTGTAAGTGCAAATGACAAAGTCAGTATCAGAAAAAATATTGGATATACTAGAAGTGCTGAACATGAAGCTGGGGGATGATAAAGTCTGACCCTGAGATTAGCTCAGCTGGTTAAAGCATGGTGTTATAACACCAATACTATGGGTTCAATGCCTGGATGGGCCATTTACTTAAGAATTGGACTCAATGATCCTTGCAGGTGTCTTCCAACTCAGAATGATCTGTGGCTCTGTGAAAAGACATGAAAAGTTAGTAGCAACCAACTCAGTAGTAAATGTGACAGATTTTTTAGTGTAGTGAATTTGATTAGGTAGATGAAGATGCCATTTCTTGTTATTACTTTTCGACCCCTTCTCTTCACTTTCCAGAATAATGAGGAGAAAAAAATTGGGAAGAAAAAAAACTTACTGTCATGGAGACAAGAACGTCCCTTGTGCAACATCTGTTACCTGCTCAGCTGTAGCCTGGAGGTTATGTCAAGTATTTTTGGTCTCTAGTCATGCATCTTTAAACAGGTGATTCATCAGGGGAGCAGGGTGGCCGCACACCCTGTATCAGTCCAGTGGACAGCCACCGTGACCCTGGGAGCTGGGAGTCCATCATTAGGGGCAGCTGCCTCCCCAGAGAGGCTCCTTCCACCTGCAACCCAAAGCAGAACTGCATGTTTTTCACTCCCACCAACTCAGTTCTGTTGAGTTGATACACCTGTCATCTATCCTAGCAGGAACATGCTGCAGCCAGCTTTTTCCTAAGCCTGTCCTGGTTTGTTGTGGTTGTATACTGAGAATTATGTAGGGCAGAGCTTATTCTTCCCCATGCTGAGGTAGCTCATAGAGCATTGTTGCCCACAAGAAAGAAGCCCACCCTCTGCTATTCATTGTAAGGAAAGTATTTTATCACATATTACAGAGCATTGATATGCCTTTCCACCTCAGTGGCTCATGAGGTAGGGAGCTAATATTTTCATTCATACTTGCATGAAGTTGAGGATACATTTCTCTTCACAAAAATATGCCAGCAGGCTGTAAAAAGAGTAGTTTTCCTACACAATATAAAAATGATCTTTCATTGTTCTCTGAACTTGGGGTTTTCCATGCAGAATGCATGAGTGTGTTCCTGAAAATTGAAAAAAAACAAACCCAGGCTCTCATCTCAAACTAGGGAGAATTAAGAGCCTGTGCCCTTTGTATAATTAGTTGACCCATGCATGGAAGACAAAAGGTGGGAGACCAGAACATGCATCTATAAAATAGACTGTTTTATTAGTGAAATTTCATAGGAGTGGTCATAAAGATGCTTAAAGAAGGGAAACAGGATATTGCACTTCGTGCTACATTAAATGAAAAACTGAGAAACATGAAATCCATTCCCAGCTTTTTCAATTTGTGTGTCTTTGGCAAATTTGCTTCCTTTTTTTAACCTGTGTCCTTCTGCCTTGGCAAGTTCCTTTATAATCTCCAGGTTCACTAAACACATCACAAAAAATATGCAATTCCATGGATGAACTCTACATTATGCTATGCTATATGTAAAAATGCAATTGAAAGGATAATTGTGCCTTTGTGTTAATCCACTTGTAAGAAAAACCTGTAATCTGCCAGAACAGAATGTATAGGTTATTAGCTTGTGTCTACACCAGTCTTTTGACAGCAGGCCATGAAGCATTAATAAATAGATATATTTCTCATGGGTTTGTAATTCATTTTTCCAAACTTATTAAAAAACATGTATCTGCAGGAGCAGAGGTGAAAGTTTGAAAACAATAAAACTTTCAGATCTATAAAAATGACATACTTATAATAGAATATTTCTAGGGCACTTCTCCTTTATTATGTAGGTATTATAAAGATGACATGACATAATGTCTGTAGATAGTGGGAGAAGCATTTGTATATGTGTCTGTGTGAGTGTGGCAACACTGTGCCATTAGCTCTCCAGCAATTAGCAAGAGAAGGGGCCCCTAAGATTATGGCAGTGATTCACACAGAGAAGCAAAATCAGGAGAATTTCAAATTTTTGTCATTTTTTATGAGCTGTTCGGGGAGAAAAGAAATAAATACAAGCGAGAACACTTCACCTTCTGCAAAGTTATGGACTTGCTTTGTATTTTGACAATACTATTAATGTCATTCTCTGTGTTTTGACTATCAGTCATTCACTGTGAGTTCATCTTAACATCATTTCCACTTCTGCCAGCACCTCCTCACCACTGGGAGAGTTCTGGGAACCAAATTGCTACTGTTAGCACTTCTTTCAGAAGACTAGACTCTTTCCCTTGAATAGGAAATAACTGTCTGTGTATCCCTTTCCAAGACAGATGTATGTCACACTGCAACCTAAGAAAGAAATCCATCAGATTCTTGCCTAAATCCATGCCTTTGCAGCTAATGATGTTTGGGAGAATGTCACCTTGCTAGAATTGGTGCTGTGTTGACTTTTTCCTTTCTTTCAGGAACGGGTTGCATTCTAATTTAACAATCTCTATAATTTCCTAAGCTGTCTTCTCAAATGGTCTCTTTTAAATGCTGCAATCAATGTGACCCTCCTATTTTCAATAAAGTATGTTCTGAACTCAGGTATGCTGGCTAGAATGGATGAGGAGAAAATCATAAAGCCCTGAAAAAAACCCCAAACAAGTACACAAAGCAAAAAGCAAAGGTAAAGCCCATGTTGTTATACAGCTGCAGTAATCCATGGCATGTGTGGTCTCTTCTAATTACTGAGAAGCTGGTTTATGGATGGACTGAAGACAACAATTGCTTGCTGTCAATGCCTTAGCAATTGTAAAACTAATTATAGCCCTCCTTAAATGCAAATAATTAACAGCAAGTGTCTTTTCAGCCTTTTATTCCTCTGTTTATCATTTTGGAAATGCTTTATCTGGGAATGGGCGCATCTGAGCAGGAAAAACAGGCAATAATTACAGGAATCACAGATGTTCCAGACAGTCTGCACCAGTGGAATTTCTCTCCAGAAGTCTGCAGAGGTTTTGCCCCTATTTTTCACAGCATCTGCTGGAACAGTTGGATTAATGATGCCTATTTACAGGCATAATGCCCGTTGTAACATCTCTGAAAGTATTATGCTCCTGGATCAGGATTCAGTTCCACAGTAAGAGAAATTCACTTATGTGTCTGCATTCAGTGTCACTGGGTGCCTCTGCAGCTGGGAGATGTGGTCACAGCAGTGAGTGGAAACCAGAGAACCTCTCAGTTCAGTGGTTACAGGCAGCTGAGCACATTTCCATGCTCACAGGAATTCACAGCTGCATATTCCTAGGGCAGAGGGAGGTTTTGGCGGTTGCAGATGAGCAGTTTGCCATAGTGGGCAAAGTCCTTCAGTGATCTCAGCAATGTTTGAGCCACTAACCATTAACACCTCAGTCTCTGAGTACCAATTCCAACACTAGTCTGGAACTGAGCAGCTCATCTAGGGTTTTACCATCCTGGCCTTGGTAATGGTCCTTAGCTCAAAACACTTAAAATAGTCATCCTAAATATGTACACTGTAGGTATATAGGCAGCCTCCTAAAGTGGATATCCTCTGCTCCCTCTGGAGTCCAGGGACACAAGAGGTACTTTGTGAACGTGTTTTATACATCCTCTGGTGAAGAAATATCTTAAAATTAAATAAATCATAATCTGTAAGTACCTGCTTCACTCTAGGCTTTATAAACAGCTTCAGTTTGAAACCCAAGATGATTTTCATTGCATCAGCTTAACAATGCATTAATAACTGCACCCAGAGTCTAGGCTGCCATTAAATCAGAGTCACTTCTGTAAGTGCAGTCAGTCATGTGTGATTCATCAATTAATCCACAAATTAAGATATCCACTCAAGATGCAGCAAATAATTTCCCACATTCCAGGGGTGATAGGTTTCATTGGTTACAAAAGAAGGAGAAGGTTCCCCCATTGTACAAATTGTGCTGAGTCTTACGAATTCTGTTATACAACATCCTCTTGAGCAGTTAATTTAGTTTCAGGTAATAAGAAGCTTTAATGCTCTGAAGCAGGTGTTAGGGGCCTAAAATACTCTGTACTGTGGAGAGTTGAAGGGTGCTTCTCCAGTCTCTGTCCTTAATCAACCCTTAAACTCAAGCCTTAAAATGCTAAGGCTTAGAGAATGAACCCCATTACTTAAATAAGACACTGGGGCTTATATTTGGTATGAGGAAAATGTTCAGGGCCCCTGTCTATCCAGTAAAATATAGATAAGTTTTCTTTCCTGTCTCTGTGTTTAGATTTTTACTTTTAGGTTTTCTGTTTGTTTGTGGGGTTTGCTTGTTTTTTTTCATTGTGGTGGTTTTTTGTGAGTTTGTTTGTTTGGTCTTTGGAGCAGTTTTGAATTTTTCTGATCAAAAACTCTTTGGAATCAGAGGCTTCAGACAGGCACCAAATTGAAAAACCACAGTTCTTTAACCTTTTACTCAAGTCACCTAGATTGCAAGAGATTTCCACCGTGCATTTTCTCATGGAAGAACAAACAAACAAACATTTGTGGAAGCATTTCTTGTGCTTCATCAGGCTGAGCACTGTTAGATGATCACGCTTGCATTTCAAGGAGTAATGCCTGCCTGAGTGGGTCATTACAAGCAGCTCATACAGGAGCATAGGGAGGATTTTTCAAAGAGGGAGGGCTGTCTGTACTTCTTGTGAAGAAAAAGGGAAGGGTTGGATGAGAAGGTTCTGCTGGATCTCTCCTGTAGCTTTTAGATTGCATGGTTGATTTTCCAGTTTGTTGAGAGGCAGCCCACACCTGACTGGGATCACCCAAGACAGAATCCTGCAGTGAGAAACTGCATAGGATGTCTCTGGAGTGGCTCTAAGGTGCTTGCATCTGCAGGAACTCTTGGAGAATCCTCTGAAGTCGGAGTTTCTCTCTCTTTCTGTCCCCACACTGCTTTTTCCTGCTGGAAACAAACAAGCCCAGGAATATGGGCCAGTGGGCAGCAGGAGTGTCACCATCTGCCATGTAGAACCTCTGGGAAGGGAGCAAGAATGGCTTGGAAAGCTTTTCTAATAGGACCCTGGGGACAGAGATAGCACATTAAAAACCACTGGGTTTTAGTGGGAGTTTTGGGAGGGGAATGGAAAAATACCTGCCTTTTTTTTTTCAAGAGCTGACTACTTGTCCCATGAAAAAATCGGATCTTTATTTTCTAAACATATGTTCCAATTGCCGATGCGTTTGGACAATTTGTTCTGAACAGCAGGAAGTATCACATGCAATAGTAAATTGCAATCATGATCCTTGGAAATTAAAGTGACTCAGAATTCATCAGGTGGCCCTCAGTGATGGGTACCAATTCCATCCAGTCCTGGAGACAGTGTTGTGTCATTTTTTTCTTGTGCTGTTAATTTAGATTAATGGCTTTTATTGTTGGTTGTCATATTTGGCTGATTGAACAGTAAAGTTACATTTCATTTCCTCTCTTTCATTATGACACTCGATGAGGAAAAATACAAATGAATTCACATTTGATTGTAGCACAGAATTCTTTTTTCCTCCGGTTTCAAGAACAAGCACAAAGAGCTGTGCAAAAGCAATGTCTAGGTTGGTGATTGCATTAGTGTAAATTCTCTAAATGTTTGTTCTTTCTGTCTGTGGTGAGTAGTTGAGACAGAAGTTGTTTTTCATTGCCAGTTAATCACTTTCTGTGATTCCGAAAATATCTACAGAAAGAACTGTCATAGCTCTGCAAAGAGATTTTTTTTCACTGCTTCACTTCTCTCCCCAGATTAATTTCCCCCTTCTGCATAATCTTAATTTCACTTTCTCTGACCTACCCACAGAGAAGGGAAGAAAGCCCTAGAAAGAGGGCAGGTGTTAGAAGTCAGTGCATGTACAAATTTAATTGGATACACAGAAAAATGTCAGTCCTAGAAGCTGATCAATCAATCAGTGCTAGCAAATACCCTCATGGACTCTTACAAAAGATGAAAAATGGAAAGAACAGAAATGTCCTTACTGGGCTTTTTCTGAGCAGCCAAATGGTTTCATTCTTCTCTCCTGTATCTCAAAATATGTTGGCCAATGTCCCAGTGCTGAAGGACACCAGTGGAGTGGCTTTGAGCTGGTCAGTCACAGGCTCCTGGATGTTATGGGAAGATGAGTTCAGTGGAAAAAACCACTTAAACTGCTTGAAGCAGTGAAGGAGCTTCAAGCCCTGAAACCACCACCTATGACATTGGGCTGTGGATAAAGCAGAATAAATTAATTGAAGTGTATCTTCTGCAGAGAAAGTGGAGAAGATACTTCAGATCTGCAGGCTGTAGGGCTTGGGAAAACAGGAAAGCTAAGAGGAGGTCTAGTAAGGGGATAATAAGAAGAAACTTGTGAAATAAAACCATGAAGTGACAGAATTTCTGATTCCTGTCAGTGATTTTTGTCCAAGGACACTACTTATTTTGGTTTATTGCCGTGCTGCTCAGGAAAAACAGGGCCTGGGTATGTGAGTTTTAAACATAGAAGAGTATATACTGAAGGCATTAGCAGTCTCATATCACTGGTGATTTTATTTTTCTCACAGTGTAAATGAACTTCCAGGACACTAGATAATGGATCACAGTCTAAAACACAAGGAAAATAGATCTTCTAAGTTAAGTAGATTCTTTAAAAATAAAGCTATTTTTTCAATGTAAAACACTTTCAAAAGGAGCCAATTCCCTAATCTTCTTGTGCTACTTGGGGCCAGGTTTTATATCTCTGCTGAACTAACCTAAGCAATCCTAAATCACATTTTTAAAAGTCTTTTTTTGTTTAAAGAAAAATATATTGTGTATATATATAATTTTCAAAAAAGCTCACTGCACATTGTGTTTGACAGTAGTGCCTGACCAGATCTGGAGACACTTCTGATCACTGTCTGCTCTGCAGTTCTTGAAAGCCTCAGGTTAGCAGCCACTACACCTGCCTGAAATGCTAAGTGATCGGACTCTCTCATTTCATGGTAATTGCTTTCTCTTAAGTCCTTCATTTGTTTCATTTTTGCCTGGACTAAATTCAGTACTGGTAAACATGGCTGCAACAGACCAAATGACAAAATGCAGATGTTTTGTTGTGCCTAAGCCCACGAGAGGTTCTGCTGTGCAGTGATTGTATAAACAGGTGTAAGGGCAGGCTTAAAGGCTGTTGGGTGTGCCATCAAGAAGGGAAGTGATGAGCCTGGTGGGTGCTGTCCAACAGGGCAGGTAACAGGACATGTCATGGTGTGGGATATGCTCCTTCCTCTTCCAGGGTCTGAAGAGCTAAGGGTGATTTCAAGGAGTTAAAATTTCTTCTTTCCTTGCTCGAAAAGTGCAGAAAAATCTATGGCAGCCCTTAAAGGAAAAGCATACTTGCATCTACTTCAATCAATGGATGAGGAGTATGCAGGACAGAGAGGGACATGTCCAGGAGGAGTTAATAGTCCCAACTACTTTCTCCACTGGATTTTTAAAATGTCTTTAGAAGGAAGTTTCTTAGTTGCTCCAGAATGTTTTTCTGTGCAATCAGGTCATTTTTGTCCCTGGTCAATGAGTTTTGTCACTGGAATGTAAGCCATCAGATCTGTCTGGTCTCTTTTTTTCCATAAAAAGTGAGCCTGTGGTTTTCAAAGTGCAAACCATCAGCCTTAAATCAGTACTTTGCTAAAAAGCCACTGGTAAGAGCATTCTGGAAAGTTTAGGGGTGAAAATAGCACTTACCTGTAAAGTTATTTTGTGAACTCAAGTTGATATAAGGCAAATAATTCAGGAAAGGATTAGGCACTTACATGAATATGAATAACACCAGCAGTTGCACAGGGAAAGAGAAAATTTACAAGGGTTATCAATCCTTACACTTCAGAGCATGGGACCATTTCTGGGAAGAAATATTTTTCTGCCTATACAGCCCTTAATCCTCAGAGGCCTCATTGTTTGACACCAGCCTTTAAAGCGTCTCTGAGTGACTTGGAATGAGGGTCACAACAAAACTCAGGGCAAGGTGTGTGAGTTTCTTTAGGAGGTTAGAAAGGCAGAAGGGCTGGCAAATCCCATGGATGCCCACTAGTCCTGATGTAGGGGCTTAACAATTCAGATGTTTTTATAGAAAACTACTTCTGTTTCCAACTGGAGGGCAATAAATTCTTTAAGTATGTTGAGGATCACTGACATGTTTCCCTCAGTGTTAAATACAGTGAGACCTTCCCCACCTTTGGCCTGGCGAGAATTTTACTGAGTTACCACTAAATCATAAAGCATTGGGAGAAAAGATCTTCCTTGACCCCACAGTACAGACTGCCACCTGAATTATGAGTTCCACATCCAGATGTGGAAAGCTCATGCTGTCCTCACTTTCCCCCTCAAATTTACACTCCCTGGGGACAGAGAGAGTCACTAGCAGTTTGCACAGCTGCAGTGTTAAATTGCTACAGCAAAATTTATGGAAAGACCAAGAGAAGTAAGTTTGTGCTGTAATGACACTCTAAACAGTCATTTTCTGTTGCCTTTCTCAGAAGGCAGAGAAGAGAGATTTATCATGACTGTAACTCTGCCAAACTATGTAGAACTGCATGGGGGGAGCTGTCCCTTGTGACGTTGTCTTGGCTGAGGGGAGAGGGTCTTACCTTGAATTGCCTCAAGTACCTGTTCCCCAGCCCAGATGATAAAATGGAGCTTAAGGCTCTGGATGTCCTCCAGGGTTTCCAGTAGGAGTATTTCATTGCCAAAAATACACCACGACCTCATGCTTGCCAGCCCTCATTTGCCTTGATGTCTCGAAGGCAATATCCTGGATTTCATCAGGAGATACCGATCCGATATAGGGAGACAGTGAAGCCAAGGGAATTATTTTGAATTCAAACCCTCTTAAGCACAGCATCATGTCATGGTGAAACCACCAGCTGAAATGAAGACTGACAGTTTAATTTCTTGAAGTACTGGAAAAGAAAAGACATCTGCCATGATGGCTACTAGCTTCCAGAAGCAGATGGTAATAGACTGTGAGGTCCTTTTCAGCTGAAGAAATTAATTCTTTTTTGCCCCCTAATATACCTGTCATTTTCTATACAAGTAACTATGTTTTTTAGAATCTACAGCATGGCTATTTTCTCTCCCTATTCCTTCTCTGTGTGCCTGTAACCTCTGCTCTGCATGGACTTTACAAATTTACCAATTTAGAACTATCTTGTGAAGAGACAGGAGTGAGTTTGACCAACAACAAAAACAAAGATTTGAAAAGATTTGCTCAAAAATGTGGGTTTTTTTGTTTTGTTTTGCTTTGTTTTGTTTTAAATTACCATGTCTTGATTGAAAATGAACAGGAGACTTCTAAATAATAATAGTAGTAATATCGGTAAAACCCAAACAGTAATAGTCCTTCTCCACATGGCAAGGCTATCTTCTTCCTTGATTCAATGAAAATTTCCAGTATTTTGAATCTATGAAAACAAAATTACTTCAAAGGAAAAAAAATAGTATTTTGGGATCAGGAACATTAACTGTGAATTTCACAAGCATCAGAGCCAGAGCAGTCAGGTTGTGTGTGCACTTGTAGCTGTTGCCTCTCCCAGCGGAACAGCAGCAGCTCCCTTTACTCACCCCCGTCCTCTGTGTGCCTGTGGCTTCCTCGGATCCCTGCCAGGGCTGGTGTGCAGCAGCTGAGGCTCTGTGCCCCTCACTGATGGATCCAGCCCTTCCTGGCTCACTCCTTTATCCTGGCAGCTCAGTGAGACTTGCAAGACGTCACTGTTCCTGGGACTTATCTCCCTTTCAAATGTGTTTGAAATTGGCAAGTGTGTTCAAAAGTAATTAAGGGAGGAATGACAGGCAGTTTGACAAAGTATCCTATTTCCTTAGGAAATCAGGCTAAATAAAGGGGATTGTCATGCAAAATCATAAATTTTCCCCAAACAAAAACTTCTTTTGTTCCCTTGGGCATCAAAGATTAGCAAAACCTGGAAGAATTTTAAACTCCAATTTAAACTTCAGAGCTTGCACTAGCAGTTTACTATTGGATTGTCAATTATCTCGGTCTTTTTAATTAACTCTGCTTTTAGGCTCTGGTACAATATTTATTTATTCTGTTTTTAAAGCAAAAAAATGGAGCATCAAACTAAATGGAAATCAAACTGGCTTTTTATGGAGGGAAAAAACCCATAAACATAATTTCATCCAACATTTGAAGATTTTCTTTAAGGTTTTCCATTAGTATGGTCTGGCAAATGGTGAGAAAGTGATTATTTTCTAATATATGCTCCAGTTCCTTCCTGATCAATGCTTTATTTGTTGGCTTTTTTACTGGGCTCATTTATAGGGTGTTTTTACTTTTTGGTGGAGAACTGAAGGTGCTGTGAGGCAGCCCATGGTATGTGTGTGTGTGTAATTCCTCAGAGAGATGTAGCATTTGAAAGTAAAGTCACAACTGACCTCAAACAAAGGGAAATAAAAGAGGCTTTTCTGCCCAAAGTTGTGACCACAGGCCAGAAGATGTCAGGATCACAGTGCATCAAGTGTAACAAACACAGAGGAATTCCCACATACCCTGTCCAAGTAAATGCAGAAGTTGGAGACTGCAATTTGGTCATGAAGATCAATTGAGAGCAAGAGAAACAGGATAAAGGAGCTCTCTCCTTTGGCTTGAGCCTCAGTTTTCAGGATCATCTTTCCTGCAGCACTTCTGTAACTCAGAGTGTGTTGGCACTTGCCTTCCATGCTGGGAATTGGCTGGAGAGCTCCACGTCCCCAGGCTGAGCTGAGAGGCAGAGCAGCTGCATATCGAGGCTGTAACCTCTCGTGTTCTTTATGGTTTGAGAGATGAGAATTTTCATGTAGGCTGTTTACTGCAGAATGCTTAAGCAGAGGCAGAGTGAGACCAGTACTGCCTGGAATTTGCACAGATAAAATTGGACTTTATGTAGGAACCTGTGTGTCTGAGATTTTCTTCCCCCGTGCCAAAATAGGTGAAGGTTTTCCTGGAGAAACAGGATCTCTCTCAGGAATTCCTCATGATCTTTCTGACACACTAAGATGAAACTTCCTAAAAACTAGTGCTGATATGAGATCTTTTCAGAATCACAGCCAACAAAACCAACCTTTTTTTTTGGTGGGCCTTTGAGATGTTTTATTTAATAATTCAGTGAAACTGGATGTCCAAGATATATTTATTTTTCTCTCTCTCTGTATGAGTTTCAAAACTTTCGACCATTCCTTCATTTTAGGACTATTTTTTGAATATTGTTCATTCTAAAGTTCCCAGGGATGAAAAAATAGCAAACAATAGCTTGAACTATTTTAATAATGTCTGACTGATGACTAGACACATAGATCATTTTGTAGCTCTTTAATAGAATTTTTTTTTTTAATTAGACCCTGTCTTCGAACAAGATCCCAAATTACAGTTTTAATCTTTACCAAGAGACAATTTCCTCTCCTTGCACTGTGTTGGTGCCTCACTGTTACTAGCAATAAAGAAATAAATAGCAGCAACCTGATTTTTTATTATGTTGCAGTGGTATTCTGAAATTAGAACATCCTAGGATCATGAAGATAACTGAGTTAATCAATGGACATTTGCAGAGGGCAGACAGGTTCCAGCATTTTCTTCTGTGTTTCTTTCCTTCCATATGGAAATTTACTTATAATCAAGCTGACTCCAACAGAGTTTTGTAAGGAAACAGGTAAGTCAAACCCATGCCTGCAGGATAGAAAATATGATGTGCCTGCTGGGACTCCTGTTACAAAGAAGGAGGAAGGGGAAACTCTTATCTTTTTCTTATTGGATCAGAAGCAAAATTAAAGATCTTCTATTACAGAATTAGAGGAATCATTATTAAAGTGCAAACAACTGTACATTCACACATGTGTCTTGTATAGAATAATCTTTGGGAAGGTGAAATGCCTTATATTCAAAAATACCCATTTTCACAGCTCCTTAGTGCTGTTATCAGAAAAAAGAGAGATAACATTGAAAAATCAGAGAAGCAGGGGAGCCAATAACATATACTTTATATATCAACATGCACAGTGTGTGTGTACTTCCATCTATACAGATCATTTATGTGTGGGGTTTATATGCATATATATATATCCATATATATATGCACACACAATGCTCAAAAAAGTAATGTAGATGTTCTGCTATGGAAATGTAGGATGTTGGGAGTGATTTATAACTTCACATGAACCTAAAGTATTTTCCTGTTCATTCTACATCTGTAGAACTGGGCTGCTGCTGGATGGAATCAAAATGTGTTTTCTTATGAGCTGGTGAAAAATTGTGACCTCTGTGGAAATGCTAACAGCACATTGGTGATGCACAGCACTGGAGATAAAATCAGGGCAGAGAGGACCTTAAAAGCCAGGGTGGAATAGGGTGAGGGAGAGGAAACACAATAGATTTCAGAGTTGAAATATCTTTGAAAGGTGAAACAGGGAGAGAGAACAGGGTCACCAGAGTGAATCATGAAAGGATCTGTGCTTTTCATTGCATCCACAGATGCTCCTTCAGTTTACATCTGAAATCTTCACCCACTCTGAACTGAGTGGTAAAACACAGTTAATTGCTCAAGCCTCCTCGTAGAACAGTAAAAAGCCTGAAAGTGTTTCTGTCCTCAGGAAGAGAGGAGTAGAAATGTCTTAGAGTAAGAATTGCTTGCAGTCAGTAGAGTTTGATGTTGAGCTGCAATAATTGCAAAAGCTTTCATGGGAACAGCTGGGTGTTAAGTATTTTCTGTGCTGCTTTCAGAGGCTCTTTTGACCATCTTTGGAACTAAATGCCTACATATTGGGTTCAAGAGCTTTGGGAGCCATTTGGGACTGAATACAGCTACCCTGCTTCAGGATGACCAAACTCATCTTTTAGATAGAAAGAACATTTATTACAGTGATTTTCAACATTTTCCTTGAGAAAACTATTTTCTTGTCCATACTCAGAATTGCTGAGCTTCCAAGTCTCCCCATGTTCACCCCATCAAGCTGGGAGCAATATGAGATTGCTGCAGCTGTTTCTGGCCACTGTCAATGAACCAAAGACCAAGCAAACTTCATCTTCCTTACAGCTGCTTTTACTGTCTCCATTTTCAGATAAATAGCAGTGATGGAAGGGACTGCAGTGGCAGGAGAAGGATGGTTTTGAGAAGCAGTTGACTAAGGGTTTAAATATTTGCCTGCTCCATGTCCCAGGATATGATCTGTACACTTTCTCCCTGTCCTTACTCAGATTTGCAATGTTCTTGTAGCAGGTGAAGTGCTGCTTTGTGGGCTGCCAGTCCCTGAAACAGCTAAATCAAAGTGCTCTGCTGCATTGAATTCTGGCATTATTATTCAGTAAATTGTGTCTCTTCCCCTCATCTGCTCCCTCTTGATACTTCTTGTTATTTACCGGCTGCTGCCTCTGACTCCAGAGGAATGCAGCCCCAATATCCAAGCGGAGAGAAGCACGCTGAGGGACAGAGGTGACTCCTGAGGCATCCCTCACCCAGCACATCTCCAGACACATCAACAATGCTGCATCCAGAGCTGTTTATCAAGTGCCACAAGCAGCTCCTCAAGTGCTGTTGGATGTACTTGTAACTCTGCTAGACTGTAAAGTAGAGAAGGAGCCAAATCCCAGCAGCTGTAGTGGGCTGGGAGAGCAAAGGCAGCACAGGCTAGAGATTAAATCCAGTAGCTATAAACCCAGCCACAATCCCCTTAGCTTTCCAGTGAATAATCCTCTGGTCTGCAATATTAATTTACCAGTTTGGAGATATTTCCCCAACCAACGAAGTTCATTCAATCTACTTACGTGTTTCTCCCCAGCTTGGATCTGATTTGGGGTTGGGGTGTTGCTAGGTTCCTGTAACAAATCCATGGTATTTATAGAATAATTTCATTTCAGCTGGGTCAACCTCTGCTATGCCCTGAGAGGTCCTCTTACCTGGCAGAAGAAATATTTAATTCTTTAATATTTTTCAGAAAGGAAGGACCTAGTCTGAACCCAAAGGCTGGTCAGTCAGTTTGGGCTGTTTTACTCTATTTCTTTGATAGTTAACTCAGCTCTGCAATGTCTTTTTGATCTGCAACCCAGAGGATGATTAGCTTAAGAGCTGTGGTTGTTTTACCCTTTCAGGGCAAGCTGTGATCCTTGTGAAAGCTTTTCAATCATGCTCCAAAGTCCTCTAGGACAGGTAACATGTGTTTATTTAACACTTTTCTGAGAATTACTTGATTTTTACACATTTGTGACTAGGAACACACTTTGATGAGCCTGATATTGGAGTTACTGGGGAAAGGTCTGTACTCAGCGACTGCATTCAGTGATTATCTGACAACACAGCTCTTTGTGAGCTATTAATTCTCTGTCAATATTTTTGACATTGCAGCCTTCTGGCTGCCTTCCCTTTCAGCCTGGTCAGCCACCTCAGCCTAGCTGAGGTGCATTTGGAAAACCCTTCCCCCAAACAGAAAAAAAGACTTAAACAAGGGAGGAGGGGAGAAAAGGGAGGAGGGGGAAAGAATGCAGAAAAAAATGGACAAATATTTAACCTGAACTCAGGATTTTAAAACCATCTCCTTACTTTCTATCTTGGGATGCTGAGCACCAAGTGGACTGGCATATCCCTGTGAAGGGCTGAGGGTTAAGTGTCTGTTCCAGAGCTCAGAGAAAAGCCTGTGCAGAAACTCCCACTGACTTTACTAAGCTAAGAATTATGCCTCTGCTGGGATAACTGTATTACAGCAATTTGCCTGTTGGCACTTGGGGAACGTGGAGCCAGGACAATTTGGCCAATTTTAAAAATAAAAAGTCTGTTTGTTGTTTTGCAATTGCTTCTGGCAAACGTGGACTAGTTGATGGGATTAGTGGGATGTTTTTGGCAAGGTAGCTTGTTTCTTCAGGTTCTCCCACCCCTCATCTGTCCATTTTAGCAAGTTTTGCTAAATTGGCAGCATCTAAAAAATAATTAAAATGGGGGGATATCACATATTTAGAGGCAGAGAAGCCAAAAGCTGAAATGCAGTGGCTTTTACTTTTTTGTCAAATTTAATATCTACTATCAAGAGTAAAAACTGCAGAAAATTACTGCAGCAAAAAGGGAAAGAAAAATATATAGAAGAAGTTTTCCTCATCTTAAGTGTATCTGTGTCAGTCTAACCTGCAAAACCAAAGGTTAAACTGTGACTTGGGAACAGAAAAACAGGCCATTGAAAGAGAAATTATTTGAAAAACGTTTTGCATTGATTCAGAAGGATAAGGCATTGATTTGGAAAGACACAGGGATATGGGAGATGCTGCTTTAAGGCATATGGGCAATTTCCTGGTCAGTGTCTCCAGGTGCTGTAAGGCTGAGTGGTCTGTGTCCTCCCTTTGCCTCTCCAGTGTCTCTTGGAATAAAAGCAGGGAGGTTTTGCTCAAAAGCCTCGTGCTGTTTAACTGGTGTACAACCCTAAAAGGGATTGCTATGCCAGAGTCCTTGAGCTTTGTGAGGTCTGCAGCCCACCCTCCAGTCCTGCAGGTGCAGCAGGCTGTGTTTGACACAGGGGCTGCTCTGGAGCAGTGAGATCGGATGGAATTGGTGCTGAAATGAGTGGTGGATCCCATACGAAGTCCTGTAGTCAAAGCCAGCAATGCACAGTGTGAGTATGACCCTAGCCCAAAAGTGGCTTTGGGTTCATATTCAGAAGAACCAACTTGCAGATAGACAGGTGAGGGACGTCATTCAGCCTGATGGTGCAGGTTCACAGGGGGAACCGGGTGCCACCAGTATAAAACTTGGGCTTTAGTGTAAAACTCCAGCCTGATTTCACTGCCTCGTTTCTCGTTCCATCCCGATACCTGGCATGTATTCAATTTCTTTACAATAATAGACAGTTTCTTCATCTGCTGCCCTTTCGGTGTGTGACGGCTATAAACCACTGGTTACAAAGCTTGAGTGTTTCAGAATCTACTGACATTTAAGGAAAAAGATTACCAAGCCCTTGAAAGGAGCACAGCACTGAAATACACAAAGAAGCAAGCGCAACTTCCTTGCTGTTAAAGCGATAAAGAAATTAATGGCACACCAGGTTCCAAAATCCCACTGCTGTTTGGAGATATCGCCTTTTTCCTCTCATTTTTTTTATTTTTTAAACTCTTTTCTCCCTCCACAATGTATGAAGGCAGCTGCAGTTAAAGGGGATGGCAAGGCACAGAAAAAATATTGCTTCCCGTGAGTTTTATGAAGCTGATATCAATCTTTCTTTTTTTCATAAACTTCAGTCCTGTTATTACCCTAAAAGCGTGTTCCACAGCATTTAATGTGACACTGATGAGAATACAAATAAGGGGAGGTGAGGGAGATGGAGGACAGAGAGAGAAGAATCAAATGATGTTAAATGCAAGGACCTGAACAGCACTTCCACACCCGTTGCCAGTGAGGAGAGTTTAAAGGGGCCAGGAAAGCGTGGAGCATCTGAATTGTGTCTGGGGGCAGTAAATCAATTTGAGCTTCAACAATGAGGTAAGAAATATCATCTGAGGAAGGTGAGAAAAGAAATTTAGGTTACGGAGGCATGAAGGCTTGCATGTGAGCTAATGAGGCATGCTTTAGCTAAGCGTTGTGTAGAAAGACAGGGTATAGATGTCCTTGAAATTGTGATGATATGGGGTGGAAAACAAATGATGTGGATTTTCTAAACTTTCACCTGGAAGTGTATGAAATGCTGATTAATTTGGTGTCACGTTTAGCCAGTGCTTGGCTAGATTCTAGTAGATATGAATAACTTTTCATAGAGAAATGTTCTTGTTCCTGAATAGTAAGACAAGGTTGGGCCACTTGTTCTGTCCCTTTTCTGATACATGAACAGTCAGAAACTGGCATGTCCAAGAGAAGAGGTAATTTTTCACACAGGGTGTAGCTATGAAATTCCTTGCTTCAGGACACTGGGAATGTGTAGTTTGCAGATCCAAGCAGAGGCTGGACAAATTCATGGAGGAAAATCTACTCAGAATTACTGCACATCCATAAATAATCCAATAATGTTTGGTTTGGGCAGTCCTTGAGCTGCAAAGCGCTGGAGATTCAAGAGTGTTCTGAAGAATTACTGTGTGACTGTCCAAGGCTTATCTTCCTTATTTGGCATGTGCAGTGCCACAGGGTAACCAACAAGGTGAGCATTCATCCAGCTCATCAAGTCCCTTCTTTGCCCAGGCCACATCCTCAAACTCTATTGCTGTGAAGAAGTGGACAAGACAGCAGAGAACAGTAGAAAGTAACAAATACAATCTTGCACATGAACCTGGAGGAGAAGTGGTGGAGTGTGAGCTGGACATGAACTTGAGTGCAGTCGGAGCAATGACACCTTTCTGTTCATCACCTTTTTCCAGTGTGATGCACTATCAGCCCTTGAGACAGCAGTTGAGGAATCCAAGAAGGCAGACAGCAGTCTTTTTGAGAATTCTGTGTTAGCACTTTCAAGGAGCATTGCTGTGAACAGGATGTAAATGAAATGGTGACAAATTACCTGATATGGTCATAGCAACAGTGCAGGCGTTCTCTTGACAGCTTTTTCAGGCTCTCTAAATTCTCCATAAATATATTAATATTTTGAATGACTTCTACCATATGTGATATATATTGTCAGTTCATAATTTCAGTTCAGGGGCTCTGTGCCTAATTTGCATACAGGAGCAAATGAGGGAAATTTATCTCATTTTCAGGTTATTATTCCAACTGAGGATTCAGAGTGTGCACATGAAGATTGTATGTAATTTTCTAAAAGCATGAAACTTTTCCTATAACTCAATATGCATTTTGAGTAAAGAAAAAAATCTATTTTAACATCTCAATGTTTATCAAAAACACTATAATACTGTTAAGAAATAATAAAATAGTGAGACAGATTGCAGCAGTCAGAGTATCTGTCCTTTGAGTTTTGATGAGATGTAAAATCGGTTGAAGTTATTTCAGATTTCTGCAAAAGAAGTCTGCTTTGAAATGTCACTATTTCAGGAGAGTTTTCAATGGCTCTTCAAGTGACACAAAGTACTCTCATGTCACTGTTAGAAACCCTAACCTATGCAGCTGTTCTTAGGTAAGAAATTTACTTTGCAAAGGTAATTCTTAGCTGAGGACCAAAACAGTTCTTCAGGGCTCATAGAGAACCAAGCTCCAGGAGAGAGTGCAAATCTTCAAAGCAACACCTTTCTTAGGTGTTTTACTGTCTAAATGCTCAGTGGAGGAAGAAGGGATGTCTGTTGACATGTTTTCAAGGCAACTAACACTAACAATGTAATCTGTAGGCTTAATCCTGCAATTTTTTGGTGTGAAGTTTTGTTCCAGCCATGTAATTTGCACTGATTTAGTTTTGGACGGCTCAGGATAAATTCTCTTAGCACTTGGGTAACTTGGACTGTAACTTTTTATAGGAAGGGATTGTGGTCTTCGTTCGATGCTCGTTTGGGGCTCCTTAGGAATTTCAAGAAGCACAATAATAAATTAAAAAAAAAAGGTACTTCATGATGCTCAGGCACACTGTTAGTTTTATGGGCATCTATCCCTGAGAAGTGGAATAGTTGGTGCCAAAGTTCTATGTGGGCAGCAAACGAGTTCCTTACAGATGCATGATGGCTTTGGTATATCACACACAGAAGAAAAATCTTCCTATATATCTATGCACTCATATTTAATTCTGTTCTTAAAGTGTCAGGATTTTGACAGCAAAAACCATAAATTCCTGAATAAAAAGAACCACCCCAACACCATCAAATTGTTTCCCAAACACCTTGGGGTTTTGTTTTGGTTTTTTTGTTTTGTTTTGTTTTGTTTTGCTTTGTTTTGTTTTTTTGGGTTTGGTTTTTTTGGTTGTTTGAGTTTTCTTCTGTTTTTGTTTGTTTGTTTGGTTGGTTTGTTTTGTTTTTGGGTTTTTGTGTGGGTTTTTTTGGGTTGTTTTTTTTTTTGTGTGTGTGCGGGGTTTTTTTTGTTTGGTTTGGTTTTTCATTTTTTTCCTCCAGAAAAAGCACTCCAACAATGGAAAAGCACCAAAGAATTCCTCCTTTTTTTCTTCTTCAAAGTCAGGAAGAAATCATCCTGAAATCCTCTACAAAAGCATGGGTTTTGTCCATTTCAAGCAAGGCAGGAGGATCACAGAAGTGTCCTGGTTGTATAAAGAAAAGCTCTAATGCTGGTGTCACCAGGTCACTGCCTGTCCTTCTATAATGGCCCCATGGGGACCCTGGTGCCATGAAACCCCCCAGCCTTTGTCACAAGTCTTTTTTCCCAAGCTGTTTGTGACTATTTTCAGCACTTTGTGAACAGAGGGAGTCTGTGCTCTGCTTCTCTCTCCTGTTGCGGATGATGTTTCTATTTGCCTGATGAATTTCCCCCTCTCCTTATCTAGACTTTGTCCCCTTGTGTAATAATGAGAAGCAGACCTATTTTCCTTAGAGGTGATGATGAACTGCAAGCAGGACAGGAGGAAAAAGACCAGGTCATGATGTGATTACACCTGTACTCATAAGAGCAGGGGTTGATTATACGTTCAAAGCTAATAAAAAATCCCCTCCTTGTGGGATGATTCTGCTGGCACCCAACAGGTGGAAAAGCAATTTTCACCCAATTGAAACTTTATGTTTCAAAAAGGTTCTTCAGGAAACAGAAACTACACTTTATTTTATTTTATTTTATTTTATTTTATTTTATTTTATTTACTTTATTTTTTATCTTTTATTCCTTAAAACTGGATTCTGCCGAATATTAAGAGACCTATCTAACAGCAACACATTTTTAAAGTAATGAAATATTTACAGCTGGAGCCTTCAACAGAGGAACAGTAGAGTGTGTTTATTTTGCAGCTCAGTAAATTATATATATACACCAAGAATCAAATGGATGCTTTCGGTTGATCATGCTAATCCAAACAAGCTTTCTTTATGGTTTTTAATCTGGAGAATTTGTTTTCCACTCCCATGCAAATAATTATCAAAGCATCTATTAAACACTATAAATAAATCCAGGCGCTAAAATTTGTCTCCAGACTCTAAACACACAGTATGGCTGCGGGGCAAATCATCCCTCAGCAAAAGCTGGTGGTTTTGTCACTCTCCCTGGGCCCTTCCTAGACCCTTAAAGGAAAACTACAGTGAAAGCTAAATAAACATTTGCTAAATAAGAACATATATATTGAAATTTATGCAAAACTGTTCAGAAATATCTGGCAAAATTTCTGTCTCACTATAGTAGTAATGTGTTCTTGTAGTTTTTCCAAATGCTTTGCCAAGTCCAAGATCAATTCTGTTTCAGCACTTGATTCCACAACTTGTTTACCCGGTAAAGTCCCAATATGAACTGTCTGCAGCCAAATTCCCTGGAGCATTTGGGAAAAAAGGAACAAATTACATGGAAATACAGCATATGCTGTTGGCCAGACGACCTCTGCTGTTGCTTAAACTCAGCAGAATTCACCCCTGCAAAAGTTAATAATTTGAAAAGGGCAACCTGCAAGAGAGCAAGATAAAAATTCAGGAAACATAGAAAACTTGAAAACTCAGATAGAACCTCAGAAACCTGTTTAAAAAGTAAGGATCTCAATTTATGCAGATGTATGTTGACCTGTGTGGGCACGTGTTTACACAGGAAGTGGTAATCCTTCCAGTTTGCTTCCCTGTTATCAGTGCTCGTTGCTTTGGGTGCATAACGAGTTGCAGCATCCAGTGGAGAGCCAGTGGTGTGGCCCTGAGCTGCTGTTGGGTTTGTGGTGGAGGCTGCTCCTGGTCACAGCATTCAGCTGCACTCAGTGGCCACTAAAGGGAACTTGAAGGGGCTGGATGTGATGATGTCATTTTTACTCATTGTTTACTATTGAATTTGGTGAGCCTTGAGTAGGCTAAGCCATAAGAAGGAAGAGCCATGCACAGTATACCAGACAGAATAAAACAGAGAAGTAGAAATAAAAGGGTGACTCAGGCAAAATCAGACTAGAACTCATCACCAGTCTCACCAGAAACCCAGACCTGCTCTGAGTTTCATAGAAAAGCTTCCTTATAGTGAATACTGCAGTCAGATGGTTTGTCTCACACTTCTTCAGTACTGGAGCAGGGTCAGCCTTTAGTAGATGAACATGCCTTCTGATTCAGCAGGAACAGTTGGATTTGTACCATAGTTATTCCATAGCCATGCCACTGGAGCCCACAAGAAGTTAATCCCCATTAGCCAAAGAAATGGCCTAAATTGTTATTAGGGTCTTTCTTTTTTAAGAAGTTAAATTAGAAAAATATCACTAGAAAAATTGCAGAAAGCAAAAAGCTTGGAATTGCTTAGCTGGTTCTTTCCAGCTGGATTGTTCTCTAATGCTGAACGTTAATTGGAAAATAACAGCATTCCTGCCTGCTTTTAGAAAATCAATATGCGTGGTTTTTTGTCCCCCTCCCCCTGTTCAGGTTAATTCATTACCAGGATATTTTTAGATTACTGAATAAATAAAAAACAGCCCTTTTCCAGTCAAAAGCTAATAACTATAACCAGCCAGAAAGATCTCCTGAGTGCAGTCCTCTCCCTGCCTTCAGTGCTGCTCACTGATGTCTGTGCCAACCGCCTGCCCCAAATCACTTGTCAGCCCTTCCACAAAGCTGGATATGCATCCTATGCTCCTTTGAACTGGCACAAGCTGGAGGATCAATGGCTCTGTTTGGCAGGGGCTGACTGCTGGACATTTTCTAGCAGCAGCAGCTTGGCAGGGCTGGCTCAGTGTGAGGATGTTAATGCCAGTTCACCACTCCCTGTGAACCAAGGGAAAGAGCAAGGCAGGAGAAGAGAGGGGCAGAACTGGAAATGCAAGGAGGCAACATCATATTTTACATAGGATGCCTCACAACATAAAAAATAATAATTCTAGCAACGTTGTCTTGCATTTTTTTAATACATAGTCCTGCTCAAATCCCCCTGGATCTAATTAAAACTTTGTTGGCCACCCACCAATCATGATAATTATGTTGTCTGGCAAAAACAACAACAAAGATGCAATAAGATTGTGCAGAATGATGCACCTACCTGACAAAACAAAACAAAACAAAACAATCCAGGCCCCATATCTTGTTTTTGAATTTTTTGCCTCTTTTGGAACGTGAAAAAAGAACCAAACTATAAAAGATGCAGTTTGAACCTCAAAGAGTCAACAGATGCTGAAAACACTAAAATACCCAGTGTGTCAATGAGTATTTGAAATCATGACAAGGAAATCTTGCAGAAGACAGAGGCTTCATAAAAAATACTAAAATGAGCTGCCTACTGGGAGAGCCTGAGTGAGAAAAGAAGCTTTTATTGCACTTAAAGGGCAGACACTCAAGATGTGTTATTTAGGGCAGTCACCACTAATAAACCAGGACTTGCTTAGGTTCCTCCCAAGCAAGATCAGAGACTCTGAATTTATTCCTTGTTCTCTCAAGTTCCCTGGATGCTGCTGCCCTGAGATCTGGCTTATTCCATGACAGCAAACATATCTGTTATGCTGCAAATGAACTTGATCCCAATTCCATGGAAATCAATGACGAGGCTCCCACTGATTGCAATCAGGCATAAAGGAACCAAAATGCACACGGAGACTTGGTCAGACTGGAAAATTGAAGCCATTTTAAAACAGAACATCCAGGAGTCTGGATAAAAATGTTCAAATCTAGTCTGGATTGAATGAAGACAAAAGAGAAGCACACTTCATATCTTTTGAACAAACACTGTTTCAAACAGAGGGGAAAATCAGAGTGATTTAGACTTGGACTAATATACGCTGCAAACACTGGCAAGCACAGTTTTGGCATAAGAAAAGCACAAACCCTGAATTATTATTAATTACATGAAAGTAAATGCAAATGGAGATTTTCCCCTAAGCTTTCTCAATGTGAGAATAGATATTAAACACACAGAGCTTTCCAAGCAACAATACTCAAAAAAATAAATGTAATCTCAGGAAAGGCTTGCAATGAAATCAGCAGAAGCATTGCTTATGAGTTCCTTCCATTAGTTGGGCTATTTATTGACCTTTGGGTGTGTATACATGAATTAAACTGACAGAGTTATTGTTTTTTCATCATCCTTATTTAATAAATCTCATTTTTCTAGATGAAAGGGTTTTTTACTGATGAGGAGGGGATTTCTTTCTCTTTTTTGTTCAAGGTTTTGATAAAAATCTGACATAATTTTTAACTATTTTGAAATTATTTTATAGAGTTCTTTTATACCTAATATCAAGTTTAACCCTAAAATTACATTATCAGTGTCCTGTTTACCAGAAACAAATATCTATATATGAGCTTTAATCTTTCAGGTGCTGCACCCACAGATGTCCCAGATAAATTGCTAAGACCTGTGAGCAAAAAATAATCTAGTACCAAACATATGGAAATAAATTATTTTTATATTGCAAGGTGTTCTGGAAAACATCTCAATTAATTTAAATCACATAAATAATGGATTTTTTTTAATTCCATGCTAAATGGAGTTTAAAAAAGGGACCAAAGAGATTCAGAAAACTAATACTAATTTCAAGATGATTGTAACAGATTGTCCAGATACAAAAAAAAAAAATGTTTCCCTTTTATGTATCTATCTATATGTATGTAAGATAAACTTATTTGCTGTAAATACACATATTTTAAAAAAAAAAAAAAACTAAACCAAAAACTTTGTGGCTAGCAAAAGTAGCTCCAGAGACTATTTTTAAAGGGAAAAAAAGAGAAAGAGAAACCCTTTTTGAAATGCTTAAGTGGAATATTTTAGTTTTACTGCTTTGGCTTTGTTTTTTGTGTCGGAACACTTCAGATCAGATTTAGAGCAAATAGGAGCTTTGTCTTCATACAGTTCTCCACAGTTAAGAGGAGTAGTTATTTTTTCTTATTTTTTTAAAGACATGAAAGAAAACGAAGAATGTTTATACATAAACCCATGACATCAGGAGCCTGAAATTCACTACATGATTCTTGATGAAAAGATTGATAACAAAGAAATACAGATTTCCTTTGCATTTTCTCCTGATTTTCCCCTACCCATTCCAATTCCCTCCTTCTGGAAGTTTCTCACCAAAGGTAGGACTGACAGGCTGTCTCTCATAACTGTTTCCTCTTCCCTCCTTAGAGGGTGTATCTCTCCCTGTCCCACCAAGCTACAAAATCATAGCTGGGTGCCACAGATCTGAGAAGCTGCTGAAGGAGCTGCCAGGCTGGAGGGAGAAAAGGTGAGAGGAAGAGTCCCTTTCTTCATCTGCCTTGGATTCTGGACAGATAAATCCTATTAACATTAACTTTCCAACAGATGCCCCACTTGGGAAGGTGTCTCTGACTGTGCACTGCGCTGCTCAGATGTGTATGTCTGCCCTGGTTATCATCTAGCAGCAAAATTCATGTGAATATTGTTTTAGGCAGAAATGGCTGAATTAATGAAAACAGGTTTAGCTGATGACCAGATCCCTCTCTCCTGATTGTGTACCATGGGAGTGTGTGTATGGAAAGCTCTGCTGGTTGACCTGTGAGCGATGTAACTGTCTCCAGAAAAGGATTTCTGACCATGACTTAAGAAACAATGCATCAGTGAAGCAGGACAGAGTTGCCTCACAAAAAATTTTTCTGGTAATTTTTTCAGTTCTGAAATAAAATACTGTCAATGAGCAAGCTCCCATCTTCCATCAGCCTCAAGGGTTCTCATTTTTTTCTTCTATTTTTTACTTTTCTTGCAGTAAAAAGGTAGTTTAAAGTAAAAAGGTTTCTTCTATTAGGAATTTTATCTTCAGTTCTTTGAACTTCTACTTCATCAACACTTCTGGCTAAGAGAAATCAAGCAAGGTGCACAAGCAAGAAAACACCATCTGTAACGTTGACAAACTATAAACACCATTCACAGGCCATTAAGTTTGTAATCTTTTTCTCTTCATCATTATTCTCTTACCTCCATTAAATTCTTCCACAACCAAGTGCAGAAGCCAAGGGTGATGGCGGTAGAGTGATAGACAAGAATTTTTATTGTCCTGTCAATGCAGATAAACCCAGAGCAGAGAGAATGTCAGGTGAACTTCCCCAGTGACAACTGAAGTTCAGTATTCTCTGAAAAAGGAAGAAAATACAAATGATTTTTATGCCTTTTAGGCTTTTAAGATTTATGTTACAGAAGTATCCTGACTCTGTGGAAGGCTAGTCAGGCTCTGACTGATATTTATTGTTCACAGGAAACTATTATCTGCACTTGATCAGTCTGCTTCAAATTGCAGATTTGCAAGGCTGCAAAGACAATCAGAGGCATCCAGCAGCCATGATTCTCCTGAGGAACTGGAAAGGACTAGAAGATGATGGAATGAAAATTACTCAGTGGACACAGGTAAGCCACTTGCAAATGATTGTGAATAGCTGCACAGACCCTCGGTTGGTCAGGGAAAGGAAAGTTTGCAGTTTGTATCTCCACACAACAAAAAGAAGATAAAGGAACTTGCTGAGAGTCAGATATAGAACAGATACATTCCCACAGGAACAATAGAGAGAGTCAGGTAATGGCCAGTTTTTCTAGTATGGCCAAATTTAGGATGTTATAGCACAACAGTCTCCAATTTTTGTTTGGCAGTGAGTGCCACCACTGGTAGTAGCATTACATTAGAATATGCAGTTTGCCTTATTTGCAAAGAGAAACCCCAACGCAAACCCCAGATGTTTTCTAGTCAGTTGATTCTCAGTTGCTGTCACTTGCAATGCAACCAACTTCCACAGCTCTGTCAATTGCTCCAACCTGCCATAATCCTCAGTTTACCATGAGACTGTGCTGGAGCCAGTGTTAAAATAGTCAGTGTTAAAATAGTCAGCTGTAAGACCTTCAGGTTGGTTAAGCATGACTTTCTAAATTCATTCGCATTTTTCCTGGTCGCATTCTTGCCTTTCATGTGGTTGGAAGTGTTCACAGCATACATTTTAGTTATTGATGGCAAAAACCTTCTGGGTATTATGGGGTTGCTTTAAAACAGTCAGGATGAAATGTGACAATTGCTGGGTCATCCCTGTGGTTATCATTCATATTGGCAGTGGTGAATGAGTTGACTACAAGATACACCTCAGGCTTCCTCCTTTTGCCAATGTTTACTAGTTTCAAAGTTGTTCTAATACAGCCCATTCTATCTGTGAGCTCCAGCTCAGTTTTCTCCTCAGCTGCAAGCTCAGAGCACCAGCTGAGTATGTGCAGTCCTGATGTAAGTGCAGTTCTTGCAATTCTACTTTACACTCAACCAACTATGAAACACAGCAGAATCTAAGACCAGCTCTTCAGGGCAGCTTTCCAGGTTTCTTAGGCTGCAAAAGCTGATCAAGAGAGAATGTCAGCTGGGAATTTCAAGCAGCAGATTTTCTCATCCACTGTCTTCTGTGGCCTGTGGTTTTTTTTTGCTCCTAAATCCCATGGTAATTCCTGACAGAGAGGCAAAACTCAGGAGCACAGGGTGGCAATGGATTGATGCGTCCAGATCACAAGGGGAGAGGATCACTGCAACAGTGAAATTCAAGACCAGCGCAGAGGAGCAGATGTCACATGAGACGAAGCAGGATTCAGTCCCAGGATTGTGGCACAGTGCTGGATTCAACACCAGCACAGAAATGGTTGTTGTGCAGCCACGTGAGTATTGCTTCAGCACCTTAGTGGGAGTAGGAGCTTCTCTGGAGAGGGTAACGTGCGCCCTTCCTTGCTGAACCATACAATACAACACTTCCTCCCATGGCAAATCCACCCTTGGTTTGTCACCTGGGCACAGCTGGCCCAGGGAATATCTGCAGCTGTAAGAGCAGGAAGGAGGTCTGAACCCAGAGAGTAAAAACAGACCCTGTACCACGAGTGTGGGGTTTGCTGTCCCATTTGTGGTTGGTTGGAAGTGTGAAAACGCTCTGGATCCAGAAATGGAAGTGAAACAGAGGAATTACATAACAGAACTTCAAGAGGAGAAAATCCAGACAAGTTCTACTGTCCTCAGAGAGACCTGCTGGCTAATAAGCATGACTAGATATTTCAATATAAACAGGATTTGATGGAAACTGCAACCAGGCATTGGTGCTGAGCACCTTCCTGTACTTGGAGGCCATCCCACTGACTGAATCTGCTCAGCCCCCAGCCTCCTTGTCAGATAAATGAATGCATGAACTCCCCATCTGAGGACCTAGCAAAATAAAATGGCTCTAAGCTATAAAATATCAAATTCTTGTACTTTTCTTGAGATAACTTTAAATCTCAGTCCTTGCAACAGGCTGCAGCAAGAGGGAGTACAAGAACAAAAAGCCCTCGCTGTTAATATTTATGGCAACTAAATCAAAATTGCAACACATTTGCAGATGAATGGGAGCCCTTGTTAAAAGCTGCACCAGCCTAATTTTAGGACAGCACTGGTTTGGCATTTGATTGTGTGGAATAACAAAGGAGAGATTTCATGTTAATTAATTTAGAGGAATTATTAGTGTCAAAAATAAATAGTTCAATCATCTTTCCAAAAATAGTCTGAGGAAGGGAAATGAAACTCAGTGGAAAGAAGATAGAGGTTTTCTTTCAGTTATAGATTTTTTTCAAATATTTTGGTCACTTTTCGTCAAATGCATTGCCCCAGTATAAGTAACAGAATTTATTTATAATAACACCTATTTAACAAGTATCTACCTATTGCTACAAAATAAGCCATATGGCTAAATAACTTCCATTTGTTCAGCGAAATAAAGAAGCACTAGGCAGTAGCTGGTTTGATATATATATAATTAGTCCCTATTTTATTTAAAGAATGAAGCATCCAAACCCTATTTAGAAAACAAAACAAACACTCAACTTTTTGTGATATTTACAGCTGAAAGTAACTTTTTCCCCCCAAGGGAAACTGCAACAAGACCTGTTGTATCCTGATTTGTTTGTTTGTTTGTTTTTTAACAGAGATTCTGTTTGGGGGAATTATGTGTAATGTCAAACTACAGCATTCATCACTCACCATGGCTTGATAGGAATCAATGGAGCAGTGTTCTTCTTGGTCTCCCTTCATTACACAGTCTTCTCTGAGAAAAGTCATTATTTAAAATGAGTGTAGATTCAAAAAATCCTGATTATACAAATATTTACTAGGGAAAGATTTACTCCTTTGCCCAAAAGACATTCAGATTCACAAAAGGCCAGGCTATATTATGCCCCTGCCTTATACTAAAAACTCAGCTGGTTAAGCCCACCCAATTCTGTTTCCTTTCTCTGTATCCTCTTTCATTCCTTCTTCTCCCTTCCTACTCCATCACAGCACAGGCAGTGTTGGCATAGTCCCTGAGGTGCTTCCATCACACAGGGTGCATCGTCTAGCATGTTTCAGGAGACAGGAATGCTGTGGAGCCAGGAAGTCTCACAGGAGCACATTTTTCATAAAAGTAGTCTCTGATTGCGAGTATGAAACACTGCAGGGGAAAGGATTCCTGCAGATGGCAGATTATTGCAATCACTGTCATAAGGATTTATGTCCTTGACCAAGCCCATATTTCCACCTGTCTCAGAACCTGCCCAGTCCCAAGTGAAGATTTGTGTACTCATCCGCGTTTCAAGCTGTTCCTGCTTCTCTTCTCAAGGCTATATAAATCCTGAGGAAGATGCTTGCTCCACTGCAACATATACCTAGAAATGGCATCTACTCCCTTCCCTAATTCTAGTTTATTCTTCCTGAACCCAGAAGCAAGAAACTCCCCCAACACTCGTGTGTATGTGCAGATCTCTGGCTTTGAGGTAGTTCCTCCTGGTGCAGATGAAAACCCTCAGCCACTGCTCATCCTGGCAAAGGCAGAGGCTGAAGAGGCCAGCTAAAAGCTGCAGTTTTAATTTGCTCTCATGGTATCATGTTTTACACCTGCCTCCTGTTCCATGGGTCCTACAGCTTGCTCATATCCCTTCTCCTCAGGCAATACTGGACATGTGGAACAGAACAGTCTCCTGACCAGGTAGTGTAGCAGCTCTCACGGAAAACACCCTCTCACCAGATGCTGGAGCTGCACATGTGGTACTGAAACATCAGATCAGGTGGTGCCTCAGGTTTGGGTACCAATGAAAGCAGCCTTTCCTGTCTCTGGGCACAGCCATGGAGTTCAGTCACATCACAGCAGCTTCTTTTTGTCTGAGTACAGGAACTCGGTGCCTGCTCCCAACTGAGAAAGCTATCCCTTACATCAAAGGACAGCAGATTATTCTTTTGTGCCAAAGACTCCGCTTTCTTATCTCTGACGGCTCAATCATCACATCATCTGTGGCAAAAGATGGCTGGCAGCAAGATTAGATTACAGCGATTTAAAATGTCTCTCTCAGATAAGAGCAGACCACGAGTATTCAAAAGTACACATAATCAGATTGTAAGCTTGACTATCACAGCTTGCCTCAGTCACCAAGAGTATGAATACTGATTAGACAAATTTTGGGAAGACAGGTCCATTAAAAGTCCTACTACATTATTACTTACTAAAAGTAAGGGATCAAGTGCAGTTTCTGCTGTTGTTTGAATCTCCTAAATTGATAATTCCTGAAAACAGGGCTCAGGGGAAGGCTCATGCTGTATGTGTCTGTCCTGTGTCCACCCACAACAAGGTCTATGCTGGAAAATGTGTCTGTGGTCCTCAAGTTGGATTCAGTGTTTTCTCTCCATGACTGATTCTTGAGCATTTGCTGAAGAGCTCGGTGGGTGTAATGTGTGCACACTGCAAAAGGTGTGCTCCATCCCTATCACTCGATGGCCACTCATCACAATGCAGAGATAATCATCTGCCTAAATGAGACAGCTATATTGTTTCTCTCCTTAGCCTTAGCCACTCATTGACATGCAAACCTCTATAACAATCCCAAGAGAAATTTCCTCTGACCTCTTACTAATTTCCTTCTTCCAAGTTCTTTTTCTGTCTCACCTACTGATCCCTGAATTTCATTCCTTTAGATTAAAGCCTCCTTAAGAGACTTGTGCTGGGAAGGTGACATTTTTTAGCTGATCCTCTGGGATAGATCCACCTGCTCAATCTGTTGAACAGAAGATAAAGGATTGGGCTGATAACAAGGTAGCTCCACCTCCAATCATTACTACTCTGCTGATCATGCTTTGACTCAGTTTCCTCCAAAAGTGGCCTTTGTGAGGAGTTTGGGGCTTAGTAAAGGAAAGGAGCTGTTTAAGCGTGAGTGTTAATTGTTGTTATTACCTGACAGGCTGTAACTAATCGTAACCATTTAGCTGGGAGATGTGGAAACAGGTATGCAGTTAATTGCTAGATTTAGCTGAGGTCAGGTGGTTACACTGCAGACAATCCATCATTGTTGTAAGCAGCATGAAGTTATGCCCAGCCTGAATTACTGAGTCTCCCTTCACCTCTGGTCCTGTGCTAATATCCCAAGACGTGTCACCAGTGAGCATTTGAGTGAAATCTCTAGAAGAATGTGGAACAAATCTGTAAATCGTTTTCTGAAATGCCCTGCCAAAAAAAAAAAAAAAAAAAAAAAAAAAAAAAATCAATAAGGTCTTCCGTGTCAGGAAGGAAATGTTAAAAATATTAATTAAAAAATAAACTCTCCCGTAAATCAAATGGGAATGAGTGGGAGCAGGCAGACAGGGATGGAATAAAATTCCAGGGGCACAGCTTTCAATTCCCTCCAGTTTTCATGGCCGTGGGCATTGGGAAGTGCCTGTCACAGCTCAGGGCCCGGTCCTGCTGTGTAGGCAGTAACCAGCAGTGCTGTCCGTGCTCAGGACCAGCAGCTCCCGTGGCCAGCAGGCACCGGGCTCTGCAGGCAGCGCTGGGTGATCTCCTCCGGCCACCTCTGTTACTGCTCCCCCTGCGGGGAGGACATCTACGGAGAGGAGCACAGCTCCTGCGGGAGAAATTGCTGGTCCTAAAAGCCTGAGAGACAGCTAAAGCAACAAGGATTTTTTTTTCTGCTGATAAACCGCTGGAAGGGAATCTCCCTCTCCACCAAGTGCTGTCATTTCATTTCCAAAAGCTTGTCCCTGTCTCCATCAGCATTTATGTGGGCACATCTCTGCCGTGCATGAGTGATTTATTTAAGCATCGGCAGCTACTGTACACGACAGTACAGTGAAGCACAAGCGGGGGAGGGAACAGAGGGCAGAAATGCGACTTTCCCTCTGTAAAAGCAAGCACAGGTGCCTATTCTGAGCAACTCCAGTGCACTTACACCTGTCAGGAGGGAGAACGAAAGGGTTATTTTCTCAGACCTCTAAGGCCACTTAACTATTCGAATTAAAACATTTCCTCTGGGAAGACTATACGCACACGCACGTACTGTTCCTTCACTTTGCACATCTGCTTCCAGACGCTGTGCGGAGGTTTCAGTAGGCTGGGGAGCAGGCTTTAGGGGTTTGAGCTGACGGGAAGCACAGGGGAGGAAGGGATGGGATGATACGAGTTTGAAAGTTGGGGTAAGTCCGTCGTTGGAGCGCGTGCGAGAGAGGGGGAGTGAGTAAGCAGCCACTCACGGCACGCGGGGCGGCCTGGCTGCGGGAGGAGTGTGATGCAGAAGCGGCGAAGTGAGAGGGAGCAGAGAGAGCGAGCGGGAGAGGAGCGAGCTGAGACTTCCACAGAGGCAGCCGGCAGAAATCACCAGCCAGGATTCGCTCCTCTCTCTCTCCCTCTCTCTCTGATTTCAAATCAGCTCCTCCCCCGTGTGGTTGTGGCTTTGCCTTCCATCACAAGCCTCATCAGCAACACCAGTCTTGGGGAAAAAAAAAGAAAAGAAAAGAAAGAAGAGAGGGGGAAAAAACACGAAAAGAAAAAGTGCAAAAGAAGATAAAAGAAACAAGAGGGGGGGGAAAGAGGTGGGAAGAAAGTAATCTCCTGTACCCCTCGGCTGCGTCTAGCACAGAAGAGTCTGAAACTTTACGTGGAGTTCTCGCCGTGTTTACCCCGCGGCGGCTGAATCGGCAGCGCCCGGCTCCCTCGCTCCTGCGCTCTCCTTCTTGCTCTTTCTCCCTCGCACTCATCAGCAGTCGGCAGCGATGGAAAAAGTTGCTGGCTGGTACCCAGCCTGGCACGTTGCTCTCCTGTACTGGACATGGCTTTTCCTCTTCACTTATGGCTTTACCGGTGCAGAAATAACTTGCAGATCCTGCCGTTCCCAGGTGCAGCCGCAGCAGCAGCCGCAGCAGGGATTACTGATGCACTTGAGGACCGACAGAGGAGAAAAGGAGCAAAGGAGGTTCCTCGGGGAGAAGGGAGGTGAGAGAGGGCAAGAGGCCGGCTCGGAGGATGCCGGGCTGCAGGCGACCCTCGCCCCTGCTCCCGCGGGGATGCAGTTCAGCGGCTGGGAGACACGGCGAGTGCCGAGGGAGCCAGAGAAAGTGGCCGGGGAGCGCCGTCCCCGAGCGGCAGCGGCGGCTCCGGTCGAGGACCGACCGCTCCAGGGCCCCCCCAGGCCGGGCTCCCCCGGGCCGGGCTCGGTGCGGCGGCGCTGGGGCCGCAGCCCGCGGGGCTCGGCGGGGCCGGGGCCGGGCGGCGCCGCGGGGCGGGAGCCGGGGGACGGCGGCGCCGCCCGCTTCGGGCTGGAGGAGCTGCGGCTGGCCAGCACCACCTTCGCCCTGGCCGGAGACTCGGCGCACAACCAGGCCATGGTGCACTGGTCCGGCCACAACAGCAGCGTGAGTACCGCGGGCGGGGGCGGCTCCTCCGTGCTTCCCTTATTCCCCCCCCCCCAATCCCTTCTTTTTCTTCCCTCCCCGCTCCCCCGTCTGTGTGTGTGTGATCGGGGGTGGGGGGTGCTGGGTTTTTCTTCTTCGAAGGGGATTTTGCGCCTCCGGGCGCCGGGGATTGGCTTCGCTTAGCAGTGTGCAGTGGGGCAGAAGGGCTTCAAAAGGGCCATTCTTGTGGAGTAGAAAAAGTTTCCGCTGCCCGCCCGCCCGCTGAGCGCATCCCCCTCCCGGCCCCCGTGTCCCCCGCCCCGGAGCAGAGCGGGATCCAGCGCTGTCCCCGCCCGCGGCGCGACGGGAAGGGTCTCCTTAGGGGGATGGATGCTCCTTCGCATGCAGCCTTCTCCCCGGGATAACCCTCACGGGCAGCCTGGCAGGCTCAGCTGGAAGGATGCCCAGGGAAAGCCCCTCTGCTGCTGCTTCTCCTCCTGCCAGCTGTGAGGGCCCACGTCAGCCCAAGGGCTCATCCCCAGGCCCTGCTGATGTAGAGATGCTGGAGGGCTTCAGGACTTTGCCTCCGAGGTGTCTCTGTGTAGGGGATAAAGCTGCTTTTTGCCTCTTGCCATCAAGGTGTTAAGCAGGAGAGTTTTGTTTCTTCCTCATAACCTGCATGTGTCTCAGGAATAGCATCAGAACAGCTGTGACTTCAGCCAAGCAGAACAAAACTAGCCAGAGAAATAGGGAACTGATTTCCAGGCTGGAGCCATAGTCATGACATCAAAGTTACCAGGTTAACTTGGGCACTGTATCCCTCCAGCCTCTGCTGCTGTCATACCTGGAGCTGACGGCTGAGGCCCAGGGAAGGCAAGGGGAAATTGCTTGGAGTGCTCTCTGCCTGCCCTTAACTCTGCTTGTGGACCAGCAGAAGTGGAGGGATCTGTCTGTCCGGATTCTCCAACTTTGCCTCTTAGAGACACCAAGCAGAATGCTAATGAGAGAGAAAGGGATGCCACCACTCCGTGACTGTTGCCCATACAAGTTCCCAAGGAGAAACAGGGACTCAGGCTCTCCTCTAAGGTGTCTGCAAATGTAATGCCAGAAGGTTCCTGGCTGCTTGGCAAAAATCTTTGGCCTCCCTCTCAGCTTTCAGTACTAGGAGACTGATAACATTTTGAAATTATAGTCTAGTCATTATGAATTCCTTTTGGTATAGATTGTACTGAGCTACTCAATTTAAATTGCAGCGGATGTCGTAAGGACTTCACTGTGGGGTTCAGCCCTAGTTAATTGGGACATGGTTTTATGGTCTCATCAGGAAGTTTTTAATCAATTAACTGACAAGGGAATAGTTGTCATTTCCATTTTGAAGGACTTTCCCTTTTCTTCACAACTCAGCTAGGCTATTCTTAAATAGTTGTGTGAATAGAAGCTGCCTTGTAGGAACTCAGGTCTGTTCATACAAATTGAATTGAGACTGACACTGGTTTCAAGTGACCCATTTGCTAAAGAAAAAAGATTCTGATGTAAAAAGCCATCCAGCAGGCAGCGGTTTCTCTGGTCTATCACTGCCATTATGTTTCACCTGTAGATTTTTCAAGACACATCTATTGTTATATATGTGTTTAGGTACATATATATTGTGTGTGTGTTTCTGCCCACTGTGGTAGTAGTGTGGGCTGCTGTTGTCAGGGAGTGATTTACTTTCTGAGTGTGTTGGTGTACAAATGTTTTCAGGGGGAAACATTTTGTGACTGTCCTTCCCAAAGAGCAGCAGGTTGCATCGTGTACAGGGATATTATGCTCCCCCCTTCACTGCGGGGGCCCAGGCAGTGCTGCTCTGTTTCGTGTTCTGCTTGCAGCCCCCTCACAACACAGACTGAAGCTGGGTCCCAGCAGGACTTGGATGCACAGCAGGCTTGTCCAGGCTCAGCTGAAGCAATGGTGTGTGTTCAGAGGGAGCTCAAGGTGGCACCAACCCATTGTCACTGTGTGGAGGTTCTGGGTTCCCATCAGTGCTGGAGTTGGGAATGGGATGGGCTTGGGGTGAAATGCTTCCTTTAGGGTACAGAATACGTAGTTTTGCCTGCATGGAAGTTGCAGAGGATCCCAATGTGCTGCTTGTGAGGATGCTGTGTAACCCCAGTGCCCTGCACTCCAAGAGCAGCAGCTGCTGGCTTCCTGCTGGAGTTGCCATGCTGTGGCACAGGGATGCAACACACCTCTGCTCGTTTTCATTCTTGTGTGCTCTGCAAGTGCTGCTGTCAAACAACTTTTGCCTTTGCCAGGCAGAGGGACAGTGTGAAGAAGATCATAGTTTGCAGTATCTGTGTGAAGACAGGAAGAACAAAAATAAAGCTCAAAACATTTGAAATCCTGTTAACTGGAAAAACTGGAAAATTAAAGCATTGTCACCATCAAGTTTTTGTATTGCAGTGTACATTATCCTGTCAGCCTCACTGTGGTTCCTTGTATCCTTATTTTGGTTGTGGTGTGGATATAATTGCAATGCTGCTGTGGAAGAGAAAGGACTCCTGAATTCTGTATGGGATTCTTCTGGGTGTTTGCAGCTTCTCTCAGGCTTGGCTGTGATTTTATATTGAATGTGTGCACCACTGAACTGATGGCATTTTGCTCTGAATTCACTGTATGCTAAGCCACAGGTACAAGTTGTCCAAGTTTAACTCCATCAACATAATTTTTTTAAGATAAGTGCTTATTTTGGCTCATCAATGATTTTAGGTACTCCCTGGACAGCTTGCTCTCCAGATTCACATTTATATCCAGACACTTGGAGCATGCTTTGCTCATCTGTAGTGACACAGTTCACATATTCTCTAATCTCTCCTCTGTACCTTGTTTCACCGATGGAGTCAGCAGGAGTTCCCCAGAGGAGAGCATAGGTGTAGCGAGACTGGCTTGTCAAATGGTTGATGAGGATGAAATCAGGAGTGTATCCAGTGTTATGTTAAAATACAGGAAGGCCTCAGGCTTTTTCTGACTCCAGTGCAGGTGAGTGAGGCCACACAAAGCTGACCTGCATCTCCACAATCCTGAGCTCTTTCAGTCTGCAAGACAGAGAAGAGCAGCTGCAGCAAAAGTGGGTGCTGAAGAGAGGGTCCTGGTTGCACTGAGTGCTGGACTGGCTGGGATGATCCAAGGAAGTGTTAACTGGCCCAAGCCAGCACCTTGCCTGAAATCATTCTGACAATATAATAAGAGCCTGAGTCTGTAAATGGGTCCTGGCAGTACTTACCTGCATTGATGCATCCTGAGCATCTTTCCACTGGCCCCTATAAAACTGGAGTAAAAGTTCACATGACCTGAAATCTTTCTCAAATCTCTGCTGCAAGATACACAAGTGAGATCTCCTGCCTTTTTGCACCACTGAGAAATGTCATCAACGGTGTGGAAGTTGGCAGGTTTCCTAGCTCATGGAGATCCCAAGCATGTTGCTGATGCAGTGTGTCCTGACACTGTAGGTCTGGAGTCTCTGTAGCTCCCTTAATGCCGTGTTATAGACCAGGGAAAAAGAGCTAGCAGAGATTTATGTGTGGAGCTAAAAGAGAGACCTGGCTTTAATGGAGAGAAGCAAGTCTCTAGGTGATGTCCATAATGAGCTTTTGGGATAGAGATGCTTTTCAGAGCTTACAGAAAATGAAGATTGCTTATGTCCTAAGCTGGCTTGGAGCAAGATCAGTGCCTTATTTGTTAATACTTTCGAAAGTATTCTGGAGAAAGAAAAAAAATAATTGGAGGAGGTTGAAAGGTAAAGGAGATTGAGTAAGTGCCTTGGTGCTACAGCTGGTGCTATAATATGGTGCTTTGAAAGAAAGCATGGGTTTCAGTCAGTTATTATCATAGCAGTTTACTGTTGCCTTACACTGGACAAAGTGCTTTCCTGGGCTGGATGTTGGTGTAGATCTCAAATTGTGTGGCAGAGAATTTGAGCATGTACTTGGCCTTGTACCTGGGGATTGGCTTTTACATGAGCGTGATACCTTTAAACAGCTGGTTCAAGCTTCTGTGATTTATATGGTGGGAAAGACAAAGCTGAGCTTTCATAGGTCCTCTACAGCAGCAGATCCTCATCAGACTGATGGAGACACAGAGGTGTCTCAAAACAACCATGGCCAGACAGGTTTTCTATTCCATCCGCAGCAGAAATTGATACAGCTGAAGGGTCCAGTGCAGGATGAAGCCTGCAAGATCATCATTGCTCTTGTCAGCATATTACAACAGACAGGGGAAGAGTTAGGTCTCTTATGGGAGAGCTTTTAGGCAAGATGAAACTGCATTAGTGTTGCTTGCAAGATGTTACTTAATGTTACTGACAGGACAAAGTGGGCACAGGTAAGGCAGAATAACGATGCACCTATGTACTTCCAATGCTCTGTATTTCGTCCTGGACAAAGCAATTGTGAATAAACTCTTGTTGGATTTTCAGCTGAAGTATTCAGACCTACTTGTGAAAATGAGGAATTTCAAGAATGGCACATAGTACTGCATCCAACAGCCATGACTGATCAAACTAAAACATGTACAAACAGCTGAGGGTCTATCATCCTTCCATTCTTCACCCTTCTATTTCCTTCTTCCTTTTTGGCTAGCTGTTCCAAGCCTTTTTTCTGACTTGGAAACTACTCTGATTTCTGTTCTAATGTTGGCATTGGGCAATTTAGATTAACTTTTTTTTTCATTTTTTGTTCCTTTTAATTGAAGTTATTTTCCCTCCCTGGCACTTACATTCCCTGGAATTATTTTACAGGCAGTGATGATATTCCCTTTCAGCCTCTGGTTTGTTAAATCAAGCAAGCACTCTTCTTTCTGTATCAGCTTGTACAACAGGTTTTGGACAGTGAACTCTGAATTTCTAGGAGTCAGGTTCCTGAGAACTCGAATTTGAATCTGATTTTTGCTTTTGATGAATGAACATGATAACAAATATATTGTTTTTTGCAAGTGAGGCAGTAAAGGCATGGCTAAAGTACCTTAAATTGCCAGTGTTCTGTTCAGTCCAGAATGGGGAACCATAATAAAAATGGTTTTTTTACATCTCACTTGGAGACTTTGCCCAAATGTCATGTTCATGCAAGAGGACATAGTTGATAGCCTCTGCCTTTCTCTTGTTGGCAGAACTGTGGCTCCAAAGTAAAACTGTCAGAGGTGCCAGCATCATCCCATGAGTGACCAGCATTTTGTTGCCTGATGCTGTGATAGCCCATCACTCCCTTCTTCCCATGGCAACTGAATCATTATAAAGGAGGAATTTTAAGGTAATGAATGTGGATGTGGAGCCCAGAGCCAGATGCTGAGTGAGACCCACAGTGAGGAATGACCCCAGTGTCAGTTTCTTCATATTGAGATTGATTCGTAGGGTGCTGAAAACAGCTGCCAAAAAAGATTCATGGAAGGAGGATGTTGGCATTAATATAATTCAGTGAAATGGAGTCTGTATTATGTACAAATTACAAGAATATATAATAGTATTAAGAGTATAATGCACCGGATGCTGAGACTGTTTCAGGCTAATCTCTTGCTAGAGCTACTGAGAATATACTTTGGAAGGGCTGAATGAAAATGAGGAAACAAAAATGGGAATTTAGACCAGAAAAAAAATCAAATCAAATTAAAATATTGCTAAAAGTCCCTTGTTTCAAATTTTTGTCTTGATTATATTTAGTACTGTTGGATAACAAACTGCTTCACATCCAATCTAGATATGAAACCTCCTCTAAATTTCCTGTAACTGAGTAGGACTTTATTCCTTTAACCAGAGGTCTTGAGGTTTTTTTTTTTGTATTTATTTTCTTGTGTGTGATTTAAAAAAAAAAGACTCAACAGGCATAGTATTTCTTTCTTCTGTGTTGCAATCCATCTCTAGATATACTTCCTGACTGGATAAAACATAGGCTTTTCATACACAGAATATGAAATAGGATACATGGGAAATTGTTAATAAGAAGAGCTGTGCTCTGAGAGAAAGCAGTAAGTGAAAGAGAATCTGTGAGGACTGGAAGAAAGGCTTGTCATTGTGTGATGCTGGTCTCCGTGAAAGAGTTTGGGAGATGGTGAGGAGCTTCTGCCACTGACAGGTGGGATATGCAAATCCCATCACAAGGGGAGATTAAGGAGAATAATGGAAGAGCTCTGACAGTTGCAACTGGCATTCATGCAATATCGAGGCTATAAACTGTGTAAAGCAATCGGGTTATAGCTTTCAATCTTCTTAATACACTACTTTATAACAGAAAATGGGTTTCTCCCTTTCCTCCTGGCTTCAGATACGACGTTTGTATTTCCCTAACCTGGCGAACACGGTGAAGTCAGTCCAGAGGGGGAAGCCAGGAGGTCAGAAGTCCTGAATTCATTCTGGAGGGGTTAGAGACCCATTCAGCTGTGACACAGCTTTACATATGAAGGGGCTGCAAGGTCAGCATTGGCCTTGGACAATCTCACGTCCTCTGGGCTTTTCATACCATGTCAGAGTGAATACAGCCCTCATGTTGTGCAGAGCTCCGGCCAGGGGAACGAAACTGCCCCATTAAAGACTTCTTTCTCTGGAAAATGCTCTTGTAGCTTGGCCAGAGCATTTTGTAGGTTCACTGATTTTCCTTTGATTCCAAGGCTCCTGGGAAATAGCCCAAATCGTGAAAGTTTAAATGCAACATTTTTTTGATTTGAATCAGGCTGCATTTTTGGAACAGATTTCCGATTCTTATATTCTACATTTTAAAATGATCCAGTGATACAAAAACCTTGATTCAGTGTGCTGGACACCTGAGATGGCATTACTTCTGAGTGCTGCTTCACAGAGTAAGGGCATCCTGTGGGAACTGTGTCCTACCTGATGTCCAGATATGGGAATTGCACAGCATCTCAAACTGTTTTTGCCTATGTTTTGGTAACTGCTGTTATCTTAAAAGCTCTGTGTACTAGATTCTGTTCATCCAGATGCAAAGCTGCATTCAGGTTTACATTTCCAAGGAGGAAAAAAAATTAAGACTGACACAAGGTGCTTTTTTTCTCAATTATTTTTTATACCTGTCCAGCAAACCAAAAAATCAATGACTCCCAGAGCTCTAATTGACATTTCTGTGTTAAATGAAAATGGACCTTGATTCCAATTCAAATGGCAGCACTGGGTGATAAAGTAATTATTTTGGAATTTTAAATGCATATAAAAGTTGATGCAGTAAAATGATTTTTGTGCCGCTTGGAATTTTTTTTTGGCTGTATGTTAAATCAAACAATAGTTAATGTAAGAGCCCTTAATCCCTAATTCTCAGTGCTGGTAACACAATAACACTTTTACTTAGTACTGTACTTTCTCTCCTTGGGGACCATAAAAGTACTTTCAGAAGAAACAGGATATTTTAGGATATGTCCTAAAATGTAATTCCTTCCTTTTAGAGGGTCTGTAAGAACTTAATTTAACCTCCCATCATGTCTCTCAGTGGAGGAGTGTTCTCTTGTGACTGCGCGCTGGCTGCTGGAGCTGCCATGGCAGGCACACGCCCAGGGCAGCTGTGCTGAGGTGCCCCTGATGTGGGGTGAGTGGGGAGCAGGAGCCTGAGCAAACAGCTGGAGATTCAGATGGAAGAAGGAGGGAAGTTGCAGCTCTTCCAGCAGCTCTGGGGGGTGTCAATGCCAAGCATCTCCAACGGGAGCAGCCCAAACCAGGACAGGGCCTCCTGTGTGCTCTCCCTGTGCCGTGTTTGGGGCAGAACTGCTTCTGCAGGGGCAGGAAGGTCAAGGGAGTCATGGACCTTGTGATTTTTCCTTTCCTGCTGGGAAAACTCCAGAGATAACCCCCTCATCTCATCTGGGCTTTGGGTGGAAGCTGTTTGCCTACAAATGGGAAGCTTTTGATAACTTACGCCACCTTGTCCCAGCCCAGTGTCAGTGTTCACATCCTAATTGAATGAGGTTTGAGGTCACCTTTGCTGGTGATTGTGTAAGGACAGCAGTGCCATGAGCTCTTGCCGATAATTTTCATGCACTTCTTCAGGAGGAAGTGAAAAGCTCCTTAGAAAAGTCTCAGGCTATATAGGTAATCCAACAGAGATATCCCATGTCATTTCTCAACTGCTTCTCTTTTTCCCCTCATTCTCACCTCCCCCACTAAATTTAAGGTGGGGGAAAAATAATTCAAGGGGAATATTTTATATAACAATTGTAGGCATGTTTTTATCTCCATAAATTTTCCCTGCTCAATATGTGATATTCTCAGGTGCACTTTTTTTATGGGAGGGGTGAAGTAATCATAAAGTTCCTAATTCAGGAAGCACTGAGAAATTCCTCACTAATGTGGAAATGGACACTGTTTAATCATTTGTACTTTTCCTGGAAAATTTTTCTTCTAACTACAAAGTATAATTTCAGTAGATGAAAGAGGTTATATGCTCCCTTTCTGTGTGTGTCACTGGGTCAGTTTAAATCTTTAGAAACAGCTTAATGTGCCCTGTCTTGGCCAAAAATTGTGCCACTATCTTTCACCGAATATTCTCTGAAAACAAACGTAGGACAAGTGAATTCCATTTACTATTCAAATGAGTATTTGAGGACCTTACTAAGTATTTACTTATAGGTAAGCGTAAATATATTTTTCTGATGTAAAAAGAATACTTATGCTGAAAATCAAGCTCTGCATGCCAAAGAACAAGATATAGAATATTAATTTGCTTTCCATTGCTTTCAATTCAGTTTTTCAAGAAAAAAATACATTCCTGTAGATGAAAGATAAAATCTTTAAATTAATCATTATCGGAATCATATCAAATCAAATTTTGGAAATGGTTATTTGCAAATAAAAGTGAGATCTTTGATTGAAACTTTAGAATAGTTTGGTTTTGTTTTTTATAGGACAGGCTAAACACCTTATTAAGAGACACAGCAGCAAAGCACAATATACATTAAACTTAATTTCAATATGCACAGGTCCTTGGTGAAATGCCACCATGTTAGAGAAGTTTGGGGAGTGATTACTCCCTGAGATGTTACTCTGGCTGAGGATTGAACCATGGGGAGGGACTGCACTACACCTTCTCCACTTCATTTGTGTTCATGTTTCCACACATCCCCTCAATACATTAAGAGTGACAGAGCCTGGGCTAGAGATGAGAAGAGAATAGATCTGGCCTACATATATCTGGACTCAGCCTGGATCCAGTGACCTTGTGTCACTACAGATGAGCTGATGAAGTTTAGTAGTAAATATTTAGACTATTGTAACTGAAGGATGCTTTGACATAGGTCTGTGTGTTTGTTTCAATAGCAAATGACTGTTCGTTGTGTATCCTTGAAAACAACAAAAATGAACAAAAATATTCTCCAGCTCATCTTTTGGACAAAAAGCTTCCAGTTTGGTGTTGCCTTCCATTTTATTTTCAACTGTTGTAAGATGACATGTGATCTTTCTTTTTTCTCCAGAAACTTGTCATCCACTCCAAAAGAACTAATTTTCAAGTTGTTAAAGGAGTGAATGTGCTTGATTCCAGCTGTCTGATACCCCAGTCTGTGCCCGTGGCTGTGGCCAGGGCATGATGGCAGGGCCCTGCTATCCTGTCTGTGATGGAGGGAGTTGGACCATGGACCCCTCTGAGAGCTGAGGAGACCCAGCTCTGCACTCCTGTGCCATGCACCAGGCTCCTGGCATCTTTTTTTCCCTCCCAAACACTGGGTCCAGCAATGGCTGAAATCCCGGTTACTTTGATGATGCTGCAGGCTGGGATCCCATCAGATAGAGAGAGACTCAGCAGCTCCCATTGCTCCCTCTCCCATGGGAACGTGAGCTCTTCCTCCCTGCCAATGTGTGCTGCATCCTCCTCCTCCTCCTCATCAGCCACCCACAGCCCTGTCTGTTGATGCTGTTGCCTGGCGACGGCCCTGTGATGGACAGCTTGGAGGGGAGTGATGATTAAACAACCTGAACTGGCTTCTGAAAGCAGAGATCTCATTGTAATGTGACAGGCAGTGACAGCTCAGACAGCAACACATTCTGAGTGTGATTCCTGAAAAAAAAAAAAAAGGATAAACAGTAAACACACGAGGAGAGAGCCACACACACCTGTGTGTAGGTGTGTGAGCGCTGATGCTTTCCCTTGATGCAGAAGGGCTGGGAAGGCAAGTGTTTCTGTATTAATGGAGGGTGAACATAACCCTAATAAGTGTCATGATGAGCAGGTCAGCCCATGAGCCAGGGCAGCCTGCACTGATGCTGTCAAACATGAGCTCCTAGGGCAGCAATTAAACGGGATCCTGCAGGTGTTGGCAGCAGGGGGCTGCATGGCCAGCAGGAATAACACTCCTTCCAGAGGGGAGCACCTGGAGGCTTCAGCATGAAGGTGGTGCTCCTGCTATGGCCACCTGCCACATCCCTTCCTGCCTGCCAGCTGCACAAGTACAGGCACAAGGATGTCATTGCAGTGTAAAAGTTTGTCTGTACACAAGGTACAGGTACACACAGGAGGCAGTGAAACAATTCACGCTCATACTGATGGTTTGCCTGATCTGTGCATGGATTCAGAGAGAAAATAAATGTTTCTGGTGCTTCTCACTTGCTTCTCAAGGTCTCCTTTTAGTTTTGTCCCATGTAGAATTGCTTTGTGCTGCTGTCCTGTCCTGTTTGGCTGTTGCTCCCTTCCAGCCCTCCTTGGGAAGCATCTCTGTCTCGGCAATTTTATTGCACCTGTGTTTTCAGCACAGCAAACAGTGGAGGTGAAATACTGCTGTAGTGCAAATGAACATCACATTTCTCTTAAAGCAGTTAACCAAAGAGATTCTGATGTTTCCTAGAACTTCTAAGGTGATGTTAAGTGTAACAAGTGTTTCCAGGAAATGTTTGTGCTCTGGATCATCTGCCTGTGTTTTGACGGCTGTGCATGTCCTTTTAAAATTGCTGTCAGTGTCTGTCCTGGGTACAGCAGCACCAATTTTCTTTAGTGCTATTCAGTTCTTAAGGCAGGCTTATCAGTGAAGCATCTGAGGGATGGCTTTGAAGTGAAATAAGAAAACAAACCCCAAACTGCTTTCCAAAGGTCCTTCCAAAAAGAGTTAAGAGATCACCAGTGTTCCTGTCAGACTGAAAGAGAAATGCACACACAAAGAGAAGAAAATTTCATTGCCTGCCTTTCTCTATCCTTCCCATATCTCCTATCTCCATTGCATCTGGCACCCTCTCAGGATGAAGTAGTTGAGGAGAAATGTGGAGTCTGTGCCTTTTCCGCTCACATAAATCAGAATTCATCTAAGCCAAGAACTGCTCTGAGGCAAGCAGAAGAAGAATCCATCTCTATTCCCTTCTGACACAGAGGTATTGAAAGGCCAGGCAGAAAGAGTGATTTCTGAGAAATCTTGCATTTGGCAAGGTAAATTTTGGTGTGAAACAAACCTTTATGAGCAAGTAGGGGAAAGAAATACTTCGAGAAATTTTATGAGAAACAGAGACTATTGTACAAAAGAATCAGCATCTCATTAAAAAATGTTACTCAGGAAACCTGCACTGAATCCTTCATATAGAGATCATTTTGTTTAAATAAGGACATATGTGGAGATGGTTGCTGGAGAGAGTTCAAAGAAGAGAAAAGATGTCTGTAATTTTGGGCTTCTGCTTAAATATATGGCATTGTGTGGTTGATGTCTGAACTGGGATGACACAAGACAAATTAAATTTTAACTCATTAGTAAATTTTCCTCCTAACAAGCTACTCAGATGATCCAGAAATACATTATGCAGTAGCAGCTGCTAGGAGATGAAAATATTTCATTGTAGCAATACATGGTATAATGAAGGATGGGGAATGAATGCAGTAGTGCAATAAGGACAGAAGAAGAAGGATGACACATAGTCTTAAATATTCACCCTCTGTGTTGAGTTTACATAGGACAGATGACGTCAGTAAATTGAAAACACCACTGAGACACATAAGGCATTAAATATTAATATTAGAGCCACTTGGGGAAAGAAAGTTGTCAGGAGGAAGAAAGTTGTCAGAAGAATTTTCAGTTAGAAAATACAGTTAGTCAAAATCAGAAAATTTCTTGGAGGTATGTCATTTTCAGTGACATTTTCTACACTAAAATATCAACCAGAACTGTCTGCATTCTGAAAGTGTCAAAGGCTGTGATGAGAGCCTTGCCAATTGACTTGCTTAGGCACCAAGATAATGACAACATGGTGGACACATATTCCGCACCAAATATAAAAATGTGTAAAAGTGCCTTGTTCCTCTGTCTTCTTTGACCCTCACTTCTGGTAATGGGCCCTGTGTATTCTTGGGCCCTGTGTGTTCAAAACTGTATTTTTCTGTTCTGGAGAGATTTGGGTTCCATGTCTCTCCTCTTTGCTGAATCTCCTCAGTTGCATGGAGGGCATCACCATAGGATTTTTGGTGAAGTTCTTTGGGCACTGAACGTGCTGCAGGGAGGCAAGTCAGAGGGTAGTCTCAAAGGCTCAAGTATTTTCCTTTCAGAACCAATTATGGGGATTTTATCACTGATAATCATTGAAGTGTCCAGAGCCATATGTGTGAAATTAATCTTTGATGTTCTGACATTATAGAGAGGAAATGCTTTGGGGTTATTGACTATCAGGTGAAAAATATTTACTGATACTCATGGGAAATTTAATGATCTTGCCTTTCCCCCTGAGGACTGAAACCAAGCATTAGTCTGTCTGAATTCCTCAGAACAGAAATGCTATCTTCTGACACATTCAGATGGAGAATGCAGCTAGGAAGGTGGTTTTAAAATTAATCTTGGCAATATTTTGCCATGAGATGATCTTTATTGGCTGCTATAAAGTTACAGTGAAGGGAACTTGAATATCAGATACTGCTTTTTGTTCCTGAAACTGTCTTAGCTTTTACTGAGGACAGGTCTGTGGAAAATCAGGAGTGTGGCAGCTTCACCACTTGTTAACTAGAACGGAAACTCAAGGGGATAATGAATTGCAAGAGAAACATTTTTGAAAGCCCAAATAGCGGTTTTTTCACCGTTCTGACCCCTTCCCCCGCTGAGCAGATTGACAGCCGAGATCCCAAGGTGCGCAATTTCCACTCAAGCAGGAGCCTCCTGAAGGTGTTAATCACTGACAAGGTTTCGTGTGGAACAAGGAGGTGTCTCCTCCCCGTTAATTGCCATTGATGTACGATGTTTCTCTTTCAAGCACTGAAATGCTTTAAAGACAAATGTTTGATTCCTGGTTTAAAGAGCTGTTCCAGCCGTGATCTGGGAGGCAGATGCAGCTGCCTCAGTGCAGAAAGTGTCCCAAGAAATGCTCTGGAGTGCTTTATGTAGGAGTCAGGTAACTCTATTGCAGTGGCCCTACTCAGGGATGAGGTAGGGTGGATGTTTGCTGCTGCTTTAAATGTTTGAACAGGAGCAGCAGAAACAGGGGTTCACAGATCCATTGAGTTTGCATGCACTCCATTCAGCTAAGTAGAATTTTTTGTGATTTAGACAATTAACTTCTGAAAGGGAAAAAAAAGAACAATGGAGAAGATACAGATGGGCACAACACAGGAGATGAGCTTTGATTTTAGGGTATGGGGAGAAGCAGAAGAAGACAATTTGAAGGAAGATGAGGGAAGCTCTCAGGGTGTCAACAGGCCCTTGAAAGGGACCCATCTGTCTGCAATTTCCTGCCTTCTCGGATGGAAGGAGTGATTAATGACCAGGAAAGGGTATGAGGGATAAATGTAGAGAGTTGAGGGTCTTCTGTAGTAGTTTGTGAAGCTATAAGTAGTCTGTTGAGGAAGAGTTTCCTCTAGCAGAGAAACTGAGCTATGGTTGTTGGTAAGCTTTGAAAAGCTGATGTTATCTCAATTGAAAGAGCATCCACTGTGGCCTGAAATGTTTTCTACCACTGAAGAATCAGTGCTGGGGGAGAAATGGGTTCTAAGCAGGTAGGAAACCTTTCTGTTTGTGAAGTGGAGAATGACAGAAGTCCAAGTAAAACTGGGGGAGGATGAGGCTGGAAAATTGTGTGCTGAGATGTTGCTTGGAAAATAGAGGGATGGGGAAGATGCTGTTGGAGCAGAATAATGTGATCGTGTTAGAAAGCTAAATTTTTGGGACGTGGCCTAGAGAAGTGAAAGAGCAGGCAGGAGGAAATTAGGGAGATGGCAAGGTTTGTGCATTGGGATAATGTAATTAGAATAATAGGTTTTAACAGTGGTTTGAGCTCCAGAACTGGCTAAAAAGACACTCTAGAAGGAAAAGAACATTTCACTGTTTTAGATGCAGATAGCTGGATTGATTTCATGCAAAGAGAAAAGCATAAGCTTTTTTAGAAAGAATAAGGGTTTTTTTGTATTGGGGATTTTGGACTTAGGTGATGTAGAAGCACTGGCTGGTAACAAAAGACACAGACATTGGATAGTAGCTAGGATAAAAGTAAAAAATCCTGATTATGTCTTGGTAAAAGAGCTTGGTGGAGGTGATAAGGGAACACACTGGCAGATATTAACATTGTTAGACAAAATGTCATATTCAATGGGCAGAGATGCTGCTGGAGGGTGAGGTATAGATGAAAGAATTTACCTTTACTTTTCCATGCTGTGACTTTCCCTGCATACACTGTACTATTTTTTCTCAGCATGTCTGAATGAGAGTCACCTTTCTTAGCCACCACCTGTGGAGGTTTGACATGAAGCAGCCAGTCAGTTGTGTCTGATGCATCTGGTTTAATTGTATTTCAAGGCTTAGAGTCAGAGCTGTATGCACACGAGGCCCTCTTCAGAGACGTGGGCAATTACACAAATTGGTGTGGAGACATTTTGCCAGAAGAGATGTATTTTGTTTACCTTCTTGAATTTGGCAGGAAATTGCCTTGCTACTTGGAGAGGTACAAGCTCTTACAGCAGGAGAGATGCTGTCTCTGGGCTCAGAAGGAAGTGAAATACTTGGGGACAACAAAAGTCTGTAGATGTAGCTTTTGTTTTCAGAAGGATGATGTAGGGAAAACCAAAAGCCTTTAAGCCCTTCTGTATCTTTGTGATAAAAGTTAATATGGATAAAGGATCACCCTGTGCAGAGTGGGGAAATTCAGTGGTGCATTTGTTTTCCTTTTGAGCATGGAGACTTGGAAAGAGCCTCTCCTGTGGCTGACAATGCAATCACAGCAGAATGTTTCCAGCCTGGCTTGGCTTTGAGACTCAGAGGTGCACTGGGCTGTCACTGTTGAGCTAAGGAGAAGCAATGTCATACCTACTCTTGGTTTGCAGAAGGTTACCTGAAGTACTTGTGGTTTCCTTACCTCAGCTTGGGCATTTTAAGTGGATTTGCTACTTCAGGATGAAGAGCTCTCAAGTGGACAGTTACTATAGGTGGGCTAATGTTTGCTCCTCTTTAAATTGGGTTAGTGTGAGATGTTTCACTTAAAATATTCAGGTTTTTTTTCTAGCTGAAGCTTTTGCATGCCTGCCCTGCAGTCAGTATCTTGCACAATGGCATTGCTTCTTTGTTGGGTTTTCCTTTTTTTTTTTTTTTTTAAGCTGGTGTTGGCAGCTGGTGGCAAAAGGGATGATTTTAAATGGGCTGATGTGTTATAAAAGGCAAAAAGAGGCAGCCTCTAGCACCTCATATCCTGCACTTATCATTTCAAGGGGGCTGGGAGTCTCTGGGATGATCAAGAATTACAACAGCACTTATCAGTGGCTGACTCTTGGCTTCTTTCAGAGGTGATTTCTCCCATTCCAATTGATTTTTTTTTTAATGTTCCTCCCCCTCCTTTCCCCCATTCATTCCAACTTCTTTAACTTGTGAAAGTGAAACACAGCTTGGCTTGCTTCTTGTGAAGATCTGCCAACACCCACATTAACCCACAAGTACCTTCTTTCTAGCCAGTATTTTGGCAGGAGACTTTCTGTCTTCATAGTGCGTGGTTCCCTCTGTAGAGTAGAACTTGCACTGCTGTTCATAGTTCTACTTGAAAGGTTTTCAAATGTGTGCCTTGAGGTCAAAAGGGTTTTTTTGGATTTTCTGCATGATTTGCTGTGAGATGTGAAAGGAAATCTGCCCTCAGAGCCACCACTCTTTTTGGCAGTTTCACTGAGGATGTGTTTGACTCGCCCTGGTTATGAGTGAGATCCAGTCCTGGTGTGTGAGCAGTGCAGGAGTGAGAGCGGCCCTGGTGTTGGTGAATGATGGGAGAACATCCCAGCTGCCCCTTGCCCTCCTGTTGGTGCCACAGGACAAAGGATACTGCCAACCTTTGTGTAAGGAAAGGCCAGACAGAGCCTTCCCAGAAGGTGAAAGCGCTGGAGCTGTCACTCTAGCAAGGTTAAGGCATAGCAGCTGCATGTGATGGCATCTTCTGCTGCATTCCTGCTGAGATACCAGCTTTCCTTGTGATTCTCCCCAGATTGGGCGCTGTCTTGCTCAAGACAGGGCTTGGAACTTGTCCTGCCTTTTAATCCACTTCAGCATCCCCCTAACTTTCTAAATTAATTGGAAGTGTTCACTTTGGAATAGAAAAACAATATTTTAAGGTGTGTGGGAGAAGTGCTTATTCTCAGCTCAGCCTTATCAGAAACAAAATGTTCCAACATTCCCATCCATTATGTAAAGGGGAAACATGAGGGGAGCAATGTGGAAGTCTTGACAAGAATTTTCCAGCTGATGGTATCCATTGCCCCTGAACAGTGTGGGCCCTGGTGTGTCCTTAAGCAGAATGTGGGTCTGTCCACACGGCCACAGCCACCTGCAACCTGCTTTTGATACCACTCCTGTTCCCTCACACAGAAGGTAAATTGTAGCCAGGATGAAATGTTTTTGCTAATTATAAAACATTAAATGATCTTCATCTGCCTTCTCCCCGATGAACAATGCAAGTGAATTATCATTAGAGCTTGTACAGAACCTTTGATAACAATGGAGCCATTTGTATTAAATTCAGGCTTAGTTTTCTTATTCCATGAAGTCCCATCATTGTGTTGATTGTACTTTGAAGTCATAGCAGGCTTCCCTCTCCTGCTATTCACCTAATTTATTTCGGCCCCAACACACAGCTCCTAAATTCTTGTTAAATTTGTTTCTGAACAAAAGGACTAAAACTCAGCGTGTCTTAAATGAAAGACATGAGGCAGTTACTGTTCCATTCATTTCCTCATATCTGTTTGCTGTATCTAGAGAGCTATTGTCATGTGTGCTCTACTGGGAAATAATAATACTAATAAAAAAATAATTCTCCTAGGATTTGCTGTCAATAGAAACAATCTATAGAGAACGTAAACCTAAGGAGCGAGTGATTAAAGTTTAGCAGCAGAACTGAGAAATACTTTTTGAATGCAGAAAGAAGCTAAAGAAGACAGGAGCTGGAGGGATCTGCTTGGTCTCTGGAACCAGTGTGAGTTAAAACGCTGCTGTGAAGGGTTATGTGAGAACTCTGCCTCCTCATGGCTCTCCTGTCTTTCTCCTCCTACCCCAGGAAACCTTTTATGGCTTGGGGGCATGCAACAGTTGAAATTTTGTCTCTTCCTTAAGCAGGGCTGCAGGAGCAATTTAAGAGCTCAGAGAGAAGTTTGGGTGAACTCAGTGTGTGTGAAGGGATTTATAAAGCTGCTTGCCTGTGACTCTGGGCACTGTGTGTGGATGATACTGAGTGTAGAGCAGGTTGTTACTGCTGCCTTTATTCTTCCCAGATATCACAGATTTAACTGTCTTCTGAGTACTGACCTTCCCCAAAGAAAAAAAATTAAAAGTCTTGTAGGCACCCAATTTGAGACAGATCAGAGTCAGCGCTGTACTTGGCCTTGCAGGAATTGTGCTTGTCTGAGTGAAGTGAGAATATTTTTTTTAACCTAGATGAGTGAAAACCTACAGAATCCCAGGTTCACCAAGGAAGCCTGGTTATTTAAATTGTTCTGTCTCTGTTGGTCGCCTCTCAGAGGGCAAAAGAGCTGGTAAAGTGGGATTAGTTTCCTTTCTCTGATAAAAGCAGATTAATTTTAACACTGGCTAAAATTGCACCCATTTTCTCTTGGTAAATGAACCATAAGACACACTGTCAAAAGAGAGCCTTCCATAATGACTGTGGTTAATATTTCAGAGCTTAAACTCAAGCATGAGAGAATCAGCAATATATGCTGTACATTAGCTTGATTTCTATTCACTTGCAGCTCAAGAGTATTCTTCTCTTCCCTCATGCTAATTTCAGAGTTCTATAGAGCAAGGGATTTGCATCTGATTTTGTACTCAGGTATGTATGTATTTCTTATTGGGAAAGCTGCACTGTAGGCAGAAGTGAGGCAGGATAGTTCATGTGCTTGTGGTTCTAAGCTGGGGCTCAGGAAGCCTCAGTTACCTGCTCTCCTGCAGAGTTCCTGTGCTTAGCAGAGTGCCTTGTGGCAATTCAGTTCCTTGAATTTTAGAGTGAACATGAAAATCCTTTCCTTGCTTCTCATGGAATCCACAAGTTGTTAGGTTCTGCAGAGGTTGTGATACCCTCTTAAGATCCAAAGTTAGATGGGGAAGATCTGGGGCTCACAAGTTGAGCTGTGCAAATCCAGATTCCTGTGTTATGAGGAGTACCACATGTACCAAGGCACATGCCCTGTCTGGGTCTGCTGGTCTTCCTTTTTTCCCCTCTCTATATTTGTGCTCAGCACATTCATGTGAGGCAGTGAAGGTCTGCAGTCTGTGAATCTCAAGACTGCTCCTTCCTGAGGTTTCAGGCAGAGGGGTGACTTTAGTCTCACCCTTTGCTCCCTTGCTGTCTGTTTTCTGCAGAGGCGCTCTGGCCACGTTGCTGGGTGCTGTCTGGGAGTGCTGCTTCCTCTTGCAGAGAACGTGCTGGGCTGGATGCAGTTTTCATTTGCTGTGTGTTCCACAGGGATGTTTTCTGCCTGATTCCTGCTCTCACCTTCCTGGAAGAAAACATTACATTTCAGACCATGGCACCTCGGCTGTTAAAACCACATCCATGCCCGACTGCCTGAGTCTCCCATTGCTTTCTAGTCCTATTGCATAAACCAGTGCAGCCAAGTAAACTACACAGTACTTAAAAATTACTTGACCTTGTCTTTCTTCCTTATCATCTGCTTCAGCACTGCTTGGGATCTGGAGTATCTGAGTAGCCCTTTTGGCTGACAAAGCCAGAAGTGAGAAAATACAGCAGGACTGTTACAGTTTTAGGACAGGCACTTGGGAATGTAAGGTTGAGACAAATTATACAGAGAATGTAGGATAATGGTCTAGCCGAGGATGAGAAGTTGTAGGACAAATGCAACAGCTTTGGTGTGCTAAAAACAAAAATAAGATGGCTATATGCAGCCAAGGTGATAGTATTCCTAAGAGCTCAGTTGAAACAACTGAAATTGTTAACATTGCAGTTATTCTCAATAATTTTATATAATAATAATTTTAATTATTCTCAGTAATTTTATTCTACTTGCAAATTCTGTTTTCTTGCTTTTTATTTTTTTTGGTGCCAATTACAGAAGTGAATTTCTTTCTTAATTACACAGTTCTCAAGCCCCGATGTAGATTTCTAACACTTTGAGGCATATTTAAACAGATCTTTGTTTATGCATTTGGGGGAAAAACAAACAAGGAAATTTGGAAAGTGGTTTTAACATCAACAGTCCTTTGTGAAAACATGCTGTTGATTGATAACTGTAATTCTAAGCAACTGTTGTTTCTAGAACTTTGGTGTTGTATTCTTTCCAGAGGAGTGACAGAAGATGGAAGCTGCAGTTCTCACTGTTTTGCCTTGATAAGCCAAGTTCACTTTTCCTCAAAAGCCTTTACCAGTTTCACACTTTTCATCCTTACTCACACGAGGAAAAGACTCAGGAAAGGTTTCAGGAACTTAACACTTACAGGAAAGAGATTAGAAAGCAGGAGTAGCACTGCTGGGGTGAGCCAGGATTCTCATTTCACATCTTTATTATGGGAATCCCTAGGGGTCCTTCTGGGACTCCGTGCTTTGCTTTCTCTGCCCCATTTCACAGCTCTCGCTGCAGCATTGCCATGGAAGAAACTCACCTTTTTTATTTATGAATATCTGAGAGAGAAATTATTAGCACCATCTATTGGAGAAATAGAGATACTGGTTTTTTCACAGGTCTGAATATGCAGTGAGAATGTGCCTTGGCAACCTGCTTGTCTTTTAACTTACAGCAGCCTGGAGTCTGTGCTTGGGAGATTGTGCCTTGTATCAAAATGTACCTTAAAGAAATGCAATGAACCATTTAAAAGAGGGCAAGCAGACAAAGATTCAAATGTCAAAATGGTACCTTGGCTGTGGCAGGTTCTGTCACATCAATAGGACAAGGGCAATAGCTGAGAAACAATTTGCAGCTGAGGAGGTAGGCCTGTCTAGAGCCTAGAGTCAATCTGGGCTAGCATGTCTGAGAAATTTGGGTGAAGAAAGGGATATTTGACCTTCTTGGTCTTTATAGGATGAGGAAGACTCCTATCACATGAAGAAAAAGCAGAGGAAGTACTGTTATTAGCAGAAGACTGGCTTCAAGGCACATCTCCAAGTTGGAGAGTATTCATGGTCTGGAGTAGTTTCAGGACAAGCGTAGTTTGATGACTGACTCCTGGCCAGAGTAGTGTCCTCTGTCACATGTTTCAGGTCATTTGCACATGTAGAGCCTATTGACTCCTAACTTTCACTCTGCTGCATTATGGGCCTCTCTCTGTTTCTCGAGTGCTCTTGCCTGGTGAATTTTTGTGCTGTTCCTGTGGCTTTGGTCTTCCCTGGCTCCTCCTTCAGTAGCAACTGATGTCTTGATGGGAGCACCATGCTGGCAGGCCAAGGCTCAAATCCCACTGTTGATAAGGAATGACACTGCAAGATCAGAGTAGGTAATGGTCTCTTGAGTCAGAAAGGTCTGATGTGTGCTGCTGTGGGAAACATGTAGCCCTGCACTGATTGACCAAGATCTGGCACACTGCTGCTTCTAAATTGTTTGCCCTACCATGTTTGTTCGAGAGTACTTAAAGTCTCTGACGTCTCTGTTGAAAAATGCTTCCTTAATACTCAGCGTAATTATATTAAGATCTTGTTTATCCATTTGCTGTTCTCACAGCACAATCTTTTAATTTTCACTCCGTGGTGTTTGCGCAGTAGAAACAAAAGCCCTATTGTTTTGTATCCTCTGTTCTGCTTGGTAAACAAGCAAAGGTCTTTTATGTCACGTTCACATAATTAAAGCTAATAATTTTGATGTTTTTAAGAAGCTGTGGTCTAGCAGGTAACTCAGTAATTTAGCTTTCAAAGACTTGGACAATTGTTATTTATGACTCTCTGGATAGCTGTTGGAGAGACTTCACTGCTTTCTATCAAAAATTCCTATTTCACTAGCTTGCTCTATCAGTGCTAGCTGATAAGATAGCTAGATATCAGATAATTAAGACCCTAAAATTCAATGACTTAGCTAGATGAATGCCATTCTGAGAGTATGGGAGGGTTAAATACAAGAGAAGGGGAAAGAGAGCTGTGAAAGGGTTGTTACGCCTCGGGAGGTGGTGTAAGCTGGGCAGTTTCAGCCTTGATCCCATTGGCCACATGGAATTGCAGTGCTCCTGAAATGCAAACTGCAGAATTGCTTATGCAGTGACAACCTCAGTGCTCCTTCACTCCAGTTTTAAGTGATCCTTGTGACAGGTTTCCCTGCATGCCTCCCTTGAGAGCTGTGTGCTTGGTCTAATTGATTGACCCATTAGCAAAGCAAATTTCTCTTGCTATTCAGCCAGAATTTTCCTTCTGCTTAATTTCAGCCCATCACTCCTAGTTATGCCCCTGCAAAACCTGCCTGAACTGCCTTTGCCACACTATAGCTTTATTGATCCTGGTTCTGTGTAAGTAATTCTTAACTGACTGAACTTATTTATTGGCAGTACCAGGGCAGTGAAGGCACTGGTGAGAGCCTGTTTTCTTATCTGTGAGGCTGGAAGAGAGGAATGCAGGGAAGGAGTTTGGTGGTGTTCACTGAACTTTCTGAATGGTTGCCTGGAGTGGTGAGAAATGGTTTCTGAGTTTTCCCCAAGTTTTCAAATATTTGAGTTTGCACATCTGTGTGTGTGTGATATGTGTGGATATCCAGGCCACTGGATGTCACAGCAGGCAGTCCTGAAATCAGGAATTAACTCAGGGGTGTTTGGCCTCTGGGAGGTTTTTCAAGGGTAATTTTTGTATTCCTGTCAAGCAATGTGTGAATGTGTGTTGTGGGGACAGGAGATGGATAATGTCCGAGGGAAATTCTTTCCTGAAAGTGTTTGGCTGAAGAAACCTGTTGTGTGATAGGCATCATGAGGCCTGACTCCCAAACTTCATATCCTATGATCGATTTCAATGTCTGTTCTAGGTTATACACTCCAGAAGCATTGAACATGCTAAAATAGCCACAAATTGAGGGGGATGATCACCCTGTGACTTGCTCACACCCTGTTTAGAGCTACCTAGATAGACAGGTGTCTTATCATGAGCTTTGTGCTGTTGAGTTTATTCTGTCTCTAGGGTGTTGCTCATCTGAGTGGCCAAGCAGGAAAGTTCTGCTTGATTCTCAAATTTCCATGCCCTTACCCCTTCTGTGGCTCAGTTTACTCCTGGATGCAGCAAGATCTCTTTCCCAAGGGTACTAGAGTGGAAAGGGGGAGAATGGTACCTCTTTTGTTGGGATTTAATTTGAAGACCAATTACAAGATATTTTGGGCAGCCTGCTCATGCTATTGTGGAAGTTGTTGGTATGTGTTTCTCTGAGCTTCCAGATCAACAGAATTGTTAGAGAGGCATTATTAATAAGAATTTTAAAGCCACTGATTGTTTCCTGTATAGGGGAAAGTAGAGAGGCATGTGTGGGGCAGCAGGTGGTGGGAACACAGCCAGGCTGTGGATAAAACAGCAAGTGCTCACCTGTACTGGTCCTGCTCCCATAGAGTTCAACACAAGCACAAAATTGTAGTTTTCAAGCCTTAGGCACTACACAGTATTTACAAGCTGAAGTATCAAACTCCTTGTTTTAGGCTACTAGGCCCCTATTAGTGCAAGAAGAGCTAAGCACAGGAAATTGCTGCAGCCTGCTGCTGAGATGCCAGCGGACACTGAGCCTCCCACGTTCTGTCGTGTGTTCCTGGAGGCTGGTTCTGCAAAAGGGATTAATAAATGGGAGCTGTGCACCTTTCTGCTGTGGCTGCAGAAGCAAAGCCAAGCCAATTATTTGCCCATCAGAGCTGGGTTATGGTGTTCCTCCTCCCATCTTCTCTATCCACTCTCTTGTTTTTGTATTGTTTTGCTGAGAATGTAAATGCAGAGATGATTAATTGCCTTGCTGACCTGATTCTGTGGCTACATGGGATCTGCCTATATCAGAATGCTCCAGCCCAAATGACTAGAGTATGCCAAAGTTGGGTGATTAAAGAATTATAAAATACTTTCTGAATGTCCCATTCTCAACTCATTGTGACTTTGGACAGAAGCCCAGACAAGAGAGGGAGAGAAGGGTGAAAAGTAAATAATAAAAAATAGAAAATAAAAATAGTAAATTCAGTGAGAGAGACTTCTGCAATATTTTGCTCTCGTTTTATTGAGAAGATTGATAACAAACATTAGTGAGGCAGAATTACAGTGATTTGTATAGATTCCCAGGTGAACCAGTTTAACATTAATAAAATATTATAGCCTTCTCTACCAAAGAACTATTGTACTGATCATAAAATGAAAGGGCTTTATATATATATATAGGCAGGGGAGTGTGCTCTTACAGCATATGGATGGGGGCATCTCATTTCCAACTAATAGACTAAAATCTGTGCTGGGCTGGAATAGTGAAGTGTTTAACTCTGCTAATGCTATGGATGATTTCTGCTCTGGGAGAGGATGCACCTGGCAAACTCTTACTTCAGATGGCAAAGCAAACCCAGTGGATCTTGCTGAAATGCCCCCCAAGCCACCAGTGCCTTAAACCCAGCTCAGGTGCCCCGTTAGTTGCTGTTGAGGTTGGCAGCAAGCTGAGCACCCCATGGCTCTCGTAGGTGTGAGTGTGGCACAGCACATCGGGGTTGACAGTTTAAGTGCTTTCTCCCTGCTGCTCTAGAGTTTGTGGCAGGAGCTGAGCAAAACTGAAAGACATCTAAATAGAAATAAACACTTCAGGATGAGAATTTTTTATGTGGTGTTTTTGAGATAAGTGGTTTTGGAGTTTCTGTATTGCTTGGTTTTATTTTATTGCAGAGGATGCTGAAGGATAGGCTGGGTAGCACTGCCTTGTGCTGGCTTCTCACCGGCAGTCACTGGTTTCAGCTGTGGTGGAGGAAGGAGCTGGTGTTCCCTGCCAGTCCTGGGGCATTTTTCTGGTGATTGCTCTGGCTTACAACAGATACCTCCTGGTTTTGTGGCCCTAAAATGGTAGGGAAATTGGAGATGAATTTCACCATGATGCAACACCATCACCTGCCATTCTGAAGTGAATCTACTTCCATGCCCTCCTGTGTGCTCCTTAAATATACTAAGTTGAGGAGATTAACTTACTACCAAGGTAAAAGAGGATACAAATTTGTGATGATAACACTTATACAATAAATTCCTATTTGCTTCATGTTTCACTTTTCAATGTGATAAATTAATGTGGCATAGTGGACATCTGCTTTCCTTTAAACCATGCAGAACTGGTGAATTGTTGTTTTAATTATTTCTAGGGTTTTAAAGAAGATGGAATTATTTTTTTCTTCAGTATAAAATATTTGAAATGCTAATGTTCTTTGGCAGTGAAGATAACATCTACTGCAAAAATGTGTTTGTTATTTCAGCATTGTTTGTTATAGCCAAATAAAATGAGGTCAGTAGTGTTTAACTGTTTTTTTCATTTCACATGACTAAAACTCCTGGTTCCAATAGGCTCTCCACCTATGCTTTAAATGCTGTTTGAAATGAAATGTAAAGAAACATTATTTTTACAAACAAGGTCAAAGCAAAACTCAGTCTCAAAAGCAAATCAAAATTCAGTCCAGAAATTTCACTGTTTTCAGAGAGGATTCTTTTTCACTGATGTGTTTTCTTGCAAAAGAAAGCCATAGGTTATCTGAACAACTCTTTTTACTAATAACAAAGGACTTATCAGAAAGATAACTTGTCTCTTAAACTAGACTTTACAGCTCACTGTGTTCTCTTATGCTTTGAATTCACTTTAATATATGGGTGTCTTTTGTCATGTAACAAAGAAGGTCAGCTGAGAAAGGACATTGAAGGATTGTGTGTATGTGTACACTTGCAGCTTTTCCTGAGCATGAGCTGTGGGTTGCAGTGTTTGCAGAGTGGAAAGGGATGTGTTGTCCTGCCCATGCCAAGGGTTGGATGGGGTCTAAGACACTACTGAAGAAAACCTCAGTAGCAGGAGAAAATCTACATGAACATTTGGATTGAAAACAATCTGAATGACACCCTTCAGGTTTTTTGTCTACCTTCACCTACCTTTTTTATATATCTTATCTACCTAAGAACCCTTCAGGTTTTTTTTATCTACCTAAGAACCCTTCAGCTTTTTTTATCTACCAGGTAATTTATATTCTAGCAGATGAAGTGATCGTGGATTTCAGATGCCTGTATGCTGGAGAGCTGATCCATCTTGAATGGAAACCAAGAATGGAATTGGGGCACCTGCTTGGGTTCATAGTTTGCTAACCATGATGGACAGCCTTCATCCAATTGCTCCACTGGTGTCTATTTGCAGTGCCAGTTCTTTGAGGCAGCAGTGTCCACGGGATGAGGTTTCTGTCAGAGCCTCTGAGTCAGTGTTCTGCATGCCCTGCTGATCAGTTGGTAAAAATGCAGAGCATGTAATACTCTGATTGGGTCAGTCTTTCCTTCCTTCCAAGGAAGGCATGACAGCTTCATGTACCCTTAGTCTGGCATAACAGTCTCCAGGAGCCAGAAGCTGGGTACCACCGCTTTAGATGCTGCTGTTAGACATCTGTCATCCATGTACTTCCTTTAAGAAGAGGGCCTGTGGGGGCAGATGAGCTCTGTAAAGTCATTATTTCCCCCTGGAAGTAAAGATGATTGTTTCTGTGATATTTAGGCAGTTTTAGAACAGCTGTGCTAAAAGTGAAGCAATGGGTTGTCACTTCTAAACCGCTGGTGCTGTAAAGACAAGGACAGAAACGAATGGCAGATGTTTATCTCCATGTTTATACCGAGTCTTAGTACATCAATCACTCAGTGCTATCTAAGACTTGTTGAGGAGAGATAATAAGATTTATTGGTGGCTGTTGGGATAACCCACATAGTACATAAATATGTTAGTAGAACTCCAGGGAGTCTTGGTCTATCAAAAGGAAATAGGCAGGGAGGCACACGGGCCTCCCAGCTATGGAGCAGCTGAGCTCTTGGTGGGAGGTCAGTTCTTCACAATCAACATGAATTGCACACAGCTTCTGATGGCTTTTTGTGCTTTGTTTTGGTTGTTTATTTATTTATTACCCCTCACAACATTCAGTGAAAGACTGAGAAATGGAAATCAGGAGAGCAGACACTTGCCGTGGAGGAGTAAGAGGCAAGGAATAAGAGAGAGTTTTCCATCCTCCTGTATTAGGTCATCAGTGTGACCATGATGGTTGGACTTGCCACAAATTGCTTGGGTGTGACACAGAAAAGACTCAAATGAAGAACTGTGTTAATTAATGAGCAGTTAAGTTGCAAGGAAAAAATGTGACTTTGATTATTACTCTAATGCTTACCCCTGCCCTCTAGTACGCATGGGGTACCTGCCCTAGTACCAGCTACACTGATATGGGAAAAAGCCATCAATGGAGTAGCTTCCCCTCCTGCTGTGTGGGTACAAATGCATGCATGCCACATGTTCAGGCAAATGAAACTGCATCCCAGAAATCCATGAGTTAAGCCACCAGTCTGCATGTACAGTCCTGAGAGAAACCCCTGGGGTTTTGTATTTGTGCTCACACAATTGAACGTGGACACCCTGAATGGGAGAGAGCTCAGGGCATCTCTATTACAATCTCCTAGACAAAGCAGGATAGTTTGAGGTCCAGTCAGGTGGATAAGAACTATTTGAGCTCTCAGATCTTGAAAGCTTCCTCAGATGGAGGCTGTGTGCCCTCTCTGGCAGCCTGTCCCACTGCCTGACTTTCTCAGGGAAATGTTTTTACTTGCATCCACCCTGAGGCCCTTGTGGTTCAACTTGCGCCTGTTCTCTCATTCCCCACTGTGACAAGCCTGCCTCTTCTTGATGGGCTCCTGTTGGCAGCTCTGGTGCCCCTCAAAGCCATCTCCTCCTGGGGCTGAGCAGAGCCTGCTGGTGCTGGCTTTCTGCAGACCTGTTCTGCACTGTCCAGACACTGCTGCCCTGAGCCAGCTCCACTTTATTCAAGGCTCTCTGCACTGGGAGTGCAGAAAACTGCAGATGATGTCTAACAAGTGCTGAGGAGGGGGAATAATCCCTTCCCTTGGTCACTGGTTGGGCTCATGTTCCTGCTCCCTGCAAGGCTGCCAGCACCTTTGTTGCCAGGGTGCAGGGCTGGCTTGTGCTCTGCTCACTGCCTGCCAAGACCCCTGTGCTCCTCAGAGAGCTGCTCCCAGCCAGGCAGACCCCTGCCCCTGATGAGAATTTTGGCTCTTGTAACAAGAAGCAGAGCACAAGCAGGGAATAATTCCTGCACTTGCCTGTGTTCCACTTGTTGGAAAATGAGTTTGCCTTCAGGCATCCTGATGACGATGATTATTTTCTCTGGGCACTTAGCAGCTTGCCATTGTTTGAAGTATAAGCATGGTTTAATAAAAACCAAAAAACACCCCTTAAAACATTTTACTCAGGGCTGTTATGCTCGGAGTAAGTTCCAGTCTAGGGAGTTTTCCATTTACCCCTTTTTCTCCCCTTGAACAGGATGCCTTTTAGGACATGTTTGATAATCCAGGAGAGGTCTCAAGAGTTCTAAACAGCAGCTGCACAATGTGGTTGTGTTCTTTCCTTCAGCAGAATAAGAAATTCTCCATTGCATGCACCAGTTACTGACATTGCTTGGGAGTAACACAGTGTGTGCTTCCTTCGCTTTTATCAGTGAAACTTTTACAGTCTTGGAGAAGTTACAAAACAATCTTCCATTTAACTTCTGAAGGACTGAGCTAGATAAGGATTAGCTGCAGAGAAATCAGCATTCCTTCAGTTTAATTGAACTGGTGTATCAGACTGAACAAATTTCACTTCAGTAATGTTAAAGTGTCATGGGTGTGTTAACTAGTGATATCCAACTGGGGGTTTATTACTTTGCAATTAAATGTTAGTGATGCTTTAATTAAAATAAATAACCATACAAAGCTGAGAATGGGTTTAATGTGTTTTGGGTTTTTTTTTTAAGCAGTGGCAGACTGCAGTTGCCCTGCTGCATCATTAGTGATGGGCTTTTCCCATCAGAAGAGTCCTGCAGACTGTCGCAGGACCAGGTAATGAATCTGTTGTGCTTTATCTTTGGGTGAGTGGGCTCACTCAGCTCCAGGTCTGTGTGCAGGGTGGGAGCCCAGCAGTTAATTTCTCTGTGGGATGTAGGGGCTGTATGGCCTCAGAAAGCACAAATATGTAAATAGCTCAACAAGAGCCTGTTTTCTGCTGTCAGTCATCCCATAGTTTGCCTGGTCCAACTGTAGATGATTCTGTTTTTAGTGACAAATTTATGCGGCCTAATAGAATCAAAATATATTTTTCCACTTATGTTTTTTGTTCTGTTTAATCTTTATAATTTGTCATACTCAAATATTTACTCCATACACAGAGACTCTTTCTTTTCTTTGATTTAATACCTTGGCTATTTGTATCCCATGCTGTTTTATTTGCTAAAATCATATTTAGCTATAATGATGTTACAATGGTAGTGTTTTAATGAATGATAGATTTCATAGCTGGAGTTTGTCATTCCATGGCTCTGATTTCTCACGGGAACTGAAATTATTCCATGCAAGATATTTCTGATGTCTTTAGTCACCAAAATCCAGCTCTCCAGCTGCTGGAAGAAGCAGATTTTGATGAGCATTTAACATGTTTTATAGCAATAGGAGATGTAAAGTTAGGAATGCGAGGATCTGTTTTATTTTTTCATACTCTTATGTTTTAATTTTTGGTCTCAGAGGGGCTGTCTGCCTACCTCTAGCCAGCTGGGAAGCAGCGCCCTGGCTTTGGGTAAGTCTCAGCTTTGAGTGCTTTGGCCCTCAAGAAAATCCCAAGGTTAAAAGCTGGGGAAAAAAACCCAACCCCCAGTCTGGCAATAAATACCTGATATGATGGAATTACTTAAAGCAAAAATTAAATCTTAATTATTATGGACAGCTGATGGAAACATGGACAAGCTTTTATTACCACTGTCCTGGACATCTGCAGGAGGAGCTCCATCTGCTCTGAGTTTTGGGAGTGCATCCAAGGCCAGGCTGGCAGCCCATGGGCAAAGGGAGTGGGGAGGTTTCCAGAGCCTGGGCCCAGGATGGCTGAAACCCCCCTACAAAGCTGTAGGGGGATAGAATATAAGAAAATGAAGATAGTGTACAAAATAATCTTTCCCCTAAGGAGTTGCTTGGCCAATTATCAAAAATCAGGATCAGGCCTGACTTTAATGGGCCATAGCTGTAACTAATGAGAAGCAGAGCGCTGTAAAAAAGTGGGGTGGCTGGTTGAGAGGGAACTGGAGTCAGTTGGCTGCTTTATGAAGGAGAAAGAGTCAGCGCTCTGAGGAGCTGCCCACGTGAAACACCAAGAAGGTATGAAACTTTTGTGATAAGGAGACAACAGTATGGAACCCCTGCAATAAGATGACAACACCAGGCAGGGGTTTCACAGGCTCAGGTCGGAGCTGCTTGTTGCTGAGCGTTCACAGCCGCTCTTGCACCCAGCTGTGAGGCCTCTCCTAGACATGGCTGTGGTTCTTTGTGCTAAATCAGAGCAGAGGTACAGCTGAGCAAATCTGCTGAGAGCCGTGGCAGAGTTTAGGTTGGGCTGAGTGGGAAGAGGCTTAGGAGAAGTCAGGATTTGCAGTTCATGGCAGTGTTCTGGCCTCCTGTGCTGGAGGGCCTGCCTGGGTCTTGTGTTTGTGGGACTGCTGCAAAGACCTCCAAATGTGAATCAAGTTGAGTGCCTTTATTAGTTGGAGAAAAGGACCAGAAAGGCAGGACTCGTGGGTTCCTGTGTGGTCAGGGGGAGCTCAATTAACTGCTCTGTGCTTCAGTGCAAGCCATTGGTAACATAAGCATCATGACACTTACCTGCCTCTGAGGGCCATTTAGTTAATTAAATTGCTGAGACCTTCAAATAAGAGGTGCTTTAAATGAGTAGTTCTGTGTGGGGTAGAAGTAATGGAGCTTGGTTTCCAATGGCTTTGTCTTGTGGTTCATTGCCAGCTCTGATTGAAACTTTCCCCTGGGCCAAGACTTCATCAGGTTGTTTTTTTTTTTCTTTCCCTAATTCACTCTCCAGGCTTCACAGGTGTTCAGTGAGATACAATCTTGGCCTTTTCTGTAGAATGGCATTCCCAGGGGATGTTTCTTGGATGTCTCTTTTCTGCCCAGCTGCCTGGCTTGTTTCTAGGTTTTTGTGTGTCTCAGCAGATGTAAACCTTGGTCCAGGTCAGCCAGGTGTTTCAGGCAGTGCAGCAGGAGGTGAGGCCTGCAGGCACATCCTCCTGCAGCACACAGGGCGGCTTGCAAAAGCCTGGCTTGCTCTGGAAATCGTGTGGAAACCAGAGTGTGACAGTGTGAATCTATTGCTGAGAAATGATGGAGGAACTGAAGAAGTGGGGTTCAAGTGTTTCACTTGGGCGCTGTAGAAAGAGGAGTTATGGTCAAGGCTCCTCAATCACCTGGACACTTTGCTTACCTGCTCCATTGTGATGCTATCCTAAGGATGTCCACATCCCTTTCTTCTTTTTAATTGTTTCTTTTGCATCTGGGCATGTAAGGAAAGTGTGGTTTATGGATTTTCCTCAGTGCTTAGGGCCAAGGAGAGCCTGTCAAAGCCAGTTAGCTGATCCCCAATCTCCTGTGTTGATAGCTCTGTGGCAGCTCCCCTTGCTGTAGTTCATTCCTGCTGACAGGCTGTCCAGCTGGGGAGAGTTTTTTAGGATTTTTCAGCTGTTCCAGTTTTTGTGCACCCTACTTTCTGTGTCTCCCACAAAAGACCAGAGATAAGGCAGGTACGCCTTGGCACCCCACTTTGAATCAGTCTGGTGAATATATTGCAAATTTAGGAGAGCATGAGAAAGAATCGCTCATGACAAAGACGGGTGCCAGAAGAAAGGGTTGATTTTGGGGTTCAGGGAATGGGGCACACAGCTGGTGTGAATGTGTGTGAATATATGTAAAACTACATCTGCACCTCCTAGGCAGTGTTCCTGCTGGGGTTGTAACCAAGTCAGCTCAGGAGTTCACACTTTTCTCCCTGTTATTCTGGGTGAAGTACAGAGAGAAACTCTCTCCTCTGAGCTGCCTTTCTGCTTCCTTGGGTTCTGCTTGGCTGGGAATGAACTGGCTGAATGGAGGGTGTAAATGCAGAGAAACATCACTCACTGGGGGAGGAATCTATGGGTGCAGAATTGCACTGCAGACAAAGTCAGGCTCTTGGGCCTGCAGCTGCAGAGAAGATGAGCAGTGAATAGGCACTTAATTGAAAGCTAAAGTAGCTGTTTACTGACAGTATAGTCTTGCCTTTTCTCCTCTGTTTAACTTGTGTGAGATCACTCAAAATCAGTGTCTTTGACCCAACTTGTTTCCAGTATTTATTTGTTTTCCCTTTTCCAGCTGAATTTATTTGCCAAGCTTTTTATCCTTTCTTCCTTTTTTTTTTTTTTTTTTTTGTGAAGCCAGCATGTTGTATTGTTGATCCTCACTGTTAAACTGCTGCTATACATCAGTTGAAAAACTGATTCTCTCACTGAGCCAGTTAAATTCTGCTGATCTTCACTCAGCAAGTAATTGGAACTTTGGAGAATAGGGATGCAAGAAGGACTCCTCGGATAAAGAAGGGTTTACGAGTCTGGGAAAAAGAAATTTTAAGATTCTTTTGGGATGCATAGAGTAAACGTTGAGTCAGGGAAAGAGGTAAATATTTGTGGGTTCTCATTGATTGAATGAGGCTGTTTAAGTCTGGCTTAAATTCGTTACAGGGCTGAGGGATTCATTCCTTGAAAGAATAATGTGGTTAATAATAATGCTCCTACTGGGTGAGTTGCTGACTGGTAGTTTGTACCTGCTCAGCTTTTTCCTGTTTAAATACACTGTCTTATGAATATGTAGTGTCAATACTTTAATTTAGAAAATCACATTGGTCAAAAGTGTAGAACAGTAAAGCATTTTACTGAGGAGATTAGGTTTTCTCATGTGGGAGATTATAGAAAATAACACAATAACACTTCAGTATTCTGATGTTATAGCTGCTGATGGTCTCTGACTCTAAGAGCTCCCTATAAGCTAATGTAAAATGTGGTTACCAAGCACAATCCCTGGCAATTGGTTGGTTTGTGGATGCAGTAGCGACAATATTCTAAACCAAAGACAAGATATGAACTGCTTGGGATTAGTTGTCATTAGAGCTGGCTGGCATTGTTTTCACTAATATTAAAATATTTAGGAGTATGGAAAAAAGTTTGGTTTTTTGGTTTTTTTTTCCAAAGAGTTTAAATTAACTTGGGGAGAACTGGAATGAAATACAGCTCTCTTTCTGCTTACTTAGATGCTTTGTGCCCCATTCCCAATCTGTTTACAGACAGAAATGTGAGGCCAGGAACAGCTTTCCAGCCCAGTTGCCAGAAATGGAGGCAGTCAGGGCCATCTCCACAGAGATCTATGAGTACACTTAAAAGTGAAGGAGGTTGTATAGCTGAGAAGGAGAAATTGGGGCATTCTACTTCCATCAGTCTGCTTGGATGTCACTTGTCAGATTCAGTAGGCAGGTATTGGTTTGATTTTTTTTTCCCCCTCCCCTCTCCACTGGTACAAAATCCCTTTTAGATGCAGAAGGGAGAGAAGAAAGAGGATCTGAAAATAATCTATAGAAAATTCATTTTAAGAATCTTTCTACCTGCAAATTATTCTGACAAAAATTTCCCAGTTAGTCATTTTCTTCAAATATTTGAAGAGCAGTCAATCACAAAAAGTGTCTTATGAAAGGATTTGGCTTTATTATATTTAATGAAGCTGAAAGTACACTACTTAATATCTGGGCACCACGCTAATGAACACTTAGAAATGCCAAAAGCACAGCACAGACAGGCAGTGGTATCTATATTGAAGAAGTGTCCAGGACTTGGCACAAAGGACCCAGTGTGGGAGGTGCTGGACAAGGGATTTTACTTGGAAGGTGCACCTGAGTAAAGCCATGAAGGGAAGTGAACTGGGAGCTAATGTGGGCAGGATGATCAAGATGTGCTGGGAACATGGACCTGGTAGGTGAGCCTCAGGAATCCTGAGTGGTGCAGGGTAAAATCCCAAGGTAAGTGGAAGGGTGAGGCAGTGTTAAAGTGCTCACAGAATCGGTAGAAACCTGACAGCAAACCAAGACAGAGATGGGCTATTTAGAGTAGTTCTAAAAGTGGATCCAGGGATGTTTATGGCAGCAATTTCATTGCTTGGAAACACTGGGTTTTAATACCTTAGCTTTGTGTAATATATGCAGTTATGTCTCCAGGGAATTAAAGCAGCAAGAATTATTTGAATTGTCTGCATATATTTGTATTGTTGTTCAGAAGCTGAATCTCCTTTTGTTTGTGTTGCCATTAGTTTCCTGGATTGAAGCTGCACATGGAAAATGCTTCAAACCATTTAAGGGGCAGGATTTTATTTGGTTAGGAGTATTTTGCAAGTGGTTATTAAATCCCTTTGCAGTCTTAGAACTGAGCCTCCCTTTGGCTCTGCAGGCTGAGCAGCTGGATTGGAGAGTGCCAGGTTGTGCATTCGTGTGGCCCATCAGATGTTCACCCACAGAGATGGTCCTTGCAAAGGAGGGCAGAAGGAAAAACAGTGTAAGGAAGCATTGTATTGGACCATCAGGGCAGGAGCCAGAGACTGACACTGTGGAGAGCTCTGCTGGGAGGTGGCTGTGGGAAACATCACTGGGTAGGAGATGCTGCATCATCTGTGCCTCTCTCTGGGAAGCCATGCAAGGTTAATATGAGTGCTGACCAGCCCTAGCCTAAAGAACTACAGTTTGGGGATTTGCCTTGAAAATCTGCCCATATCTTCTTCATTTCCAGATCTTCCAAATCAAAAACTTGCTTGTTCAAACTAAACCTTCAAACTGTAGATTGTAAGCTGCTACAAATTCCCCCTTTACTGATGGGGGATCTGGCTTGGCTCTGGCAGGTTTGGCCTTAGTTTTGGATTCTGTTCACACATGTGCAGCATTAACAGCTTCAATCAATGGAGTAGCTGGGAGCAAAGGTTACCATTTCAGCTGCCTTGCAAATCCCATATCCAAAGCATGAAATGTGGTGTTGCAGCAGCTTTTGTGCATGGTTGGATTTTTCGCCTGGAAAGCGCAGCCTGCTTCACAAAATGTTACCAACAAAACAGCTGCTTAGAAAATTGGCCTTTAAGTACCACCTACTGAGTGTGACAAGGGACATCTGGGTCCTGTCTGCTATATCTGCACTTCTCCTACAAAAAATGGGACCTCAGCTGGCTGCAGGTGAGCTGCTGTAGTCCTTTTAGAGGGAGTCATGGCTGTGTTCCCACTGTACAGACAATTCCTGCTCTACTGACAATCTCCACTGGTACAGCTGCTCAAAAAGAACCACCAGAATAAAGTTTGGAGCTGAAGGGATATCTGCCCCAGGTCTGTGCAGCAGACAGAGGGATTGCCAAGGGGACATGTCCAGGGGGCATTCAGAAGAGGGAAGAGGTTATTTGGGCAGAGTTCTGAAAGAATGAGGAAAATGGGTAAATCTCAAATTAAATGAGGGATCCAAACCATGGCATTTCTATGGATTAATGAAAGCTAGTTTGTGCTATACTTCAGGGATTTGCTTTGAACTCCTTGGGGGGAGCCAGAGCAGACAACTGGAACAATTCCTTTAGGTGATAAAAATCCACAGACCAGACCATGTGTCTCAGAAGGGTTATATCCAGCTGAGATCAAGAGCAGTGCAGTGTGGGGTGAGTGATGCACCCAGCTTACCAGCAGAGTTTGGAACAGTCCCTTCCTCCCTGGCTGTCATTCTGCACACAGTCCAGACAACTGTTTTAATTCACCACTTCACTGAATGCTCTTCCTGAACTTTGGCAAAACAAAGCTAAAAAAAAAAGTCTATTTTGCCATTTAAAAAGAAAATAACAATCATGCTTCTGAGTGTCTTCAGATTTATTTTCCAAAGATACCAGTAGCCTGTCTGTTTGAAAACAGAATGACCCCCCATTTTCTTCTTTTTTAAAGGCAAACCAAATAGCAGTGCAATACAAATGTAGGAGCAGTTCGTAGTAAGGAAAGGCAGCCCAGCATGAGGTGCTGAATAACACTAAAACTGCAAATAAGTGAACTGACAACAGTAAACCCAGAGAATGCATTGCACCTTGGACTCTTATACTGGAGAAGGAGTGATTATGTGGGGAAATGCGCAAAAAAGATTTGTGCCTATTTCTGGAGTGCCACTCAGGTCTGCTCAATATTGGAACTGGAGGAAACTAAGTACAGTGATGAAGGGACCCTGAATGGATGTTTGACAAAGCAATTTTAAACTATGTTTTGTTCTTCTAGTATGTGTGAAAAGCACTAACTTTCCAAAGGAAAAATGTAGTGCTTAATAAAAGAATCCAAGAAAACAAAGGAGGGGGAAAGCCCCAAAACATAACTATGGATAAATGTTCTCAACATTCTAATTTTTAAAAGATTTTTTTTTTCCAATTAAGAAGGCCACCAATATGTCTTGTGATATTTGTTCTTGTGCCTTAATGTCACTTTATTTTGCCATCCCCTGTTGGATGGGCTTGTGAGCTGGGCTGTGTCCACGCTGAATTCTACTTAACTCCACCACCTTCCATCCACCACTGTAATATGGGAGCTCTTCTCTCTATTGCACTTGGCTACTCCACCTTATGGAGGGACCAGCATTTTTAAAGTCAATTATTTCTTTTGCCACAATACTTACATCAAGTATTACATGCAGTTGTTTTTCCACAAGGTATCTGAAGTTGGACTGAGGAACAAACACCCTTTGAAATCCGGTACTCACTGAAGACCATGAGCCTTATTGTTGATGCTGATGGGGAGATGTTTTTCCCCTTGCTAGTCTGAAAGTATGGCACAAAAAATATTTCTGCTTTCTCAAAGAGCCTGATACAAAGTTCTCAGACATTTTGGAACAGTTCTTGTCTCCTAATGATCCTGTAGATCAGGCCTTCATTAGTTTAAGAGGGTGAAGGAACCATTGCTGAGTCTGCTTTGCAATTGAAACTGTTTTGAAATACAACAGAAAGTTCCTCAAACTTCTGTTTGTTGAAAAGACAGACCCAATGCAGGTAACTTCCTGAAATTTATCACTGGCATTGCATGCTAAGTTCTTGGCGGAACGACTAAATTACTTTTGGTTACAGTAAAGTTTTTCTAAGATTTAATTAAATGTAAATGGAAGTTCTTTCTGTTGTAATTATTCGTGGGAAAATTATTTTAGACTAGATACATATAATTAAAAAGTTTATAAGGAGTTCAGTCTTGGCAGAGGCAGGAGGTATGGGACCAAAGTGAGACAAAAAGTTATTTTGTCACGATAATAAAAAATTATGTCCAATTTTTAGAGTTAAGCTTACTTTGTTACTATCTGCTGCTGAACTCAGTGTTGCTGAATGAAATATTCAGACAAAGGTCTTGGATTTTGGAAGGTTCTTTGTAAATTCTGCTACACAACTTTCTAGTTGGTATCACTGTGCAGTTATGTGCTGAAGTAAAAGTTTACCTTGTAAGAGAAGTTTTGTGCTAAAATCAGTGGGAATTGGGAATTCTTCTTTAACTTAGCTTCTGTATGTTGACATTTCATTGGCACTACACTTGCTGCAGTGTTGATAGTGCTGACTTGTCCATGGCTTGACTTGTCCATGAGAGAGGCAAGGTGAGAATCAAATCTAGCAGAGTTTGTTTTCTTGTCTTGTGCTGGCACCTTGCTCTTTCATGGGCTAAAAAAGTTTTATTGATCTTCGGGTTCTGTACTAGGCTAAGTTGTATATTTAAGCTGCTGTCTGCCTCTGCCGTGCATCTGGTTTTGAGTTTCACTCAGTGTGGGCGATGCTGGCTGAAATTGTATTTCTACAATACAGAAACCTGTCAAGCGTTAACTATTAGGTTACATATCCAGCAATAGCTCTGCAATGCAAGAGGGCTAATGTTTTTTGTTCAGAACTATTTCATTCCAGTCTGTATTTAACTGTAGATGTCAGTTTTGGCTAGCTACAGGTTGGATGTGGAGCCTGTTCCCAATCCTGTGCTAGCAGAAGTGCAAGATCCCCCTCTGGAGCTGCTTGTCTTCTTAAATCAGGAATAACAGGGGTTTGTGAGCTCAGTCTGGACAATGAGCATTAGAAAACTAGAATGATCTCAAATTCTGTCTTAAGTAACAAGTATCATCTACTGTGGACAATGAACAATGATTTCTATCCAAGTGACCCAAGATTTCTTGGAGACTGTATCCACACAGATCTTCCTGAGCTGCCAATGCAGCCCTTGGTGACAGACCATCACTAGTGACTCTGTTAACCCTGTGTTTTTATGTGCTCCTTTTTTAAACTTGTTCCTGAATTTAAGGGGTCAGGAAGGCTTCTTTCTTCAAATCTGCTGGTACAATTTCCCTCATGCAGATAGTATTTTTCTGTGCAGCAGTTTGATCTGGAAGCCGATGATGATGTTTTCATGCTTGCACAAAGAGCTCATGAACACTTAAAAGCCAGTGCAGTCTGCAGATGTATTCTTGCCACATCTTTCTTGACAGGTGAGATGTACTTCCTTTTGGACCAACTGTTTCAAAGGCTTTTATTCATGTCGTGGATAGCTGAGGAACATCAACTGCTTAAAAGACAGAGTTTGACTTCCCTCTTTGATCAGGAAGAGAAAGGGCCATTCAATCACCATCTTATCCAGATCTTAGGAGATCTTTCTCTATTACAGTCCAACTTAAATCACCCATCTGTGTGCATAGTTGGAAGAGAGGGGTTATCAAAGATCTACCATGTTACTGAGGTTTTCTGCTCTGACTCTCATTATTGAGGTTGACAGCAGTCCAGAAGCAGGCTATGCATCTTCAGGGTAAGGATGCTACTTTTCCATCATGTCACAATACTACCACATAAAGGTAAATATCAGGATGTTTAAAGTAGACCTGGTACTTGTTATGACTAAGCAGTTCAGCTAATTTTTTTAAATTTTTTAAAAGCAAATCCATATTTGACCTGACCTCTGATAGACTTATTTGATGTTGAATTAAAAAAATTCTCCCACCTGATAAGCTAAAACTGTCCTGAACCTTGCCACAAGTGTCAAAGACTTAGAAGTCACAAACTTGCTGCAATAACCTTGCTGATTACACTGATAATTGCTATCTGAAACATGTAAATGTATACTTGTAAAAATGAACTTATCAATGCCATCTTCTCTTTAAATATCTTTTTATTTAAATCAACCCTGCAGTTGCTGCCTGAAATAAAAATACTGTATCTGCTAATTAAGACTTACATGGTAAATTAAAACTGGCATTGAGTAAAAAACACCATCCTGGACTGGTAAATATTTCAAGTTAAGGTTCTTTATTTCTAAATAGAATAATAAGAAGGCATCTGTTCTAGAGTAGCATACTGTAGAATAAGTTATACAAGTAAAATATATCACGATGCTGCGTTGTAAGACATCCATGGGGAGTTTTTTGCTTTTAGTTTTATTGATTTGTAAGCAGAATTATAATGAAATAAGATTTGTAGAGGAGACTGTGGAGTTGTTTCTGTAGCTCTGGACACATACCACAGGACTCACCTGTCCAGTCAAAACAACTCGGGTTGATTATTTTATATAAATCACATGGCTACAATTTTCAGATGAAGGACATGTGCCCGCTTGGTGAATGCATTGCAAACTCTCTGAAAAGCTAGTCAGCTGAAATTGTGGGTGGAGGTCACCTTGGGGAAGGCACATGGCAAGTGTTTTGCCTGCAAATACTTGATGTGCCAACTGGGTGCTCTTGTCTCTGGCATTGCTCTTGTTCCTCAGCTCCAAAACAGAGAGGTAAGTACCATGGAAGAGCTTTCAGCAGTGGCAGGGGAACTGTTTTAAGCAAACCAGTATCTTTTTCCCTGCATGTCAACCTCAATTCAGTTTGAGTACTTTGAAGAACAAATTAAATTCCCCCTCGCTAAATTCTCCTTCTGTAGCAGGGTCAGTAAGAGTTTGGGGGCTTCATGTATTTGTGTTCATTGCCACAATGTGTTCTGTGCAAATCTGGCTGTGGGAGGTAGGGAAAAAGCGAAACAGGTGGTAATGTCTGTGTCAATTGAAGCCCACAGTGTCACTTGTATTGTCACAGCCAAAAGTTTAGTGAAAAACTCATCATCACCTATGTGCTGTTTCAACTTAAAGAATTTTCTGAATCTTCAGATTTTCTCTGATATATGGAAGACTCCCTCCTTTTCCCTGCTCCTGTGAAAACATAATTTTGCAAAACTAGACATCTTTGCATTGTGCTCACAAATGTGTGTCTTTTCATCTCAGTGTTGAGAACTGATAGTTTTCCTGCTCTTTTTAGACCAGGAATAGCACAAATTTTCCTCCTTTATTGACCTCAGATTAATTGCTTTGGTTAAGAAATTCTCTTGAACGTGCAGAAGAGGGCTTGGAAAAAGGGATGTTGTTTTGAGAAATTGTAGCTGTTCTTTTTCAAGGTATCACCAAAACAGGGAAGTTGATGTTTGTAATTCCTGCTGAAAATTTTCTCTTAAGTTGCTAAGGGGGTTTGTTTTCATATATGTTTTTAACAGACCTCTCTGAACCCTCTGCTGCTGGTTTAACCCCTGCTCCAAAGCCTTGTTTGCTGAGGTGGCAGGGCAATAAGAAATCACATGGATTATGTGGGGAGTGTTTCAGGGCATTCTCAGTTGGAGATAAGGAGGAAATATATCTGGAATATGCTTCACATTTTCATTGATTAGTTTTGTTGGTCTCAGAGGCAGGTAGGAACAGAAAAGAATTGTTGTATATTAAAATGCCTGTAGCAGTATTGCACTTTTTGTCAGTAGTGAGGCACAGACACTGTTTTGTAGGCTGGATTAGAATGTCTCTTTTGCAAAATGCCTTGTGCCAACAAAATGTTTACCAGCCACAGAAATGCTGGGGGAAAATACTTTTCCACTGTGATTTAAATTTTTTTACCTGTAATTTAATTTTTTAAAGGCCAAGACTGGAAGCAGAGAAGCAACCACTCCAGCACCTGGGTTTTGTTGTTTTTTTGTTTTAGTAAAAGTTAAAAGTTAAATCAGTTCTGTTCATCTGAAATGAGGACATGGTGCTAAAGACAGTTCAGAGGATGCTCTCTTCTTGGGGTACAGGGTCTGAATTCATACCAGATAGCAGCAGTATCTTTTTGATTAAATGAAGATAAACCCTAGAGCTCTTGAGATTCCAAAGGTTTGACCAGAGCAGTTGAAGGGGGGAGGGATAAAGTGTCTGATACACAAGGAGTTGAATCAGAGTTCTTTATAATTAGAATTTCCAGCCTGAAACATAAAAAGGTTTTCATAAAAGTAATAGATCCCAATATATTTGTTATCAGAGGCAAGCTACAATATATCACTCTTTTTGTGAGATCCTGTTAGTCTGATCTTAGTGTGTCTGTGCCTTTTTTTTCCAATCATCTTTGTCTCTCCCCGTTTTTTTCTCAGCTGACAGTTCTGTCCACCAATTCAGTAATTACTGTCTATCATTTTAAGTGATGTGCTAAGGGCCAGTATTTAAGGTCAGGGCCATGAACATCTGACTTCCCTTGAGAGTAGAACTGGTTGAGTAGGAAGAATATTGATTCACTGAATAGATCAACCGAAAAGAAGGAAATTTTTCAAATGCTTTTGACCTAATAGCATTCAACCTCCTCTACTTGAGGCAAGTTAATGAAGGGGTAAATCAAATATTGTATGAATCATGCATCAAAATACAAAATGAGAAACACTGAAAAAAAGCAGCCAGAGGCTTGCTGCAGCTAACTGGGAATCTGTAATAGGCAGGGTTTAGAACAGAGTTCTAAATTTCTAAGTTTATAGAAAATGCAGAAGTGGATGAATCTGATGCCTAACTGAGGGTGCAAACTAATTCACCTCTGTAGCTACTTCAGTGGATTTGCATCTTAAATAGGAACATGGAAGCAATAGCAGATTTCACTGTTTTACCTAAAAATGTATGAGGTAATTCACAGAAAGGGCAAAGCCGTAACTTACTGTCCCCTCAAATGGGGTCTTTTAATTTAGGAAGAAAGTTGTCCAAGTTCGATTCCAATTATTTCTTTCTTTCCCCCATATGTGTAACCCTGAGCAATTATACTTTTTAATATTGGGTAATGGCATCAATTACACAGCATTAAGAACTTCCTAGGCTACTCAATGAGCACTGTAGATGATGAAAGAACATCCCTAAAACACAAACCCAGAGACAGTTCCATCATGGCTTGTATGACTGGCATTGAAAGAAGGTTCTGAGTTCAGGTGCATATTTCCCATTTGGTGCAAGTCATAGTTTGGAATCTCTGGTGTCTGATAATCTGAAACCCCTGAATTCTGTATTTTGTGCCTCTGGTCTGAATTAATGATGTGGAAATATCAAAGAAGCTTTTTGTATGATGAACAGTAATAGGGAGAGAAGCAAAATAGTGATCCAAAAAGACCTTTAGATGTCTTGGCTGAGTTTAACTTTCTTGGCAAAACTGAGCTACAAATAACAGAAACAGCTTGTCCTGCAGAAGGAGAAAAGTGCCATGCAAGAAATGTCCTAATCTTCTGGGTTATCCACTCCAATACTTTTATCCTTGAACATGAATAATTTATGCTCAGGAAGTTGGTTTCACTGTGACAGACAAGCATTTGTTGAGGAATCTCAGTGTTGGTCTTTCAGAGCTATCCGTGTGTTTCCTGTTGCCCTTTTAGAGACGGCATAGATGGAAAATGGAGAAAAGATCAGGCTTTTCTTGGAAGGGAGTCTAACAGAAGCACTCCTACTTTCTTTGTTATTATTTTATTTTAAACTCTGTTAGGAAGCTCTTGAAATGCTGCTGAGCAGCAGAACGTTATTGCTGTCCATGATTAACCATTGCAAGACTGGTGAGCAAAAAAGTGTTAATCCTGGAAGGGTTAGAAATAAACACTGATCTTGTTAATTGCATAAACTCAGTGTTTTTATCACTTTCAGTTTTATCTCTTAGCAGCTCTTTATCTGTTTCTTACGTTCACAGAACACCAACTTTTTAATGAGCTCGCATGGAGCAGGCAGAGGGGCCCAAGGCCAAACCTTAGCCCTCATCTTGGTTGGAAAAAGGAATAATTAAATCCTGAAAGGGTGAAGCAGTCAGGTACACTGTAAATAAGGGCAAACGGCTAATGAATCAAAGTGAGGGCACTTTTGACAAACCTCCTCAGAAGCTTCTGACAGTCAAAACCCCTTTTCAATGTGGCATGGCCTGGCTGTGCTTTTACCCACCACAAACTGAGGGGAATGCTCAAAAAAATCTTGAGTGAGGCTACATCCAATTTTCTTTGCCAGCTCTGGTTGGATGGTGCATGGAGAGAAAGGGACTCTTAAGGACAACCTATAAGATGCTGGTTTTCTGCCTCATGAAGGCAGAACTGTTAGTGAGTTTTGTAGTTTATTTCATTCATGATCCTGGAGCATGTGAGTGACATAATATTTTAGCAGTGAATGGCTTCTTTTATATGGTCATACAGTACAGGAAACCATGATCAGGTGTAGTTTTCAGCAGCTGTGTGTAGGGGAAAACAGAAGTGAGATGTGACAAAAAAACTGTTGGAGGTAACACTTCCCAAATGATACCAGATTTGGGGTCCCAGTCAGTAAATCGCTCAAGGGCAGGGCTGCCATTTAAAAGGACCTAAACAGTTCTGGGCCTGGGGTGAAATAAACCCCAGGGAACAGCCTGAGTGGGGAGCAGGTCTGCAGAGGGAGCACCTTGTTGGGCTGCAGGTAAGCCAAGCCTGTGCATGGCAGTGAGGATGGCTCATAGTGTCCTGGGCTGTATGAAGAGGAGCAGATCCAAGGAATTGGGTACCCTCCTCTATTCAGAAATCAGATACTGAAGTCAGATGGCCTTCTTGGAGGGAAGGACCAAGAGGAAGAGCTCACAAGTGATACATTTTTGAACATTCAGCCTTGATCTGCATGAAGAGCTATCTCAAAGTACTTTGGTAGTGGAAATGGAGATAAAGAATGGGTGTAAGATTGGATGCAGCTGGCAAAGAGCATCCCAGATCCTCAGGATGAAGGATAAACTGCTGGCTGTGATGTGAGCCATCAAGGGGAAGAGGAGCTGTAATAGGAGGGATCAGGCACTTGAATTAAGAGAATCAATCAGTGGTTGGTAACTGGCCATGGTAGACACCTGGCAGTGTGACTGTACAGCTGGGACCCTTGCACCTGGATATGCAGAGATGGACCCCTGCAGTATCCACACTGGAGACCGTTACATGGGTTTGTGTCCAAAGCAGGAGTTCCAGCAGAAATCTGAATTCAAGTGCAAAGTCATTGCTCACTGATTGAAGTGTGCACAGGGAGTCCAGGGTGCACTAGAGCACAGCTACCCCCTTGCTGTCTGTTCTGGCAGTTTCAGGCCCACACTGGCCAAGGGAGCAAGCCTGAGGATGCCATCAGGCTGGGGATGCATCTGGCATGGTGGAGGTGGATTCAACTCCAGACCTGTCACCTGTCCCCACTCCTTGGTGATGAGCAGTGACACAGCCATGGCTTTGCCTGTGGACATTAGATTTGTGGCTTTCCAACCTTCCTTTGCCTGCCCTTAGAAGAAAGACATTAGATGATTCTTGTTCTAAAATTAAATAGCTTTGTTCCATTGCCAGTGAAGAAAAAAGCAAGAGTTCATTTTTTTTCATCTCCCTTAAAGGATGCCAAACATGAACTGAATTATGGACTGAATTCCTCAGGGCACCTGTAGCATTGCCACTCTGTCTTCTTGTTACTCTGACCATCTTCATCACCACATTTGATGTGCAAATGTGGAGAGCAAGGCTTGGTTTGTAATGACTATTTGCTGACTCTGTTTAACTGCTCTGCTCTATTGGAAAGGGGAAAACGTGTTGGTGAGTTGTTTTTCCTTTCTGAGCTGCTCACAAAGTGGAGTCAGACAGATAGGTCCTGGTCATACACCTCACAGAGATGACTGAGCAAATGTAAAAAGAGCTGTACATACTGACTAGGGCAAAGAAAATCAGCTTGAGCTGCTTCTTGGGCCTGTCCTTATTAGTTTGAGTATTGTCTGGGCTCCAATGCTAATGGTGCAAAATGTTTTGGGCAGCAGAGAGGATACTTGGAAGAAAGGACACAATCATACACATACTTGATGGAGCTTGTATCTCTAGGGGAGTTGAGGGGAGATGATGGAGGGAGATGCCCAACTTCTGAAAATATGGAAGAGTTTAGACCAGCTGGATTAAGACATGTTCCCAATCAACCGAAGGACCCCAGTCTTGCTGGCACTTGCTAACCAGTTATTTCCGATTCACTGAGATGAAAAAATCAGGTTATAGGGAAATCTATAGGTTAGCTTTTGTCATAACTAGTATTAAGCAAAATTAACCTCCTTTGATGAAAAGAAAGATGATGTAACAACCCATTTTGCATCCAAGTACACCCATTAACAACCATTTTGTGTAATCCGTGTGAATGTAAGTGCTAAAAATGAAACTAGCCAAAGCCCCAGTGACATAGGTCTTAAAAAAATTAATCTTTAACAACAAAATGGAGAAGGAGTAGCAATAAGCATGGAAATTAATTTTTTGAGGAGGATTTGCAATTTGCCAGCCTCAGTATGATCTAGACATGACTCTGGTAGAAGCACAGCTGTCCAGCTTTCAAGGTCTGCCCACTGCAGCACCAGGCAGAGGGACCTGCAGGTAATGTGCCCTTTGTAGCAAGGGGCTCACATTACACTAATTATTCCTGTTTCTTGAAGGGGCTAATTAGCTCAAGAGCAGAGTCATGCAGAAGGGTTGCCCCCTTCCAGGGGCCTCCTCAGTCACCTTGGCTTCACCCGAGGCCATTTGGACATAATGGCTAATTCAAGCAGAGTGGGTTCAGATACCTGTGCATCTTTGTGCTTTGCCCTTAGCAATTGTCAACTTTCAGAAAAAGAACAAACAACAAGTAATTGGCTTCATTTTTTTACAAATTGATTTTACTGGCTGTTTTTCTAAGGGACCTAAGCAGAGAGATTTCTTTAAATTCAGGATGGACAGCTGCATCTGCCGGTTATTTCTTATCTAGAAAAAGTATCCAGCAATCACCTGTCTTTGCTCATATTGCATATTTCTTAGAAATTAATTTTGCATTAATTTTTTTGGTGGTTGTATTCAGCATACTGGTATATATTTTCTTGGGAAAAGCAAAAGAACATATTGCCCATTTAGGTGGTCAAGTGAGAAAGTTTAACAGTATGGCTGAGGAAGAATTGCTGTGGTGGACTCTTCCTCGTGGATAACTCTTCCTCAGTCTACTGCTCTTGCTGTCTACATCATTGTCATGATATTGCAGTTTGATAGTGTGTGTGATTGTGAAAGTGGAAAAGTGTGACCTTGAGAAGGATGCAGTAAGACAGGGAAAGAAATATGGAGTTGAGGGGATGATAATGAATTGTGAGTAAATCTGAATCTTCAAAATGATACATTTTCTGCCTTCAGATTCTGTCTGTACTTGTCTAGCTGGTCTTTTTTTGTTTGTTTTTTTTGCTTGTTTGGAGTTTTTTTTGCTGTCTTATGGGCTTCAGATAGTGATTCTCAAGGGAAATAACTGGTTGGAGCCAAATTGCTGGTCTTTGAGCTTCAGGACTGATGAATAGTGAATAGTTATTTCATTCCATATTTTTGTTACATGGTTTTTAATCTCTTAAAACCTTACTTTGTGCTTTAAATGACAGGGGGAAAAAATCAGTTATTTGGGCTGATGTTTTCCTGTAGCTTCTGATTTGGTGTATTAACCAGAGGCAAAAATGTTATGTTGTGCAAAACACTAAAAAAACAAAAAAAGATGAATCTATTTTTTATGTATAGTTGAACTAGGACAAGTACAAATATTTTCATGAATGGAAACAGTGAAGAACTCAGTCCTTTGAAAAAGATATGCTAATTTGAAATTTTTAAATTTCTGATACTAAAATTATTATTAAAATTTTTAAAAAGTGCAGTTGTAGAAAAGTAGAGCTGGAAGACATGAGAGCTCATATAACTCATTCTTCCTTGTGGCAAGAGCAACTCAACGTGAACTATTTTGGACAGAAATGTACCCAGCCTGTGCTTCAGAGGGTCTGGGCTACTGAGAATAGAAAATTTCAGTAACCTGTTCTCATACATCATTGCTGTTGCTGTCAGGAAATTTTCTCTTAATAGTCAGTTTGCATTTTCTTTGTAGGTATTGCAGGTTTTGATTCCTCTCCTGCCCACGACAAACCTGAAAAGAAATTTTTTCCCTTTTTGAAACAGCCCTGCTCAAACCTGTCCTAGATTAGGATAATATATTAGGATGATTTTAAGCATTTGAAACAATTTTAAATTCCTTTTCTTTTTTTTGAAATCTTTTTTTGAGGGCTAAATTCTCTTTAAGAAGCTTTAAGAAGATGTATGTGTGCTTTAAGAAGTGTGGGAAAAGAGAAACACCAGGAGCTGACCAGGCTTATATAGCTCAACAAAGCCAAAAGCAGAGAAGAGTCTTCTTAAGTCCAGATTTGATTCCTGGTTTGTTACACAGGGAGAGTTTCTGTGAGATTGCATCAAGGCTCTTTGCAGTGTCTCTGGTAGATGGGATATGCAAAGGGGCACATGGTTTATATATGGTGAAAGGAAGCACTGAAAAGAGATGCTGCTAAAACCCTAAAAGCTGTCTCTGAAATTCCATCTTTTTTACTGCATAATTAAGCACTATTGCTGACACATCCTCCCTTATGATTCCCTTTAAGTTGGAGCATCTGGCCGGGTGTTGCACAAGAGCCCAGTTTTCTTCTCCCTATACAACGGAGTTTTGATTAATTAATCATTGCTTCTGTTTGAATAATACATTAAAGATGCACTTGAATGTTCTAGGAAAAAAGTAAAATAAAAAAAACGCACACAAAGGGAAATACTGCTCTGGCTTGTGAAATGACATGTTCTCTTCAAATGGCAGGACTGTTCTAAATGTGTTACTGGTCCGTCTGTATTTCTTTTCCTGCTTGTTTATTTTCATGTCTATTTCACATGGTGATAGTCACTTGGCTCAGCAGGCTTTTAAGTCACAAAAATGTTGAATTTTAACATGACATGGAAGAATGATACAGTTATGATGAATATGCTTTTTGAGCCAGTGTTTTGCTAAATTAAAAAACAAGGAATTATGAAGCTTTCATATTGTTGGCTGCTGTCCAGTTTTATTTGTGATTTCACAATAGCAGCTTCGTGCTGATATGACCAGAGCAAGTTGAGTAGCTGTACTTCTACAGATTTTGCTATGGTTTCAAAAGTGCAGGGTTTGTGTTTGCTCAGCACTGAACCTGCCACTTCACAGGAGCTATTGCTGCTCTTTGTGAGAATAAGATAAGAATAAGATAAGTGAGACAAGATCCAAAACCACAGAGAAAAATCTGTTTTGTATCCAAAGGCCAGGCTGTCCTGGTGCTGTGCTTTTCCCCAGTGTCTCACTGTTGTCAGGATCTCCAAAGGAGGACATCACCCTGCGGTTGCTCTCATTCTCAATGCAGTCTTGAACATTGCGAATACTTATTTCCTGAAAACTAGATGTCAGCTCTTGGTCTGAGATTAAAAAAAAAAACCAAAAACTGAGGCTTGGATAAAGCTTGCCTTCATATAATTTGAGCTTTTTGGAGTTGCTCAGTATTTTCTGTGCATGCTGATGTTGGATCATGCAAGTTCAGTGTGTCTGGTAAATAGAACTCTGCCATCCTGTTTGGTTGAAACTTTTAAAAGAGGTCTTAATAGCACTGACAGAAGACATAACATGGTGCTGTGTGCTGAAATGAGAGTGAGTGCCTGGGTAATTTTTACTGCTGAAGAGCTGGGGTGTGAGAGGAGTTCATTGCTGAAATCCTGGCTATGCAAAGCTAAGGCAGCTTCTGTCCCTGGCCTGAAGAGACAACGTGCTGCCTTTTCCCTAAATGAACCATGAGGAAATCAAGATTTGATGCAAAATTAACGCAATTGTTTCTGTGTCTCTCAAGTGGTGATAGCAGTAAGGGACAAGGTGCACCTGCAGCCTCATTTGGGTCTGCCTTCCTAGGTGACTGAGGAGGAGAGCTTTCCACTCTTTGTATGGACCCACTCCTGCTGTCAGATGTGACACTTGGCCAAAAGCCCCTACTATGAAAACTTAACAAAGTGAAGCCCAAATGGCTGCTAAGCTCTCACTAGATAGAGCAGGGAGGCACTGCTGGATTTTACCCATGGAACCTCTTGTAAGAGCTTTTCTCCCCCTCTGCCCCCTTTAATCCATTTTCAAGCCTAGCAATGCCTCATGTTTACCCAGCAGGCCCACATGAAAAGGTCAGTTCTATTTCTTTGAACTTTTTCAGCTCAGTAAACATTGGCAGCTGGAAATCCTTTCTCTAGACATGTCAGCTGCAGTGAAATGGTGTTGCAGGTAATGACATGCATACAGAGCATCTCTGACCTCTGATGTTGTTTTCCCATCAACACAGAAGTCTTCCCAAAATTTTAGTCCTTGTGACACCATTTGCTCTCAGGGAACTTGTGGACGATTTTCTTTCTCTTTTCTCTTGACATTGTTTGGGTGCTCCCCTTATTTTGAATTGAGATATTAAATATTTGCAATCTTAAATTTGTAGATGTGCTGGTTATCACTAATGTGTGGTCTAGGGGTTTTATATCCCTCAGGTGTTAGTACCAGTTTGTTGGGATAGGAGTAAAATTTTTTCCTGACAGTTTCTTTCCTAAATTTTTCTCTGAACTGGGAGACTATGTCCAAGACCTGGATGAACTAGTTTTGGTGAGGATGAAGGGAAAGGAGAGCAACAACCTATGGGCTGAATCTTGGACTGTGACCTTATACCCAACATCCACCAGAACCAACTACTGAAATTAATGCCCCTGCTGTGGAAATACAGACACAGTGTGAACAGCATCAGTAGTAGAGCTTTTTCCTGTTTTGGTTTAAGAAGTTAGGTTCTAGTATCTCTAGTCCAGCTTTGGATATTCTTTCTAAGACAGGAGTTAAACTATGGCACGTCTCTCCAATGCCAACCTTAAGCCATGGCCAGGTATTACCATCAGTCTCTGCTGCAAATCCTGTAGTTTTATCAGCCAGAAGGCTCATGGGAAGTGATGAAAAGCAAGTTGTCATGTTGTGTTCAAATTATAAGTGCTTTTAGGTGGAGTGATAGTTACACAATTCCCGTTAGACAGGTGATGTTTTTCTGCACATCCTGTGCAAAGCTGAACCTCATTTAATACCTTTGATTTCTGATGAACATGACTGTCTTTACTGACTGAATTATACCCAGCATTCCATCTGCAGAGTGTTTTTCATCTTCCAGAATATCGTAAAGAATTTGTTTTCAAAAATTTTGACAAATTGTATAGCTAGATTAGTGCCACTCAAAAACTAGGACTGTTTTGGGGTGGAAGTTTCTGCTCTGTGTCAAATTAATGATCTGTTACAAAACTTTCAAAAAGCACAATAACCGTAAAAATAATTTCTGGGTAATGATAGGAACACCACTGGGTACTCTCTAAGTCCTTTTGTCCCTTGCTAATACCTCATTTTGATTGTTGCATTTTTAATACTTGGATTAAGACAGTGACATGTTCTGATCATTTCTGTTGAATGCATGAACATCTGGTTTTTGTTGTGTTTTAGTGTTGTTTGCTGTTGGCTAGGGATGAAAGGAGAGATCAGATGGTTTGAAGTTGACTTTTTTTGTTTTTCAAAGTTGCCTTTGTTCATAAGCAGCAATCCAGGAGCCGAGCAACGATTCTAATTGTGACTGACAAGCAATGATGGGAAGGAGGAAGATGGGAGTGATGATATATTGGCTGTGCTAGCTCAGCAGTGAGAGAAAAAATCTGAGAATTGCTCCTTAAAATTGTCCATGCTTTGCCTAAAGGAGAGATGAGGTTGCAAAATGAAGGTACTTTATTATGCATTGAGGAATCTTGAGTATGCCATGTGCAGATTCAAGACCTGCTGCTTGCCCAAAAAATCAAAAGTATTTGGCACCTGCAGCGTGGTGACCCAAGAAGGAGGGCAGGGGCTCTCTGACCTGTTCCAGTTTAAAGGGGTAAAAAGTGAACCCTGTGCCCATGGATTATTGGAACCTGAATGGAAGCCAACACCCCATTAACAGGTCCCAGTTTATAGGTTTAGCCCCTTGTCCCTTCCTTCTGTTTTGAATATTTTGGGATTTCATTCAGTAACTTGATGGCTATTACCTTGTGCCATTAAACAATAATGTCAAACAAAGGATGTTCCATGATGTGTATTTAATGATATATAATTCATGATAGGAATGACATACAAGGATGGTAGAAATATGGTTTGATGCAGTGTGCTGCATGCAGCTGGCTAAGGGTTTCTTTAAATAGTTCCCACATTTCTCATGTTTGTTGGAGGGACTGTGCTGTCAGCTCTGAAGAATGGAGAGATTAATTTCTGCTACACTTGCTCTGGACAAATACCTTTTTAAATTAAAACACCTCTTCTGTGTTTAAAGTTAAGCAAGAAAAAAACTGCTCTACTGTAAAAACTACTGCCTGAGCTCCTGCTAGGAGATGATGCAACTTGCAAAGGATGAGCCAGAAAATGTCTTTAATGTTTCTTTAAAGACTTTTCCCTCTAGGAGTGCCTCACCATTGTCCTGGTCATGTCAACATGACCAGGTTTAATCCCTGAAGTTTAGCTTAAATTCCAAGAGGTGAAATCGACCGTAGTGAATAACAACCTTCCTGAACATAAAATAATTTCAATTAAAAATGAGGCTGAAGGAGGGGAGATATAAAGTGTACCATCTCCCTGAGTCTTGAAGATGGGGTTTGGTGCCAGAGTCCTGGACGGTGCAGTGTGATGTCTGCACACTCAAGTGCCACTCACTCCTCAGCAAAGATTTGTTGTCTATGCTCTCTCTGGTAAAAGTCACATTGGTCTCAGGGTTGGGTTTTTTTCCTTCTTGTGCTTGGGGAGATTCTGACTTAACATTGAATAATGTGTGTTTGCTTCAGCTTACTTAGGAAATTCTTAGCACTTGGAGGATATTCAGTCTAGTGTTGACAAAACCCCTCTTTCCACTCTGCATGTGGCATTACACCATCCCCTGCTGAAATGACACAGTGTAATGCTGCTGCTAAAAGAGACATGAGCACGCCACCTTCCCAATACAGCAAGCACAAAACCTGGGAAAGAACAGGATAAACATGCTGCTGGTGTTACATAGGGATGATTTTTGTCTGCTTAGGCCCTGTTGAAACAAAGGGAGGAATTTGCAGAGGCAAATAGGAATTATCTCGTTGGGAATATGGCCAGGGCATCAGGCTTAACATTAATGAAAAAATGCAGTAGGAGTGATCTTTAATGATTCTTGGGATTAGGGCATTGGCTTGGCTTTACATCTGATCTGAAAGGTAACAATTCCTGAAGCATAGCACAAGATGTTTTGGTTCAGTATTGGATGAAAAAATGATGCCCTCTTATTTTGTAAATAAAAATTTTAAAAATTCGGCTGGCTGTCCTAACACTGCAGCGTACTGGAAGGAAACACCAAGTCAAGTACTGGTGTGCCTTTTTTGATGTGCTCCATCCCAGCTGGCAGCTGGACAGGCATGGTGCCTTTGCTCTGTCCTGCTCTTGCAGTTGCATTGTGTTCTTATGGGCATGTTTCTAAGTACCGCAACATGTCTGAAGCTGGTCACACTTGTCCTTGCAGGAGTGCCCAGTGGCTGTAGTGGTGACTTTCCTGTCATCTTTGTAAATACAAATTTGGTACTCCCATCTGTGGGTTAGAGAGGTACCAGTTACATGACACTGGAGTATACTGGAATCATGCTATTTAAAGTTTGCAGCCCTCTCTGCAAACTTTGGTTTGGATTTTTGGGGAAAACCAAACTTGCTGAGGAGCTTATTTTCACACAGGGAAGTTCCCAGTTAACATCCTTAAAGTAATGTTTAGAAGAGCCTCAGCATCTCTAAGTATTGGGCTGCAAAACCTCAAACCTCGTCCATTGAAAGCTTCCTTGGACTCGATCAATTCATTTGTAACCACTCTAAGCATGAATATAAATGTTGCTCAGCTGATTAGCCTGTTTTATAGCACTTCAAAAGCCTTGATAAAACTGGTCAATATAATAAGTACCTAATGAGTGCTGAGCCTCCTTCCTTGCAAATAAATAAATAAAGTATAGCATAAACTCTAGGTAATGCTTTCAATCAATCAGCATAAATCCTTCTTTGGCTGCAAAGATGAAGCCCGGGATGATAAAATGTAGTTGCTTTGGATGTGCTACATTGATTATATTATTTTTTTCTCCCTCACAGTAATAAGGACAAACACAAGTCTCTTTTCTCTTCCAGCTTAAATGCAGTTTGGTGGTAGTTTCACATCCTCTTCTAATCTGTAGTACTTGCAGCATTGCTATTTTAATATCTTAAAGGACTGTGGCCTGCTGGTTCTGAATTTACTGATATATATTGCTTTTACAAGGTACAGTCAGTAGTGGATATTTTGAGACTCCAGAATGGAAAGCTTTTCTTTTCAGGTGATCCCATTGCCATTCCTTAACTCTCACACCCCCACAGCCACTCACTCTCACAGGAAGATCTTGTTGGTACTAGCAGGTTTGTTTTTGGAATGCATATTTAGAGCTATGATAAAACATGACAGCAGAGGTTGCTGTCTTGATAATTGCTGTAGGAAAATACTTGGGAGAGTGCTGGAGCTTATAAAGGACACCTTAATGTTCATCCCTCTGATCTCTTCTTATTATGGCTGAGGAAGGCCAACATGATGCAGGTACTCTAGAAGCAAAAGAAGTGTTCTCAGCATGGTTTATGATGGCTGATGGTCCACACTGCCTTTGGTTCCTGGTTTTGACCTTTCTTGGGCACTACACTGTGCATTGACACATTTTGTTCTTTCTTGGCAGCTCAGGTTTACAGATGATCTAAGGAAATCCTGTGTATGTTGCAATTAAACCACACAAAAAGTGGCTGTGACCATTCCTGCTGGGGATCTGAGAGATTTGCTGGATTGATCTAGGACTCTTAACAGTGAGAATAAAATAAAAGTACTTGTTTTAAAGCAGAGTAATTTATATCCCATGCTTAATTTGATTCTGTTTCTCTAAACTTTGTTTTAGTAGCGCTGTAACACGCTGGCTCAGTCCAGTTGCAACAATAACAAAATGGGGAAGATTTTGAACAAATGTCAGGTCAGAGTGCAGCCTCAGCCTGTCCCCCTGTAGCTGCCCGTACACCCAGAGTGGCACAAGCAGCAGTAAAAACACTGCGCTTGTACTGAATGTGATTGCATCAGATCTTTGTGAAACACCTGGATTTTTTGATGCCTAATAATGACTGTGAACTGCTTGTTTTTCATAAGCACAGAGTTTGGTCCTTTTCTCTCATCTTCAGATCATACTGAAAAAAAATTTGCTTTCAACATCCTTTTTCCTTGGCTAGGTTTGGCATAAATTAACAATCTTTTTTCTCCTTTTTCAGGTATAGGAGTGTCTTAAAGATAGCAGGTATTGTCTTGAGTTTTACTCAGCTTAATAATATATGGGATATGAATGTCAGATTCTTCAAATCTTAGAACCTATGTGTAATTTCAGTAGTAAAATTGCAAGTCTTTTTATGACAGCTTTTAGGTGATTCCATGAGTAATCCAACCTTCTGCAATATGACTAATTAAAAAATGAAGCAGCAGACTTCCAAGCTGGAAGAAAGTATTCATTTTTTCCGGGCTTTTTCTACCAAGAATAGTTTTTGTCTGGCAACTCCCATGGTTTCTCAAGTTAATTAAGGTTTCAACAAATTGTTATAAATCTCTCCACACCAGCAAAACAAAAAAGTTTTATCTTTAAAACTCCAAAAAAGAATTATCACTGCAATGCTGGCAGGGAAGTGAATTGTTTCAGATGGGCAAACTATTTTTTTTTCCATGAACATTCTGCCTCAGTAAAATAGATTAAAAACATAGGAGGAACGTCAGTGGGGTTTGCATTGATTCAACAAGTTTTTTTCACACACAGGTATAGATTTATATAAATGTTTTTGCATGCATGCACACGTGTGCAAGTGTCTAGAAAAGTTAGCAATTTTGCAGGTCAAGAGTGAAACATCTGTCTCTAAGAAAATTATTTTTGCATAGGTTGGTTTGGGTTATTCATTGCCCTGAAACTAGTAGTAGGAAATGTGTTCTTTTGTTTTAAAAAAAGTGTTTGTTTGTGTGTGTGCTTTGCCCTTTTCCTGGGAAACCATCCTGGTTAATAGCCTGCCTTTAGGTGGCATGAAACCTAAGCACAGAAATGTTCTTTGGCTAAGGGAGAATGTAAAGGGAAAACAAAACCCTGTCACATTGGTTGTGATCTAATGCTGAAGTTGATTCTATTTACAGTGCAACAGCTGCTCTGTCTTCTGGCAGAAGCTGTACCTTTAGGCAACCTTTCCTGTAACTGGGACAATCTGCTTGTCTGGGTGCAAAGACTGTCACTGTTTGTCCTGACTGTTCTCGTGCTATCCTTAAAATGCTTTGAAATTACCATCCCAATCTTTAAGACAGCAGTAGAGACAGAAAACTTAGTTTTTAAACAATTTCTTTTTATGTATTGGTGTCTTTGTGTTTAGTTTTGTCCTGAAATGGTTTATCTGAATCTTCTGGCATGGGTTCAGGGATGTTTACAGCTATTTATTTCTAGTAAACAAGCAGGTCACCAGAAGATGTTGTGGTCTGTCCTTGCCAGCTGATGCCCAGCAGCCCAGCATGGGCAACTGAACTGACAACAGCAAAACAGGGTTGCTCCTACAGTAGTTAGGAGCTAAAATGTTTGTAAATACATAGGGATAATTTGCAACAAAGGTTTGAAGAAGTGAACATCTTGGGGGCAGAATAAGTAAGGAAAAAGCCAACCTGATGGAAGCCTCCCTGATGTGGCTCAGTGTGATGTCTGACAGAAGGCAGTGAGGGTGTCTGCGCTGTGACACCCACTGAAAGGGTTAATGAACTGCAGGATTTCTTGCTGGAGGATGAGCTGATAACTTAAGGACTTGTGTACCTGGGATGTCCACACTAATAAATCAGGTTTGAGCTGCCATTGCAGTTTTCTATGCTGTCCTTGGAAGAGGCTGTCATACAGATGCTTAGGAGGGAGTGAAATGTTTTGTGACTTCAACACCTGCAGTCCTCTCATGCAAGGAGTCCCCAGGAGATCCTAATCATACAAAGCTAATATTGCTTAGCCACTGATAATAGCAAGCTGCCAAGCTGAGTTACATGGACTGCTGTGGCAAGTGCCTGGCTGATTAATTTTAATTTAATGTAAACAGAAATGGTGTCAAGGATATATTATGTAAACAGGAGATGTCTTTACACATGAAGGCATTAGTGGTGGCCTGATGAGCTGAGATGGCGTGACCACCACATCCCTTGGTCACATCTGACACAATTGCTGAGGTAAGGAAATGGAAAGCAGTGATAAAAGGGTGTGAGGTGGGGTTCCCGAGGCTGATGGAAAAAGCTTGGTGGCAGAGTCAGCACTGCAGGCTCTAACTTCTTCTAGTGATTCTGGAGAGTACTGTGGGCAGTTTTTATTCCACCCAGCCCTATAAAAGAAAATTCAGTGCCCTCTACTTTAACTCATGAGGGAGTTGAGACAAGCTGAAGGGAAGTTGAGACAGTGAAGGAAGCAGGGTAGGAAGCATGGTATGGAAGTAGGTGATCTCTAAGGTCCATTCCAACCAAACCATTCTTTGTGGTTTTGGGAGTTAATTCTCCTACTGAATTAGCCCATCAGCTAACTTACTTCCTTTAAGCCCAGGGTGCAGAGAGAAACAATTAGGTGCAGGTTTATACTGCTGATAAAATCAGCTAACAAAGTGCTTCTATTGCTGTGGCAAGGAAAATGGGCTTATTTATGAGGTACCCTGTCCCTCCCTCTGCTCCCCTGAAAAGCAAAAAATCCAAATATATATGTAAATTAGGTGAATCTCTTAAGCTCCTGTCAGGTTGCCAGTTCAAACCTACTTACTGCAGGCAGATCTCTCTTTATCATCAGAACCTGGTTGCTCTCTTTGGACCCAGTCCACAAACTTTGCTTTTTGCCTTTTAGGCTATGCATACACAGTTAATCACCTTACAGCCAATAAATGGCTCCAAGTTGCAGTAGGTCATTAGATATATTTTTTTAAGTAGGTCGTTACTCTTTTTTTTCTTTCTCCAGAGCATTCTGAGGGAAACTCTGGTGTGAATATTCATGAGAATACTATAAGTAGGCAAGTGAGGAGATGGACGTGTTATTTATGTTTGAGGAAGAAACTGTAGCCTTGCTTTCATCATATTGACTTCTGAGCATTTGCATACTGGACTCAAAGAATTTAATTAGGTGGGTGATAGGAAGAAAAGGATGGCTTGTTGGCTAGAGTTATGAGTGCTCTGTTCTGTGCCACACACCTTGTTTGACCTGGGCAAATCATTCTCCTTTAGTTTTCCCACTTGTGCTAAATGGGGGTGGTAACTGCCCACTTCACTGAGGAGGGCATGTGGCTGAAATTAATTCATGTTTATAAAGTACTTGGTTTTCCTGATGAGGTTTGTAGCTGTGTTGCTGAGTACAGTCACTTCTGGGTTTTGGCTTGTGTGTGTGCATGTGTGGCTCCAGCAGAAAGGGTAGTAAAATACAGTCTTAAGAATAAAATTTCTTGGCACTTATATAAATGCAATTAATTCCTAAAGATTTTAAAGCATGAATGCAGCTGGTACTGGCTTTCCTACTGAAGTCTAACTGCTCTGTGGAAAGCAAGAAGGTAAATAACAAGGCAGAAAGCTTATGGTGTTTTTTAATGGGAACCATAAAAATACTGGACCTCAAGGATAGCCCTTGGAGAAAAGAATTCTTCAGGACACTGAACATAGCTCACCTGAAATCTTGTGGGCTTGTGAAAAATCCAATCACTGTAACTTCCTGGGAAGAAACTGAAATCCTGATTGAGCCTGAAATGCTTATTTTACAGTATGGTAGTAAGTGGAAGATGTTATAAATCATATCAATAGGTAGAGAACAAATACTTAACACATATGTAATGGTCCAAGGATTTTTTTTGTTTGATGGATTTCTGTATGATCTGGAATCTCTACCATGCTAGTTTCTATTGATTATATAAATCCAGTGGTACCAGATAAAATCTCCAGCCTTCCAAATGTTTGCTAGAAAGCAAATTTATGCAAATCTGTTCAAGTGAGAGATCTTGGTGAAGAACATATTGCAGTGAATGAGCTGCTCCATGATGTTAACAAAAATTCTCAGTTTGAGGGGCCCGCTGACAAGCTGCAGATGCAGTTGGGCATTGAAACCAGCAATACTGAGATTTAGCAGCAGGTCAGGTTAAGCAGAGGCTTAATGCAAGGGAACTCATCCTTGGAATTAAGAATATTTTTATGCAGTTCTTTGGATTGGGATGCTATCAAGGAGATGTTCATTGTAAAGGATGTGCTTAAGTGCTTTGCTGAATCCAGGCCATAACGGCCAAGATCTTCATCTTTCTTTGATATGATGGGTAGCATCTAATGGATTAATCACTCCTCTGCTTGAAACACAGCTTTTGAACCAGCCTTAACTGTAACAGAGATTTTCAGATGGATGCTGCAGCCCTTTCCAGAGTCCCTTTGATGCTGTCAGTGAATCCTGAGTAATTCATCAACCCGAGGAGGGCTCCACAGAGCCCGAGGAGGGCTCCACAGAACCCCTGTTTTGTCATCCCGGAGTGGGTCTTTATTTTGTAATAACTTCTCCCTGCATTTTGACTCTGATTAGCAGTGTGCCTGCGTTTTAATAAATTATCTCCAAGAGCTCCCTTCCGTCTTCCCCCAGCCCTTAATTAGGGTGTGTAAATATGCACACAGCCCCATTACTGGTGTTAATCCCAGCGCTGATAAAGAGAGTAGGAGCGAATGGAAATGAATTGGAATAGGGATAAGCACAGGTCTTTCATTAGCCCAACTAAAAGTAATCACAGATCTCTTGCTGGTAATATACATCTTCCAGATAGAGTACTAATTACTTCTGGCGGTGCTGTGCTCTATCTCAGAGATAGCTTTATTGTAATCCTGCAGTGATCTAATGCTTTCACATACCAGTTACTGCTTTCCCCCTCTTTCTCTCCTTGATAAAGTGACCTTACAGATTTTGAACATTCAAACTACACTTTGTAGTGTCAAGGCTGAGTAAATCTGATGTAGAGTTTTTTTATTTGGTTTTTTTTTGGGGGGTGGGGGGGAGTGTTTGCTTTGTCTCTTTTTTCCTTTTTCCTTTCAAAGTTTTCCTCTAGTGCTTGCCATTAAGTACAGTTGTACAGAATTCAGGGAAGTAAACTTGTACATTGCATGTGCCCAGGGTAATGTTTTATGCAGCATCCAGTGTGGTTGCAAATGTGTCACTGATAGATAAATCAACTGCTTCTTTCTGCTCCAGCAACCTGAAGTGCTTCCACATATGTTTTGTGTGATCTGTATATTATGGGCAGTCTTTCTAAACCTAAAACTAAGTTGTTCATTGTTAGGGTCAGACTTGCATCCTTTGAATTCTTTTTAAAGGATACTAAATTCCATAAATAAAACTTAAAATGTACTTCTAATTAGTACATTAAATTTCTGCTAGAAATGATTGAGAGGGTTTCTATGACATGGCCCATGGGAACATATGGAAGTTGTCTGGGTTTTTTGGTGCATTGGTGTTTTTTTGGTGTTTCTTTGTTGTTTGTTTTTGTATGTGTATTTGTTTATGTATGTTGTTTGTTTTTTTTAAATCAGTGGGAGCTCTACCTAAAAGTGCAGCTGCATGGAAAACTGATGTTTTTGTTTAGTCACTTTAAAGGCAAACAGCAGGGAGAAGAGGTTTGTATGGGTTGACTGAAAAAGACCTTTAGAGACATTAAAATTCTGCAGTGTCCTTCCCTCAAAATGATTGCTATCCAGTTCAATTCTTTTGTTTGAATTGGACCACCAGATTCAGCATGAAGTAATCATTATTAACATGTTAATTAGCAAAACTAAAAGAGCTTTCAAGCCAAAGAAATAATTTTTGTTGCAAAACCCCATTCAATTTATACCATTTACATGGAATCCTGCCTGTGTTTTTGGTACTTTATTGAATCCAAAAAGAGCAAACAGTTCAACTGACAATGGATAAATTACATAACTTCTTGTCGCTCTATGTTTAGTCAAAAAACATTGCCAATGACAAATTTACCAGCTTGTACTCATCCAGCTCAGAGTTCTTTAAAATGCTTCTCTTGGGCAGCACTAGTTTAGAAATGCCCAAGGTGACCAGGTGAACAAGTGGAGCCGTGTGGTGCTCTCACCCTGGCACTGTGTTGTGGTTGTCTCCATCCCCTTCCCCCATCTACCCACCTTCACACCACACCAGTTTCTGACTAAGTAAGGAAGTATTTTGGACTTGGAGAGTCTGAATGGTCCTTTTGGCTTGGAGCATGTTGTACTGTGTGATGTGCCAAATCCCATCAGCTCAGTTTTGCCGCTTTCCTCCTGGGGAATACTTGAGATCATATCACTTATCCCTCTCAAGATGTTCGTTCCCACCTCTGCTGCTGCTGCTGCTGTGCTGTTGCTGAGGAATGCTGTCATTTAGAGGAACATATTTTTGCCTGCAGACTCAAGTCCTTTCTGTGAATTTGTGTGAATGATTTCTGTAAGTACTTGTGCGTGTGCAGATGAAGAAGGTTGCCGGAACAGGAGGCTGAAGAATCTGTGCTGAGACGTTGTGTATGAAAAATCTCCCAGAGACTGACAGGTCTGGAGATATGGCCCCTCCATACTGACATACTTAGATGTTAATAAAAGACATTGAAATAAATACTGATTGTGATTTGATGCCCCAGCTTGATGCTGTATTGGGAGAAAAACAATTTTATTTATAAATCAATTCATCTGTTTATAAACGATTTTTTTAAATGTCCATTACCTGTTTGCATTTCTTCCTGGATGTTGTCTCATGTGTTTGCTTTAGGTTCCTACTGTTTTGTGGACCTTTCTTCCTTTCCTGGCTGAAACAAAAAAATCTTTCTTGGGATTTCCTGAAAGCACAGCAGGGCTTGGTTGTATGGCTGCTCCTTCAGCACAGCATCACACTGAGACTTGGCTGCTTGCTTTAAATAAAATAGTGCCAGATATTTCATTCTTGCTCCAAATAAATATTTTGAAGGAATTTGTGTTTAGTTTGTAAACAGTTCACTTCAATTACAGTTTATAGCGTGATTTACAAAACATGCACACGGAATGCAATTTGCTGAATTATTAAAGACATCAGTCTTACTCTATGATAAATGTGAACCTATAAGTATCAAGAATTGTAAATAAAATTAGAGAGGATGATTTGTGTTTTAAATAATACCAGAAATTTTGTCCATGCAGTTGGGTTTGGTAAAGTGGTTGTAGACTCAGTCCAGAGGAAACATTTCTGAAATTGTATGAGATTTTGAACTAGCCTATTTACATAGCACTATACTAAAATTTCTGGAAATTGTCCATTTCAATTCTTATGCAAAACTTCTGGACTTTTTGGATATACCACTTGAAAACTGTTGCTTCTTTTTGGCAAGGGCAGCAATAATAACATCAGTAGGGAAGGTGTGAGGTTGTGAAGAAACAGATGCGCAGAAAATAAAAACCTGGTTACTAAGATACACCTGTTCAACAGAGCTGTGTAATTACAGAAATGTTTCTGCTGTGAGACCTGTGGATGATTTGTCTGTGATGCAGTGGGGGTTGGAACATCTGGTCTGAGATTTGCAGTTCACAGTGAAGCTTCTGATCTCCTTGTTATGGGCGCGTCAGTTGTGCCCAGTGACTCAGGGCAGTTTGATGCTGTGCTGCCTTGCACTGTGGGGTCTGAAATAAACCCAGGAGCAGATGGCAGATGCACATCTGTCTTGCAAGCACTGGGCTGGTTAGGCAGCTCTGTGACATCCCATCCTGCATTTTTTTCATGGCAGGCAGCACCCGAAACCAGCACGGCTTCCACACCCCTTTTATGTGAAATAGCTCAAGGTTGTAGGAGATTTCCTGCTGCTCAGTGGAGGTAAAACCACAGCTCAGGAAGCAGAGCCCAAGCTAAAAGCATGTGAAAATGTCTGGATCAATGATACAGACATGTCTGTCTGTCTGTCTTCAAAGCTGTTTAAGTACAAGGCCTCTTCTGAGAGCCATAGGCTTGGTTCTTAACCACTGCTGCACTTCAAACTAAAGATTCAGCAGAATCTTCCCCATGAGACTTGTAATGCTTTCCTGGCTAATGGAAATAATTCATCTTATCCAACTTAATGTGCAAATGATGAGGCTCAGGTAATGACAACATCCTATTAAGGGAGGATGATAGAAACTGGGAATTTGAAATGCAAGCTTATGGTGCTGGCAATTGATTTTGTATTGCTGATTTTTATTTCCATTGCTTGGATTTTTAGACTATATGGCTGCCTAAATTTGGCATTCTTGTGTTAATCAAATGATGAATGATTCTGTAAGTCTGAAGATAACTTGCTTCCTACTGCATTCAGCTCCATTCTCAAAACTTGCTTTTGGAAAAAGAGGGGCTCTAGCACTGCTATATAGATTCTGAGGTGATTTTAGTCTAAACCAAGGAGAAAAATTACTTTTGATATCTGATTTTAGGGCAGTGATAAGTCTTGTGTCTGCTTTACAAGCCAAGAGCTAATAAATGTCAGTGTTCTAGCCAGTGAAAATACCATGGCATGAAACACAAAGAAACAGTCCACAAATACAGTTTAATTTTCTGTTTGATGTTGCTGCCCTCTGTTTTCCTTGAACACCAGCATTCAGAAGCTCCTCGTCTTGCCTTCTCTTTTGCATGATGCTTGAAGAATTCAAAGTCACCTAGGGGTTGTGATATGCTGAGCTCTTTATATTTTCACATGGGCATCTCCATCCTTTTCTTTACAGGTACCTAAACTGTATTCCTTCAAAAAAGGGAGAGAGGAGAGACTGCTTGGCTAGATTATTTTTTTCAAAACAGATTTCTGGGACATCATTCTTTCATTCCCTGAGAAAGACAGAGAACAGCTGCCAATAGAAGGTGACTCATAAGTACAAATGGCAAGCTTGCAGAAGCTAGATTTGGACAGAAAAAAAAATTACACGATCTTATAGTCAGAATGAAAGGTGAATCTACTTTTTTTTCATGTAGCTCCCTTTATTTCTTTAGCACCCTGCATAAAATGAGATGATTTGTTCCCCTAAGTGGAAAGCAAAGGAGAAATTGTGTCATTTCTGATTTAAGGTGTTAGGGAGAGGTGAAAAGCCTCAGTTCTTCAGTCACGAATGTTTTTAGTTGCCTAATTCACTCGTGAGAATGAGGGACTGAAATCCTGCCGAGGGACTGGATCTGTGCTGCTCTGGTGTTTGGAATAACTGGCACCGCCTTGGAACAGATGACTGTTTGAAATGCTAGGAATTAGACATCTCACAGTAGAACTGATTGTGAGCCCCTTGCTGCAGGGGATTTTGCTGTGTGTTTTCATGTTTTGTTGGTTTGGGGTTTTATCTGGAGGCAGGGGAGGGAAGGATATAATAGTTCTAAAGAAAATGGCTAAGTGGAGAAAACAGCTGTTTGGAGATTTTTTTTATAAATCTATTGAATAATTCAATTTGATTTTCTTTGGGAATAGTGAACAAGACTGTGCTTTTTTAATATAAAAATAGACAAGTTCACTTGAGAATGAGCAGTGCACTTGTAGGGTGTTTAGATTGCTTTTTTCTATTCTAGCTAAATCACCAGCATTTAAAAGCAATTTAAGAACCTGAAGTCATAATAGTCTATTTACATAAGAAGAAGAAAAATAAAAAAAGAAATTAAATATGACATTTTGTTTAGTAAGTAGAAAGTATTTTATTTAATTGCAGAGCAGTTGCCCTCAATCTAGAGACTACTGATAATGCACTCACATAACTGAGGCTGTAAGTCTGTGCTATAAGTGCTTTGCATATGTAGAGGTGTTTATGTATTGTGCTGGTAAGGTGCTCTCTAAACACATTTGGCTGTGTTGAGGTAACAGGGATTTGTACTGCTCTGCTGGAAGCAGCCTTGCTGTCCTTTGACCAAGTTTGACCACCACAGCCAGTGTAGCTGTTCAGTGCTTCCTTGGGGACATCTATCCATGCAGGGTCACATCCCAGGTTAGTATGGGCAGCCAAGCAAAAAGATAAACATACCTGACACCCTGGGCTGGATCTTAAAATAAATGGAGAAGAATAATGTGGGTTTTTTTACTACTGTTTTTTCTATCAAAATTCAAAAGATATAAGGCTTGATTTTTTGAAAGCTTTTCTCCTGTCTTTTGTAGGCACTTGGCGGTATGTGTTTTTTTTATTCCATTTTATTCTGTCGTCTTTTCTACCAAGTAAGACAGGAAAGGGTTTTAGAATTACAAAACATAGTGCATAGCATTTTTCTGTAAATGGTGAGACTTGTTTGATACCAAATACAGATTTTTGTTTCATTTCATCTTGACCTTCCCAACCCATCCCTTCCAAGAGGAAAAAAACCCCAAGACCCAAACAATCTTTACTGCGAATAATTGGTTGTACGTTATGGAAGGAGGGACTGTATTAGTCAGCTTTGTTACTCATCTAGAATTGAAGCAGTAATTTGCTCCTGAACTAATGCAAACTGCTTGTCACCATAATGCTGCATCCCTTTCATCCCCTTGCTATATATACACTACCTTTTTTTTTTTTTTTCAAAATACTTAAAGGCATAAAGCAGTGCTTTGTTCCTCAGGAAGTGAAAAAGAAGAAAGTGAATTTGTTATTTAGCAAAACAGAAGTGTCTCTATGAAATGAATATACATCTCTAGAAAAAATGTTTACTACTCTTCCTGCTTACTAGTGTCTCAATATCAGCCACTAAAAGCTTTAGGGTCAATTTAGAAAAACAGTAATAATTGGAAATGCAGATTACTGCATAAACAATGTGCTCATGCAGTGCTGTGTCTAATTTGTGCAGGGAATTAGTGTAATTGCCAGTGCAGGCTGGGTAATTGGGTGTGGAAATGATGACCATGATTTCCGCATCCGCACAAGCTGCAGTTGTGCTTTATTTACCGAGTGGCCTTTTCCAAATCAGCTCATCCTTTGGTGAGGATGGACTTGGTGGGATGGATCACTCTTCCCTGTGGTAGTGTGCAATTTCAGAAATTTATGGATAATGGGTCTGGAAAAGACAACTGAGTATGAGAGTTTTGTCCTAAACAGTCAGTGCTGTTTGACCAGAAGCTGCTCTAATCCCTCCTGAGTTTTTGCACACATCCTCACAATTGAAAGAAAGTAGCCCCAGCTTGTGTAACTTCTCACTTGAGAATGATGTTGGAATTTAAATCACAGAATATGCCGGGTCGGAAGGGACCCACAAGGATCACTGAGTCCAACTCCTGGCCCTGCACTGGGGTTGGACTCACACCCTGTGCCTGAGAGCATTGTCCAAACACTTCCTGAACTCTGTCAGGCTTGATGCTAAGACCACTGCCTGTTCCAGTGCCCAGCCACCCTCTGGGGGAAAAACCTTTTTCTAATGTCCAACCTGAACCTCCCCTGACACAAATTCCTTCTTATTCCCTCAGGTCGTGTCACTGCCACCACAGAGCAGAGGTCAGTGTCTGTCCCTCCTCTTCCCCTCACCAGGAAATTGTAACTGCAGTGAGGTCTTCCCTCTCTCTCATCTTCTCCAGGCTGAACAGACCAGGTGACCTCAGATGCTCCTCATAGGACTTCCCCTCAGGACCCTTCACCATTTTTGTTGCCCTCCTTTGGACACTCAAATGTTTCCCACTGAACAAACATGAGGACAGGCATTGGTGTGGTGCAGCTCTTGCCTGTCAGTTCTCACAGGAGCTGATCCTCTGGGCAGCACAGCAGTGGTCTGGATGGGCTCTGGGGGTGGTGCTGGGGGGTTTCTGGGTGCAGCTCTACAGATGTACTTGAGACAACCTAAAATAAAAGTCAGCATCAGCTTCTACTCATGCCATTCTGTGTTTCAGCACTGCTGCATCCAGCCGGGCTGAGCTGTGCTTTGTGCAGCTGATGGCAAGGACTGTATTCACTTTGTGCCTTTCTCTCTGCCAGGCACAGTTTCTTGTCACTGTACTGGTGTGACATAAGCAATCACTTTGCTTTCTGCATACAGAGGGAGGAAGGAATAGGAGAAGCTGGGAGGAAACAACAAAAAACTCTTTAGCTCTGTCTCTGACTCCAAATTGTCTGCCTTTCCCTAGCAAGATTGGTGGTGGTGAATCAGAATTACTGCCTCTTCATCTGTTTCTTTTCCAGCAAAATGTTCTGGTTCATTTTGTGCTGATATTTGCAGCACCTTTTCAAATTTAACATGGAGATAACACTAAATAACATATTTTCTCTGTGTAGGAAATTAAAGCCAGAGGACCTGAGTTCTTTCTTTGGGAGACAATGTGACGTTTTCATTTCTCAGCTTGGTTTTGCTTTAATCATCTTCTAAAATGCTTAACATTCTTTTTCCTATTGAAGAAGAAACTGGCTTAAAAAGGAAAAGACAGTTTTTATGGAAAGATTTTACTGGTTTAATGACATGTCAGTGAGTTTCAGCTGAGTAGTCTTTAATCTTTAGATGCATTCGTACAGTGATAAACCTTTTAAAGTGATGGGAAGCTCATTACTCAGAACTGAACTTTGGTTTTGGTTGTCACAACTAAATCTGTAGAGCTGATACCTTTTCAAACTGGTTGTAACTTACCCCATTAAAAAGAGAAGCCACTGTCTGATAGCGGTATGTCTTGGTATTACATCTTCACTGTTGAAGAAAATCATAATGACAGCTTATGATGAAACTTTTTCCAGATGGAAGGTGTACATGCTTTTCTTTTAATAGTTTCCAATTTTTTAAAACAAAAATGGTAAAGCGAGTTTTTGTTATTTCATAAAATTGTACATAACCCCTCCTGTAGCATCAGGTACATCTCTAGTACAGCAGATGTTGCAAGGCCAGTGATAAAACTGAGGGGGCTTTTTCACAGTGAAGGGTAACGTGCAGCATTGCTGACCCAGGCACCCTCTGCTCTCAGGTATGTGGTTTTTGGTGAGCATGGTCCAAATAGCATCAGGGCTGTCCTTTTCAAATTGGAAAGAAGCTTTCATTAGTTTTCCTGAAAGGTTTAATTTTACTAGGTTCTGTACTAACAGAATATGTTTCAGTTTGGGGGGTAGCCTTCAAATGTATGCATGAAAGTGTCTCTGCAGTAGAAAAAGTATAAGGCAAAGCCCTTGGAGAGCTGAGCTTCCTGCAGCTTATAAATTTCTTTTTCAGGGCTCCTGAGCTTAGTGCAGGTGGGGGCAAGAGTTGCAGCCCTTGCTTACATCATTTTTGGTTTGGGTTTTCCCAGCTGTATTTGTTTCCTAGTGAGGCGGATCTTTCATTAGAGGAAGTTGGAGGCAATAATTCCTCATGTTCTTCTGCTTTCCTCTGGCTGAAGAGCTGGTCCTTGTAGTGCACTATTCCCATTGTAAGAATTCCTGAGAATGTCTTGTCTTCCCTGAATGGTATTCCCCAACTGACTGAAATTACTTGGTGCTCCACTGGAAACACATTGAGTGATACCAGGTTATTTCTTCCCTCTTTAATCTTTTTGGGGATTATAAACTGCTAGTGGTGCTTGTGGTGTGACACTGAGCTGCTTGATTAATGGCAAGCCAAGGGTAAAGGCTAATAATCTACTTTCTTTACTGATCTGAATGGAACAAGCAGCTGAGGATAAAGGTGGTAGGTGAAATTATGAGAATATTTTTCTTATATAAGGCTTATTCATTCAGTTGCTTGTGTGGCTTAAAGGCAGAAATACAGAAATATCATTCTCCTTGAGGACAGGTGTTGAACAAGCAGAAGAGATGGTGGGGAAAAAATGGTGTGTGCTCCCCTGGAGGCACATGTGTCAAATGTAAAATATAAGTCAAAGGGAATGGTATATAAAGCTTCATTTCATACCTGTCTTGATAAATGGCTGACTGTAAGTGTAAGACAAATTTGGATGGGTCAGTGAACTGGTGACAGGGCTGAAAGTTTCCTTTAGAAATAATTTAGGGGAAGTCTCTGCTATAACAAATGAATCTGTGCTATTTCTCTAGTGTGTTGTGGGAGTAATGGCATGCAGATGAGAGAGATATGGAAGCAATGTCCAGCTTTGGGGCAAAATTCAGGTCTTTACAACCCTTCTTCATGAAGGGCAAGAGCAGATTGGTTTGCTGTTGGAGGAAGCCGAGTAGGGCTGAGTGGAAAGATCAGTGGACTAAAATTTGGGAATGCAATGCTGAAAGAGCAGAAATGTGTAAGTGGGAGAGGTGCTTATTTTGCTGCAGGTTTGCACTCAGAAATGAAGTGGGCTTTTTTTGAAGAAAAGGAGTACCTGAGAGTAGAAATATAATATTCAAGTGTTGAGTGCTTCTGGAATTAAGTTTCTAAATCAATGCTCTCTAGTGCTCCCAGATTATCTGGGACTTGCCAGAGCTTCCAGTGTTTGAATCCCTTGTTAGACTTTCAGGGATGACTCCTGCCTGTAGAGTCTGGGAATCACTACTTCTGTATCTGTAGGATGGTACTTTGTGTAATGTTAACAAGCTGTGGAAGAATACCCAGAAATCCTGAAACTCTAACGTTTTCAGCCTAAAAGGTTTTTATTAGAGTCTGAAATTCTGAGAAGAGCTCAAAATATGTTTCCTCCAGCTTTCACTTTTGCATTGATACAGCTGATAAAAGAATACATTTCTCTGCAGTGTGTTGAGAGGAATGGACCATTTTTCTGTGCTACACACTTCAGGCAGTGGTTAGTTTTGTTGGCAGGCACTAATGGAAATTTTTCTCAAGTTATAGGAATTTTGAAAATGACAGTCAGTGCATTGCTTTTCATTCTTAACAAGCTTAAATAAGGGGTATATGGCAAAACCATCAGGGAGATTGGGGCATGTGTGGGTAAGTTCTGGGGTTGAGATGATACCTGATAAAGAAATCCTCTGCTCCCATGTGTTGGTATGCTTTTGTTTAATGTAAGAGAGTTTGGGGTTTTTTTAGATATCAGAGATACTCTTACTAGAGGGAATGATCAAACCAGTGCTGTTTTCTTGCAGTGTCTGAAGTCTAAAGGACGTCTGCTTCCACAGGATGATTTTAATCATCACTGTTGAGTGTGGATGACAGCACTGGTCAGATGTTCTAAAAAATGGTCAGTGGTTTGGGTGTTGTAGTTTTGATAATGGGCTTCTACCCAGTAGCTTTTTGTCCCTTGTTTTTTTGCCCTGTGCTGAGAGAGGAAGTCAAAAAGTGACTTGGCTTTTTCATTCCCAAAACACCACATGAAAATCCTGAACTTAGGTAGTTTATATATAGAAAAATAAGAATATCTCCTCCTACATCTCACTTGACATTGAGTGAGGAGGAGGAGGAAAAATGAAGTTCACCAGTCACTTGGGATGTGCCTTTCCTGTGTGTTCTGCCAAAGCCTTGAGGATATAGGCAGAAGGCAGCTTAGGTTTTTTATCCTTCAGGTAATAGGATCTTAGTCCCACATCTTAGTGGGTTAGTAAGACTTTTGTGTGTTGGCTTGTAATATCCTTTGATATTTCCCCTCCTTTTGAGGTAGCTTCTTGATAAAATATGCACCAGGGGGAAAAGGAGATGTGAGGTGCAAGTTACTGTCCTGCCCCCTAACTTTTAAGAGATGAACCCTCTGCAGCAGACAGACATGTACCTTTCTTTTTATTTTATAAGTAAGAGGCAGTGAACATGCTTAAAAACTATAGCAAAGGAAATATAAGACAAGTTTGAAGGGGAGGAGAAGATGTAGAATGCAATAAAGGACTAAGTATTGTCTTATATATCATAGTTAAAAATAGTATGAGATATTACAAGATGGAATAATTAACTTCTGTTGAACATTGTCATGATAGCCACAATTTCAGTTTTTCTGTGGGAATGTGAACGTGCAGCTTGAAGGTTTGTGTGATCTCCTTCCTGAAAAAGTTTGCATCAGTGCTGCAGGTCAGTGGACGTTCCCAGTTTCTCAAAGTGTTGTTTTGCCACAACAAATTCCATGGGATCCTAGGTGGGAATGCAGCAACAGATGGGTGCAGCTTTTCCAGGCGAAAACCTCTTGCACTGTTGTTATATTGATGCTTGTGCTTGTTGGTAGCCCTGCCCTGGCTTGCTGTCAGAATTGATGACACCCGTGGGAGTCATAAATAAATAACCTGTAATTCATGTTTTGATGACAGGATTTTGTGTGTCTGGTTGTTTTGTTTGTTTTTATCCCCCAGAAGAACTGGGGAACTTTACTTTGTATATATCTTCATTTAACAAGTTGTTTTGACTAAATCCTCTTCTCTTCGCTAAAATGCAACAGTTCTCATTCTGACAGCATCAACCTGTTTTACAGAATGTAGAGCCCTAGTGAGAATAGACCTTTAACAGCAATTTATATCCCAAGTCTGAAATGTGCACTTTATGTCTGTTATGATCCCTGGGTGCCTGTTATGGGATTACTCACATCTTACCATTCTAAGTTTCTTTCCATAAACTAATGGAAACCCTCGAGTCTGAGGTTCAGGGAATACACTCAGATGAAGCATGGTTTAACAGCTCCTTGGGGAGAAAGAAATAAGGTGGGAAAGTGAAGAATTGATGATCTATTAACTGTTTAAATTTCCCACCTTGAATTATTGACAACATGTGACATTACAGCTTTACAAATTACTGTCTATAAACAGCTTGGAAAATATGACCTTTGCCTTATAATTGGTCTCAAGATGCCTTCCAGGTTCATATAAACAGCTGCTGATGGCATATTTTGTTGCAGCTGGAGTGGGTGGAAGAATGCAGGAAGAATTTTCTTGTCTAATCAGGTATATATTCTAATTTGTCAAATGACAAAATGTACTCTGTGATGGTTGAAATGTCTCTGTTTGAGACTGGGCTCATTCCTCTGGAGTTTTGGAGTGATCTAATTTTCAGTAACAAAGACATCTTAATTAGTTAAGGTTAGCTGTCTTTTACCTTCTGCCCTGTCTCTTTCTAGAGCAAGGAGACACTAGAGAGGCCTGTGTCGCTCTAATTCCTCCTGTTTCCTGGCCTGTGGAGACCAGTGAATCCAAGCTGAATAGATGGTTTGTCCTGTTTGTTCATGGCAAACCAAGTGCACTAAATTCTTGCTTTGTGGTGTTGTTCATGTGATTAACACACAAAGTAAGTATTGTGCTGAATTTGGCCCTGAGATTTCTGCTGGTTTCGGAGAAGCTGAGAACACAAGGACTGGATTTTTCATCTTCTCTCCTTATCACTATTTAGGAGTAACAAGTCACCAGTTAGTACTGGCAGACAGCTCATAAGGCACTTTCTGAACCTCAGGCCTGAGCCAAATTAATTTCTAATTTAACTCCATTAATATGGGGTTGCTCTAAGATGAGACCTACCAAGTTTGTCATGGACTGATGCATTTTATTATCATTTGTTAGTGTAAGATGCATAGGGAATCATAGAGAGTGTTTTTGGATGAAAAGGTGTTTGGAAGAATAGATGTCCCCAACACAGTGCAGCAAAAGACTGTGCAAAATGAAAATCATTTCTACGCCAGACTTGCTTGTTTTCTCAGTTTCTGGGAAACATACGTTGTGTCCTTTAATGTAGTGTTGTTCATCACTGACTGAAGATCAGTCCAAAAAGTCCATGTTCCCATCTGTGTGAATGCAAAATCCTGTAGGATTGCAAGAAGGGGAGTAGAAAGCTTTGGCCCGGGTCCTTTTAGAGCTAGACAAGGGTGGAAGTTGTGACTTAACAGAGCAGGTCAGGACCTGGTGAAGCCACCTCTTCCTCTGTTAGAGGACAGGGAAGAATGATTTCAAGAGTGAAGACCAAGAGGCTCATCAGGATAAATGTTCCCTCCCTGCCTCCTGCAGCAAATTCTCCTGAACTCTGCAAGCTTGATGTTTGTAATAAAACCAACTTACATCACAGAGCTCTTGTAAGGAGTGATCAATTAATGTTTTCAGGGCACTTTTGGGACCTAAAGGCAAAAGGTACCTCATGGTCTTAAATTTCACTACCTCGCTGCCCCAGGATGAAAGTTTTACCTTAAAGATCCAATTTCTTCCCTGGAGTGGGAGGGAGGCAGTCTATTATTCAAGGGTATCATCCTTATCTTTGTTGTAGTTGCCTTGTGGCCATGCAACATCACTCAGTAATACTGTCAAGTATTATCTTTTGCTTGTGCCAGAGTGCTAAGCAGTGATTTATTGCTTGAATACACATTGCTTTCATGAAAGTGATTTGTTGAAACAATAGTAAAGGGCTAAATAAATTATTCATTGCATGCTAATTTTTCAGTTTTATATTCTGTAGTGAGCTCCAGAATAAACAATCTGGGTGTTGTTTATAAAGCCCAGGTTTTTGATTGTGTGTATCCCCCACCCCCAGTCTTTCCCCCAGGACATGTTTCTTTTCCCAAGGATATCTTCAGCCTTTCTCACCTTGGTTGCCCATTGGGCTACTTCTTCCTCTACAGGCTTTCTTCAGGTAGAGTTGGGTGAATTATGTTCAAGAAAAGGCTTGGATTACTGGTTTGGGAAAAACTGTGTGACTGGAGTTCATGGGTATTTCTAAATCCTTTAGGAACTTTTGGGTCTTTGGCACTATGGTAGTGCCTTTCTAACCAGAAAGGCACTACCATAAACAGAGCTTACAAAGCAGGATCCTAGTGGCTGACTGGCATGTTTTCTTAAGTCTTTTCTGGCATATTCCTTCTTTCTCTGAGTGTTGTGTGCTGCTGTCTTTTAGCTGCCACTGGCTATGCTGTAAGTCCTAGTTTGCACATGAGATCAGATGTCTGAGAAACTCCTCAGAAGCAAAGTTTTACTTGTACATCTGCTGGCTTTCCTGCTTTCCTTCAGAAATAGTTTCTCGGCACTTGAAATCTTTGTCCCTTGGCAAAGCCCGGAGCCTCTGGAATGTGTCTGAGTGTTTCAGTAGTGAGCCAGGAGCAGGCCAGGCACAGAACAGCAAAGTGCTTTTCTCCACTTGACCTTTCAACCCTTTCTGGGTGTCCACTCCAAATCACTGCCAGTGACTGCATGTTTAAGCACAAGCTGCTGACTGCCAGTGAATATAATGGCGTGTAAGAGAAGAATTTTCTTTCCAAGTAGTTTAGGGCTTTTCCCTCCTCTGGTCTTAATTCTGAAATAATCCCCTAAAGATCTATGTGGGTATTTGGTGAAATGAATAAACAGAAGACTACATTTCCCTCTTGAAACATGCACAGAGCTCTCCTGCTAATGGCTTTTAAGCATCAATGCAATTATAGTGTGTAATCAATTCTCTCTATACCAGCTTTTGTCTTCTGAAATGAAACCCTGTCTCTTTCATAATTATTTGCCTTTGTATTAAAACTTTTCAAGATGACAGGATGTCTATTCTGTTGTTTTTGTCCTCCCTCCCATCTTTCCTGCCTGATTCTGCCACAGGAAGAAATTTGGTTATTACATTTTCTTAGAAATATGAGTATCTCTGTTTTTTTTCTACAATAATTTACTTGCTAGATTTTCCTTTTGCTCCTTTTAATTTATTGGGTTTGTGTTTGGTTCTTTGGTTTAGTTAATCATGTTTGGAGCTACTAAGAAATATTTCCATGAAGCAGATTCTCATTGAATGAAAGAGGAATTAGTGAAAAGGGATTTCAGTGTGGGAAAAAAAGGACTCAGAGCATGGAATTAATTCTACTTTAGAAGTTAATCAGCATGTCAGTGGCCAAGGTGTTTTTCTGGAATGTGATAGGCCTAGGTTTTGGTCCTTTTCAAAGCCAGGAAAAGCAGTAACTCAGTGTCTTGACCTTTGGGCTTTAGCTATTACAGTCTCCTTCTCTCTGCTTTGGTGGTAATATTTTAAATTCTTTTCAGACTATGACAAATTTCTTTTTCATCCTGATGACAAGCATGAAGACTGGGGCTATCTTTAAAAGGTTTGAGGGAGAAAGATGCTGCATTTAGCCTCTCTTTATAATAATTTGTGTTGCTGTCTATACTAAAAGTTGTCACCATGCCAGGGACCCCTGCAAGCTGAGTTTAATGGAAACTGCCAAACATCTTGCTCTACTGATTGAATTACACAAGATTAAGAAAGGAAATACTGGTATCTGTATTTGGCAAACATTGAATTTCTGGCCTACAGGTGGTTTTTGTAGATGCCAAAAATAGGAATAACTATGACAAATTTATATAAGTTCACGAGTCCTAAAGCTACCTATGATAGCTATGAGAACAAAAGAATTGGCCATGTTCTCTCTTTAAATGTGGCTAAAATTGTATACCTGGGAAAACTTGCACAAATATTGCTACATATATTTTTATTTAATTGACCTCAATGCACATTTTTTCCCTGAACTTCTGTCTCCCCTTGAGCTTATAGTAAATTTTGGTATCCACAAAATGCAGTGGGAAGGAACTTCCCTACTTATATATACATAATATTTTTAACCTCCTAGGTTTGCTTGGTCCTGTATGCTGAAAAGTATTGAATAATAAATTCTGTACACTTGTGACTTTACAGATGTCTTTCATATCTCCTTTGTCTCTTTCTTGGATTGATAGTTGGAGTAATTTCTCACTAAAAAAAAAGTCATTCCACATCTTTGATCATCCTTGATTGCTCTCTCTGATCCTTTTATTATTAGGCACAATAGTCACAATAGTTTTTGAATTAGGAAGAGTTTAATCTGCGGATTTATGGAAGTTATTAAAGGGAAGAGCCACCCTCTACATGGACAATTTTTAATGCTTTCCCTCTAAACTTCTATCTCTTGTGCCACAGGTGGGAGAGTGGGCAATATCAGGCCTTTTTTTCTGTTCATGGATGGCTGCAGAAAAATGAAGGAATTTTATGTTATGGTTTCTTTGTAACAGAGGTTGGTAAAATGGAGATTTGATGGTTTAGCTGTGTAACTCTGTGGTTGTCCTCCTCTGTCATTGCACCCCTGTTGATCTGCAGTCCATGTGGAAAGCAAATCACAAAAGTTTTCATGACTCCATAGTTCTTGCTACTTGAGTGCTTGGTAGAGTCCCTGATACTGCTGGCTGGTATAAAATTGCTAAAAATAATACGAAGAAGAACTGGTATAAGTAATTTGCCCCAAAGAATGAGTTCTCTCAAATTTGTGGTTTTTTCATTCATGAGCAGCCAGTAGAATTCTCAGTGAATTATTCAGGTTTATTTGTGAATTTATTTGGAAACATTTCTTCACATAGCTGTCTCACCAAACAGCTCATTGAGAATATTCCTGTGTTCTGGTTGTGTTGCTTACAGTCCCAGGGTTCTGGGTGATACTGGGGAAGTAGAGATGAAGGGAACAGATAGTTGACCAATTATTTCCAGTTTTTGAATGTGCAAACTCTCAAACATGACAGCCTGAGAATGATGGTTTATTGACTCATAATGCATAGAAAAGCTTCAAGTCCTTTAGTTTCCCACTCAATTATAGCAGACCAGCAAGCTCGTGAAAACTTAATTTAGTGCTTCTTTGTTATTGACTTACGTTCCTGTTAAGCAGGCGATGGAAGGGATCTCTGGAGTTTAATAAGGGATTCATGGATCACTGCACATTGAGGTGTACTTAAACTGTCTTGATTGTGCCTGGATATTTGTTTCTCTCTCCCCAATTAGAAGGCAGCGTGACTCTTTCATCAGGAGAGTCATGCAAATATAGTTACACCATTAAATCCAGCTGCCATTTTTTACACAGCTGTGTGTGAAATGTTACAATGCTTTATCAACCATTAGTCACACTGCAGGCTGCCTGTCTCTGTGTGAAGCAGTGCCTGTGACTAAACCTTTTCAGCTGGTGACAGCAGAGCAGCCAAGCTGCAGGTGGGCTGTGTTGGGGTCCAGCAGCTCTGCATGTGCTGCATGCTCCTTGCATGTGTGGAAAGCACCACAGGAGAAGAAAACTGTGGCAGCTGCTCTTTCCTCAAGCTGTGGCACGTCCTGAAGATCAGCTCATAGTGCAGAGTGTGGAGCTGGCACGTGACTGAGAGTAGATGCTTTCTGCTGTGTTGCTAGCTCTGGTACAGAACCAAAGCTGGAGTTCGTGGAGACCCAGCTCAATTCTCTCATGCTGGAAATGAATATGCTCTCAAGATTGATTAACAAAATATGGCATTTTTTTGAAAAATGTTCTTATGGTTTGAAGAAAACCATGATGGAGTCCAAGGTGTGAATGCCTTGTCTTTCCCAGAATAGCCACTGGGAACTGATTTCCTTTGAGAGATGGTGAGCCAGGTTAAGCACCTCTTTTTTCAGTCTGTCTTCCCAGGTGTGTGTTTCTTGCACTTTGAGTAACTAAACCCATTTTTAGTGCTCTGTCCCTTGGTAGGTAAACTCACTTTGGGATGTGGTAAACCCAGAATCAGATATCTTTTGCTCTGAGCTCTCAGTGCAGAAGTGATAACGTTTTGTTTCTCCTTCTCTTTCCCACCTGCTATGGCAGAATAATCCACTTCAAGTGCTGATCCTAATGAATAACAGACTTTCTGAAGCCTTGTATTTCTATTCAAGAGGAAGGGTTATCTGTATTCACAGCAGAGCTAGAATAAGGCTGGATTTTTAGTTCCTTTTCATTCTATTTCCAGTTTGCTTTTTTTTTTTTCTTCTTGCTCTTGTTAGCTTGCATTGATTGGTAAGTGGTAAAAAAAGGAGAAAAACACACAGCCTCAGAAAGCAAAAACAAATGAAGAAAAGGCGAGAGACTATTTCCATTTCATTACTGTGCTTCTTCACAGCCCCTATTCTGACATTTAGAACAACATAATATGCATGTCTCTGTTCATTAGGTTCCTCAGTACTATACAGTGACAGCCACAGAGGGTGGGGGGAAAAAAGAAACAATCTTAAACATGAACTAACCTTTTCTGGCTAAATAACAAAGAAATGAGAACAGCAAAGAAGAAAAATGATTTCTGAAAAAGTAAATATATCTGAAATCATGGCCTTGCATAGGTTACTCAACTATCATTACAAAGGGGGGGAAAGAGTAGTGACCTCTAGGGCAGAAATAACTAATTTTCTGCCCAGTGATTTGTTTGCTTTGCACATATATGTTTGAGCAGATCTATTACTGGTATTTGAACAACAGTAAATGACACAAGGAGACTGCTGAAACTGTGGATAGTCTTAAAGACACTTGGAAGCTGGTACAGATTCTCAAAAATTAAAAAGATTCTAATAGAAAAAGCTCTTATGTATTTTTGAAGTAGTGCACCTATTCAAAGGATAATAGTTCCTGCACCAAGTGCAGATATCAAAGCTGTTAATCCAGAGCCTGGTGCGTGTGTCTGCCACAGCATGGTGTCAAATACAAATCTTGGGGATGTTAAACGCTAAGATTTTATCCTAAATTTACTAGGAAGTTAGGTTATAGCAATATTGCTTAGGGTTCTTGATGTAGCTAGTCAGGAACTGACATGCATGTCTGGATGGGTCCAGGAATGCCTCTGCAGAAGGATTGTTAGAGCTCTGTCAAAATGAATTGTGATGGAATGCAGCTGGCTTTCTTCCCCCATCAGTTCCAACTGCAGAACGTTAAGATTCTATGGGTTTTACTGAAATTTATCGAGGAAGAAAAAAAGAACAAAAGAGACATTCCAGCCCTCTGGAGGGGAAATATTTTGATTTCTTCTACTGGCACTTTTAATTTTTTTTAATTTCATATTCTTTTTGGGATGTCAATTACAATTTTTCTCCCCTCAAATGATGAGATTAAAATTCTCAATGGAGTTTTCTTTCATGGCTGTTTTAAGATTTGTAAATTTTCCTCACTTGGGAAAAAGGAAAAATTGGAGTATTTTATGAAAAATAATTCTCAGTCAATTTAGCACCAGTAATTACACACTCCTGATCTTAGTATTCCATAAAATTAGCCTGATTCCAATTCTGGGATTTTACAGTTTCTTGATTCTTGTATGAGCTTCCTCAAGAGTACATCAGCCAGTGGCAAGGAACAGGGATGAAATCACACTGCTTTTCCTGTTTATTCTTCCCAATTTCTATGCCTGCTCTCTTCAGGTTCGCTTCTAAAAGTACCAGATGTCAAAATATTAATTGGGGGAAACATTCATTAGTCATTTATGTCTCTGGTACCTCTGGCAAGCAGAGCAGGAGAGGGACAAGGAGAGAAAACAGGACTTGGAAGGAGATATGAGGAGTTGTGCAGCTGCTTTGCAGGTCCCAGGGAAGCTCAAAGCTGAGGGTGTGTGCAGCTCCCTCATGATGCCTCCACACAGCAGTGGAGTTCACAGCTGCCTTTCATTGGATTGGTATTCAGAAAGGCTTTATGTGCACATCCCATCCCCTGCTGTGGTCTTCCCCCCTTGGTTTTTGTTTGCTTGCTAAGTAGGGGATTTGCAGGCCTGTCCAGAGGCTGCTGTGAGGGGTGGCAGTGCCAGAGCTCTGGATCTGGAGCTGACAGCTGCCCTGCTGTCATTGATAAGCATTCCTGGGAGGGTGGGGATGGAAATACAGGATTTACAAAGCCCTGATTGGAGTTAGCCCTGGTGAAGAATTTGTGCCCACCCCAGCTCTGGCTTCTGCCTTGGCTGGGGCTTCCCACCTTGGCTCCCTCTGCAAAGAGGGACCTGCCAGGAGAGAGGGAAGCTCCTCCCTGCCAGCACTGGGGTTTTGGGGAGCAGAGGGGATGTCCATGTTAGGGTGCCCTGGGGGGCACAGGGGGATTGTGGCTGCTGTATGAGTTTCCCCAGGAGCTGCACTGTAGCCATGATATTTTCTAAAAAATCCTTTCCTTAGGATTTTTTCTCCTGAGCAGCTGAGAGGCCTCAGGAACAAAATGTAAACAATGATTATCTGCTGCTGTGGAATGCAACAGGTGGATCTGTGATTGGTCTCATGTGGTTGTTTCTAATTAGTGGCCAATCACATTCCAGCTGTCCAGACTATCTCAGTCAGTCACAAGCTTTTGTTATCATTCCATTCCTTTTTCTATTCTTAGCTAGCCTTCTGATGAAATCCTTTCTTCTATTCTTTTAGTATAGTTTTAATATAATATATATCATAAAATAATAAATCAAGCCTTCTGAAACATGGAGTCAGATCCTCATCTCTTCCCTCACCCTGAGACCCCTGTGAACACGCACGCTGCACATGACTTGTGTTCGTGCAGATAGGAAATGCTTTGGGCAGCCTTTCTCCATGCTGGGGGTGATTTAGGAGTTGTGCTGTAGAGAGGGATGTCAGAGGTATGTTCTCTGCCCCTGTACTGCTCTTTCTGCTGTCTCCTGTGCTGCTGTGTGTATTGGAAGGAGATAATTACTGTTGTGCTGTTTCAGGGTGTGTAAGAGATAGATGGGCTCTGGGTTTGGAAAAGGCAGTGTTGAGGTCTGTTCCTCCTCATGTGCAATTCTGTGCCAAGCTGGTGCCAGCTGGCATTGGGCTGATGGGCTCTGAACTTCCTGCAGTCCTTTGCTGCTCAGCCAAATTGGTTGGATTTAACAATTTCATCAAGGGACCAGAGGGATTGTGTGTCTGTGAGCCTCATTTCTTAGAACCCAGGCTGAAAATAAGAGGTATATAGATCAGAGGTTTTGTCAGGTAAGAGTTGGGTCTCTAATTTACTGTGGTTTTAATGGGATAGGGAGGAGGATAAGATATACGGTGAGCTGGCAGGGAGACATGCAAAATAAATTAGTAGCAATAATAATGGCCTGGTAGTTTGTCCCAATTGTAGATCTTGTTAAAGAAGCCTATCATCTTAAAAGTCAGAAATAAGTTCTTAAAGACACTAACAAAAGAGCAGGCTGAAATCTTTTGCTGCAAATTCTTTTTGCTAAAATTCCCTTCCTCCCCCTGGTAAGATAATTTTATTCTAGAAGTACCTGCTTTGGCAGGAGGGAAAAACTCTTTATCAAAAGAGCTAATAAAAGTCATAAACTTGGAAACACTTCCATTCTGGTTAAACCTAAAACTTTTCAGTGAAGTTATAGAAACATTGGTTGTTAGAGATATTTGAAGGTCCTCAGTTCAACCTCTTACTCAAAGCAGTGTTATCACCAGCTATAGATCAGGTCAGCCATGACTTTGTCTAGCCAGGTGTTCAAAAACTCCAAGGATGGAGGCTTTACAGATGTTCTGGGTAGTCTGCCCAGGTGTTGAACTAATACCGTTATTGAGATTTTTCCTGATGTCCAGCCAGTCCAGTGGTGATCATCTGCTTGTGTCAAATCATCTGGTGCAACCAGAAAGTGTTTGACTGGAGACAGGCCAGTGGGTTATCTGTGCACTACAGCTATGAAAAGGATCAGCAGGCTCAGTGTCTGTGAAACAGAGCAGAAAATAGTCACTATTTATACTGCATGCAAGATCTCCTCTTGTATCCTGAAACTCTGTCTAGATCTGAACTCATTCCCACTGCACTCTGCCTCCTGGGGTTAAGGGAAGAACATGTTGGTGATGTCATGCAGAGGAACTGAACAAAAAAAAGGGCCAAAAAAGGTCTCAACATATATCTCTGCAAATTCTTTCCATGTCAGTTTAGGCAATTGCTTTTAACAATTCATTCAATTATATTAAGCACCCATTAAAGGAGTCCTAAGCCCTCCCTCGGGTCATTTCAGTTCTGTGAGATTGTAATTGTTTGAGACTAACCATGATTTCTTCTTTTGCCTTTAGGTGATACTAATTCTGACAAAGCTGTATGACTACAACCTGGGAAGCATCACAGAGAGCTCTCTTTGGAGGTATGGAGATAAATTGAGTTAATAATTACCACCTTACGTAAATAGGAAAAGCCTGATACAATTCTTTTATTGAATTTAATTGGATTTCTTCTTTAAAAGTGCTGGCAGGTTTCTAGCTAAACTTTCTCTCACTCCTGTCCTTTCATACTCAAGGACAAAAAGGCTGAAGTCTCATTGTCTTGTTTCAGCCAGATAAGGTACTTCTCAGATACTCTGTCTTTTGATTTCACCTTTCCCATCTTATTCGGATTGAAATCAACCAATTGCTTTACTTTTGGGACAACTGGACAGCCAAAAGTCTTTGTTTATAATGAAGGATCTCGAGGCTGGTCTGCCCAAATGATCCCTATGAAAAGCCAGAGTTGCTGAGGCTGAGGAAACACCTATGAGGAATGTTCAACATCTGTTGATTAGAACTGATGGGATTAGTACTAAATAATTGATTTCCACTTGTGTGAACTTGACTGCTGGACCAATTTATAGGGAGTCTTTTGAGACTTTCATGATTTAAAAGCATATCATGCACTGTGTGAACCAAAGGGAAGAGCTGGGCCATGAACAATTTCTTAAGGCAGTTATTTGGATTCAATGTGAGCAGATAGTGCCTGGATTTCTTTCTCTGAAAAATTAACCCAGGAGCTGTTTCCTCTTTCCTGTGTCCCTGGTACTACTTCCATGAGCTGAAAGGGTGGTTTTCTCATAGTTTCATCTGTGAAACTCTGGTGGGAAGCTTAGGAGTCTTGTATGCAGGTCACTGACGAAGGTGGATAGGCTGTTGGCAGCATAGAAGAAAACTTTGGGTATTTAAAACTAAAACCTCTTGTTAGAATGAACTTGTTTTAATAAACTGATATAGGAAAGGGGCTTTCTTTTGTAAGGGAGAATTTTGGGACAGAAGTAGAACAAATAAACTTTTTGCTCAAGAGCTGAGTGGGTTTTAATAAAATGAGAGAGGAGAGAATTGGTGTGAAGTGCAATCTGAACTTGGGCTATTGCTTCACCCACTGGCCTGAAAAAATAAAACCAAAACCAAACAGACTAAAACCTAAAGAAATACAGAACTTCTAGGATTTATTCTGAGCAGTAACAGGAATGCTCTGAAGTATTAGTATTTTGTGGGGTTTAAGAAATGTTTTTTCATACCATTATGGGGGATTAATCAGTCTTTTCATACACCTTGCTGCTTGACTTTCTATTCCTTTGTCTTTACTATGGTGTATGCACACCTGAAGGGTCTTTTGGGACTGTGGCTTTGGCAATATTTTTCTACATTGAGTTTGTGCTAGATTGTTTAATTTTTCAATGGTTTTGAAAAAGAATATTCATAAATGCAAAAAATATTTTCATTTTCTCTGACTACCCTAAGTGATTTCACCATGAGGACTGCTCATGTCTCCTTTGTCAGTCCCAGCAGAAGTTATGACATTTCAGCATGCACAGGCACCTCCTTCCCCATTGCTGACAGTGCTGAAGATCTGCTTCTGTCATGCAGGATTGTGTTGAGGTGCTATTTTCTGACTGAAACTAGGACAGTCACATCAGAGTGGAAAGCACAGTTCCTGATGAGATGTATGAATGCAGCACAAAACTGTGCTGATGGCCTTATGCTCTTTTCTGTTTCTGTGGAGCATTCCACAATGGCACAAAATTTTGCCATGGTTAAGAAGGGAGGGATTGTGTGGCTGTCACTGGAGGATGTAACAGATAGCTGGGACCCCAGCAGTGTTGCAGTCCTAGAGTGAGTGCAGGGCACTTTTCCTGACCTCAGTCCTAATCCCAGAATGTGATTAACAACATAAAAATAGCATGATTGTTTCCTCTACTCTGGAATTCCGTTACTAAAAACTGTCTGATGAAAAGTAAAAATCTGAGTATTTTACGAAAAATAATTCTCATTCTATTTAGCACCAGTAATTACACACTCCTGATCTTAGTATTCCATAAAATTAGCCTGATTCCAATTCTGGGATTTTACAGTTTCTTGATTCTTGTATGAGCTTCCTCAAGAGTACATCAGCCAGTGGCAAGGAACAGGGATGAAATCACACTGCTTTTCCTGTTTATTCTTCCCAATTTCTATGCCTGCTCTCTTCAGGTCTGCTTCTAAAAGTACCAGATGTCAAAATATTAATTGGGAGAAACATTCATTAGTCATTTATGTCTCTGGTACCTCTGGCAAGCAGAGCAGGAGAGGGACAAGAGGAGAAAACAGGACTTGGAAGGAGATATGAGGAGTTGTGCAGCTGCTTTGCAGGTCCCAGGGAGGCTCAAAGCTGAGGGTGTGTGCAGCTCCCACATGATGTCCAAAGCTCACACATGTGCCAAACCGGCTGGCACCAAGACCATATGAAACTGATTATCATGTCTGACCTTCCTTCTAGTATTATACTAGCTTTCTTTCTTAAGGTTTAAGTCACCCTCAGCCTTCAGGGTAAGGTGTATGAGGAGCTGAATAATTTTCTTTTTGTTTTAGTATATACCAGAGGATTAACATTCCATGAGCTGACCTTCTCAGTGTCTTTTGGAGTGTGCTAAAATTTTTAGTACCTGTGACATCTTAGAACAAGGAATTCCATAAATTATTTGAGGAATCACTTGTCTTACTTTGAACCCCTCAGCTTCACTTGGCATATGTCACTTATCAGGACTTGATTGCATTTGTATGGCCAACCATCTAGAATCCCTGGGAAATGCTTTGAACTGGGAAATGCTGGAGAACCACAATCAATCCACTTGTCTTTGCAGTGCTCCATTATTTGTGGTTGACTCTTAAGTGCTTATGGCTGCTCTGGAAATTCCTTGGATTTTCCTCGCTCCTGTTACCTTCAGCAAGCCTGTGCTGGTTCATTGTGCTCTGTCCTGAGTCTGGCTCTGCTGTTAAATCCCCCCTCACCATGCAGCCAAGCCTTCAGATCACTGGTAAATATGCCTATGAAGATCCCAGGACAACTTCTCTGTTCTTAATCTATGGAAAGAAATGGTGAGGTGGGCATGTCTTACAATTCTGTGTACCTCAAAGAGGTTATTAGCTATTGCTCCTTTTGGCTGCTTAAGTGACATGTTATTTTAAATCTCCCTGCTTCTTTGAAAAGACTAGAACAAAAATAGGTTTGAGAGAAGGGGTGAAACATATCATGCAATTTATTTTATGCCTCTGGGTTTCATTCTGGGGAATGGAAGAGAACATCATCTCATGTCTGGTTTGCTTTCTGGTATCAGGAGTTCTGTTTCTGAAGGATAGAGGGGAAAGGTAGTTTTGCAGGTACCCACAGCTGAAGAGGAATCTGTCTTGAATACATGGCAAAGAAATCCCACTTCCGCCTCCTGTGCTGAGTGCACTCTCCAAAGGTTGATGAGTGATGAGGGGCTGTAGAAGCGTGTTACTGACACGAGTAATTTGTGCAATAGCCGGTTATGAACACATCTGTCATTCCAAAGTGTATTTGGGTGATTTAAGCATTTTTACTGATGGGACTGTAACCACCTATAACCCAACCATGCCACTGCCTACAGGATATGAATCCATCCTCTTTATAAACACTTTACTTCCTGCTAGGATTACATTTCTTTATTTCTCAGCAAGTTTACTATAGCTGGCTGCAGCAGTAATGGGTGGAGATCATCCTTCCAAAACTACTGACAAGTTAAAAGGCCACTGGTGACAGACATGAAGGGATGAAATACAGTAAGAGAAAAGAGACAGGAAAAATCTGTATAATCTTCTAGATTGTTAAGGCTCTGTGTGCACTGAGCTTTGGATGGCAAGTGAGTTGCTGCTTCTGTACATGATAACTGAAATTTTGCATCAGGCTGGGCCTGACTTTATACCGTTATCCTCTCAGCAGACTTTTTCCACAGTTTTAGTTGAGAACTTTTTATTTACTTTTTGTTATTCTTTTTATAGAAGAGAAAGAAAATGGAGAAGGAAAGATTATCTGTCACTGAGCAATTAACTGAGTGTATTGGATTTATTTCTCTTCCTCCCATAGATATCTCTCAGATCAAAAAGAGGATTAAGCTGTGAGAGTTAGGAGAAGATGTTTTTACCACTGGAGTAAGATAAGCTTGCATTTCAAATAAATAAAAATGTCAGAATTGTGTGCACGGTATCCATGAGCTGTAGACAGCTGTGGGAGGACTAATCTTTTCCTGTTTGTGTTAATATGATGCTCTGGAAAGATGTGCATGAGCAACACTTTCCCTCAGGATCTTGAGAGGCTCTCAAGCCATGAGTGCTCCCATTCGCCTCTTTGCCTTCTTATTGCTCTGTATTTGGTCACAAATGAGACATTTCCTGGAACTTTGTATAAAAATAACAGTAATTAAACTTTCCTTTTCAGCCAGAATTTAGGAAGATGTAGAGTTTGCTTAGTGTGAGAATATTTTAAATCATAATCTGTTGCTGTGTTAGTTCTGGAAGCTACTGATGATAATCTTGGCGCTTCAACATTTTGCCTGAGCTCTGAACTCCCCAGTTCAGGAGTGATTATCACTTCCAACCTGCCCTTCACTGCTTCTAGTTTCTGCATTAAGGAAGCGTCAGCACAAATGCCATAAAGAAATCTCAAGGATGCTGAAAAATACTTATGTAGATCTAGATTTAATTATCCATATGTAAAGTGAGGTTGTTTATAGTTGCTGGTTTTTTTTCATTCTTGGAAAGCTAAAAACGGATCTGTTTCTAGCTTTTACATGGCCTTTTTATTTAACCTTGAGCTGCTATTTTAACTCCTCCATCAATTTACTTAGCCATTCCTTACACCACCACCACTGCACATCGTGCTGCAACTCTGTCCTTTCAAGAGGGGAATTTGGGTTGTAATCCAGAGAAGAGCCAAGTTGACCCCAGCCCTGTGGCTATAAATACTAGAGGTGTTTTGAAGCCTCCCATGTTGATGTTTCTGCATTCAGTCTCCTGGCTCCTTTCCCTCTCTGCAGATCAAAACCATAGCCACACAGAACTGTTGATGTGTTTGTGGAGATTTTCTTCTCTGGACTAGAGAGTTTTTGGAACAGGAGACTTGAAAGTTTGTCTGTATTTGCTTTATGGGGAATTTCTAGGTTATGTCTGTTATTGTATTCATCCTCCTGGACCTTTTATGCAGGTTCTTTGCTTCTGTTTTGCAGATTGACTGTTTTCAACTCACATTTATCTTCTACCTGCTAAGCCACACTAATAAGGTCACAATGTGTGGTTTAGTGACACAGTGTGCTCTGCAACAGCAGATTAGGGTCTTTTAGCTGAAGTAGGAGGTAGGAGAAGCAAATACATATGAGAGGAACTGAAAAAGTGAGGGGAAGGAAAGTCTCATTAAGCACATTTTAGCCAGCAGTTTTGTGGGAAAAAGGAACTTGAAAAGGACTATTTGAAAGGCTTTTATCTATAAATACAGTGTCCCAGCTGCCCAGTGTAAGTCACTTTTCTTAAATGAATATCAGAGCTTGATAAATGCTGCTACATTATCTCCCATGGGCTTTTAGTGACTTTGTAACAATGACATTTCCTTGTGTCTTTGGTTTAATCCTTTTTCATTTTCTCCCCTGCAAATGTAGGAGCCTCTGGCTGGTCTGTGTACAGATGCTGGAGGGTTTCTGGGAGAGGGAAGAATGGGTTTGCACACTCAGCTGTTCATGTAGGAAGCAGTAGCTTTTTGTGGTTTGATCACAGTGGGAGATCTGCCTGCACTGCAAGTGGGCTGAGAACGTGGATCTTTGTGCCCTGAGCGTGGAGCTCAGTGCAGCCTTTCTCCTGTGTGGGGACACTCTGTTCAGCCATCAGGACCACATGGGACCCAACGCTTTATAGAGCGACCAGTTTTTGTACCTAAGAGGGCTCATTTAACCCTGGTGACTAACAGTAATAAAAACTTCTAGCACAGTCAACTCTTCCACTTGGCTGCCAAAGTTTCCTTGGGTGTTCTTTTTGTAATCAAAACCAGCCCCAATAAAGATGAAGGGTGGGGAGGGGCAACTACCAACCAATCAAAAAAAAGTGCACCCAAACCTGCCCCAAATGACCTACTTAGGAAACAACCCACAGCAGAACCTTAGCAGGAAACTTAAGTTTTTTTGAATTTTACCAGTTTTGCATTCCCTAAAGAATAAGGGTCAGTAAAACCATTGCATTTTGTGGTGGCATATCGTATGTTTGTGTAATCAATCTCATGCAAATTCTGCCTTGACTTATCTTGAAGAGTCATATCCTGATATTATGAAGGATCAGATTCAGTTGAGGATTTAGTGATGTACTTCTCACTCCCTGGTCTGTGAGGATAAAATATTCAGCACTAATGACGATGTAAATTTATTAAGCCTATTAAAAATTTGTTCTCTGTTGCAACCAGTCATGAAATGTAGGAGTGTTATCAAGTAAATCAGAAAGAATCCAAATCCATTTTCTGCATGAAAGAAACATGTAAATCAAGATAATGAATATTAATGCTGACATATATTAGCAATATACTGTAAATAACAAATGCACCACATTCATGCCACTTAAAAGGCATACAGTGTTTCAATGTGCCTTGTCGTTCTTACTCTGCAAATTAGATTATGAACTTCCATATCTGTTTCTGAGGCTGTACCTGTTTGCTCAAATGATGTTGGTAAAACATAACAGAAATATCTCTGGTTCTGGTCCACAGGGTTCATCTGTCTGCTGTGGCTGTGTAATAACTGCAGACAAGCTAGACTGGAGCTGATGTCTAGGGGGAAAGACAAACCACACAGTACTCACCAGTTCATAAACAGAAAGTAGAACACCCTTTGTGTTCTGGTATTTCCATTCCTGTCATATCTCCATGCAGTCATTTTGCAGAGCTGGGTAAAATTGTACTCATCTCTTCAGAGGGGTATATCCACTACCAATCACCAAAAGGAAGGAGTATTTTTGGGGCTGAGCTTGGGTTAACAGGGAGATACTTCAGTTAAAAGCATTATATGAGCTTGAGATCTGAACTCTAAGGTTTTCAGATCCAGGTGCCAAATATTTTTGCATCTGAACCTCAGGAATTATCCAGGCAAACAGTCAAAGCTTATTGATACTGCAGAAAGATCCAGGCATATGTCATTAGGTCTGTCTTGGAGGACTTAGTGAAGCACCTGGAAAAGATGTGCTGTAAATTTGTAAATTAAATATGTATCAATGGTATGTTTGTTGTGCAGCATAAACTGACTGCCATTTACACTGAAACATAGTGGCTTGCTTGGAACTACCTTTTTTTTTTCTGATTTCTCTAACCTACCAAAAAATAACTGGTCAGAATGGAAAAGGACAAATAAAGCTCACAATTAATCAATTAATGCTTTCAATAATGGTAGTAAAGTTGCCTTTTGAGTGTGATCTTGCCAGTGGTTCCTGTGTTGTGGCTGTGGCTGATCCTGCCAGTGGCTGCTGTGCTTGTGGGTTGGGGTTTGTGTCAAAGTAGGACATCAAGGCATGAGCTGTTTGGCAGGAAGGCACAGAGTCCTTGAGGAAGGCTGAAGCTGCTGGTTGAGACTCAGATCTGTGTGTGCACAGATATTGTGCAGGTCCCTGGACCAGCTAGGGCAAGGAAGGGTCACTTTGCCCTTGTCATTAGGAAGGTACCCTTTGAGGGTCTGTGTGTACTCAGCACTGGGAAAGTTTGTGTGACAGGAACAATCTGAGGGAGACTCAATTCCTGGTGAGCAAGGAATTAATTTGCAGCTCGAGTTCCCCTTTTGTAGGAGGAGGCATGGGGGAATTCAGGAACTTTTCTCTCCTGTCTGGCAGCTCCCTGCTGCTATTATGCCAAGTCATTTCACTGGTGAGATGCGTTGAGAGGCAGAGGAAGATGTATCCTCCTGATTATGAACATCACTTGTAATGTGCTCTGAAGTGATACTGTGCTTTGCCAGTGGGAGGTAAAAAGCCATTTCTTTTCACCCATTTCCCCCTATCCCCCAAATGAGTTTCTTCTGCAAGGAAGTTGTGAATTTACCTAGCATCCATTGTAGTGTGTGCTGTGTAGTTGGGTGTGAAGATAAAATCTCTTTTCAATGATTCTGCAATCTAGATAGGTGGGAGTATCTATGAGAGTTGCTGAGTTGAGAAGGAATAGGAATTCAGAAACATCACATGTATTGTGCATTAAATGACTTCATGAGGAGATAGAGACTGATGTCTGATCTTTCTCCAAGGCAAATTTTTTGCAGAAAGAGTGTTGTTCATTCTACTAATGTACTTTTACTGCTGCATTTTATGGGTATGTACATATCTGTGTAGGTGTTCCCATTAATTTTCTTCTGGTTTTCCTTCGAGCCTGAGCTGCTGGAATTGGGTGGTTGCTCAGAATCTCAGCTTTTCTGTGGTAGGAGAAAGCCCCACTCCATGGTTTTCACACAGTGAAGAGAGAATTGAATAGCTTCAATTGCTGTACAGATGGGAAAGCCCAAACACAGACTCTTCACACTTAGTTCCTTAGAGCTTTTTTCTTAATTGCTTGAAGTATCTTAGCTGTGAAGACAAATTGGGATAGGACGGAAGTGGGATAAAAATGCAGTGGGTTCCTCAATGAACTGAGCATGTTGGTATCTCTGTCATACCAAAGGCTAAGGTTCAGCTCTGGTCAGGCCAAGCAGAACCTTGGCTCTGCTTTCCTGAAAACCAGCTGAATGCTGGCCGTTGGCTTGTATGGTTACACTGTCCAGCATTAAAAAAAAAACCATACAGTTATTTTACTGGACTTCTGTTAAGTGTTTACTTTTGATAAAATTAGAGGTTTTTTTCCTCTTTCATAGTTGTAATGCTACAAAGATGCTCTCTCTTCTATGGCAGAACAGGAACAAATGAGACGCCCCCTCAAAGTTAATGGGGAGCTGTGTATTTCCTATATATTTAGGGGGAAACGAAGCTGGATGGAAAGGACACATAGACTGAAGAGATGGTATTTTCCTTGTCACTAATAGTCAGGCCCAGCAGGCCCTGACTGCCTGTCTTGAGCTGCTGGGAGATTTTTGTTAAGCTGCTGGCTTTATAATCTGCACAGCACTCAGCTGCCAGTCTGATGGGCCCTGTAACCTCTGGGGAAAAAGGGATGCAGTCAAAATCAGGCCAACATTGTCTTTCTGTATTTGAATAGAAAACCTTTTTCAAATAACCTGAAAGGGAAACAGGAGGCCAGAACAACTGTCTGTTTAATTACCCTTCTGTAATACAGCAAGATAAAAGGAATTTTCAGGCAGCTCTAAGCTCCCATTCTGCTTTACCAACAAGTCACTGTTTTCTTACTGATAGTTCAGTGTTTACATTGTCAGCTCCAAAAGATCAATTTAGGAGGCTGAAAATGCCACATTTTTATTCTCCTTTATTTCTCCAGTGTTTAGAGCTGTGGAATGAGAAGGACAGCTCTGAGTCCTGGCCTTCCTACATCCAGCTTTAGGCAAGCTTCTTCAACACTGCATGTGGGTAATGGGGTTATGTTACCTGCCCGTCTACACGAGCTGAGGGTTTTGGATTAAACTGGTTAATGAAATCCAGTCTTGGAAGAGTGAGAGTGGAGAAACCTACATAAACCTACAGTCTCTATCCATGGCTGAAGCCTAACAGAGATTTGATCCATGCTTTACCAAGCCAGATGTCTGATATATTCTCTTCCCCTGCCTAAGAGATCCATGAGAAACTCTTGTATGTCTTTGCAGGCAGAGTGGATTGTCATCTTTGGGTCAATGTGTGATATTGTTAATTTGGATTTTGCCTCAACAGAGGCTAATCCTTGCAAAAGAATAAGAAATGAGAACCAAACCCATTCCTTTTAAACTCCTTCAAAGGAGTTTAAACACCACAGATGTTTTATGACCACAGACTGTATGCCAATGCTGAGAAAAGCACTAGAGGTAGCAGCAACATGAAATTTTTATTTTCTTTATGAAATATGAAAAAAGCTTTTTTTTTTCCTAATTGTGTTTGTAACTTTTCAGTTCCTCTGTTCATCTGTTTCCTGTGAGGTGAGGGAGGCAGAATTAGAGCCTTTCTGTTCCTCCTTGGTGGGGCTGCCTAAGTGAAAGCAGTGCCATTCTGTGGAGTAAGTAATAATGTGAAGATTTTGCATAGTTCTTCCTCAAAATGAGTTTTCCTTGCTAGAGTTTTCAAGAGGGACTGATTTTTTCCCTAGCCTGCCTCCAGCAGTGCCCAGTAAGTGACAGCTATTAGCAGTGTTACACTTTCAATAAGAAACCTACTACCTTTGAGATAACTTTTCTTTCTTGCACTGCTGCAGTAATCAGCTTATGCCCCAAAACATGGGCTTTGATGACTTGCCATATGATGTTATTATCTAGTTAAAAATGTAAGTTATCTCATTTATAGGCTGTTGGCCCTTTCCAGTGAGCACATCTGTGGCTTGCAGGGACTCTGGCCTCCTTTGGCTGTGAGCAGTGTGCACTGACTACGGGCATTGTGGAAATATAATTTCACTTCCCTGCCAATGCTCGATGTGCTTCCTTGTTATGAGGCAGCATAAAATTTAGAGGCTAGTCACGGGGAAGGTAGTAAGAAAGAAACCCAGAGACCTCAGTAAATTTTCCTTCTAAGTGTTCCCTTTTCAAAGGTAAATGGTCTTATTCTTTGTAATCTCTCCCTGTATGTTAACAGCTTTCACAATGCTAACTCTTTTGTAAGAAAAGCACATTACAATGCCAGTCGACTTTATCTCTGGTAAGGGAGCCAAAGAAGGAAGAAGCCAATGCTCTTTTTAAAAAATTTTTCTTTATGCTCCACCAGCTACTCAGCACACGTGTATTGTAAATTCAAGATGTGGATGTTACTCAAAGAAGCAACTGTGATGTCATGAGTGTTTTAATAGCCTATGATTTATTTCCCTAAGTGCTTTATTAAGATGATGCACAACAGCATTTGGAAGCCAAATGCTGCCTTAAGAGAGACTTGGAGGAGTTATTTTCAATCTCCTGACTTTTCTTCCTCAACACAGTAATTTGTTTGATTGGAGCAAAAGGGCCCTGGATTCAGAACAGGGATTCTACTTCTTATTTAGTGTTTCTTTGTGCGTTAATCAGCCCAGTTTGTGATCTGAGAGAGCAGGAGTATGAATGAACTTACTGTGATATGAGAGAGCTGCATGATTCAGGGAACAGGATACTGGCTGGGCTTTGGAGATTGGAGTTCTGTCACTGTATGGGTTTGTGGCTGTTTGATAGCGAAATATTTGGCTAGACATAATCAAGAATCAGCAAATTCATGAGAACCAGAAGTCATGTGCAAGGAATCCTCTCCTGGCAAGGAATTTCTAATGACATTCAGGAAGGTTAGCTGTAGGTGCAGTGATATAGGGCCTCTTTGCCATTAGTCTGGTGATAAATCTGGTATAATTTCCAAGTTTTGAGACAGGTAAGGTAGTGAATCAAAATGAGACCTGAGGTAGTCACAGTGAGCAAATGGATGGCTTAGTGAGCTGAGATCACTTGAAAAAATGTATTTCAGTTTAACAAAGAATAATAGTAGGACAGGGGCTGAAGGCTGAACTTACAGGACTATGAAATATCTACTTAGAGCATGGAGAGAGACTGGACAGTGTGTAATATGCTACAAACTGGACTTCATGTCCCACTGTGAAAAGACTGAAATGCATTGATCTGATCAATGACTCTATAAGCTAAGGAGACAGGACCTGAATTTTTGAAGAAATTAGAACTTTGAAATGTTTAAGATACTGACTTGGCATGTAAAGATTTTTAAGACAGCATACAAATTTCAATAAAACTCTTCCCAAAATGGGATTTCTGGGCAAAAATTAAAGTGTCTAACTGAAATGTCAATTTGAATTAAAGAATAGGCATAAAATTAAACAGACCAGAAACATTCTTCTAAGGTCATGGATACAGCAAATGCATAAAATTGCAAGTGAACCAAATTTGGTGTCTGCTTATTAGAATAGTGACTTGGGAGGTATAACAAAGGGAAGAAGATATGAATGGTGGAATAAGGTGGCCAGATGATTACGCATGATAGGTAAAGGATGACAAATACCGATGAGAGATGGGGGAAAATCTGATTTTTGGAGCAAAGAGGATTAGACATGGTTAAGATGAGAAGGTTTGTGTGAGGACTCAGCCCTTCTGCTTGTAGAAGCTGGTATTAATTCAGTGAGCTGAGTCAAACAGCACCACTTCCCACAAGCTCCAGAAATGACTTCTGTCCAGTGATATAAAAGCAGCATCACCCTCCTGGTTAGGCTTCTCTCCTTACTATTGATATTACTTTGATGGTTACTATTACCACTTAGCTTTTTAACATCATTAAAACACAAAATAAACAGAAAAAGGGGGTGGAAATAGAGTTAATGTAGCTGTAAAATCTATTCAATCTATGTCCCATTAGAAAATAATGGTCAGTATTGTAATAAGTATAAATTCATTCCTCAGGCCCTCTATTAGTGTAATTATGAAAACACTGGGCTTGGCAGTTGGCTTCTCCTACATTCAGTAGCTATTTTTTGTTTCAAAAGAAACATGCTGAGTGAATTGGTTTAGAAAGAAGATGTAATAAAGCTCTGAGTAAACAGGGCTTGTTAATTTGCAGAATTTCTATTGAAATTGCATGAACAGAACATGTATAGAGATATAATAGCCTCATTTATATTTGTGGATTATCTCTAATGCATAGTAACTCCTGAAATGCTGATCAGTGCTCTACAAAAAAAAAGGGAAAAAAAGTGGTTTTCAGTTTGGTTTTGAAGAAAATGAAAGATCTGGAATTTTTATGCAGAGAAGCTGCATGCTGCAATTTACCCCCAAACCAAATCCATAATCCAAGTGTGTCTCATTTAACTGAGGGAATGTGTGAGGCTGTTTACTCCTGTTATAATAACTATTGCTCTAGCCTTTTTTATTATAAATAATTCCATCAAGTCATTAAGAATTGATTTCTGAACAAGGAAGATCCACTGCAGTTGTACCAAGTGGTGTTTTGGATTGAATCAAAGATCCACTTGATCCAGGATCTCCACTGTGAACCTGCAGCCGGTAAAGGTGACAAGGGTGTAAGAACAAGGCCAAGCCATGTGTGTTACTGTTTTGAGGCAGCCTTTCAACTGATACTGACTTCGGTCTCCACCACTTTTTAAATCACCAGAAGTGTTTAGTGGAGGTATTTAGTAGCCCTTGCTGGGTGTATGTGAGAGGTTTGTTTGTTTTTCTCAGAATGTATCCACCATTTGAACCGATACAATCTTTTAGTATCCAGGAGGGTGGGCAACTGGAAGGCACCCGGTGGTTGTTGGCCTCTGTCAGCTGCAGAGAATGAATTAGTGCTTGAGAAGGAAGAGGTTTTTCTGTGCCTTTAGCCATCCACTTTCTTTTTCCTACGCCTCTTTATATTTTTGAAATCTTACTGTGTGATGAATGCAAACTCACCCAGCTCTTTTTGGTCTTCTAAATGAACTGGCCACTCAGCATGTTGGAGAGTGAAAGTGGCAAAGTAGTAAATGACATAAAATTTCACTTGTGTGTAGCCTTTAGGGCAAGGAGCTTCATAAAGCAGCTGGAGAACAGAGTGTTCTTGAGTTCTATTGATTGCTCTTTAAACATTGCTTTATCCTTTCAGTGAATAAAGAAAGTAAAAAGGGTGACTTCAGAAAGCTCCATTCTGTAGTTAAGAAAAATTCTGGCCCCACTGTAAACTTGTCCTGTTGTACATTTGTATCACACTGCTTACTAGAGAATGGAAGAATGGAAGACTAAAGGAGTGATGGTTTTGGATGATCTTCACCTCTGTATTGCTTGCAGGCTGAACAGATTGTCTCTACCACCTCTGAAATATTTTTCTTTTCAGAGAAGTGGCAACAACCTTGACTCTTAAGACCCAGTTGCTTGGAACATGATTAAAAAACATCAGTTACTCCTATTTAATTTGTGGGCCTGAACCTACAGTGGGGCATTATTGGCTTCTTAGTTGAATTTTCTGAAAGAATTTGGTGGCTTCTCTTCCTTCTTCTTGTTGAACATGAGGTAGAGAATTGAATCTAGCTTCAAGATAGAACGAGCCACTCCAAAAGTACCTGTAGAAATCTTGGTCAGAAAGGAAAAAGCAGAGGAAATAAAATTCTGGTAAGCTGTGTCTTCTCTGTTGTGAGAGTGAAATCTGAAAGGCAGCATTATCTTCTGTAAGGTCTGAAGTTCACCATCTGATGGGATGAGTCAGCCTCTACTGGCTGCAAAATAGCTTTTCTCTGCTGGAAAGTTGGGGAGGAGGGGATTGTGGTTATTGCCAGCATTGTTCTCAGTTGCTGCAGGTAATGCCTTGCATGGGATGGTACCAACACTCACCCTGTCCATCTGCCCTCATGCAGAAATTCCCCCTATAACTTAGACTGATCACTGACACCTGTGTTAGCAACTTTGGGGTTGTTTTTGGTGGTGGGCTTTTTCTTAATTTGGAAAACTTTACAAAGAGGCCGTACCTCAGATTGGCACATAGAAGAAAGTACACATGGTCTAAATCTGCCTGCATAATTCCATTTATTCTGGCACCCAATTTATTTCTCATAGGAGCTGATGTCTTCCAGCTGCACCTAATGAGCTCAAATGCATCCAGGAAGGGGTAGAGGATGCTGAGTGAATCAGCAACATCTCAGATTCCTCAGAGCCTTAATTTACACGTGTATTTGGCCTACACTTGACAGTGATCATGTGCATGCTTTGACATCCCACTGGGCATTGTCATCCTGTTCTGCCACATCCTGTCCCTTCCTTTCCTTTCTGAAATGTTACTTCTCTGGCCTCCCTGCTTTTGGTGTTTTCTTTGTTAGTTTTAAGAAGCTTTAAAGATGCTCTGAAAGCTAAGTAATATATTTTTTTCTGGAACATCACACAGCATTCCAGAACTTTCTTGGACGCAGATGTCATAAACATTTGTCTTCTCAATCACTAAAGCTCTAGCAGGCTTTTATGTAATTATATAGGGCAATTACACAGACTCTCCTATAAACTATCATTAAGTCTCTGGAAAGGCTTGTGCAGATTTCAGTAAGCTTTAGGTCAGGCTCATTACCTATCCAAAAAGACAAAATTTTTGTTGTCTGATTCGTTTTGTCTTTTCTCTACCATCCATAAGACCACAAAGTTCTTTTGAATCAGTATTTGTAAAATGGCTCCTTTCTGTTTCTTTGGGCACCAACCAGTAAGGTACCACCCTTGAGCACAGCCCTTGCACTGTGGCTGTTCCAGCTGAGTATCCTGGGATTTGGGTGGATACAGCACATGGGTGAGCCCAATGCGGTGGGGAAGGAAGTGTTGCTGGCACATCAGGCAGTGGCTCTCAGGTTGCTGCCCTAATTCTTGGAGGAATTTACACCTTCTGGTGTTGGCATCCTATTTGTAGGAGAGATTTGCGGTGTGAATAGGTGCTAAAGTTAATAACAGAGATTACTGAATTTAGAGGGCTCTATGAAGAATCAGACTCAGTTGCCTCAACAATATGAACAGGGTTATCATCCACGGAATCAGAGATGTTAAGGCAGAGATAAATTTTAAGGAAGAATTTGTCTGAGGATCAAATTGGTGGGGGTGGATAAGTTTGATCAATGGCCAGCTAAGGCTGTTGTCCTTATGTGTTATTGGGGTCACTGTGCCCTCTCTGGGAGACAAAAGAGGAAGAAAAAAAATGTTAGGCATCCCTCAGGAGCTGTTAAGAGTTTCCTGGCCAAGCTTAGCTCCTGTTTCTCTGCAGCAGGGTGCCACAGCCTCTCCTCATTTGTGGTTCTGTGAGTGGATGCAGGTGGTTGCCCTGTTTTGCAGGCACCAGCTGTGCCCAGTGTGTGTCTCTGACAGTGCTGTACAGCTGTGGCAGAGACCTGTGGCAGACAAATCTCATCTGCTCAGATCATGAGCTGGCAGTAGCCCTGCCAGAAGGCCCAAGCTTGCTGCTCCTGATTTACAGAGCTCACAGGACAGTCTGTTCAGAACCTCAGCTATATCTGAAAATATCACTCTGTAATGTCTAAATGCCAAAGGGGAAAAAAAAAGATAAACTGCCAAGAGGCCTAGATTCTTTGAAGGAGCAGGGATGGCAGTATAACTCTTCTACAGACAGAGTCCTGCAAAAATGAGGTGGTTGCACTCAAGGAGCTGAACTTACCGGCCTGTAAATCGGACAGGACTTGTCAGCACTATCAGCTGAGTTAATGCCCATTGGTACAGTAAGGAAGATCCACTGTTACTGTTGCCTTTCTGTCAGAGTCATAGAGTAGACAAGTAATAATGTCTTCATTCAGTGTAAAAAGACTGCTCCATTAATTGAAATAATAGACTAGGACTGGGTTTGTCTGGAGGTGGAGAACAGAGATCTAGACCCAGTCCTCAGGCAGGGGTAGATGTGATTTACTTACTGTTTGTGTTCCAGTGCTGTCATTTGCTGCACTCTAGGCTGACTGGCTGGGATTAATTTATGATGCTTTCTTACTAGTGCTTCCCCTAAAGTAGACTACTGCTCCGTTGCCCACCAGCACTGCAGATCAGATGATCTATCAATTGCCACAAGAATCACTTCTTGTGTGTTTTACCTGATTTCACTCCTGATTCTCTAAAGCAAACTTTACTTTTAGCTACTGCTTTATCTCCTGCATCTTTTTTGCTCTGTCAGCCAAAGACTTCTCTTCCAGCAGGTCCCAAAGGTGTGCTTTCTTAATTCCCTGGTAAATTTTGAAGTGATTCCCAGCTGGTACCAATCACTGGGCTGAATGTAGGTGTGCTGATTAGCTGCTGTGACAACTCTGTCTAATTAGCTGAGTTGGTTTCTCCTTCTCAGAGTACCCAAAGGAGATGTTTGGTTCAAGGTTTTATTAATGTGAGCTAGGAGTTAATAATTATGCACAAGGGGTTGAAGACTGATCAGCCTCTGATCTAGCTCAACAGCCTTAATTAATGGAGGCAGTAGAGGCCTCATGTTTCAGGAGTGAAAGTACAATCACTGGAGTTGTCCACTTGTCCCTCTCTGTTTCCCTGTAGAGTAAGATTCCTTTACCTCCTCACCTTTGCACAGCCCTCAGAAAATACATTTGAGCTCGATCAGTTCATGTTCAGACAAAAAAGTGACAACAGGCATTTTATTTACCTTGCCTGTCCATTTTTTTCTTGGATAGTTGAGCAACATCATTTTTGGGAATAGAGGCTTCAGTTAAATATCTCCTTCCTTGGGAATAGAAACTCAATAAAAAACGGGGATTGAATCCACAGAAAATTCCCAAAGAACTGTAAATACCCGGAATGTGAGAGTGGGACTACAGTGCCAAGATTAGCCTTATCTCCACTTCCTGGCCAATAAGAGCTCCGAGCATTGGTGGTTCCGTCTGTTCTGCAGGATTTGGTTATGTTCCTGAGCCAGGCCCTAAATGCAGTTGAAGTTCTTCCATGCTTTTCAACAGGGCTGAAGGAATTTGGTAACACATGCTCTTTTCTTTTGGTGTCTGTACACCACTGGGATGAAAAGTGTCTCTGGCAAATGCAAAGGCAGAAGAATTCAGGGTGATTTTCTTTTTTTGGTAGCAAGGGCTTCAGTGTCTGGTGCTGCCACAAGGAATTTTGGAGTTTCCAAAATTTGAGTTTCCACCCTCAATCCCTCTTCTACTGTCCTGCATCAGAGACCAAGCATTCAAGCCAGTCTTGGAACACCAGTACCTTCTTTCCTGGCCACCTGTTTACAGGGTTTGGGATTGTTTGTCCCACTTGGATACCTTACTGATGGATTTTCTGGGTGGTTTGAACTAGTTTGGGTTGTAACATGTTTCTTCTGCAGGCACAATTGCTTCCCCTCCTGCAGGTTAAAGCCCTTCCTCTGCCTCATTCTCTCAATGTCCCTTAATGGTCCTTAAGGGCCATTTAAGAGGTAGCTTTTCCTGAGCCAAGTTTTCTTGTTTCCTCCATTCTCTTCAGGAGCAGCTTCTCCCATCTATCTCATCTTTTACACCATTTTGAAATGTCCTGTATAAAAACTGTCAGCAGCTCAGGAATCCAATAAAACAGAGTTTAACTGTTAATAACTTCAGGATTTTTCCCATTAAGTTTTAACATGAAGTAAGATGCTAAATAAAATCAAAGGAGTTTTATTTAATTCTCTTCAACAGTTCTGCTCTACTCTCATAAATAAAACATTCTCAAAAAAAGACACTTATTTTAATATATTCTCACACTGCCACCCAGGCTGAGTTCCTTGACTCTCAGCAACCTCACACAGTGTTGATAACTTCTTGGGACTACTGCTGTGCTGTGTGTGGATGAATCAGCTTTCCATTTTCACAGTAGCTTTAGCTTTTCTTGCAAACACACATTTCTCCTAAAAAACTCTGGCTTACTTTCTGAGGTTTGTCATGGTCCTCCCTCAGAGCCACAGCTGCCTCCATTGCTGTGAGAATCCCTGTCACATTCAAACACTGTTTACAATCCCCTGACATAACTGGTTCTAGGTGCAAGGGCTTTCCTTGCAGAACCTCCTCTTTGCACATTTTCTTTGCTCATTGTCTGTAATCAAGTTAAAAAGAGTCAATCCAGTCTCAGCTGCACCCTATACCTGATTTTTCTTGCTGATAGTTGAGATTATCCAGGTTATTCCTTTTTCTTCCATCTTTTGAACCAGTAAATTTTGCTACGCTGGAAATGTGCAGAATTTCATTTTTGTTTTAATGAACTGCTGCTGGGAGAGTCTTTCCCTTTTTGAACCCAATGACTTTGTCAGCTTGATTAGTCAAATTGCTGGTGAATCTATTACTCTTCTCCATAATCATGAGTGTGGTTGCATTATTAAATATCTTTCTCTGTCCTACACACAAGCAGAGTTCAAAGGGGTGAAGGAGAGCACTACCCCATAATAATTAGTAGTACAGTGGCTGAGAGAGCTCTCTTCAGATGGAGGATGCTCCTAGATTGAAATTTTGTATTATTTGAGAATGGCTGCATCTCAGTGTTTGCCTTGCTGTAAAGGAGGATTTGCTTGGAAGTAATTTCAGTGTATTGGTGGTTGCTGCAGTAACAGCCCCAGCTGTTGTTCCAATGCTTAGACAGCTAGAGATGCATCAGTGCTTTTGCTGACTGTTCTGCTGAGTGCTGTCTTCTCTTCCCAACAAAACCTGGACCTCTCACATCTCAGAACTAAAAAAATCTGCTCCTCCTGATGTTCTGCAAGGAAATTCCCTTCAGGAAAAGGTTTGCTTTGGCAGGTTGGCATTTTCTAAAGTGAAAACGTGTCTGAAGCATTTCCAAGTTACCCTGCAAATGACTGATTTAAGTTTCAGTTTTATCCCTGAATTTTCAAACACTGTGTTTGTGTGTATTTAGCTTTGTTTTCTGTTTTATTGTGGTTTTACTGGGTTTTGTTACTTTTGTTGGGTTTGGTTTTTTTCCCCAACCACTCTTTCTAGGCAGAAGCGCAAACCTGTGAAGTTGTTCAGGAAGTGTGACAGCACAAATGTCAGAAATACTCTTGGAGGCTTCTCCAGGACTTCTGAAGAACTTGGGAGTTGTCAAGGGAAATTTACACCATGATGAACTTACTTAGCTGTCTGGACAAACTTACTTGGCTGTCTAGACAAACAGAATTTCTGTTTTATGAGGAATTTTGCATTTTTGAAACTAGTAAAACCTGGTATTAAAATAGACTGTGAAACCTGTCACTGAATGGATGATGTCATTCAGCCAGGTACTAGAAAGGCTGGACAGGTCCCTGGAGGATATTTTGATTTTATTCAGAAACTGTCACCTGATGGAGAACATCCTTAGGGAAAATTTATTTTCAATGAGAAAGATCTACTAGGACCTGTTACATTCTTGTACGGGTGCCACAGGAACAGGAGGTTACAGGCTCTGCTTTACTGTTGACAGTGAAAGGCTCATCAGCAATGTGGGGGTACCACAAGATCTGATGTCACTGTGCTCTCTAGAGGTTCTGGTTCAAGGATTCACATGCTACAAGCACAGGCTTATTTCTTGGCTTTCATTTGTGATGATTCCAGCTGTCACCAGCTGCAGTGTGCATGGAATCGGGCAACTGCTGAGAGTGCCACTGAGACAGCATGACAGGTGTTGCCTCTCTGCTCATTGTGCTGCTCCCCTGGAAAGCCCAAATGTCTCTGGCAGGCACAGGAACAATAGCAAATCCTCATGGGATGCACACCCAATAACCCCTCTCTCACACAGAAAGCTGCTCCCTGTTGCTGCAGCAATTAGAAATAAGAAATCTAACTTGTCAGGGGCTTGGCCAAACTGTCCCAGCTCTGCCTTCCCTACTTTCTGTGGGATGGTCTGGCCCAGATCTTGAACAGTGGGGCAGGAATATCTCAGTTTTGGCCACATGTCTGAGCAGTCCTTGGGCTGGCTGAACCTTCTCTCTTGAGTGCCTGACACTTTTCTCTTTTGCTTGACATGCCTCTCTTGAAGTCAGCCTGGAAAGTGTTTGCAGTTGAAGCAAGTGGAGCAAATTCTAATTTGTCTGGAATGGGCCCTCCTGTTAAATGTTAAACTGACCTTTTCAAGAGAAATTTACTTGATAGTTCTAAGTGAAGCCCTGCTTTAAGCTAAACCTGTCACTACAACATGATTAAAATCACTTAAATGTACATCAGTTGCACATATTATTAATGGAAATTGAAATCAGCCTAAATGGTAACCATAAATTTTAAAACAGGGGGAAAAGGATGGAGACAGAAAAACCTATACATGATGTGAAGGTTAAGGTGCCTTATTCACCCAAAAATTAGATGAGCTGAACAGGGAACTTTATTCTGAAGCAGTGAAAAATCACAGATGCTTTTTTCATGTATTTACAGTCCTCCAGTTCTCATCTATTGAAAAGGGAAATTCAGTGCATTTTTGGCAGGAATTTGACCTGTGAAGACGTAGAAGGATTGGTCACAGTTGTCTGGTCTTGTTTCACCTGCCACAGGACCTTTACCCAACAAATGATGAGATTTCTGGGGGTGTGACAGGGGTGAAGGTGTGTGTGTGCTTAGATAGTGCTCAGAGGAGGGTTGGGTGATCCATGAATGTCTGCTCCCACTTGAACTGCACATGTAAAATCTTGCGCCTGTTCTTGCCTCCTTTCCTTCCCCTCCACCCAGAGGCACAGCTCCAGTGTTTGGCTACCGCAGCAACTGTTCATTAAAGTGTCTGTTCTAATTGGGCACCAATAAATCAAAACTGAGTTGAAGACCTTCCACTTACAGTCATTTTTCAGTGACTTTCTATCACACAGCAGGATAGGACTTGGCAACCATCTCTCAGAGAAATGTCCGGGGACTTATGAAGGTCCTTTTTGAGGGTATAATTGTTACGTAGCTGTGTGACCTTTGCCATTCCAAGTGCAAATGGAACCTTTTGTCATTAACAACTCTTTTCTACCAGCCTTGGCTTTCACACAGGTGAAATTAGCATGGCTTTTTCCTGCTGTTTTGGGACATTGGGGGTTTGTAGGGCTTTTGTGGTCAAGTGTGGAATTTGGTTAGCAAAGCTGTGATTTTTTGAGCATGTTAGAACACACACCTTTATTAAGGGCGATGGTGGTGGCTGAGGATGACAGCTCTGTTATAAGAAGGTGGAAAGAATTTTCAGGTACTTGGCTGAGCTCCTGTTGGTAACATTGTTTTAATGACTAGATTGTATAATTAACGTCGTTATACACCCACATCTTTGGAAAAAACCTTCCTTTTCATTTTAATTCCAAATAAATTAAAAACAGATGGCTTTTGGGGTAAATAAGTCTTCTGGTCAATTTTTTTTTAGGATGTTTAGGAATGTGGGTTGTGAGTAGTGGATGCATATGGCCCATCAGTAAGGATTTTAGTGTCAGGGACTCTTTAAAGATGCTTCAGTCTGCAGTCCTTATATTTTCACAAACAGAAAACTTATTTAAAATAAGATGTTGTTGCAATGTAGGGCAAAATAGTAACCTGATCTTGTGCTAAATGTTTCTTATATGGAATTTACAGCCAAGCTTTAACTTACTTTTATCCTTTAACTTACTTTTATCTTTTACTACTAACATAAAAGCAAATCCCATTTTATCTGTAGCTGGTGCTGACTTAAAGATGACTCAAAATCAAAGAACCCGAAGAGCTGAGCTCATTTCTAGACTGTCAGCCTGCAATTCCTCCCTGCCCAGATGCCAGTGTATCAGTTTGCTAATGGACTGTTTGAACACCTCACCTTGACCACAGCTTGCTCTATTCTTAACACACAGCACAAGCTCCTGACCATTTTTCCTGCAGAGTGATAGGGAGCATGCATTCTCTGCAGGCCTGGAAAACAGTATTAATCTTCTGCTGTGTACTTTCATTTCATTTCCTGTAAAAATCCATCTTCTGCTACTGGAGTTGACCTAAGGTTAGATGTCAGAGGAACAAACTGGTGTCACCTGCTCCATACCCCAAGAGTAGCTATAAATAGCATGCTTTATAACCCCACTGATCCTTGAGATACATGGTGATAAATATTCTTATACCAACCAAGAGGAGCAAAGTAAAGCTGCGTGGCTCTGGGTGTTGTCTGTTATTTGCAGCTGACACAAATGGTAGAACTGCATCACTCCAAATGCTTTAAAAAGAAAAACAGTAACACTCATTGTATTTGTCTGCTTAAAAGCATTAATTAGTGATTCTTGAGTAGAGTAGTCCAGTAGCACAGCTTTTACATCCAGCAACAACAAATTCTTTCTTAGGTCCTGTGGTGTGCTAAGAGTCGAGCTAGCAGCTCAGTGTGTTCACTGCTTGGACTCAGAGAATGAATTGAAAACCCTTCCAGTAGAACAATTTTCTTCTGGGAAATGCAGCATTATTCAGATAAATCTTCAGCAATATTTTAAAAATGAAATTTTGACAGAAAATGTAGGAATAATCTGAAACTGAAAGTGTGTTTCATTTTGATTTTTCTCCTTGTTTCATTGGAGCTTTTTTTCCTGTAGGGTGATAGCCAGACTGTGTCATAAAATATTCAATTGAATGGATAATGCTAACGCTGGTACAAGTGAAATGAAACACTCTGAATTACTATTTTTTAAATTTAATCTCTTTCCCTCCTGTATTCTTACTCCATCCAGTTTTTGGGAATAATGATATTTTAAAGCAAGGCAAAAAAAAATAGTATTGGCTGAGGGACTGCATCTTCCCACTAACTTTAGTATGAATTAATGCATGAAGCACATTTTTAGCTGGTTTTAAAATGCTACTGGTCCTTGGGAGTTACTCCATTATAACAACTAAGGGGCTTGGACAGTGATTTTAACAATAATGTCTTGGGCTGTCTGGATCTTTTAAGCTTTCTAGCTGTTGATTTGCACTGGCAGGATAGAATGAAGATTGCATATTGTGTTGCAAATGCCTGGATGGTGCTAGCCAGAAAATCTTTTCTCTGGCTTTTAGTACATACCCTGCAGAAGACCTGCAATGCATTTATGGCACAGTAAAACTGCTCCCTACTCTTAATTGGAGGTGGGATAAAGTGGCTTTCTGGATGTATAATGTGGCTGTGGATGCTAAGGCAGCTCTGCTGAACGAGTGTGTCAAACTTTCTAACTGAGCTCAGCCTGCCGTGAGGGTTTTTTTAGCAAAGCTGCAATGACCTCAGTGTTATGATGGGGTGGGAAGTGTAGGACATGTATGGTTGTCTCATCTCCTTGATTAATGGAAAGGCTTCCTGTTGCTCTGCCCTCAAGCTACAAAATCCATTAACCACCCCTTGGGGTGCCTGAAATTTATTCTGGCCATTACCATCAATTAGAAAGTTAATAGCGTGATGATTGCTGGGCTCCAGTCCCTGCTATTTGTGTGATTTACACCAGGCTGGGGTGAAAATGGGAAGAATCAACACTCAAGGAACCACTTTATGGGCAAAAATTCAGCATTAAGGCTTGGCTGATGTCAGTATGCCCCTGTAAACATATGGCAAGAAGAATCGTAAGTCATTCTCAATCCTAATTTAAAAGGCAGCTTTTGATTTAAACATATGGAAAAATGACTTTAATATCCAGCACAGCTAGGCTGAGATTTGTTTTGTTGATGACCATAAGCCTTGAGAGAGGCTGGGCCTGTGGGAATAGCTGCATTCTGAGTTGCAGTGTTGCAGTGTTCACCACCCTGATGAAGGAAGGAAGGACAGCAATTTGCATCCTACCCTGCTTGTTTGTTTTAACAAATGAGTCAGGTGGATAAGATCTTGCAGACTGGTGCTCTTCCACTTATATTCCACTGATCCCCCAAAATTCCCTCAAGGTGACAAGGAAAAAGCCTGTTGTCCATAAACTTTCATTCCTTCCTTCGGGGTCTCTCACTGAAAATAATGTTGTAATGGCAAATGGAAAATTGTTGAAAACCAGTACTATGGACTTAGGGACAGAGAAAATGCTTGGATCATACACACCATCACATGAGTGAGCATCAATAACCTGTCAGCCTTTGGTATGTTTGGTATTATATTTGTGGTATATATCCATTAGCTGCCAAAAATTAGTGGAGTTACTGTTCCTTCCCGCGCGCATCCAGATGCTGTGGCGCAAAATGACTCCTAAGAAGAGCAGGAGAGACGGCTCTGATGTTTCAGCCAGAGCACCACTTGAGCCAGCCTCTTGAGCCTTTCACTGAGAGGGTCAAGTGGAGGTCTTGCTTTGATGGCCGCTCCTTTGTTTCTCACTGCTGGCTTTCACCCAGCCCTGGATTAGAGCAGCTAAAGGGGCTGTGGTTGCCAGCCTCCCTACCCTGCTCTTGACTTTTGCTGCTTCACTCACTGAGGGACTGGAGATGAGTCTTTGAGGCCACATGGAGGTGAGAAGCTGAAAGAGAATTTGATGGGGAAATTTCTGGAAAGTCATCTCGTCTTCTGCTCAGGCAATGGAGAGGAAATACCCAGTTCCTTCCCCTTAGTGGCAAACACCAGCCTTGCCGGGGAGTCTGGTAACCAGGCAAAATAGGTGGTAACTCCACAGTTATTTTTCCAAAGTCCTCTGCTCTTGACATCCCATCCCCTTTTCCAGAGCTAATCGTGCAAGTGGTCACTTAGCACAGCAGAGAGGGGTTCCAGAATGTAGCTGACCCCCAAAATGGGGTTCCCCATAGCAAATAGTGAATTTACAGTCTACTCCTGTGAAACAGTGCCTTGGAAACACTTCCAGAACAGAGTCCAGTCAAATCTCGGTGCGTTATTTTTCACACAAAAGCTCGATAATTGTACACTTGAAATAAAAATCTTCATGCCTTGCATTCTGACAGCAAAGATCCTTCTGATTCCCTGGAAGCAACTGCTTCCAAGCAAGGGAAAATTGATCATTGAAGCTATCCAGTTCCCTGTTTGTGATGGTGCACCTATGCAGTAAATGGTTTGGATTTACATGAGAGTGTGATCAGGATTTGATCTCTGATCAGCAGGCAGAGGAGTGGGGAATCTGAATATGGATTTTATCAACTGCCAGAATCTTCTGTTCTCATCCTGCTGACATGAGAAACCATTACACTGTGCAGTTAGAGGGGGTTTTACTGATCTAACAAGACGAGACGGACATCTAAAATTAGAGAAGCTGTAAAAGGGAGGAAGGGGAAAAGTGCATCATTCCCATCTAATCCAAATTTGATCTTTTTTCAGGCTAAAATATTTGATGTTGCTCTTTTCTTTGGGTATCCAACCTTTATGCAGCAATGTCTCTGAAGCCTGAAGATAAAAAGCTCTTCTCCACAATAGAGTGGAATGCTACTTCTGCTATAAAAGGCAGTGGCATCAGAAACTGATGTTTAAAAAGTTGTTTAGTGACATCTTACAAGCTTGGAAGTCTCTATATTATTTCACATGGAAGTTTGTTCTGAGTTATGCTGTTCCATGGCTAGTTTGGTAAGATAGGAGGATCTGAAGAGGAATTATGCAATGGAATACACGTCACCAGAGTTAAAACAGATACATGTACATTGGTGTTTTAGCTTTACCTCATTATATTTTTGATTCTGTACTATTGATTTTGTGTGCCACAGACTATTTCCTCTCCAGGTTTTATTTTCCAGCGAATTTACCAGGTGTCTCCAGAAGAAGCTGAGTGAACAACATGGATTAGTTTGTTCCAAGGGTTGTTCACTATGGCTTGTACAGCTGTGATTGATCTCTGCAAAGAATGCTATGCTTTAGCAGAATAGATATCAGCCAGTCTTTAGCACTTCAGAGAGACAAGGTTTGCATCACAGCAAGAGCAGTGCAGATCAATTCAGGTGGATAATTCTGATCTCAGGACAAGAGTACTTAAGCCTATTCAGCACCACTGTCCAAGCTTTCAGGTGATAAAAAAGCACTTACAAGACTTAGAGCCTCATGCTTGGGCAATTGCAGAGACTTTATGTCTATTTTCAGTCCTGCCAGCCAGTTGGTGTGGTTTAACCCCAACTGCTCTCTCACTCACCCCCACCCCAGTAGGATATGGAGGAGAATCAGAAATAAAACTCCCAAACTCATCCCTTGAGACAAGAAAAGTTATTGAAACAAAGTAAAATATAACAATTAAAGGAAGGGAGGAGATGGAGGGAGAGAGAGAGGTAACCCCCAAGAAAAACAAGTGATGCTCAATACCATTGATCACCACCTGCTAACAGACACCAAATTGTTCCCAAAACGAGATTGGCCTTTCTTCCAAGTAACTCCCCCAGTTTAAATAAACCTGGCATGATGGTTAAAATACCCCTTTGGCCAGTTTGGGTCAGCTGTCCTGGCTGTGCTTCCTCTCAGCTTTTTGTGCACTTTCTTACTGACACTAACTAGTCCTTGGCTTAGCATAGGCCCCACTCAACCACAGCCAAAATGTTTTTCTATTACCAACATTATTCTCATGCTGAATCCAAAACAGAACTCTGGACCAGCTGCTAAGGAGAAATGAGCACTGTCCCAGCCAAAAGCAGGATAATGGTTCTCATTTGTGTGCTGCCCTGATTATTAGGAGAGTTCTTCTTTTCCCTGTCCTTGCGTTTAACTGTCATAAGTCTTGCTGCTGTCTAATGCTGTGCATTATGGGATGAATGGATTTGCTCTTCTGGCTTGTCCAACTGGGAACTCTTGCATGTTCATCATAACTGACCATTTCTTTCACCTTTCATCTGACACAGATAAGAGTAAGAAATAACCTCACCCTGATTGCACAATTTCCTTTCATCCCATAGAAGCTGTCTTGTCTCCTGTTGGAATATTCCCACTGTCATCATCCCATGACTTCTTGACCAAATTCTTGTTGACCTTGACAGAGGAACAAATATTCTCTGCTTCCCTGAGTTGGTAACCTGACTGGAACAGCATGGAAGGCAAATTTGGCAGATTTATTTTTCTTGACCCATTAATTGAAGGAGAGAGGAAGCTCATCTGTGTCACCTGCAAATGACAACTCATGGCCCTCTCACTTCCCTATATTCTTTCTTTCTGAATTGGGTCACATTTTGAAAAATTATCCAATGCAATAGTTAGAATGGGGATTGGATGATAAAATATGAGCTGCTTCTCCTGCTTGTCACATCTTTAAATTATTTATAGCAATAATCAGCTGAACTATATTAAGCCAAAAATTACAAGAAATTTGAGTGTGTAGGTTTCTGTTCATTTACAATACTCCAAATAAAAGTTGATTGAAAATGAAAAGAAGAAAATTGAATTACTTTAACTGATTATGCAGAGAAATGTCAATTTAATAGTTTCCTATTGTTTCTTTGTAATTTTTTTACTCCCTCTCCAAGTCTTTTTGGTGGCTTCTGCAGGTGGGAAACTTTATGATGAGAAAATGCTTCCCATGAGTGGAAAAAAAATACACATTATTAAACTCATACAAATTTATGACTTAATTTCGAGTAAAACCTACATCACAGCTGAGACTGGAAGAAAATATTTTCAAAATGGAGGTTTGAATCTGTTCTGAAATGCCTATTTAAACTGTTCTTAATTTTGTACTTCTTCATTTTACCATTAATAGCAAGACTTCTTCCAGTCCTTATTTGCACTCACAAAACCCCAGAAAATTTTAAACTGTCAGGATGGAATGGGAAGATGGTGGAGCCTGAGGGGACTTGAATTTGGCTCTGTCACAGACTTCCTTCAAATGTAGGATTAGTTATCTAGTCTTTCCCTCTGTTTGCCCACCTAGGCAGGGGGAACAGTATTATTTGCCAGCCTGCTGAGGGCCTCCTGAGAAAAAAGTAATCACAAATGTGTTCACTTAGGGAGTGAGGCATGTGGGTCCCTTGAGTTTTGAAATACCTTATTTTTCTTTATGCTGGAGACATCAAAAAATTTAATTTTAACCTGCCTGGATAAATCTGAAGTGTTTTAATGTTGTGACATGTGAAGTGCTGTTACAGATGTTTAAAGAAGTGCTGACCAATTGTTTGGCTTGGCACTGCTGTCAGACCATTACCCTTTTGAAGCAAAGTCTTAAAATACTCTTAGGAATCTCTTTTCTATATTGAAATTTTGTCCAAGGACACAGGACTTACTGTGTTTATATCTTGCAATTGCTTTTCCAGGTGGAATTGTATAACTCTATTCAAAATGTGTCAGTCTCCATGAGCTAAGCAAACAGATCCCATTAGAAATGTGAAAAGCCTTGGGGAATTATTTATACAATGAATTAAAATGACAGACAGTGGTGAGAAGTGTCTGGGTGAAGCAAGGTAATTTGCAAAGCACAAGTAACTTTCTATGAAAATAAATAATTACTTTGTGAAAATAAAGTTTCACCCTGAGAAACTGAGATCAGGCATTATTACTTTCTGGAAAAAATAGCAGGGTTGCACATGAAGGAGTTAAATCAAAAGAGGCATTAGACCAGAAGTGATATCTATCAATGCCTTGTGAAGGGCTTAACAGGAGGAACATGTGAACATAAATGGCCAGCTGTTGAAGAAGACTTTGACATTACTAGCTTTTGTGAAACATGGTGGTGTGGCAAAAATCAATGGGAAGCTTTACTGCCTGGCTATGAAACCAAAGTAAAGAGTTTCAATTTAAGCGATGAAGGAATAGCATCTCAACCTCAAAGTGTCCCCAATGAAAAAAAGAGTGCAAAATTCAGCAACTCTACAGCAGAGATTACAAATAGGCCTAAAACACTGCAAACAGGAATGCAAGAATTACCAGCTCCAGTATTTTTTGCATTCAGACATGAAAGATCACTTTTAATGTCTTAATTATTCCTTTGTTAAAAAACTTGTTCATTTGAAAGCCTTTTATAAGTGTAGCCTGTGGCTCTGCAGTTCTGCCTTCTGTGATCTGAAAGGCTTCTGTCCAAAAATCTGCTCTTGCAGAGATTAATACGATAGCAACTGGCAAATCTTGAGCTCACCTGGCCATGCCCTTTGGAGGCAAACCAGGTGGCAAACTCAGTTATGTGTCAGGTTGGAACACAAGATCTAATCGTCATTGCTTAACTAAAAAAGCCTGGCTTGTGCCAGGGGTGAATTCATGTGCAGAAGGAGCAAAAGGCCAGAGCCCATCTCTGTCAGTGCTCCTGGTCAGGACAGGCTGCCCTGCTCTGCTGCTCCCAGACCACACCACAGGCGCTGCTGGTCCTGGCTGCCACTTGGACCACAGAGCAGCAAACTGAACTGTGGAGGAAGGAGAGGAGATAAGGACGTGAAATGCAGTGTTCTCATGGTGGAGCTGGGGGAAGCAGTCAAGTTAATATGTGAAAACCAGGCGTAACTGGTGGGAAAAGAAAAAAAAAAGTAAATGGTGCCAATTAAAGTGATTGCTTCTTAATGATGTGTGTTATAACAAGTAACTTAATCTGTTAACATGGGAAGAAAGCTGTACTCAATAAGCAGGAGACATGAGACAGCTTAAAGTCTGCAAGTAATGGGTTTTTTCTCACAGAGTGTTCTGGAAAGATCTTGATGCAAAAAAAAAAAAAAAAAAAAGGCCTTCTGACCAAATGATCAACTGTTCAGTTCTTCAAGTCTTCAGCATCTAATGTAAAATAACTACAGGCAACCTTAAATTTGTAACAAAGGAGAAAACAGCAACTTGCTAGGGAATTTATTGAATCTTATTTAATCTATATATTCAAGCTGACAGTACTCTGAATGTCAGTCTGTGCTCCTTGAGAAAGAAGAAAATTTCCATAGGGTTCATGTTGCTGGTTGATTCAGAATGCCTATTATGATTGTGAAATATTGGTAGGAATGGATTGAGATATATTCATGACAGTAGGTGGACTAATGGAATTCAGTGACTTTATTTAAAATGTGCAGGAGTTTATTATAATACTGTAATAGAAATGTCATTTACCCTGACGGGAGGAGAGGGAAAAGCCCTGTCAATGAATAATAATGAAGTTATTTAAATGTCAGCTTTCTTGCAAATAGTTTGCAAAACAGAAATTATTTTACATGTTTCTAGTTTTGTTTTAATTTATTACTGGGGAGGCCAGAGCTTCAATCCCACAATTCTGGTGTATTTTTATACTGTGAAATGAGCTAGTAATCATGAAAATGTTTATCTTCTTGCATTGCCTTCTGCTTTACTGAAAAAATAGGGAGTAGGATTTTAAACAGCTACTGGTAAAATTTGGGATTTAATGATAGCAATTACAACTAATATGGTGGGACAGGTGTGAAGTTCAGAACTGAATCTAAACACTTTTATTTTCTGAATGTCATTCTACTGTCATCTGCCTTTCAGTGACATCCACAACGTACCACTCACATCCCCCTTCTCCCCCCAAACAATTTGAGACACCGTTGCAACACACGTGTCTGCTCAAGACACAATAAAACAGGGCTTAATGTTCACTCATTTACATATAGTTATTCCATTAGCTGCAGCTATTTAGAGGGCATAGTTTATTTTTGTGTTTTCAGCTCTGCAAGTCCTGGGTTTAGTGCTTTACAATGATTTCTCCAGGCATTTGCTTGCTCATGTTATACAGATGGACTAAAACTGATTTCTCTCTGCAGAACTTTAGAGGAGCAGCCTTCCACACAAAATGTGGAGATGCTGGTTACTGCATATCCTTTCCCCTTCAGATAACTGGGATTGAATTTGTTGATCCTACTCTGTCATTAATGCCTGCACCCTGCTGAGGGGCATCTGTCTTTTGCAGCTCTTCCAGGTTAGGCTGGCTTCCTGGGCCATCCGATGGCTGATGTGTTTTTATGGGTTTGGAGTCTCATGCTGCTTTATACACCCATTTAATAAGATAAAGAAAGCTCGTTATCTAGGCTGCTAATCAGTGCCTGCTAGTATACATGCATATATATATATATAAAAGAAATAAGACAAATGCAGGTTGGTGATACGCCTGGGTTAGATCCCAACAGAGACTTCCAATGTATGCAGGGAATATTCTCATGCATGGTTCCTTTGATATAATTCTTTTTTCCCATTGCTCTGCAAATGTTTATATCACCATTTCTTTGTGTTAAAACACTTATGGATGCCTATCTGCTCTTGTATATATAACATTTTCCCCCTCCCCACCTCACCCCTGTTAAAATTAAGCGTAATTGTAAAGTGGTACAAAAGAAAAAACTGGTAAATGGGAAGGTATAAGGACTAGCTTATCATCAGTTTAGAACACAATAATGAGAGTAAGATCCAATAGTAGCTCCTTTGATTGCTTGTGAATTTGTTCATCTGGAAAAAAAATTATGTTTTTCTAAGCTTTTAAATCTTTCAGTTTCTTTTATGGATGTTGACAGAAGCAGACGCTTCCATCTGTATAGAGTGTTACCTGTAAATAAAGCTGTGAATGCAAAACAATTGCCTAGAGACTTGAAGTAAGAAGTGGCTGGCAATTCTGAGACTACTATTACTATAGGCTGTTGACATAATTTTGCTGTGTTGTGGCAGGGGTACTGGCTGCCTTTCTTGAACAATTTCAAAGCAAGTTTTATGTCTCAGATTTTCTTTGCTCCTATCTCCTTTTGAAGGATCCCATTTTGAATTGTCAGTGGTATAAGAAAAAGCAGCATTATTTCATTAATATATTTTTCCTAGCTCAGCAGGTCAGATTTATTCCTTACTCTCTTTGCATGCCTTTGTCAGCTGAAACCTCACAAAGGGTAGCTTTTGGGTTTAGGCAGAGAGCAGCAGAAATACTCATTTCTGATAAGACTGGGTGGTGAGGTGGGGTGAGGTAACAAAGGGAAGCTGCAGGCCTTGGCCAGGCTGTGTTCAGCACCCTGCTGTGGATCCCCTCACCTGGATTCTGGAGCATCTCTGAAATATTCAGTAAAAGAAACAACCAGCACAGAATCCTACTCCTTAATCCTCTGAGGAAATAGCTCAGTTAGTTTATATGTGCTCCTGAGAGAGATGACCTTATAAAGGGAAAGATCAGTCAGCAGCTGAGAATTTGACGTTAATGTTCTAAACACCAAAGGTCATACATGCACACAGGAGGAGGGCGTGTGTTTATTGGAGGGAAGGAGAAATCTATAGACATAAATCATAGGGCAGTTGTTATATGAGCAGGCAGATATGTGCAAAGGCTTCTATAAAGTTTCTAAATAGAAAGACTCAACTTTAATGCAGATTCACGTTTTAGTGCAATTCATCTTTCATGGATAAAACCCCAAGCTGCTGCTTTCTTGTTTTATTCATGTACTGATTGCAAAATCTGAAATCCCGGAAGCTATAATATGAATGTAGGTATGGTACTTGATTCAGAAATCTTCCACCCTCTATATTCCACAAAAAAAAAAAAAAAAGAGTAAGCATTAAAGGTCTTAAATACCTTTGTGAATTTAGCCACTGTTGCCCTGAGAGGAGAGAACCTGCAAATAATGAATGCCAAGATTTTACTTCAGAATGTCTGGTTTTGGAGTGCTTAGCAAAAGGGAAAATTCGTGTTACTGCTTGCAAGTGAAGTTCTATATCGGCCCATTTGTACATGTTGCAGATGAGATACAGTAATATGTTATGCTTTTGAATGTCTCTTACCCAGATACGTGTCCCTTTCTGCAATTTGTGGACACCAGCTCTACTGGCCTGGGCTGATTATCTAAATCCCTGGGATACTGGGACAGAATTCAGGCAGGCATGAGCTGTACAATGGATAAAAGCTCTGCTGATGATTGATGTTGGTTGCAGGCACATGTTAAGAGTAACTCCTACAGGGACACTGGACAGTCTTATTTGTTCACAGTTTTTGTTCTTCTCCAAGACATGTAGTCAATGTTTTTATGGGCAACCCTCATTTCATAAATATTTTATTTTCTCTACTGAATCGTGGCTTTTAAGGCAAGCATAAAGCACATGTGTCCATCCTTTCTGCTAGTCAATGTTAGAGAAGCTACTTTGGAATATGCTGACATGCACCATCTTAACAAAATCAGTCCAAGCTTGGAGTATATGATGAACTGATAATCTTAGTCTCTTGCTGTCTGCTATTTGGCATTTCTGGCAATCATTATCTTCTGTATGCAGAATGTAGAATTTCTTATTGTGCATGTTTAAGATGCTTTGGGAAGATGCTGGTTGAATTTTTCCTAATCTAATTTAAATGCAAATGATAAACATGCACATGATGCTGTGTGTATATAATTAAGTATCATTATATACTACATGAATCATTGAAAAAGCTCTGGAGAGCCATTCTGCTATTTAAAGCATGACTTATATTGAAAAGCTGCCAAGTGACTTGTGGTTTTGTGATTAAGTGTTTGCACTTACAAGAATCTCTCTTGAATTGTAGGTCAACAGATTATGGGACAACATATGAGAAACTGAATGATAAAGTTGGTCTGAAGACTATTTTGAGCTACTTGTATGTTTGCCCAACAAACAAACGTAAGGTAGGTGTTGATGTGTTGGCTCATTTTACTTTTATGATGCCATTTCTGCCCTGGAGGTCTCTCCTAATTTCCTCAATATCTGTTACTGTCTAAGTAGCAGGAATCTCTCTGTCACTCTTGCCTTGAAAAAAAGTGTTACTTTATCAAAATATAACCCAAATTTTACCACCTATACCACTTACCAGTAATACTTGAGAGATGGATGGCTATTAAATGGACAGGTACTATGCACGTGATTGTTTGCTTACCTTCTGGATGGTGTTGATTTTGTTCTCTGGAAGAGAGAGAGACTTGTTAAAATGGCATAAATGCATCTGACAGTGGCCAGATTGTATGTAACATTATTTGTCTTCTAAATGCTCCCAAAGGTGAACTGAACAAGATTTGACAAATTCCTGCAGAGAAAATGCCTTGGAAGCCCAGAAGGTTTTAATCATTCAGACACCCTAGTGACTAACACGTTACTATGAATTTATAATGCTGACATATTCATGAAAGGAATCTGGATGCCTTCTTTGAGATAGGTTTTTGACAAAATTTTTTGTTTTCTACTCCTTGTTTCTTAGTCCTTGAGTCATTACAGGCAAAGCTGAATTGCATTGGTAGACTCACCTCTAAAGGAGTCTGGGTGTATTTGGGCAGCTGAGGTCACTGTAATGCTGTTCTCACTATACTGAAACAATTATGTGTTCTTTAAGACAGACTGTGAAAGGAAGAGGGAGCTGTCCTAACCAGAGAGGACAATGCTTAGCAGTTTAAATTGCAATTAAATGGCCCAAATTAGTGATGTCATCTCATTGATACTGACCCTGAAGAAGATACGAGGCTCTTCTCTAGGAGCTGAAGAATGAAATGATCAGATCACTTAAATGTCCTTCAGCAAGCCAACCAGTGTGCAGGCTGGCATTGAAAAACTTTCATCTCCTCTGGCTGCATCCTGCTCCCTCCCACTCCCTGCCCTTCTCTGCCACCCTTGTTTGTGTAGCCATCTGGTGAGCTGGATCCAGGACTGACCTGCCTGAAAACTAATCCCTTTCCAGCTCAAAAACTAAGTAGATGGAAGAAAAAAGCTTCCAGGCAGAAGTGTGGAACTATCTTTTCTGGCAGAAGTCTGCTGTAAAGTTGGCCTGTAGTCAATATGATCCAGTGCCAGAGGAAAGCTGCAACACCTGGGATGAGAGGACCTAGGTAATGGTCTGATGGAAAGATTGAATTTTTCAATGTTTATTTTAGCAGGAGCAGAGTTAGGGTTGCAGAGAGAATTTCTGGAGGCCCTCCTTGTGCTGTTTCTGTAGAACATCAGGCCATTCTGTCAATAAACATTAAATTTTAGACGCCCAAATAGTCCCCTGAGGCTAAGAGGGCATGGCATGTGTCCACACCAAGAATACTTCTGCAGGAGGGAAAGCAAAAATACTGAAGCTCAAGGTCTTTATTATACCTGCTGTGGAATGAAAAGCTGAAGGAAATATATTAAAAAAATCTGTCACCAAGGAAGAATTTATGGCCTCTAAGACCTGATCCCCTCTCCTCCCCTGAAACTCTGATACACTTTCAGAAACTCTGATCACTTTGAAAGTTGCATCTTGTTTCACTGATGTGGGCTGGGTGGATAGCTGCAGAAATACTTTTAAAATTTAGGACTCAACTACTCTAAACTCCATGAATTTTATAGAACTTGTACCCTTCATGTGAAGTGTTTATACACTGCTGCAGTTAGTGTTGGGCAAATGCTAACAGTGTGTTTTCCCTAAATATTAGTTGTATGTGGTGATTACTCAGACTACAGCTGCAGCCTTCGATGTCCTTTGTTCCACAAGGCCTTCCTTGGCAGAGAGAAAAGGCTTCTTCAGTAGTGGAAAAGAAAATGGTGCATTTTTCATCTTGAAGTTATTAGATGAGAGACCTTGCTACAGCAGCGATCCATAAGGGGGGTCAGCATGTACTTAACTTACTGAAGTTGCCTTGTTTTGGGAAAAAAAAAAAATTTTTTAAGCACACATTTAACTTTTAGGAGTAGTTCCATTGAAACAAAAGGATAAATTTTGAACCTAGCTGACTCAGGACTGATTGCTTGTGATGAAAGGAAGCAAGTGTACCATTTATGTAAGTCTTGTCTCTTTGCAAAGCAAAGCACTTAGAACAGTGAACGGTAGAATGCATGTAATTGGATTTATTAAAATAATTGATGATTTGTTCATGAATTTCTGATTATTTTCACATTCTGGAAATGAACAAACAACATCATGTTGAATAAATTGTTTGTTGTAATTTATTTGCTCTTCTCCATCTAGAAAAAAAAATGGGTCTATAAATACCCAGTATTTGCAGAGCTTCCCACAGCCTGTGCATGCCAATTTATTTCTAAAAGCTTTTGACTTCCAATTCGTGTCTCTTTATTGAATAAAATTAAATCCTTTAACCAGACATCACAGGCAATGTCATATTCCTAAAGGATGGTTGGGAAAAAAAATTAGAACAAAGTCAATCATTATTTACAATTTAAACTGACGACCTATTGCTGTTGCTTGGCATTTTTCTGAATTACAATACTTTCCAAAGGAAATGACAGAAAGTGGCTACTAACATAGTGATGTATAAGTCCTGGCAAAGAGAAGTGGAAATACTTTTTAGTTTTCTTGCCTTTTACTGAATTACTGTGCTACCTGGTCATATGACAGATGACACAGATCGGGGGTAAAAAATGTACCGCATGGATCTTGCCAAAGACACAGAGCCTGTTTGAGTATTTGTCAACAAGTCTCCAGAAGAGACATGTGCAATGTGCAATAAATCCCTAGGCTTAGGTATGTCAACATTGGTTTATTTGTTAGGTTCATAGAGCCTTCTGTGATGAGAAAGAAAATTATCTGAATGCTTCTACATGAACAAATACTGTTTGGGAATAATGCTGATGGGTGACAAACTAAACTAAAATATAAATCCAAGTAGATACCTTGAAATTCTGTTTTCACAGAAGTATGTCGTTCATTTTCCTAGGAAGTCACATGCACTAAGCTTTGCAGTCTTTCTCTATAAAAGCCTTTCAGATAGGTTGTTTTTACTCATTGCTTGGAAAATCATAGGCATACACACATAAAAAGTGAATGGGTCTTGGTGGGGACTCCAGAATTTGTTTAACTGGAGGTTTTCTCTGACTCAGGCAGTGCTGCTGGCTAATTTAGATGCTATATCCTTGTACGAAGCACAGTGTTCTCTGCAAAGAGCCAATTTGTGCAGTCCATTCGTTCTTTGCACTTTCAAGCCCCCTGTATCTGTGTATCTGCAGTTAATTAACAAATGCTGGGTGATAGTATCTGCCAGTGACTTTTATGCTATTAATAGGACTAGTGCATCAGATATTTCCTGTGGGTTTGTGTTTTTGTGGTAGTGTTTGTTTGTTTGTTTTATTTTATTCTCTCCCTTTCCACAAGCCTGCCTTGATTTTTTATTTTTGCTTTATTCTTCCAACTGTTCAGATTTTAATTGCTGTGTGGAGCAGTGTTAACTTTTTTTTTCTCTTTAAAGATGAATGGATTACAAATGCCTTTCTCTTCTTTGATACTCACTGCTTGTGTTTATCACCTGTATCACAGTGTGTTAAGCATTGTCCTGGTGAGTGTGTAGCACCAAGATAGCAGATATTTATTGTAAATAAAATTGCTTGGGTTTCAATGCTGGCTAGATCCCCAACTACTTCAAATTTGTTTGTATTAATGAGTTTTAAATGAAAGGAAATTAAAGGAATGGCAGCCTAGCCTTCTGTTCTTTCTAGCATTGGCTGGTGGTTCACACACAATAATTGGCAGAAGTTTCTATTTGTCAAGACAGTAGAAAATTTACCCTTATTAGCTGAAACGGGAATGATTGATTGCTACTTTCTATCCTGTGGTATTGGGCAAGTTGATTTCCTTTAGGGAAGTTCTGTTTGTGAAATGTAAACTGCCCCCTTGTATAAAGACCTGGAGCTGTGTGCTTTACACTTGCCTTTGTACCCACTCTTCTAAGGGCTGTGGAAAGTGTCCACAGAGGTGAACAGTTCCACCTGGCATTGCTGCTTCTCAGGAGTCTGCTTATCTTCAGTTGCTGAAATCAGTTTGGGAACATGTCTAAAAATTCAATTTCTGACCTGCCTCGCTATGGAAACTTTCAGAACTCTGATGTGAGGGCAGGTGTTGATTTTTTTCAGTCAAGGAAAAACAGTTATTTCCGGCCGTGTCCTCCTTGTAGCCTCTGTAAATCTTGGTGTGAAGGCTTTCAGTTTGTGTTGGAGAGGTTAGAGCTCAGCAGAGCTCTGAGCACACCTCACTGTGGACTAAGTCAATCCTGTGGTGGTCAAGGGATGGCATCCTTAGCAAATTAGGCGCAGTGGGAAACCAGCCTCTGTCAGTCATGCACATTGTGTGATTGCAGTCCACTCTTGCTGAGATAAAAGCAATTATTTTCTTGCTCTTCTCTTTTTATTTGGAAGGAAAGGTCCTTGTTCGCTGCAGGCTGTGAGTCAAGCTTTCAAAGAGACAGTCATAAGGGACCAAAAGGCATATGTGAATGGTTGGAATTGTTTGGGGTTTTCTGGTTGGTGGGTTTCGTGAGTTGTATTTTTTCCTTTTTTTTTTTTTTGGGAGAAACCACTTTGTCCTGCACCGTTTTGGAGATCAAAACATAAATTTGTTCAAATGGAAACTTCTGTTTGGATTAAATGCTCTATAACATAGGATGGTGAATGAAATGTCTCCTATGCTATAACCACAATTAACGATTCTTTATAACCTCATAATTTGCTTCAGAGAGAGTATTTTTTCTCTAAATACAGTGCTCTAAATCTGTTTCATTCAGCAGTTTGAGCTAAAGATTCCACCTCGAAAAGGGTTGAAAACCTACAAGAGTTTATCTTGGGCTGCGGGGTGGATAGCACTGTACACATGCAAACAGTTCACTACCCATGGGAAGAGGGATGTGTCACACTGAGAATTAAGAAGTCTTTAATTTTCTGCAGTTCAGCAATAATGATGGATTAAGTCAACTCCTTTACAAGCCTCTGGTGGTGGTAACTGGAAAATCTGATAATCTTGGGATGTCCTTGGGTTAATGCAATTACAGCTTTCACTTTTGCTTGTAATACCTTTAGATTCAAGAGTAATTCTAGCTGTGAACCAGATAAACAAGTATAGACTTTATTTCCATTTCAGAAGACTGTCTTTTCTGCCTGCCATCTCACACACAAACAAGGATAACTTTTTACTAGTTAGGAAGGTGGATTGTTGCTCACATCTGTTGGATGTGATCTGGCAGTTGGGTAGTTTCTCTGGAGACAGTGAAGATGTGTCACTGTAAAGCTGGTGCTGTCTTTAATACCGAGTTTGTGGGGAAACAAATAATTAACAATCATTTGGTCCATATTAACTAACTGAAGGCAGAGCATCATCTTTCAAAGTGAATATTTTTACTTTTGAAGTGTCTGGCAGCATCTGCTACCAAACTTTCTGATTCATGGCTGCAGTACATGACAGCTCTCACAATAGCCATTACACACAAAGCCCTTGCCATTTCTCTACATCTATCTCTCTTCTTGGATATGAAGTGAAATCAAAGCCCATTTATTCCACTTCTGCTCTTGTAAGCCTATCAAATATAGTGGCAGTTTTGACATTTCCTCACTCAAAGTAGCACTACAGTATGCCTTTGTATCTCACAGAAGTCTCCAAGGGCACACTGGGTGTTGAAACCAATGATAGGGAGGTACAAGCCATGGAATTCAACTTTTAAGAGTTTCAAAAGTGTTCTTTCCCTTCTGAGTCTGTTCCCTGTTTTCTGCAAACTGGACAAATAAAATTTATGCAGGATAATCTCTTGTTGAATGTCCTTCAATTCTTTTATCCCTTTTTAATTCCTCTGTGATTTACCAAATACTCTGGAACAGATGATATCCCTTTTGGCAAGGAAGAATACATGCCAGCAGCTTAGGGAGCACTGGAGCAATGTTAGTTGCAGGCCATAAACAGGCAGCTGGGATTGATGGCAGAGCAAGAACGGACCTGTCATAGCTTCAAACTTGTAGCTCCATCCATTTCCATAAGTAAGACAGGCTGTTCAAACCAGGAAGAAATCTAGTTGCCATAATATTGATTTTTTTTTCTATGAAAAACTGGTTCCAAGCAGTTGAAAATCAGTTTGTTCAGTGTCCCATAAAGTTGGGCTAAAAATATGTACAGCAGGGTTTTTTCAGTTACCTTCTGGGTTTTAAGGTATTAAAGATACATAACTAAATCTCTTTTATCTCCTTTCCCTGTTGTGCTGTGGTAGGAACATTACTTTTTGGTCATGAAATTTGGAAGTTGTCTTCATACTATATATCTTTGGAAGTTCACCTTCAAGGGAAAAAGAACATGATACTGTGACATAACCATACAATGACTGTTTTGTGGCACTTTGGAAATGATAATGTAAAAAAAACCCCAAAATGTTGTTTGAATATTGACCACTCAACCCTCCCTTGCTAGGCCTGCAGCAAAGTGCTGTTTGTTCATTAGCAGATTGTATGATCTGTAGGGCATATTTGCCAGCAGATTGCAACTGCTCACTCCTTCTGCAGTCTAGATATGTTGCTATGCAGAAATGAATGATGAAATTAAAGGATACTCAAGGGTTTTGCCTTCTGTCTAGCTGTGCTTGGAGTACAGGGAGAAGAAAGTGAAGAAAATAAAGAAGAAAAATATTCTTGATTATTAAACTTCTGATTGATAAGAGCTAGTAAATGCAGAGAGAGGGGAGTGATGGCAAAGATTAATGGATGTAATTAGAAAGCCATCTACTGCTAAGAAAATGTGGAATTTGACTTGTATACAAATAGCATGAGAACTAGAGACCAACAAGTTATGACTCGTATTTCAAACTAAGAGTAAGAGGTCCTTGAGGAGGCAGCCAAGCTTCGTGGAGAAAATGGGAATAATTAAGTGTCTGGTATGAAAAAGATATTGCAAAAACCATGAATGGCCTTTTCCTTTTGGTGCTGCTAACTGAAAGGCTTAGGTTTCTTGTTGGAAGGATGAAGAAAGGTTTTCCAGAGCCAGAATAATAATGATAATAATGAAAAAGATCAAATTTAACGCCAAACAGAGAATTCAAGCATCAGAACTGACTGAAAATAAAGCGCTGTAATCTGTATCTTTTCTATTGTGTTTTTTTGATTCCCATCTCTCCACTTCTTTCTCAATAGCAGTCAAAAAAGGAATTAAAACGTCTAGGAAAGGCATATAACTTGGGGAGCAAGGAAAATACAATGCTTATCACACAGCTGTGAGACCAATGGCATAGGGAGGCTGTAGGTGAGAATAAAGAGAATTAATTCTATTTCTGTCTGCCACGATGTGGTTTTCAGATGGGCATGGGTCTCCCACAAATTTGCACAAACTCAGTTTTTCTGAATCTCTTCCACCATGTTCAGAAGGACTGAAATGTGGTCAGTGTTTCTGTAAAGGTAAATATTTTAGGGATAAGTGAGAGCAAAGGAGAGAAAGCTGTTGCGGAAGCAGAGCAATGACAAAGGCAATTGTTGGAGGCAGTGCTGAGGGTGGTGTTGAGGTTGACATTAACCAAAACACGTTCACAAAGAGCTATCAGAGGATATATATTCTGATTCAATGCTATATCTTCTGATTCAATGGATCAAACCCTAGACCACTGTTTCATAAACATTTTTTCATGAATGGGATAGTGAAATCATACCATGGTGGATGTTTCGGGTCACACTTGTACCTTTACAGTGTTTCTGTGCACATTTGCTAAGAAGAACATGTGAGGATTTGGGAGAAGTAATTGGTAGTAAATTCTGAGTGTGGCCAACTGTTACTATAAATCTGGCAGCCAACACACTTTTGTTGCTTTTTCTTAAACTGACACTGCAGTTAAAAAGCTGGTGAAATATTTTCAAAAGATAATGTTTTACAGAAACATTTAAATTAACACAGTATTTGACAAGCAAAAATCAAATTTGCAGTTTTGTATTGCATATAGAATGTTATGAATAATGGATTTTGTTATTTAGAGAAAGAAAAAAGATCATATTAATTGAAAGCACTTATTCCTAGTCAAAACACTATTTTTTTCTGCTGAGGTCATCTAAGACTTTTCTGTCTTGAAGAGATTGATGTTAGAATAACAATGTTTTGGGTGCAAAAAGCTAAAGCCATTTTGTTTTGAAATGTTTCCTTTAAAAAATTCTTCAGTGATTTACCAAGATAAATTCTACTGAAAACAGTGGAACATAATAATGGTACTTAAATTACATTTTTAATCACTTTGCTGATTCTGTTGTTGTTAAAAGTCTGTTCTGAACAGCTTCAATTCAAAACACTGAACTCTCCACTGCACATAAGCATTTAGGTCTCTCTGCCTCTGTGTAAATATAAAATCTCTTCAGTCTCCAGTCCCATGTACCTAATTCCTTCATTAGAGATAATAAGGAGAATTAGAAGGGAAGTGTAATCTGGTCCTTGCATTACAAATTCTCTGTGTGCAGGCATTTCTCAGGGTTTTGTCTCTCTTGTGGAGTGATGAGATGCTTATGTGTTTTTCAGTATCTTTTTCCACACAGACCAAAGACAGAAAGCTGTGGAGTAAGTTCTCCATAGAACTGTACAGTTACAAACAAAACCTTAATATATAATACTTAACCACAATGCAGAATTAGAAGATGTAACTTGATCAGATATGGTTAAAGAAAAAAATCACCTTCCTGTGGTTTAGGACTCCTCTGCACACCACATTGCACAGAGTTTGAATATTATTTTTCTGTGGCTTTTTTTTTTTCAGGCAGAAAATGTTTTAGAGGATTTAGCTTTGTGTTGCTGGTCTCTCTTTGTTTCCTCATAGACAATTTCTGTGAACTCTACTCTTGAGCATGTTGTGTGCTCTGGATGTAGCTTTCTGGTGAAGACAATCCATTAGAAGTAATTCCTTGATAATAAGCAGGGCAATGGGCTTACAGCTGTTCCTGGACATTATGCAGCCCTGAAAACACAAAATCATATTATTGTGACTCACCCTTCTGCGTCAAGACCAAGATTCATCTGTCCTATTTATAAGTTAAGAATTTATAGGAAGAGATTTTTTTTCTCTGTGTTTGAACAGAATCTGTTCCTTTGGGTTCTGGTGTACAACTTGTCTTCCATTTATTACTAATGGTAAACAATCAGTGTAATAGCTTAGCAAATCTGAATGACAGCAGTTTGTGCTTAGCTTTTGGCAGTGAAGGGAGAAACACAAACACATCCATATGTCCTCCCTAATGCCATGTTGCTCAGCTCCCAGAAAGTAAAGATCAACTCCAGATGAGCCCAGGTAGTATCAACTGGGGAAGAAAGAGTGGCAGTTTCTCTGTTTCTCTGCTTCTACTTTGCTCATTTATGGTTTGGGTTTTTTTTTTTGTTAATAGGTAGTTCAGGAGAAATACTGTCAGTCCTATTTTATGAATGAGATAAAAATCTATGTTTTTCTAAGGTCAAAAAATAATCAGCTGCTGAGAGAAACTGAACGCAGGATTTTGGTTGAAATCCTAGCCGCAAAATCATCTTTCCTCCTAATTCTTGTGATTCTGGAAGATCACAATCTTCCAGATGTCCTTTTATACCATTTCTTTTTGAGAGGGAATCACAAACTGCAGTTCACCTGTGCAAGTTTGCGCCCTTCATTTGTATTGTTTAAAACTATAAACAAACCCTTTCACAAAAAAAAAAAGTGCAGAAAGGAAAACATCTGTTTGGCAGAGTGGCACTAGGTTATGGAGGAATAGAGGAAGCTTAAGTCAGCATTCAATGGTTCAGTGTAGCAGTGGACAAATCATTGCTGCTCTAAACTCCTGGCATGGCAATATTTGTTTTTAAACTTAAATAAATTATAAATTTCTCTAATGAAAATATGTCTTGACATTTCAAACCTTGGAGCTGAGAGCTGTCTCCCAAGTCACGTTCCTTGTTAAAGTGCTTCACTGCTGTCTTTCTGTACTACCTCTACCAGCAAAACTTTTCCATGTGCTCCAGGATGCCAGACCTTTTCTGATGCTGCTGTTTCAAGTGTGTTGCTGCCATTTGCATGCTCTCACAGGAGCATTCAGTCAATTACCACCAAAGGCTCCCATTGTTGCAGAGAGACTGACCTTCCCCCCTTGGGCACCAATTAAAATCTATTACTCTCTTCCCATCCTACTTGCTGTAATTGGAGCTCTGGCTCTTTGCCTGGTTGAACTTGTTGGGTTTTCCTCTCCTTTTCATTATTACTGGAACTTTTCTAAAGATGGCAGGAGTGAAAATTCCAAACCACATCTGTGTATACCTTGGGGACAACAACATTTTAATGAGACTTTTAGTTTAATCTCTCTCTCACTTGTCATCAGGAATAGAAGAAAAATCCAAGTGAAGAACAGATATGTTTTATGTGATGATACAGCTTATCTTAACTCTCTTGAGCCTTAGAGCCTATCTTTCTTGTATGCCAATAGTGGATAGGGGTTCTTTCTTCCTAGAGTATGTCTGTAGCTCATCTCTAAATAAACAGTAAAATAATATTGATGAAAGCATTTTTCTCTCCTGGTGGTTAATAATGATCAAGCAGTCTATTTTAACCGGTTAGCAGCAAGGGCTGTGCCTGTCATAGCCTGCTCCTGTGACGTTGGAGCCACTAAAATCATGCTATGTGCAGCTGCTCTTATGTAAGTGTGGCTGCCACCTCAGTGTCTTTCAAGAGTGAATTTAAGCCTACCCTGAAGGTGAGATTTGCAAACATGCCATGCCTGTGCTAAAAGGAAATTCAGGGAGGAAAAAAAAAACCCACACTTCTTGGTGCTTTGGGATTCCCTTGCTTTCAGTGAGGATAATCTAAGCTAAAAGTATGTGATTGATACTCACCAAATGGTTGATGTGGATCAGAAAAGTCAGCCATGAAGTGGCTCTTTGAGGGTGTTTCTGGTGTTTGCAGCCAGGCAGGACCTGCAGGCAGTCTGAGTTTTGTTGGTTTTTCCACCATTTGGACAACAGCTGTACCGTAACAAGTTTGCATGTTTAGCAATGTAGCCTTGTGGGGCTAAGTCAGGAGAAATTGAAGTTTAAATTCTTTCTTTAGCTAGGTCCCTGAAGGCACTGTAGATACAGCCAAATCTGTATATAGTTTTATTTTGTTTGGGCACCTCCATGACAAAACCACCCCTGGGTTGGTGAGGAGGATCACAGAGTGACTAAATCTAGGCTGGCACAGCCCAGGGTATCCTTCAGCTAATTCAGCTAACACCAGAAGGGGCACAGATTTCAATGTAGGTTACTACAGTCTGTCAGGAACTTGGAGTGCTCCTTGTGTGACCACAACCTGTGTCACTGTGTCTCCACAGATGTCAGTACTCAAGTTAACTGAGTTAGTTTCGTATCTGTAGGAGTGGAGAGATGACTTTAACAAATGTAAAAAAAATTAATAATCTATAACTTTTTATTTTTTTATCTGCTTTCTCATTTAACACATAACTTTGAAAAAGCTGCATTGAAGCTTTGCACTTGGAGGTGGTAGCTTCTGATTTGAGCAAAACAGAAATGTATTTCACTGGGAAAATCTCACTGAGTTTTTGGGGTGAGGTGCTGTATAAGTGCAAACAGTTTTTATTAATAGTCAATTCATGTGCATAATAAAAAGTATGTTCCCACTATAAAGAAGGTTAATATTGTTCAATATATCTACATTACAGCCATACTAAAGCTGTGTGTATATGTTCTGTTTGGAATTATATGAATAGGTGCTATATTATACTATACACATTTTTGTATTATTGCTGTGTGAGAGATATATGGTCTCTACCACTTGAGATAGAAAAAACATGTCTTTCAGTAAAAAGATATTTCCTATGCTTGCTGCACCAATATTTAATGAAATTGTACATAAGTGAAGCAGATTAATCAAAAGAAAACAACATTATTTTTGTTGGGGAGGGAGAGAGTTTAAAAATCAAAACCCTCTCTCTCTGTCTCAGTTTGTCTACTTTCAAAATCCAAGCAGTGGAAAGGCTGTTCTCTCCTTAAAATGCAAAACCTCAGAAGAAGTAAATGCCTCATCCTTCTGAAAAATCCATCCCTAAATGTCATAAAATATTACTTGGTAATCTGTCAAATCATTCACACTGCAGGCTGCTGTGGTCCAGCTTGAGTTTAATCTAAAGTGAAATTAGCCCATGTTTCTCCCTCCTGGGTCAGACTTTGATGGCAGGTGGGTTCTTTGCTGGGGCTCTCCAGGGTGGCTCTGACCACAGGCAGAGTTAATGGTGGTGGAAGGATTCTCACAGAGGGTCAGGCAGGTACCCAGCTCTCAGCCAGCGCCTTCAGTGAATATTCTTTAAGTTAAAGTCTCCTTCCTAATGTGTTTCAATCCAGAAAAAAATATTCCACCTCACTGATTTGTGGAGAGTAGGAAAAATAAGTTTTTCCCTTCTTTGAATATGTGGAAGGGCTCTGAAAACAAACACACACAAATGCAAAAACACCTGGTAGCCTGTCTCAGCTGGCATAAGCTAACATTTCTAAGAAGCAGTGAAACAAACAAAAAAAAAAGTCTCAATTTCCTTTCTCTATTGTACCTGAAATATCTCTTCTTCTAGGTCAGAATGTATTTGGACCTCTCTAACAGCAGGTGGTGAAACTGCAGAAAGTATTTGTGTGGAAAGGAAGGAGGAAACCATCTCTTTCCTAAGCTGCAGGGGAAATTCAGGCAGAGAGAATGCAATTAGCCAACCTAAAAAATGCCTGAGAGAACAGAAATTGCCAGCATTGTTCCTGCACAGAGTTTTGAGAACTGTAATAAATGCAAGTGATCAGCAAAGTAATTTTAAGTGTAGTCTGGAGGTCTGCAATAAAAAAACCACAACAAGCAGACCCAATAACTACAGCAAAATTAGAGGTATTTTTTCAAGAGGATCCTTAACTTAGTTATGTTAATATTTGTCATAAATGTGTAATCCACAGCAAGGATATTTGGAAAGGGTAGTATATTTTATGATGATTAAAAGGCAAATTTGCTTACACTTCAGTGTTCAGTTAGTAAAAGCATTTATTGACTCCTAAAAGCTGCATTTAGACAGGACTTTTACATTTGAGAGAGAAACTACTTTCATGTGGCCACCAATGTTCTAATTCAAGAACATAGAGGAAGGGGAGTTTCATCCCTGCTACCCCACCACCCTGAGGTGACATTGCTTCTTGCAATGTTGAGAATATACCCATTTAAAACCTGTTGCGTGTTTCTGAAATGTGCCTGTTCTGTGTAGTAGTGTAAGTGAAAATAGCTACAATAAATGACAGTAAAGCAGAAACCCAAAAGTTTTCTATGCAATAAAATTTGATTATTAGACTGTAGCCATGTTAAGCTGAGTAATAATCAGAATAATTAATGTGTTTTGCTCTGATTTTAATTGTGATTATAGCTGGAGTAATTTGAAAAATAAATGTTTGATTATTATGTTAAACAACATTTTTAACCTTCTTAAATCGCAGTTACTAATGTAGTGCATTACTGTAGTCTTTGGTGAAAATAAGAACAAGATCCATTATAAATTAAAAATATGGATGCACAGAGAAGACTACTAAGTGAATTAGAAGGAAAACTTGGAAAAAAAGAATCCAAGCCTGTCTTGGGAATGGTTTACAAGCTTTTAAATGCA